>NC_081288.1:23099847-23734430 GCF_030490865.1 Poecile atricapillus | reverse complement strand
TTGTTATGCAGAACCTTCAAGAAAAAAAAAAAAAAAAAAAAGTCCCCCATTAGAGGTCACCCTGAACAGAAACAAATCTTATTTGCTTTAATCCTACTATATCCAACATCAGGGGGGCAAGACCACGGGGTGGGGGGCGGAGGGGAAGGAGGAAGGCAGCAGGAGTCCACAAAGCATGCAGTTTCCATTGTTACATATCTCCTAACCTGATCATTTCCTTATAGCACTTTCAAGAAGAACATTTCAATATGAATCAACAAAAATAGTTTCGTAAAGTAGGTCGTTGCTGCAGCAACGGGGCGGCTGTTTGGACTACTCCCTGCCACAATGACCTACTTTTCCAGTTATATGTAACCGTGGTAGTAAGATCCGAATATTCCTTCCCTATGGAGCCGCTCCGAGAGGATTCCTGTACCACAGCTGAACTTTATTCCTAACAAGGACAGAGAAAGGCTGCATTTGAGCAGGTAAAAGCAGCGGGTCGGTTCTGCTCCTCCTCTGTGTCATATTCAGAAGTGTCGGTGGCTAAAGGTTACATGAAAGCCAATATGTGCTCGGAGCTCAGAAAGTGCCACGGCAGCGCTCAGAGCCGGAGGAGCCGATAAAGAATGGAAGGGAAGGTGTGAAAAGGAACAGGCGCTCATGGACAGCGCGTCCCCTGCCAGACCCAACAGCTGGCACACAAACAGCCTGTTCCTGCGCCACCATCCAAACACAAGCTAATGGACACCGGCCTTTATTACAGCTCTAAATTACATTAAATCTGCATAAGAGAAAAACCCTGGTGAATTGCAGGTAAAGCTCACGTTTTTAAACCCTATTTAACCCTGCATGCGCTGGAGAGGGGAGACACAAAGGTACCACACAAATCCAGGAAGAAATGTTGGCAATTACATAATTTCCTGTTTACTGTTGCTGTCAAAACCATCATTTTTCCTTATGACAAAGGAAAAAAATACCTCCTGTTAAACTAATAAAGGAAATAATTATCTCTGTAGAAATAAGACTACAAGACTTCAAACATCAATCACACTGTCTTGTATTTTGCTATTTTTTGATCAGTGTATTCAATCCCAAGTTCAATGTATTCAATCCCAAGTTCAAAAGCTTTCATTCAAGGTAAAAGTAAAGAGACAAGCATAAGAGACAAATATTTCCAAGCAAAAGAAAACTCATTCCAAGAAAAGACAAGCTAGGCATTACCATGTAGTACATCATAATTAAAAGTCCACTCAACAGAACGCTTCTGACAGATAATGAAGACCATATGCAGAGAAGCATAAAAATGAAGAACACACAGAAAAGCTCTCCAAAGCTTACTTTACCTTAGGTATTCTTAAAATTTCTAAGTTCAGCAGGAAAAATACTGCAACTGGTGACAATATAGTACTGCAAGTGGAAAAGTTTTTGGAATTTTCCTCACACTTCCATTTGGGAGCAAGCCAGTTACAATGACATAACTGCTCCTGAAAATCTCACACCCTTCAAACAAAATAGTAAAAAAATACCCAAAAAGCCTAAAAATTATTTTTACTTTACCACTGCACTTGACAAGCCATAGAGCAACAACTGCAAACTGTAGCATTCTGGGGTTAAGACAGTCTAATAGAAGAAAAAAAAGTACAGAATTAGGAAAAGAAATAGGAAAGGCTGCTGCCAAAAGAGCAACACATGGTTACTAGCAACACTTTCCAGTTTCAAAGTGTGACCTCCAATACCAAAAATGCAAGTTTCATTGTGCTGTCTCATATGGAAGCAGTAAAGAATTGGAGTAAAAATTTCTTCAAATGCTGCAAATGCAGCATTGAAGAATTTTGCTTTGACAAACACAATGTTTCAGTGTTGGCATTGAAAAAGAGAGGTTGGTGGAATTATATTCAAAAGAATGCAGAAAGCCAAATTCTAAATTGCAAAAATAGAAACAGCCACATTATCCCCCAAAAACTCATGATTTTCTTCATGGTTTAGAAGAAAAACAGACTACTGCTGAAATACAGTACTCCTCAACAGTAAATTTATTGGCAACTAGCTTTCAGAAAAGAAATTTCAACCAAGTAAGAAAACCTTACTCACTGAAAAGCACCATGACTGAATGATGAAAATTAATTTTACACAGGTCTCTGCAGTTTACAAAAGCCTTGAAATAAAAGGGGAAAATAGAAAGCAATTAAAGCAGAACTGTCAATATCACAGCAACTTACAACTTTTCCCTTTGTCATAAACTGAAGAAACTACATACTAGGAGAAGTTTCGAGGTCATACAAATGAAAGAGTAGGCTAGTGAAAAAAATAAAAAATTAGTCTCTCATAGAGCCCTTTAAGGAAGCATTCACAGGATTTGGGAGATACTGAGCAAGAGCAGTAAACAGCAAACAGTTACACTGTCTAAAAAGAAACATGGATAAAGCACAGTAAACTAGACTTTACCAGGCCTGTCATCTACTGAAAAGTAATGAAGGAAAGTCATAGGAATTATCCCTAGGCAACACAAATAAAACAAATAATTCAGATGCCATCCTTGGCTTGATCACCCTCATTAAGACTTGGATGGCTTTAACTTTTTGAGTTCACCAATAGCAAGGCTTACAAAGAACAAAACTGAAATGCAACCTCCTCCGCCAAAGACCCTTCTCAAACCTGGATAGTAAAAATTTCTGTGTAGAATATTTTCTTTTAAATGCATGTCTCAGTTTTGCAGATGTAGTCATGCTTCTCTCATGAGACAGGAAAAAGGGAAAAATATTAGGTAATCTCTGCTAAAAGCCACAATGTTTCCTTCAACTTTAAGACTTCTAGAAAAAATTAAGCTTGTTTAGTCTCTAGAATATAAAATATAAAGGAGAAAGAATGAAAAGAATCACTTGATGTCACAGGATTTACGGACAGAAAATTTCAACACAGAGAAAACTCTATAGAGAACATAGCAAAGACAATATTTAGTCCATTTTTCAATTAATCCAATGTATTAGAAATCAAACCAGTAACTATTGTCAATGCCAGTTGCTCTCTAAATGCGGGATCACAATTGTCTGTATGCTTCCCCAATACTTCAGAACTGCACAAAGTGTGAAATTGAGGTAAGTTCACCCTGGTGTTCTGTATCTTCAGTGCACAGCAAAACTGCAATGGTCCATTTAGATCATGATCATGTTTTATGAACTGTACAAGGCATGAAGTAACAAGCAGCCTACATGAAGAAGTTGCCTATTTATTTATTTCTCTGATGCAAATTACCCTCCTATTTCTGCTCTTTCAATCACTTTTTTCTCTCAATTGCAGCACAGTTTACCCCTCACCGACAAGGTCAGTAGAACTCTGGCACAGAGAAACAAAAAAAAACCAAAAAAAACAAAAAAAACCCCAAATCTTCAAGCACTGAATTCCACAGATTCCTTACTTTAAAAAAAAAAAAAAAATAAAGCATTTCTTAGCTTTGGATACATAACAGATAGAAAAATCAAAGTTTTCATTACAGGAATTGTTCCTAAGTAACTTGTACTGTATATATTTCATCTCCATCACTGAAGAATTAATAACATATATTCATACTTCACAACTTCCCCATTTGAGCTTAAACAGATTTTTTTTTCCATATTTCTGGTTTTAATTCTGAAGGGGTAAGGGTTTGTGTTCTGAAACGGTACAAACCTTCAGTGCAAGAATTTTACAGCCTTTGCTATTCATGTCCGTGAAAGAGCCACAAACATACAGACGTTAAAGAAGGAATACATGAGAGTGAACAGGAAGGGAAATGCTTCTCTATAAATTAAGAAACACTGAGATAAAGTAAATTTCTAACACAGGTCCAGAAAATTTCTCTAGTTTAGTTGTAGGAGGAAGCAATGCATAACACAAAAGTTCAGGTGCACATCACATGCCTCTTAATACAGAAATTAGATATGCAGGACACATCCTAACCAATGTTCAATGGAAGAAATCCCTTCCACCTCTGATAAAACTGAACAGGTTTTATCTTATTGCAAAAAGGTTGTTGCACTAGCACTTTGCAAAGAGATTTTAAGCAACAGTTTGACACCTGAATTTGCTAATTTACTTCCGAGACCCTGAGTATCACAAAATTCTTATTTCCTATCCAGGTTTACCAACATTGAATTTTAGACCTTTCCAATACTAAAGCAATTTAAAAATAAATAGTAAAAAAAAAAAATAAAATCAAAGTACAGAATTTATCAAGAAAAGTGCATATTTTAGGAAACTGTTCACTGCAGCTCACCTACTGTCCAAACTAATGCTAACAAAGCTCATGTGTTGTTTTTTATTATCTCCCCTAGTAACTGGAATGCACTCCAATTTTTAACTGCTCCCCACAGTATAGACACCCATGCAGACTTTTGCCACAGCCATCTCCACTTACACACTTCAAACAGAGTACTGTAATATTGACCTGCCCTTTCCAGTCTATCCTTCACCTCCACTGAAGCTTTATTCCCTTACAAAAAAATCATTTACACTCACTAAACTCCAAAGCAGTGAAAGCAAATGCTTTATGGTGACCTGAAAAACAAATGGAGGCTTCAGGGTTAGAAGAACACTGCAATTATAGCTCACCTCTTGACCTAGATTGCAAAGAGCAGGAAAGCCAAAAGTACACAGAAACACACAAACTAACCTTGCTCCATATTAAATTAAGAGTTCTGAGAAATCTAAGTGAAATGTACTGCACCAAAATGCTATGAAGTTCTTACCCTGGTAATCAAATCCAGTCCTTTTCTAGGGGTAACCAAAGGTATGGCTATTAAACCTGCTAAAGTGTGATAAGCAAATTACTAAGCCCATGGAACACACAAAGCCACATACTCTTATACTACTTACACAACTCACTCATGCTCAAGCTGACTTTTGCCTTTTTAGGTCACTGTGGGAAAGTCACAAAATTCCCTAAAGCAAAGGGTTTCTTCCAGTATACAAATTCATAACATCACAAACTTTAGTGTGACTTCTACATTGAAAAAATGGCCAACTTTGTTGGCAGCTTGACCTTCCTCCTATCACAGGTTATATAACTAACCTGAAAACCTGCCAAGCACTGAGACACAGTATGGAAAAGAACCACTTCTGAAAATAAAGGTTTCCATGCTGCAAGATAAACTGCTAGAAACTGAAAAGTTCAGGCAGTGCACAATGATAAACAGACTTTTCTGCAATATTTGCATAATATATTTAAAGAGTAGCTTCCATTGGCTTGGATAAAGACATTGTCTCAAACTTTAGGAAAATATATTTTATTGTATTAAAATGATCAAAAGAGAATGATAATATATGAAATAACTTGTTTTGAAGAATTGATGTACAATTCATTGACACTGACACATACTGATCAGTTAAGGAAAAAAAAATTATTCTTGTTTGCCTAAAAAAAGCTGCTTTCACATCCATCACAGATGGTGTTTGTTGGGGGTTATCACCCTCCCCCATTTGCGACCAGAACAGGAAACACTATGAGACGTGGACAGATTACCTTGCGCTACTCAAATGAAGAATGTAATCTATTGATACTTTCGTAAAATAAAACAAAAATAGATTACTGGTCCCAAGAGAAAAAAAGACTAAGAAAGTCCTATGTACTTGTTTCAAAACCACACTTCTCCCTTGATATTCAAAGTCCACATACTATTACATATCAAGAACACATGACCCAGATCTTCTCTGGACATCTTCAAACCTGTAGATTAGTGATGCAAAAACAGGTGTCTAAAATCTCAAAATTTCTTGATCTGGCGAATTAAGACTCCTTCAAGATCAACCTCGGAGTCAAAATCCAGATTGTATAGAGGCTCACTATATTTCTTCTGGCCTATAGTAACTGCTATTTGGAAAAACCAACTTACTGAGCACGATTCAATTTGCTATACCACCTGCTCCCCCCATACAACCAGCGCAGTCTTCTTGTCCGACTGAATAACAGTTACATTACAGAGTCTGGTGATACAAGATAATTCACGAAAATAAGGAAACAAGCACAGTGTAATTTCTCAGCTAGCAGGCTTATTTCTCACATTCTGACAGTTTGACAAAAAAGAAATTGCATATTTTCCTGGCACAGTAAAAAGGCCAATACTTATTTTCAGCAATATCATTTCAAAGGGTGTCAACAAATGGTAAACCACAGGAGAAACCAATAATCCCCTTCCAAAAAACACGTGCTGGTTACTGCAGACATGAGCAATGCAGGCCAAGAGTGATATGACCACTGTAATCTGACTCAAATCCACACTGCCACTGAAAGAAATGGTACCTGCCCTTCCCACTCTTTGCCTCTTCACTACTACGGTGACCTTTTTGCTGGCACAATCTACCATAGAGCTAATCACACCAAAACTGGTCATTAATCTCTTTTGGACAGATTGATGAGCTAAACTGGCTCACCACAGGGCTGTGTGCTATCATACAAGGGTGGAACCTTTCATCAACAGTGCAGGATTAAACCCATGAGGACATACGTCAGCGTGCTTCAATGACGTACATTGTAAATCATAGGGCTAGATCATATAACACAAATTATAGAGGGAGTTGCTGAATTGCAGGCACTTTTGGGGTAAAAAATGTTTTTTGTGGAAGACAACAGGTGAGCAGCCTAGGTGTGTGGCACTGCGGGGTTTCTCCGGACTAACTGCAGGTACCACAGAGCTCCCAACTGAAAATGCAACTTCTGGAAACAAGCTATAAGACTTTTCATAGATTAATCACCCTCAATTTAATGGGCTGGGTGAACAGTAGTGCTCCAAGTGGCACACGCCACTCTAGAGCTGAAGCCACTCATTAGAGGGTATGATGGGTTGCACTGGGTCTGCATGGCCAGGTTTTGGTATTGGGGGGCTACAAGGGCTCTCTGTGAGAGCTGCTGGAAGCTTCCTCCACCTCTTTCCAGGCCAATGCCAGAGGGCTCCAACAAGGACCTGCTGCTGGCCAAGGCAGCGCCTCTGGGGTAACCTATCTGACAGGAGGAAAACGTTCTTGCTCAGGAGCCACTGCAGACAGAGAGGAATGAGAATATGTGAGAGAAACAACTCTGCAGACTCCTAAGTCAGGGAAGAAGGAGGGGGAGGACACGCTCCAGGCACCAGAGCAGAGATTGCCCTGCAACCTGTGGTGAAGACCAGTGAGAGGAAGGCTGTCTACCTACAACCCATGAAGGACCATGGCAGAGAAAATGAGTGTGGAGAGCCCTCCCCCTGAGGAAAAAGCAGCAGAGACAATATTTGATGAACTGACCAAAACCTCCATTCCCCATCACTCTGTGTTCTTCAGGGATAGGAGATAGAGAAAACAGGAGTGAAGCTGAGCCCAGAAAGAAGGGAGGGGTGAGAGGAAAGTACTTTAAGAATTTAGGGGGTTTTTTTGTTACCCTATTCTGATTTGCTTGGCAATAAATCTATTAATTTTCTCCATGATGGTAATGGCTGAGTGACCTCTCCTTGTCCTTACCTTGACCCCCAAGCATTTTTTGGGGGTTGTATTTTCTACTCCCTGTCCAGCTGAGGGGAGTGATAGGGCCCTTGGTGGGTTTCATGTTAAATATTTAATAAATCAAATAGATTTTCATTCTAAGTGCTACACAAACAATAAAAACCCAAAGGGATGTTTTCATCAGGGAAGTCATAAATATCTCTGTGCATTCCTTACTATAAGCATGTCACCAAAATTAACAAATTATAAAAAACAGATTTTGTTCTGCCTGAATTACATATATGAAACTCAAATCACTCCTATATTAATTCTATTAACAAAATTTTCACACCAATCCCACACCCAACACCTCTATTGGACAAATCATACCTACATAAGCTGAAACTGTAAGTATATTTACAAAACCAGATGCACAGAATAGCAAAATTTAATAGATACTACAGAAAGATGTCTAAATATTAACTTTTTAAAACAAGTTCACATATCAATAAACTGCAGTGATTGTCCTGGAAATCAAACTTTTTTTTCCTCAGATTTTAATTTTTTATTTGCTTGAAATTTGAGTGTGGGAAAAAGAAAAATATCTTTTTTCCTTCTCCAAAATCAATACCACTATCAGCCATAATAGCAGCAGCTAACTTTGAAAGATCTTGAACACATCACTATTCTCACAAAATCTAAGAGGTACACAAACCAAATTATATTACTCTTATTTTAAAAGTGAAATCTGTTCTCTTCAGGAATGGTTAAAAAATAAATATAAGGACTGAAAAGATTAAACTATTAATCTTTATAAAATCAGCTGTTGCACACCAGTGTTTTAACTGTCACATCAAAGACAGACCTACACACTCAAAAAGACAAACTAAAAGTAAATTATTACCTAAAGTAAATCCCTATGCAGCAATTAACAGAATGTTTGCATTTCTTTTCAGGTACTGTGATCAATTGCCACTCTGTACTAAAACCAGGACTAAATAAAACTCTCCCCTAGGTGATGTTGTTAAGCATGAGTTTCCATTCTCCGTAATATGGAAAAGTCTGTGAGCACATATGAACACATTTTTTCAGAAGTAGGTAATGGTAACTTGTTGGAGTATGCAAGTTACATTCTCTCTCTGCTTTGTTGACACAATTAGATGCAAGCTAATTCTGGTGCCTAACGTTTAAGGGCAGCTGACAAAATTTTAAGAGAGCTTTAGTGTGATTTTAGCATTTAGCATCTCCCTCCACCATTTCTCCATCACCTTTTACTGCACCAAGTAACTTCTCTCTCTCAAGTGTTGATCTGTGAACAACACTGTGAACTCATCCCATAGAAAAAGCATGTCTCAATGAAAGCACATCTCGATTTATTTGACAGCTTGAAAAAAAGGAACAATAAGAAGAAACAGAACAGAACCAGAAAAAAATGAAGTGAGCTGAGGGAGGTCCTGGCATTTGTTACGTAGCATTCACGAATTTAGAACAGGTAGGCTGAATGCCAAGAGAAAGGAGGTCAGTAAGACCATGTGACTGCTTAGTAATTAGACTTGCTCAATAGTGCAATTACACAAAAATATTAGTTCCTGATTGTTACATGACTGTTTAAAGAGAAAAGTTAATTAGAAAGCACCTATATATTAAAGATTGCTATTTACCAGATTTAACACACATTTGTTAATATAAACAGTAACTGGTGGCTCTGCAGAGTGACAATATTCTAACAGGAAACTAAACCTCCTGGTTTCTTGTATTCTTTCACCATTCTTCATCACGTAGATTGTGTTAGTCATAGTTTGACAGAGGAGAGTTTTGCCCAGGGCACCAGGACTACAAACACTTGGTGTCAGTCAACTCAAATTAAGAAAGGGCCACTGTAAATTCACACCAGGAGGTTAAATTTGACTCACCTTCCTAATGCTGAAGGGCTTCTGCTCCAAGTCTCAAATAAAATGTTTTTGACTAATTCAACACCCTACTCAACAGGCATGTAAGCACCAATTTTGCTCATATCCAGCAAGTGAAAAAGAACATAAAATGTTTCATCATTTATCATGACACTCATGAGTGTCAAATGAGACTGGCATATCAAAAAACATCATCATAGATCTTGTATATGCTTATTGGGAATATATGTGTCTGCACTGTTTAAAAATATCTCATTAAAACCACTGGAACCTCAAGTAGATTCATACTGAACTAGTAACTGTCCATTTAAATAAAAAATTATTGAGAGGAACTGTAATAAACATACAGCTTTAGCAGCCAGTTATTCTATAAAGTTACTGTACTTTTAAACTTGGAAAAAAAACCCAATAATCTCACAAACCAGGCAGCAGGGTTTTTTTACCCAAATACATGTGCACCATGTGCCTTGAGGGCATTTGAGTGCCAGGAGATTGCTTGAAGTGCTTTGGACAGGGGAGCTGTAATTTGCCCCAAACTCAATCCCTTCAACCAGCAACTAAAACAAATCATTTTTCTTTGAATGCAAAATGCAGTGGTAGGACTAGCTGCCTTCTAAAACACTGGAAACTGTTAAAGTAAACCAACCAGCAATCTATCACACACAAATGTACTCAAGGACTCTATTAGCTAATGATCATATTACACAGTCATTGAAGAACCAGGGCAATAGCACTGAAGACATGAACTTCCTTCTGCTAGAATCAAAGTTCACATTCGTCTATCATTCACTAACTCAGAGAATACAACCAAAAACTGTTCAGCATTTCAACTGCAGGGCACATTAGAGACCTATAAAGTGTTCTTAAGACATGTGATTTCCTTAACACTTAGAATTGTGCCAATTGTCCACCTTCTTTTAAAACTTAAGTAGCTGTTCACATTTCATCCACAAAATTAAGACTTCTGAGCTTCCTCATGAATTCAAAATGTTATTCAAAAAATTCACCCCTTCAAAGCTAAAGCTATTTAAAAGTCTGTCATAGAAGAAACAGACACCATGAATCTCAGATAAGAGAAGTATAACAATTATTCATAAGTTATTTTTGTCAGTGAAAAGGAAATAACCATCAAGTTCACAAAAAGCATCTTTAGCATTTCTATCTCTTGAAAACAAGAATGTAAAGAAAACCTCTCAAAATTTGAAAAAAATAGAAAACCAAAACCTCCAGAAATAAGTCATCTGGTTGGTAAAGTATTTAATAAGTTAGGATACAAATTATTAAACCTGAAAGGAGTAATCCTTCAAGTGAACTCAACTGAAACATGAAGTATCTAAACTTTGTCGTTCTTCCATGACCTAGTGTTAAGCCAAGTTTCATTATGCTTGTTCCATAATTAGGCAACTTCTCAGCATTCTAGTCCGGGCATGCAAGTTCACGAGCATTTCAAGTTCCTGACATTGGAGGGACAGATGATACACAAACTCTGCTGCATTATCAACCGTTTTATAAGGGTAACAATTTTCAGATTCCTAGTGATGTTTTAACTAATCTCACATGACAAGCAAACACATAAGTCCTATTAACCTCTGCACACATTTAGCATGCAAACGTCAGGCACAGCTCCACAGTAAAGTTCATTTTTATATCGGGTAGGAAGAAGAATTACAACTGGCTTGACGGTGCAGGAACAAATCTGCATGCTCCGGAAAGGGACACCAAGCCAACCAAAGTTCAAGAAGCATTTAGCCAACGCTCTCAGGCACACTGTGGGTTTCTTGTGGCTCTTCTATGCAAGGCCAGGAGCTGGACTCCACGATCCAGTGGGATCGGGTCACTTCCAACTCGGGGTATTTTGTCATACCGTTCCGTGCAGGAACGCTACTCTGAGAAAGTACTTCTGAGCTAAGCGAGCAGCTTCACAGTTTCTCCAGGACGGAGTCGCCCTGGGCTTCCCGGCTGCCCAGAGTTCCTGAGATGGTGCAAGCCCTCCGGGCTACTCCCCACAGGGTTTTCCCCGGCAGCAATCCCGCTCTGTGCACCAGCGCTCGGAACCGCACGGAACCGCCGCCTTCGGGAGCGACAACAAGCGCTGCCCTCCCCGAGAAGCCACAGCCCACCGCCCCGCACTCTGCCACGGCCTTCCCGGTTCCTTCCTCCCCGTCCCTCCCACGTGCGCCGCGGGAGCCGCAGCCCGGGCCGGCGCTGGGCTGGATATGTAACACCGCCGGGCCCGCGGGGAGGGAGGGAGGGCGGGAGGGCGGCCGAGAGAAGCCGGCGCTGGCGGCGGCCCAATCGGGCGCGGAGGGGAG
This sequence comes from Poecile atricapillus, assembly GCF_030490865.1. Lineage (NCBI taxonomy): Eukaryota > Metazoa > Chordata > Aves > Passeriformes > Paridae > Poecile > Poecile atricapillus. The sequence continues at coordinate 23,722,801 of NC_081288.1, read as the reverse complement.
GGGATGGCGGGGAGGCAGCGTGACCGAATACATAACGCGGAGATTAGTGCCCCCGCAGCGCCCCGCACTCACCGCCACCTGTTGATGCCCACGTTGGAGGAGCCGGCGAACCAGGGGTCCAGGATGTAGACGCAGCGCACCGTGTCGGCGCCCTGGATGCATTCCCGCAGCGCCGGGTTGTCGTGGAGCCGCAGCCCCTTGCGGAACCAGTGTACGGCGTTCACCCCCATGCCGGGTGCGGGCGCTCAGCGGGAACCGCCGCCGCCCGTGGGGCCGCTCATGGCCCGGCGCCGCCGGGCGAGCACGGACGGGCGGCGGGGCGGCCCGCGGGGCCTCGCTGCGGACGGCTCTAGGACCCGGCGGACACGGCGGGAGCGGCCGCCCGGCGGGGACGCATCACCCCGCGGAGCCCCCGCGCCGGGGAGAGCAGGGACGAAATGTGGGAGCGCTGGATCCGGCGGTCTCTGCTGGGCGGTGACGGCGCCCTTCCCGCGGAAAGCGCCGTCCGTAGCCGCTGCCTCCTCCTCGCCGCTGGCCCTGTGACTGCGCCGGCCGCTGGGCTGCGCCGGCCACTCCGCCCCGCCCCCCGCCGCCCATTGGCCGGCGCCGCTCCCACGTGACCGCGGCCCCTCACGTTTCTGAGGTGTGTTCGGTACCGGCGGCGCGCGGGGGAAGGGAGGCCCGGTCGGGCGGGCGCGCGCCCGCGGCGGGGAGGGAGGCAGGCGGCCGCGGGACCCGCGACCTCGGCGGGAACCGCGGCCGCCGGGGCGGCGCGGGGTCGGCGGGCCGCGGCGGCGGGGGGCGGGGCGCGGCTCTCCGCCACCCCGCCACCCCCCCCCGTGGCTCGGCGCGGCGGGACCCGGATGAGCACGGGGCCGCGAGGCGGCTCTCGGTGGCGCCGGTTCCGCCGGGAGGCGCAGGCGCGCGCGCGCCCCCGAGCCTGTTACGTATCGCGGCCTGCGCGCGCCCGCGCCGCTCCCGTCACCCGGCCGCTCCCCGGGCCGTGGCCGCCGGCCCCATCCCGCGGGAAGCGGGCGGGGGTTATGTAAGCGTGTGCGTAGGGAGCGTCTCCTGGAGCAGCGGAGCTCCGGAGGGCCCTTCCAGCCCTGACGATTCTGTGACGCGGGCCGAGGGCTCGCTGCCGTCGGGACGTGTTGGTCAAAAGGAACCCCCGGGCAAGAGAGAGCCGAGCGGCGCTGCCGCACCCAAAGAGGCTGTCAAGCAGCAGAACGAGTTAAAATGGTCCCTCTCGCACCGTTAGTAAAGTCATTACTAAAAGGTGAATTTCTCACGCCTGTTAATTACAGAGCTCAAACCACCGCCTGTGTGCTGCCAGCACAGCGGCTTTCCCTGGAGCTGATCCTTGGCTGCACCGGAGGCCAACGGGGGCATCGCACTGACAGGATTCAGTACAACCCTCTGGAGCCTTAACAGGGCAGCTCTAGTTGCAGGTCTGAAAATAAACCTCCACCTGTGGATTTCAGCTCAAATCTACAGCTTCCAGAGTGCTCACGGACAAGTGGGTAGCAACAGCAAGAGTGGTCTCATTAGAGAGATAAAAGGCAGTACAAGAGAAGTAAAAAGGCAGAGGATCCAAATCAGCAGTAAGGACCTTTCTTAACTTCGAAAATTCCAGACAGTACTTTAAGAACTGTCATTTTTCTTTCTCCTAAAATATTTTTTCTGCTAAGATGCACAGAAAGTAGAAGTCAGCAAGAAGAGACACAGGCGTCATAGATTTTTTCCCTTCATTCTTTTCTTTCCTCACTTCAAATGACATAATAAACATAGTAATAGAATCACAAAATCATTTAGGTTGGAAAAGACCTCTGAGGCCAACTTTTTACTGGCCACCACCATCTCGGCTTGGCCATGGCACTGAGTGCCACTTCCAGTTGTTAATTGAACACTTCCACAGATGGTGGCTTCATCGCCTCCCTGGGCAGCTCATTCCAATGCTTAACAACTCTGTCCGTGAAAAACTTCCTCCTGCTGTCCAACCTGAACCTCCCCTTGTGCAGCTTGAGGCTCTGTCATCTCATCCTGTCACAGCTTACCTGGGAGAAGTATCACCACCATCAGGCCATACCTGATGATCAAGGTATGCAAAAGCCCCAGCCATGATTAGAATCCCCTTCTGCTTGGTCTTATACAAAATTTAGTTTTAAAAGGTGTAGCACGTGGAGACTGAACAGTTTTTGACTGCTGACTTTAACAATAGCATAGATTATGATGAATTTTTCAGTTATCACTTTGTTGTATCTAGAAAATCATATGCCACAGCTCATCATTCTGATCCAAGAAGAACATATAGGATCCCATCATATACCCTTGCTGAAACTCAGAGCCAGAGTAGTGGGGTCATTGTAAAGTCAAACACTGCTTTCTCAGTTAATACAAAGTACATTCTTATTTGCCTGGTTGTATTATTATTATTATTATTATTATTATTATTATTATTATTATTATTATTATTATTATTATTATCCAAATATTTGATAAATAATTTTCAAATAAAAAATAAAAAGAAAGTTCAGTAGTTATTAACCACTGTCCACCAAGCTCATTTGAATTCTATAATTTTTGAACACACTAAAGAAGTAAAATCCTTATTTTCAAGGAAAGTCACTTCACAACACAGCTTTTATTTCAAACATTTAAATTGCTTTTTCCTACTCATTTTGTGTCCTGCTAGCTCTCCACAAGGCTGCCACACTGAAGATAGCCCTGAATAAAGTCCAGCATCAACCAATCTGCCTTCTTGGAATACTGAGGTTGAAACAGCCCTTCCTCACTAGACCTTGTGGTTTCTTAAACAAATTGCAGCCATGAAAAGCATCAGTGTCTAGGCTGTTTTGTTGCTACAGGCTAAATAACAATTACAGTATATCATTAGCATATCATTATGTCAAAACACTATTTGTCTCTATCTGGCCATGCCTTCTATGCGAGACAGTTTGTTCTTGACTCAGAAGTGAGAGAAAGAACATATTAATGTATAATTAATATTGTATTAGGATATATTAATATATAATAGATACAGACTGTATTAATTAAAATGTCAGATCTCAAGGGAAGAGCCACTCCAACTTAGCTGAAATAGAAAATAGAATGACAGTTAATCAAAGAACTCATACAAGTAAACCTCTCTACAGTGTTCTCTTGTGAATAACTTTTTTTAAACAATATTGCAAATTTATCCCAGACTGTGAATGCAAAAATGAAGAGACTGGGGAGAAGATAGAAGGGAAAAAAGATAACACGGAGGCATGAAATGAAAAAAACAAAGAAGGAAGTATACGGTACATTTTCTCTTACAAATTAGAAGCTATTTTTTTAGATGCATGTTTTTGACATCATTGTTTGCATTATACTCACAGACTTCGTTAACTGCTCTTGGAACAGCTGTTATTCAGGAGACCAAGCTTGAACCCTGCTCCTAGAGCAAAGTTTCTTTCTATGGCATTTCTCTTCTTCATTAGCTCTTTTTTACATCGAGTACAGACTCCTGAACATGTAGCTTACAAAAGAAAGGTTCACATAGACGACAGCAGTGATTTTCACTCTCTGAAAGATGTGATTGTGCAGACTTGGAGTTAGTTAAAAAATCCAAACACCTCTAGTAAAATATTTCTAGTCTAGAAATCATTTAGGTGACTGCTGATTTGTTACTCTAGATGAGAAATATTAGTAGACATGGCTAAAAAAATTAAGATAGAGGAAGATAGCTCTCACCATCACAGCTCAATGAACTTCTGAAAAGCCACCAGCAAAGCAATATAAGCCAAATGACTATATGTAATTGTGTAATAAGGCAGTGTCATATGAAGAAAATACACTGGTGTAAGGCAAGCCTCCGATCATGATGTCGGTGTTACTGAATCCAAAGGATCATCTACTTCCCGTCAGAGCACAGGCACTCAAGTAGTCTGACTTTCAAACGCTCCGTTCATTGCTATTGTATTACTTAGAAATTTTTATCCAATTTTTTTTTGTTTTTTTTTCTACTTAGCCCGCTACTTCTCTTTGCAAGCTGTTTTAATCCACCGGCCTTTCACTTTTCCGAGCGCCGGCCGGGCCTGCTCCGCAAGCGCTGGCCCGGGCAGTTCCGCCCCGGGGGAGCCCGGGCCGGCTCCCGCTGCGGGCGGCCACGGCCCTGCGGCTCAGCCGCGCCCCCCGTGCCCGGCACATGGTACGTGCCGGCGCCCCCCGCGCGGCGGCGGTGGAGCGGCCCGGCGGCGGCGGCGAGGCCGGTGAGCGCGGCCGGGGGCGGCGGGGCCGGCACCGGGGCGCGGGGGCAGAGGGGCCGGCGCGGCGCTGAGGATGGCGAGGGCGGCTCCGAGGGATGCGCGGCAGGGGAGGGACCCCCGGGTGCGGGGCACGGCCGCCGGTGACTGCGGCAGGAGCGGCACTCGGGGCGGGATGGGCCTGCGGCTCCCGGGCTGGCTGCAGCAGAAAATCCGCCTCCTGCCTCTCCGCCCCCAAGCGGAGTCCAAAGGGTGGGAAAGGGACGGGCCGAGCTGTGGGAGAAGGCTGTGATGGAGACCCTTGTTTTGTCTGTGCTGAAAGCACCGCCACTTAATGACCAGTGGTTTAAATAGTGCAGTGCGTCCTTAAGCACTTTTCAAATGTCTCTCCTTTCCTGGATGTAAGAAAAAGCTTTTTCCCTATGAGGATAGCTGAGCAGTAGAACATGTAACCCACACAGGCCGGCTGGGCTCCATCCATGAAGGTTTTAAAGACCTGACTGGACAAAGCAGCCTGGATCCTGCAGACCCTGCTTTGAGCTCTTGAGGTCCCTTCAAACTTGGATTATCCTAGGATCCTCTATATTATTTTCTAGAAAGCTTTCTGTTGGTCTGGCATATATTTTATAATCATTTACTTCATTTCCACCACTAATGCAAAGCAGGGATTAATTTTTTTGTAAGTGTAGAAGTGCAAACATTTACTGTGCATTAATCTAAAAAACTGCAACCTCTGACCAGCCCAGATTCCTTCACAAACCATTCAAACCCTGTCTACACTGCTATCTTCTAGGTAGATACCTACTCTTCTTGGTTCAAAGTTCAATCTAGGCATTCAGGAGTTTAATTTAATTTTTTACAGCCTGCTAAGTTTCCTATAATGAGAGTGGTAGTGGTCAGCAGCCATACTTGTTGCCATCTTTACGGAAAGATTTTGTGAACAATCTAGCATGAGTAAAAGTTTGGGTTTGCTAATTTTAAAAAAAGTGATACTTGAGTCTCAAAACACACATTCAGAGATTCACATGGGTGATAAATCAACCAGTTGATCCTTGTAGCTATTTCCTATAGAAGATTTACATAGAAGTCTCATTAAATAATGAAACTTACAGCACCCCTTTACTTCGTATATGCATGTCTCTGCTAGTGTGCTAGCAAGCAGGATCACAGGCAACTTCTACATTAGCTCACTTCCTTATTGCTGTTCTAACACTTGGTAGTGAGAGGGTGCTGCTGGCAGTGCTGCAAGCACCTTATCTGAGCTGGCTCAGTTTTTCTTCTTAATCTCTCAATTGCTTTACAATCCCCACAGCAATCTAAGTATGTAAAAAGTTACAGTGGAGTCCTATGCATTAGAACATGCATTAGATCCAACCAGAGCTTTAAGAGAACTCTGAATTCTTGAAAGCAGTTACATACCCTGGAAATGTGATACTGTCATCTACGGACTTGGAAATACATCAAATCAATACTCAAATCTTCTTGGTTTCTACAGAACTCCAAGACATTCAAATCCATTCATGTTATTTTGCATGTTGTAGTTTGCATTGGGCTTTTTTACAAGGACTCCTGAGTACCCCAGTCAAATGAGTTTTGGCAAATAAAGTTTTCCTTTCTTTTACAGTATTCCGTGGTTCTGATGATCCTCACAAACAAAAGGGACAAATTGACTATGATGCCAGTCATTTTCAGAAAATGTAAAGCTTATTTTAAATAAATGTAACAACCATTTCTATGTCAGATTTTAGAAGAGCACAATTTACTATATCAGAATTTTTAAAAGGTTCTATAATAGTAAAAATTACAGTATTTTAAGGGACTGCATTACTCTCAAAGGAATTTTGTTTAAGAGCAGGATTATGCATTAAAGTTAGTCATGGATATTTTTCCAGTTTGTACTTTGGAAATATTATTTGACATTCCAAACAATTTTAACAACACTTCACTTTGCTGGCCACTTCTAGCTAAGCTGAAGCATTAAAGAAGAAAACCCTGATCCTTCAGAAATTTGGTTATTCTGACTGGACCCACTAAACTCAGTAGAACTACTCAGAGTGCTCAGACACAGGCAGTTGTGTCAGTCCTGTAGAGGAGAGATTTAGTTTGCAGCCAATTTTTCAGGACATGGAAAGGTCAGCAGACAAAACATCTGTGACTTACCTACACTTCCAGTACTTCCAGGGTTACTGGGAAAAATCACTTGTTCTGTTGTGGGGCTTGGGACAGCATTTCTTAAGTCACAAGGTGTAGGAAGACAAAACCATCAGCCCTGGGATTCTGACACAACCAGCACATTAGGCAATTGGTTTTGCCTTAGAGGTGTGAAATAATACTAGAGAACAAGTTATCAATAAACAGCTTCTGTTAATAACATAAGTGTGCATATAGGAAATTATGTCATAGTCTGTTAGTTTATGATGTAGTAACATAACAGTAGTCCACCTCAGAAGCAGAAAAAAAGCAAAGGTACACTTTCTTGAGATGAAGGATTTACATCTATAAAATATTTAACTATACCTGGCAACTAGAAAGAGGACCTACCACTAAAGTTCTCTAAACAAACCACATTATTTTCGTAGAAGATGGGCTCGAAGGAAAATTCTAGGGCTCTTGTGCAGCTCTGTGACAGGTATTGAGGTCTGTTGGACAGGAGATTAGGCTGCGTGATCATAACAGTATTTTCTCTCCTAAAAAACCCCCAAAAAACAAAAACAAACAACACCAAAAAAAACAAACAAACAAAAACCCAACCGAAAGTAATTTAGCAGTGCTCAGGTAGGTATTTTTTGAAGCATGCTATACTTAGGGAGAGGTGAAAGCAACTGTCCAAATGTTCTCACTTTCAGTTTGAGCAGTTTTAAGCATGTTACCAGCAGCAGCTATTTGCAGGAGTATTGCAGAGATCAGCAGTTCTCCCTCTCACAGTCAGTACTTCCAAAGGGTCGTTATGAAAACACCCCCCAGGAAGTTAAAGATACACTTGATGATATCTTTCTTTGATTGCTGCAGCTCCTTTGCCCCTGCAGAGCAAGTGACAGTGCATGTGCTATTGGTGATAACTGGGCAGTGAGTTTGGGCAAAGGTGAGGTGTGGGGTTGGCCCTGTGGACTCCAGCACAGCCACACACCTATTCCACAAGGACTGCCTCCAGAAGAGACCTGGAGGCAGAAATAAGGCATTGGTGCAGGGAGCAGCTGTAGCAAACTAGGTGCTGGAAGAGGTAGGTGAAGGCCTACAAATGTTACTGTGTACTTGCTTCCTCCCCCAAAATACCACGGTGCTTATTCAAACTCAATTAACACACTCGGCTGGTGAAAAACACTTACATAAAGGTTCATGTGACTTTTTTTTCCCTTAATTATATAACGAATGATTTCAAAATGAAATTATGCTACAAACTGCTGCTAATGCAGCACTGCGTGGTGGATCTCTGACACATGAAAGAACAACTCACACTCCAAATAATGCTTGAGAAGTTAAAGCAAATACATTCATAAGAACTAAGAAAGAGATTTAAGCTGCCATTTTTTGTTAATTTAGTGGGATTGCTGTCAAATGAAGTTGCATGAATCATTTTCCTCATACAGTGTGAGTGATCTAAAATGCAGTAACAATATTAGCTACAAGAAATGGCTGACAGTTTGGAGCTTGTATGACTGCAGGCATTGATATGGAGAGAGCACTGCCCCACATCAAGTCTGTTGCATCCATGTAACTCTTCCAGTAATGTATCCATCAGAACACTAACCTTTCAAAAATAGTCTTTCCCCCTGCTTTCATGTGAAAGCTGGATTTTGCACTAGTAACTAAAACCACTCTGGAGAGTAATTTCTTATGCCAGTTCTGTCTAAACATCGATGATCTTGACCATTACCTCCTTCCTTAAATGTGTTTTCTTACAGTTGTTGTGTCTCCACAGGACTGACTTCCATGATGTTGAGAGGAGTCGCTCACGGTGCAAAAGACACGTTCACTCTTCTGTTGACAAGATCTCAGAGCCGTAACCCAGGACCGAAGCTTTCATCAGTGTGGCCTGACATAACAAACAAAAGCTTCCTAATACATTCCAGTAACACAACTGATACCAAGTCAAAAGAAGAAAATAAAAAAACCCTTGAGAATCTCTACAGTTTGTCAGTTGACATAACGAAGATACGCAGACTGAAGGAATGGGTCCTTCTCCAGGATGTGGCCTATGTTAAAGAAATTGCTGGTATCTTACAGGAAATGGGAGCAGACGAGACCACTGTAGCCAACATTATAGAACGCTGTCCGGAGGCAATTCTTCACACCCCAGCAGAGATAAACTCTCAAAGAGCTTTATGGCAATTAGTATGCCAGAATGAAAAACAGCTGATTAAATTAATAGAGCAATTTCCAGAATCTTTTTTTACTACTGAGTATCAGCAGAACCAGAAGGCAAACATACTATTTTTTCAAGAGCTGGGACTTAAGAATAATATAATCACCAGGTTCTTGACAAGTGCACCCAATATTTTCTATAACCCTGTTGAGAAAAACAAAACTGTGATAGAGACATTACAAAGAAATTATTTAAATTTAGGGGGTTCTGAAGCAAATATGAAGATCTGGATACTGAAGCTATTGAGCCAAAATCCATTTATTTTATTAAATACTTCCACCACAATCCAGGAGAACTTGGAATTTCTCCAAAAGAATGATTTCACTGACCAGGAAGTCCTACAGCTGCTATCCAAACTTAAAGGATTCATTTTTCAACTTAATTCTACCACTATGCAGAAGAGTATTCTTTTCTCCAAAAACACCTTCAAGTGCAGTGATCAAGAACTAAAACAACTAGTGCTGAAATGCCCAGCCCTTCTCTACTATTCTGTTCCGGTTTTGGAAGAAAGACTTGAAGGACTACTGAAGGAAGGTATTTCTATAGCACAGATTAGAGAGACACCAATGGTGCTGGAGTTGACAACACAAATCGTTCAGTACCGAATTAAAAAGCTCTCTGCATTAGGATATGATATAAAGAGTGGAAATCTAGAAAGCTTGAATGGTACTAAAAAAGATTTTGAAGTTACTTATGGTAAGATACAATCAAAGAAGGAGAGACCAATTTTTAATCCTGTTGCTCCTCTACACATTGAAGATTAATTTGAATGCTGTACTTCAAGTTATGCGAAAGCAAATTAAAAGGGAAGTTGGTTCTTCAAGAAGAGATGGAAGAAAAGCAATCTTAATCAAGTCTGTAGTCTTACAATGTACTTTGTCCAGGAGGGGGTCTTAGGCACAACTTCAGTGTACAATTGTAGTATTCTAATGCTTTCAAATAATATCATAGAAGTTACAGTTATGATAAAGGTTGCCTTTTCCTAAGAGTACCTCAGATGTGACATTTTCTTACCTGATGGGGCATTAACTGCCTTAGATTTTCAGCTCTGTCACTGCACAACACCACAGCCCATGGTACTGATTAGCACAATTTTTATCTGAGGAAGACAAAAGGAGGAATAGTATTTTTCCAGCAGTGTTCATCAATCTGCTGGTTCACTGTCTTCAGGAAATGCTCTTTGAGTTCTTTTCCTTATTGCTGAAGTAGCTTTAGCTCCTGGATCCTGACCTTCAACAAGACTTGATTTCTTGGACAGGAAAGCCCTGTCCTAAGCACAGGGGTGGGACATGATGGTTTTGTATTCACTGACTGCTATGGTAAGACTCCAGTATGTTTGTGTACAAACCACAACGCAAAGAAGCCACAAGATAACAACCTTTACATTTCTGAGATGTCAAAATTTTTCCAAAAGGTCTGGAACAGGAGGAGATACATTTCTTGCTATTGTATAGTCCTTAATCTCTTCTAGCAAGGTTTGGGGACAGGAAAGATTAGGGAGATTCAAGTCTCAAATGATTGTAGGAGAACAGAGAATGTCATGCTTTTCTATTAGGTGCATCAAAACTCTAGTCTGTAAACCACTGGTGATTAAACATGAGTACCAGATTTGCAAACAGCTGCAACAGTTTCTAAATATATGGGTGGCACTGCTTCTCAGATAACACCATATGACAATTGGCGACAAGTGCTGGCTTTCAAAATAGTAGCTATCAGACAGTGTTTAAGTTCTCAAGGGATTTGATTTCTTCTCATTTATGGACTGTGAATGATAATATAAAATAGCAGCATCACTGACAATCATTTCAACAGAATTAGGATCATCAGTGACTTTACTTCTCAGACTTTTTCAAGTAGCTATTCCACACATATTCCCTCTTGACAACAGTATAAAAACCAGCTACACACCACCCTCACTCCAGGCATTCTTCAACACACATTTTGGCAGCAAGTCCAGGCCTCCGTTTCTTAAAATGTGGTTTGTAATTGCTGAAGAAAGCTGGCATGGAGTTACTGGTCCAGAGGGTGGGCTGAAAGAATGATGATTTTATAAAGACTGCCACATTATCTGCTGTGCACTGGGAAAGGGCTGGGAACACCTGGTAGGAGCAGTCTCAAGATCTCAGCAGCTGAAGGTCTTACACTGAGCACTCTGCAGGCAAGTGCAGACGTGACAGGCGTTTCTGGGGGGAAATACCACTCTTAACAAGAGCACGTGTGACAGTGGCAGGAATTCAAGAAGGGGATGTATCACCATTATGAAAAAAATCAGGCTGTGGTACCAGGCTGTGTCTATGCTGAATCTTTCAAAACACGTTATTTTTTAAGAGGAAACTGGGAAGACAGCCATATTAAAAATTCACAGGAACTTGCCTTTGTCACTTTCTGACTGTCCTTCTCTGCTCAGCTATTAAGCAGACCACAATATTAATCTGAATTCAAAAGCCTCCTTCCCCTCAGACACAAAGGAGCATGTCAGCTCTCCAAAGCTCTTACTAACACAACCTGTAACTGAGCCAGAGACCTGATTGGTAGCTTAGGAGGAAAGGAAAATAAGAACAGTATTTTCCCTGAATATTTAGTTCTATCATTTCTACAGGTATCTGTTTCTAAAAAGTTCTTCAAACAGCTTATTCCCATCACTTAAATTATTTCCAGTGGCAAGAGAACAGGAAAAGGATGTATTTCCTTAACTAACTCACAGCCTGAGTTATCACAACTAACTCACAGCACTGAGTTATGCATTCTGAATGTTTCAATTTCTCTTCCCCTTTCAAAATAAAAGCATGAGCAGAAATGCTCTTATTCTCTACTACCAGATGAAGTCAGTCAGTCCAAATTCATAACTCAATCCTGGGAACTGTTTCTCTCTTCTTCACAGGTTTCATTTGCAATAAAACCTCAGGAAAGCTCCCAGTCACCAAAGCATTGTATTGCTGAAGTACTCATCTTTTGTTACTCACAGTGACTGTGGACCAGGCTGTACGTAAGCCTTTCACTACCTGGAGAGCAGTCAGGCATCCCAGCTGCCTTCATAAACATTTCCCCTTTTGAAACAGGGACTGGGAAAAGGAAAGTGAAATAAAGCTACCACAAAAACAATCCCAAGGCAAAAGAACAACCTCACTCCCCCAGAAAATTTCAGTTCCATATTGCATTCAGCACACTATGATCTTAAAACTGGGTATTCCCAAGCATCATTGACCAGGGGAAAAGAAAATTAGTGCAAAACATTTTGTGCTGTGTCTGTGCACAGTTTATACACTGAAGTTACAGCTTTTGTTAAGAGCTGGTTGGTACTAAGTAGATATAAATAAAAGACACTCTGGAGTGTGGTACTGTGGGAAGATTTATACCTAAGGCATAAACTTAGGTTTATAAACTAAGGAAGTTTTCAAATGTCTGAAACAGCAACAATTTAATGTTTCACAGGTGGCAGGACAGAACTGGAGCAAGTTTTTAAGATGAAGCAAGTTTCATAAGTGAATGGAAAATACACAGGATACAGGACAAAGCTAAGCTCTTTGAAAACTAAAACCATATGCCATGTTCAGTTACAAGACTCAACAGCTACAGGATATGTTAAGAACAAAACATAATGAAGTGTTGGCAACTCTTAACATACCTAACATTGCTAATCTCAGACCACACTTGTTTTGCTCCAAGTTTCAAAGTTTAAAATAAAATAATTTAGTAAAAAACATGACTATGACCAGTTCAGCATTTACAGAAAAACTAATAGGAATAGTTTGGCTGACTGTCACAAATTATCACTGTGCTCCAAACAGGTGACTCTTTTTAAAAGAGTTCAGTGGCAGCACTTGGGGAATATTGCTATATTGGAAATTGCATGGGAGCAGACCATACTATATTATATGCTGCAGCAAAATTGCCTCTGATATGCAGGCTAGCTCACATCTAGAGCTAACTGGTACCTCTAACAATACTATATTCTATGCAATTTGCTTTTGACTATAAAAAAAATAGTTAAAAGTCTTCTATTTATTGCATCAACTTACCTCATTACACCCTTGCAGCAGATCAGAACCAAGCAGCCGGTGCACCTAACAGAAGGAGCAGACACCACTTCCTGGGTTTTTGCTGTTGAAGTACCAATGGCTCAGGAGATTGGGTGACTACAGTACCATAATTGAGACATGGTGTACTTTCAACACCCATGAACAGAGGATTAAGTTTGACAAGTGATATGTTTCAGGTTTTTTTCATTTTTAAGAAGTCCCCCTCATATAACCTTCTAGTACAACCACAGCCACTGAAAAAAGTAAGCGTACAAGTTCTCCATAGAAACACAAGTTTTTAGAAAATACTGCATACACAACATGAACAGACGCCTTCCATGGGCTTCTAAAGAGGTGACATACCTGCAAAAACAGTACACAAATAAAAGATCACAAATGGTTTCTATTTTAAGGCAACCTCGCGTTGTGCCATTACAAGTGCATTTTGCCTCACATGCTGCAGAGGATGTACAGGTATTCCCATTTGAGGTGTCAACATTTGGAATCTGTCAGTATACAAATTACTTGAATCGTGTTTCATTTTTTTAAGGCCTCATCTACAGTTTTTGGTTTGTTTTAAATACAAGTATTGCATTTTACTCAAAAATCAAAGTGGAAAGTACAAGAAACGTAGTGAAAATTTCCTTGCATTTGCCTAAACAGAGCAAAAAGCTAACCTGGTGTGTCACGGAGTTGAGAGAACAGCTTTGCTAGTTCTTCAGTGGTTTCCAGCTACACAAGAATTCCTAGCCAGTTAGACAGCTGTGCTAGATGACCACAAACATCAGCCCAGTTTCCACAGGCTGTCATTTTTTCTAGCGTCTATAAGAAGTTCATTAGAAGCAAGGTCTCACTTGTAGGAGATAGATGCATATTATTAAATACACCTGAGATGAAGCAATCACATTTTCAGTAAAAACTGACAAAGTTTCAGATATAAGGATTTATAAAGAGCCTAAGGCTCATTCTGTAAACTGTACTGAAACGACAGGACAGTTCTTTACACAGCTTCACCTAGTAAAAAGGTATTTTATTCCAGTAAGGCGTTAAGATAGTTCACTCTTTCTGAGACTTTCTACCATGTTGTTAAACTTTTACACTTCTATCTCCCATTCTCATTTCCAATTCCTGCACACCTCCAGTCTCTGCTCCAGTCTTCACTGGCAGAATGCAGTCAGGAATAGTTTACAGGCTGCCTGTACATAACCAAGACTGGGTATGTCCAACAGTGCTTTTACACAGCTGAAGGATCCTTAGCAGGAGGATGTGGAAACCACTGAGAACAGTAATTGGCATCTCATTGTATCGATGGCATCACAGAGACTACCGAGTTTCTACATTCACATTTTAGTCCAAAACTGCAGAAGACGTACAGTAAATAACTATTCAAATACGTATTATTCCTTCAGATACACTCACTTCTATAGTTATCAAGTGTAACATTTCACCAGATACAAAGCTTCAATCTAGGCTCTAATAAATCCTCATACGCTGTGCTAGCCAAGCTTCTTCTGTCCTTTTCAGATGAAATCGAGTTACTTGCACAACTCGTTAGAAGATAAAGTGTCTAAGACACATGGCTTCTCATGGTCCCAATCTTCGCAGATTTTAATGCCACTGATGCAATATTCTGGAGAATTGAGTATGTCTCAGTTTTGGTTTTAGTCGGACTTGTCCTTTTTCTTTCCTGTTAAAGGCACTTTACTTGCAACAGCAGATCCTACAGCTGTAACGCCTCCAGCTACAGCAGAAACACTTCCTTTCACTAGACCCACTCCCATGGAAGGCACAGATGTGACTGCTGTTTTGGTAATTTCCAAGCTCTTCCCTCCAATCCAAGCAACGCCCCCAATCGTGGCACCGACAGCTCCCTTTGTGACACTGAAGAGGCCACCAGTCACACGAGAAAGCATGCCAGCCTGCTGCTGCGGGTGGCCTTTGAGTGACCCTAAGGGAAGAAACAACAAGAAAATCAATCTCAGCACCAGAATTTAAGCATTTTCTAAAAACATTACTCAAAAGTATTTCCTTTTCTAGCCTAATAGCCATTGCACACAGCCTATACTTACCTTGCAGGTCGCTCTTCTTGGATGATCATACAATACCTAGTTCCAAATAACAAACAAGAGGGAAACCAAGAAAAAAGCAAGTGGAACCACAGTGGGCAGAGCTAGGGAATAAACAGACATGAAATAAAGAGGTGAGGGAGTCAGGAGCAGAAATAAGACACTTGGAGGACAACTACTCAAGGAGGCAGCAGGAAAGAAAAACCAGCCCTGGATGCACGGGAGACCTCTGTCCAGCCACGCCAACACAGTGACTTTCCACTGCAACATGCCTTAGGAGAACCAGCATAACAGGTCTGTCCCCAGCTCCCTCACTGCCCACAACTTGCATCCAGAGCACAGATTCCAAGAGTCATGTTCCAGCACCCATATACTACAAGATGAAAACTAGGGTGAGCAATTTTCCATGCACTGCCAATGCATTTGTGATAATGCCAGAACTCAGAATTCATTAAAAAACTGTAAAGGTCAGAGTTCCTATCTCATACCTGGAATAATTCAAGCAAAAAATGCCACCTAAATGAGAGAATTTCCTACAAAGTTGACAAAAAGGGAAAATAAGGATATGGAATAGTGAAGCCCAAGGAGTTGAAAATACCGAGTCCTTCCAGCTTACACTGGTGTCCTATTTAAGAAATTGATATAGATAATAGAAACTGAAAACATAAATGACAGCCTTTTACTTAAAGCCATGTAATAATACCCTTGCTGGTTCATTCTAGGCCATCAGCTTTCAACATGGACATTTCCAGCAAAAATGCACTGCCAACACAAACACACAGAGAGCAGAATTTCTATTTACATACAGAAATCCTTTAAAGCATCACACGCAGAAGGAAACATGCAGAGTCTGCTATAAAATCCAATGTCTTGGATTATTCACTAGAGGATTCTTGTGATGAGACTAATAGAACTTGTAACAAATTTGGTCAGAAACTGTTTCACTTCACTTAACTGGTTTGCTGTCACCGGGGTAAAACAGGTGTGAAGTTTCATCCCACTGAATTTTAAGATCTGATTTCACTGAATCAGAACTGATGTAAGCAAGAACTGATCCATCATAACTAACTTTAATAAGAGAAACAAACAAATGTAATCTTTACGTGGTTTTTTTTTTACCTTACTTCAGGTAGTCCTTTGATATCTACTCTATTTCACAGGTGTAAATACAGAACATGATGGTGTATAAATAACTTCTGGTAATGGCTGGCACATTCTATTTCCATCCTGTTTGCATTGTCCATGAGGTCTAACAAACACCCAGTGCTGTGAAGTTTTACTGCCAGTTGATTTCTGTTGTAGGACACACATCCCTGGTCTCCTTTTCTCTAAAGAGTATGTTTCCAAAGAATACCAGATCATGCCTAAATCTAAGGAGATTGGCTCAGTCACTTAGACATGGTGCTGATAACACCAAGGTTGTGAGGTGATCCCCATGTGTACCCTCCACTTAAGAGTTGGGCTTGATGATCCTTGTGGGTGCTTTCCAACTCAGAATATTCTGTGATTTATGGAGCACTGAGAAAATGACATAAGTTCCCTATCCAGGAGTTGGCTCTACCAGGCTATTTTGCAGCCAGCTTCCCACTGAAAGGAATCCAAGAATAAACAAGAGTTTGAATGAACTTAGGTTGCAAAGGTTGGTGCCACTTGCAAGACAGAATTAGAATAGCACTACTCATAAAAAGCAGGAGCACAAAAGCTTCTTCCACGCATCCTTTAAAGCTTGTTGAGCATGATTTGAACAAACTACAACTATTTCTGTCTTAAGGAAAAAATTGCAAATTGGTTTTGGAATTGAGCCTTTCCTTTAAGGAGTATTTTGGCAGCCTGTTCAGAGAGATGATCTTGCCAGCATTGATCTGGTATCCTTCCATCCACATTTGGCCGTCTTTCTGTGATGGTGTAGGTTTATCATATATATAAGGCCTGGCAGAACATTCAAAATGGGGTTGTTTTTCAAGGGTATTACAATATTTTAACTAAACTTGTAAGGCTTGAAGCACGCACGTGAAACAGAACCAAAAGGAAAAAGCCTCTTCAAGGATGGAGCTCACATTAAGATAAGCTGTGCTTCATTCTATTCCCTCTAACTTTCATACACCAACTTTCTCCATCTATTTAGACTTCATATTCAAAATAGTTGTTGTCATACTGAAAGAAAACAATGTGCAGAAGAAAATAAGTCTTAGCTGCTCACAGATTTTAAGTAAAACTTTGGAATACCCAGTGATAATCAAATTCTGCTGGTATGCTCTGAATCTGGAAAACCTAGTGAATACTCTAGGAAGATAAAAAAATACCCACTTGTTTCATTGCCTTACTCAATAAAGAAAAAGTTCTAGTTTTCACACCACTGTTCACTTTCTGTGCATGATGTTTAACGTGTATAAAACACAATTAAATCTTTAAGGCAAAAAAACCCCTAACAACTAAGCAAGCAAAACCCAGCCTTAAAAATTAGACTTGAAGGTAACATATTAAGGTGTAGCCTCCAATCAGGCATTTGCTATCAGAAATGCTTCTGGGATCGTAACACCAAAAGACCAAGGTTTTTGTTCTCATACCATACTACTATAACAAGTATAATCAAGATGAAGAATTACTGTTCCACGAAAACCTATTTTTCCCTTTCCTCTCATTTTCTTCTACTTGTGTTTCTTGCCTAATAGCTGTTAAGAATAGAGTGAGCTACTCCAGTGCTTTCTGCTACAGTTAGTGGATAATACTGTTCTTCAAATGAAGTAAATTGTTCAGTTATACAACATAAAAAAGCTGAGGTGAAAAATAACCCAGACCAACAAACAGAACTTTTAAAGGCCATTATAAACTGAAGAGCAATGAACCGAGAGGAATCATGACTCACCGACCTCTACATCCAACACATTTGGTTTTAAAGCAAGAGCAGACGGAACACAGACAACCTGTGCGCCAAGAATTGCTTTTGATCTAGTATGTTTCCAGTCACATTATGCAAACACAACTCTGCTCAATCCTGCTAGTCCACAGCTTGGAAGAAACTGCTCATCTGCAACTGCATTTCCTCTGCAGATCTAATAGCAAATTTAATATTCAGTTGGTTCAGGAGACCACGATGTCACTGCATTAACAAAGTGTGTGGTTGTTTTTATGAAACTATGAGATTGTGAACAGTTGGAATCACTTTTAATTGTATGGTGGAAAACAGTCTCCAGAAGCAGTAATGAAATTCTGTATTTTTTTAAACACATCTTGCATAAAAGTCACATGCACTATGAATACATCAACATGTCAAAAAATGAAGCTGGCTCTTTCTGTCTCATATAATGAATAGCAGAAATAAATACCCATTAAACCAATTCATATCTCTGGAAACTAATCTGCAAATTAAGTCCTTCAGTAACTGCCCATCTTCTCGATAATTTATAGGTACAGTTGTTTACTCAGTTATATTCAGTGGCCTTTTTGTAATCATGATAATGCAGAAGTGAACAATAACCCAGGCCCATCTAATCCCAGGTTGGTAATTCCAGTTTGTTTACTGTTATGTAAAAGAAAGTTAAAAGTGTTCAGCTTGCAGATCCATTTTTTAAAGAGAGAGCTGACCTTCTGATTAATTTACTTCATATCATGAAAACTAATACATACCTTCTGGTGGTTCATCATGAAGGTATGATGGGACTTCCTGTTGATTTTTGTCCATTTGGTTCATTATTGCCTAAAAAAAGAAATACACATGTGCTATACATCTCTTTTGGCAAAGCATAAATGTAATCCATGAATCCAAAATTCAAGTATTTTAAGTTTCACAAAGATAACTTTTTCATTATTAGATAAGCTAGCAGGTTCTGTCAAATGCTACTTTTATTATCAGACTGTGTTTTTGCATTCTTCAACCAGACTCAGTAAAGGAGCTCTCCACCACATCAGTAGGCTTGGTGAGAGCTGCCACACCACACCAAGTGCATCTCAAACCTAAAAATCAATCAGGAAGACAACAAGTAGGAAAACAAAAACAGCTACTGCCATACAACAGCTTATGTTTAAGTACTGAAAAAGAAAAGCCTAGCAATCATAGAGGTGGTGGCCACTAGAGAAACAACAGCAGCAGGCCTGTGAGATCTGCAGGTACCTGGAAAGCTGTTTAAAAAAACAAGTCCTTCCAGCATAATTTGAACAAATGCTGTGAAAACAAGATGGAAGAACTGCAACAGAAACACAGGATTTATCTTGTCACAGAGCTGCATAAAGGGCGCAGTGATGACAGCAGAACTAGATTGTTCTAGCTCTACCCAATCTTCCAATAGAAACATTTCAGGGAAGATTTCTTTACATCAGAAGCTGTTTCCTAGAGCAGTTCTAGAGAAGCAGTCCCTGACAGGCAAAGCATAAGAGAAAGCTCAGCTTTCTCTCAGCAGAGCCCAGCAGCTCTGCTTTACAGAATTTTTCCTCTGGTGGGGAAGAAAGTAATAACCAGTCCAGATTTCCTTCCTGCTTTCCTCCCCCACCAAAGCATGCCTTGATATTAAGTCCTGCCTCCTCCCTTGAGTCCTCATGCTAATCTTTCTTTCCCTCCTCAGCAAGCACCAAGGTCAGAAAAAGGAAAAACAAGTCACATTACACCAGTCAGCATCCTTCTCTCTTTCTGCCAGCAGTTCTTAGTACCCTTCCCTCTGTACAAGTCTTTAAATAATTTAATTTCTTCCAGGAGTCAACAAGTGCCACAAAAATAATTCCCGCTTCTCTTGCCATGCCCAAATCTCACTGTACATGCTCTGGGTGAGAAAGCAGTGGCTGGGATCTGAAGAAGGAATGCGGAGGCAGAAGCAGGTGGGAAGACTCATCTGGAAAATGAACTAAAACCTTCACAGTACTATTATGAAATTAAAACATCATGATAAAAACTGGCACCCACATACTAAATCATGGATCTTTGGATGAGAAACAAGCCTAAACTGAGTAATAAAGAGCCCAATCAGCACTAAGGCTATCAGTTCAGACCTCAGAAAGGACAGGTACCTTTATACAAGAAACTGAACAAGAAAGCAAAAACAACCTACTGCCAGGATGGCAAATTTGACAGAAATGCTGAACAAGTGCCACTCAAAAGCCAGAAATCCAAACATGCTAGCTAAGAAACAGGAAAGTATCACATGATATCCCAAGTTGAGAGGAAACCACAAGGATCACCAAGTCCAACTCCTGGCCCTGCACAGCACAGCCCCAAGAATTACACCATGCACCTGAGAGCATTGTCTAAATGCTTCTTGAACTCCGTCAGGCTTGGTGCTGTGACCACTTTCCTGGGGAGTTGTTCCAGTGCCCAGACACACTCTGGGGGAGCCTTTTCCTAATACCCACCCTAAACTTCCCTTGACACAACTTTAGGCCTTTCCCTTGGGTCCTGTCACTGGTCACCAGAGAGAAGAGATCAGTGCCTGCTCCCCCTCTTCCCCTTGTGAGGAGGTTGCAGAGTAGCAACACAACAAGTTGGAAGATTAAAACATGAGGGCTAAAAGACAACTTTTAGAAGTATCAATTACAGAATTTGTTATTTTATTTAATCACAAATATGGGGAAGAAAATTTTAAAAAATGAACCTGACCAATCACAGGGAGTAAATGAGGACAATCAGGTTCTGAGAAAAGACCAAGTGCAGATACTACATGACTTCTTTGCATTCACCTAACACAAGCTGGAAGAAATACAAGGTTATCACCCTCACTATGTGAAATTCCACGTAGGTTTGTTGCTTTTCTCCAACTTGAAATAATATAAAGCACTGTAAAAAAGATTAGACAGAAGAAACTGACAGGCCTGACATTATTCAATCAAAATATCTGTATCAAGATGAAGCAACTATGTTCCTAATTAATATATGGCCATTTTGGTCATGAAGATGATTACCAGGAACGTGGAAGGAGTTTAACCACTGCCTTAGGGAAAGTCCTAAAAAGAGTAAAATAAAAGTCAGAACCTAGCAAGTCTTAATTCAAACAAAGGAATGAAAAAGTGATCAAAACAGTTTTAAAGCAGACTCAATGGGGACAAATGAGTAAAGCCAGAGGTAAATTATTTTTCTATAAAGAACTACCTCCATGAATTTATTTGTATCTAGACAGCATGTAACTCCTAAAAGAACACAAGATGAAATTGCTTGTTTGAGCTTCTGAAATGTTTCTGTCAACAATTGCACATAAGAGATTCAGAAAAACTATCTAATCTTAAAAGGACAGAGAAAACACTGCCAGGGATTATTAAGTTAGAGGGGAGCTGGAGTAAGTTACCAGTTTTAGACACAGGTAGAACACTAGAAACCATCACGAGACTTCACACAAAGTTTAGTATTTCTGCTATTAAGAAGGTATTGGGTACAACAACATTAACAGCAGACACAGCTCAGAGGAAGCCCCTGGAATCTGCTGTACAAGATGCAATACCAGTATTTAATTAAGACAGGACCTGTCCAATAGATAGACCGGCAGACAAGAGAGGTAAGGATTGCTTTCATAACTCTCCACAGTTTAGTTTAGACTGTTAGGTTTGGTTTCAGCTCCTGCAAAGCTAAATGAGCAAAGCAATGTAATGGCAGGGGAATTTCACAGCAGAATTTCTAGTCTAGTCAAAAAGTATACTGAATATAAAAATATATTGAGTACAAAAAGAAAAAAAAATAGCAGCACATATAAAATCACAGCACTATATAAAAAGTGGTTCAGATTGGCCAGTCCTTCCCATTACCTTTCCTTGAACCTCAAGGTCACATATATATAATCTACATGCACTGGTTTAACACAATTGCAACAGAAATACTTCACTCGCAACTAGACAGATCCCAGTGGTCTTTCTTCAGGCACTGGCAACTTGCTACTATCAAACCCCAGAAGTCAACAGAGAACTACTACATCTGAGAACAGCAGCTAAGGCAAGTTGGTCACAGTCCACCACTCTTGGTGGAACTGAATTTGTTCCACGCAGAAGGGAGTTTCAGGGGTTTAGCAGATCAGAAAGTTGAAAACTACTGTTTGATGGGTGCTTCTACAGGTGCCTGGAAGCACTCCAGGGATGCTAAGTGCGTGGTTAGACTGGATGATCTTGATAATCTCTTCCAACCTTGATGATTCCATGATGCTGCAAGATGTACCCAACCAGCCTGTACTAGATTTTACTCACTATTCTATGATATCAGTGCAAGCAAAACCAGAAGCATATCACTGTCAGAAAAGGCTCACAGCTTGACCTGAAACACAACTTGGCACACAAGATCTCACAAAGCACAATTCAGGTACTTTTGTTTTTCTGTAGAAGCTCTCCAGGGAATTCCAGAATCAAGACCAAGATCCAGCAAAGGACTTCTACAGAAAATTTTCAAATATCTGCATTACAGTTTGCATTACGCATCCTTGTATCCAATTTAATACGTCAGAAGAGCTGAAGGACTGAAAAGCGATGCAAAAATCCTGTGTACTGAACAGGGTGCAGCATATCTGGTGAACAGGATATGCACAGGAGCATGTTTTAAACCTGGCTCCCTTCCAGAGATTTAAGATGAGTATTTCTATTGACTGCAGGTCAAAGGCCTGGAATAATTGCTTGGCGGCAGATTACTTCATCCAGTCTTGAGAACAAGAGGGCAGGAATACAACTTTTTTCTTCAAAAACTGGAGACAGAAATACAGAAACCACTCACTACATTTTGCATAATACCATGGAGGTAAAAGCACTCAAGGCCTCATTTGTCCATTAAGATCTAAGCTTGTATGTCCTGCTTTGCACCAGAGGCCCCTGGTCACCAGACTGCAGTGTATCCTAAGGGAGGATCCTGTTCAAGCCTCCCCCTGAAGATGTGTCCCCAGAAAGAAGAGAAAACAAAGTTCTGAGAGCCAACAGAGATTACAACTCAGCTGAAATCGAGGGCAGTGACCCAGAGATGCAAGCGTAAGACTTTTGTGCAGTGTTAAGTCATTCAGACACACTATAGGTTAAGAAACTTTGGAAACTTTGAAGCTGCAGATTCAAAGTCCCCACTATGCACTGAATCATTATTCACAATAATTACCAGCACTGCAGGCGTACGCAACAAGGCAAATACTTATCAGAAACCTGAACTTTGGAACTCTTCTCATACATTCTCAGAATTTTCTTCAAAGTACACTAAGACTGGCCAAAGAAAAAAAAGAAAAAGGGAAGAAGGGAAGAAGAAAGCAAGCAAAAAGATCTTTCTTTTGCATTTTCATCCTGTGATGCCAAATTCAGTTGTGTCACTGCAGAAAAGCCTCCAGCTTCATTTAACATCTTCATTAAATGATGACACGGAATGAAGCAGGATCTCCATGAGGCCCAGCAAAACTCATAGGGACATTCATGAAGCAGAAATCTATTATATCACTGACACACTCCAGTTTTCTTCTTCATCTGTCTTTTCTCATATCAAGAAAAGGAAGCAAATCCAGATCTTAAAAGAGATTTCAAACAGGGATAAATGTAAACTACTTCTTGGGTTTTTTCCTCCTGCGTGCTTATGAAGATGCTATTCATTCAAGAGATAAGGGATAACTTATCTTTCTTAGCAATACATTAAAATAAATTGTAGCCTTCATACAAAAAAAAAAAAAGATGGAAGTCACTCAACTGATTTTAAAGAAAACATTACTTCCATATTTTCAGAATATGAAATACATAGAAAGCTTAAATGTTTTACACTGTTGTACAAAAAAAAAAAAAGAAATTGTTTATTAGAGGGTTTTTAATTCAATAGCTATTTGTAACATTAATAGTGTTATAAGATCCTGAATGAAAGAAGCTCTAGAAGTAACGGCACAGCTACAAGTACATTACATTCACATCAAAGCTGATTGAAATAAAACTTACCAAATATATTTCTTGAATATGTTGTGAATATTTCTAGTTAGTTGTTTCCACAAAAGTATTCTGCATACACCTATGAGAAAGGCAGAAGGTTAATGACATCTTAGGGAACAGTGACTGTCACATACCTGCCATGGGTGTACATTGGGAATCAGGAATACAAATCCCCACAGTATGGAAGAAGCACACCTGGCACGGCCTTAAGATGCCACATTTTTAGAGATTTATGTCACCAAAACACCAATTCCTTCTGGGCAATGAAGATTTTACTTGTTCCATGTGCTGCCATGAGGATTGCTATGAAGCACAACAATCCTTGTTAAGACACAAACGCTCCTTAATGAGCCTGCAGTTCTTGGACAGTAATTTGTGTAAAGTTTTAGCCTTCAATCAAGAAGTGGGCTCTAACCATTACAGATGTAACTTCCCAAGTTTCAGCGGATGCTCTTGGTGTCTTTCTGCCTTTACAGACAAAAAGCCCTTCTGTCTTAGCACAGCAAACCTGGCCCAAGCAGCAGCCAGTGAAAACTGGTTTGTTTCAACGCCACTACTCAGATATTTGTGGGCAGCAGTGAAACGACCCAAGGATGGGGCCAATTTCAGCTGGCAGTTTGATGCTGCTCTAGACGGCTGCAGCAGCAGCCAGTGCTGGAACTTCCACCTGACAGAGCTGCAAACAAATCCATTGCCCTGTCTTGTTCCTTCTGGCTACCAGCTATGCAGGTAGAAAGCCTGGCTACAGAACTGATGGAAAATAAACAACCCTTGACACATGCACAGCTCTTCTTCCCCTCTTCCAGCAGCTGCAGCAGATTTCTGAATGAACTTGATGTATTTCATGTACATGGAAAAAAAATATTTTTAGGTATGATAGTTTAGGAAAGAAATTTCTGGAAGAGCAACAGTGCTCTACTCTCCAAATTAAACAAGGAAATAAGCATGAAGCCAAAAAAGGTAATCCCACCTATGGCTGCTCTTCAGGGTACTGCTTCAAGCTGCACAAGCAACCCCTCACTATCAGCTTTGCTGCCTTACTCCTTGGATTAGGGCTTGTAACATGTCACAAGCAATTGTGCTCAGTGCTCTTAGTTCTCGCAGACACCTCAGAGCACAGCCAACATGGAAATGTGTGTTTCAATTTGCTACTGCATGGGAGAGTTGAACGAGCTTCTGCAAGAAATGTTAGTGCTAACAGCACTAAAGTACAAAAACAAATCAAGGCACGTAGCTAAAAACCAAGAGCATAGCTAATATTTCAATAAGCCTTCAGATTAAAACCCAAGTTTTAAAATTCAGATTTATATACAAAGCAAGACTGGATTGGAAGCAAGCATGCCACAAAAAAAGGTGGATTTTCAAGTAAAGACCACAAGAAGTTGATCAGAAGTTTTCAGGTGTGAACTACAACTTACTTCCAAGCCTACAGCAGGATGGGCTACAACTTCCTCCAAAGGAAGTTGCCATAAGTAAAGTATGTAACAGGCTCACAGTATGCAGGATACTGAACACAGCTGGAAAGGTAATGCAACATATCTGTATTAAAAACCAAACACGTACCACAATTAAAAGCAAAAGACAAATATAGTATCTCCTGCAAAAAAACCCCTAAACTCTGCCCAGGACATTACTATGATATCTACCATGGATAGAGAATCCACCATTTCTCCATCACTGTCAACTGAAAAATAGATCAGGCTCCAGAAGAAGCTCTACAGAACACCTGATGTCAGCAATCAAGTTTTCTCTGATGCAATGATTTACAAGACATAAAATCAAAGGTGGCATGAAACAGAATTTCCCTTTTCTAGTTCTCCAAAACTGGTTCCTAAGAAGTACATGGTTAATTCCAGTAAGGTGCATGGCACAGCTTCAGAAAGACCATGAAAACTCCATTTTACCAATTTTGTCATCCTCTGCCTCCTCCTAGCTCAGTTTTCAGAAGAGTTTTCCTCACGTCCCCACTTCTTTTAATACTCTCCTAATGCCTGAGCTCCAGATCAGTCTCAGACCTGCTTTTCCAGAAGACCCTCAAAGACAAAACCTGGCCGTGCCTAACAGCCAGCAATAAAGGAGTTTCTGAACTTCCTTTCCACCTCGGCTAATGAACTAATCTTTTCCCTAGCATCCACCACCTGTTTGTTGGCTCCTACCTGACATTTAGATCTGGTCACTTGCTGGACAAGGACCACTTTTCAGTCTGCACTTTTGTAGTGCTGTCCATTTCTAAACTGAGAAGGCAATACTAACTTTTCTGAATATTCAACCACAGCTTAACAGAAAGCTTTACATTATATCCTGGATAATATTTACTGAGCAGACTTAAAACTGATGCGCATACACAATCAGCACTTACATGCTATATTAAGCAATCTTGTACGTACCCCTCTAGCTGCATTCATTTTCACCCCAACTCATTCAGAGTTGTCATTTTTACCCCAATTAAATGAGCAGAAGGAAGCATTTAATTGCATCCACAGAAGCTGTCTCTGCAGTTCATACAGTGACCAGAACCAGGCATACGGCTAAAACAACTTGCCTTGATTTCCAGGCCACACCATATAAACGCCTAGGCTAGGTGGATGTGGAAAGCTAAGCTGGTCTCAAACAGCTCACAAAAAAACTCTTCATACCCTAGTCCATTAAGCTGGACTCTGGAGATGTGGATGAAACAAAGAGCATGTTACTACAGCAAACATTCGAACACAGCAAAGTTCAAAAAGAAGAAAACACAAAACAAAGCTTCTCCTGGGTCGGAGAAACTCACGAGGGAGAACAAGACCATCCAGGAGCCAGGCCGAGGCGAGCACGGCTCCCTCCTAGGTAGGAGGTGGGACCGCCTCCTCCAAGGGAGTCCGGCTCAGGGAGAATGGCAGCGGTAGGGCAGAGGAGCCCACCTTGCCTTCGGTCCCGCACCCGAGAAGCCGCCCCCCGCTTACCCTCGGGCGGCCGAAGCCCCGCAGTCCCCGCCGCGTCCTCCCCTCGCAGCCACCTGCGTGCCCGGCGGAGCTCCGGAGGC
The DNA here is from genome assembly GCF_030490865.1 of Poecile atricapillus. Lineage (NCBI taxonomy): Eukaryota > Metazoa > Chordata > Aves > Passeriformes > Paridae > Poecile > Poecile atricapillus. The sequence goes on along the minus strand of NC_081288.1, from coordinate 23,696,243 downwards.
GGCCCGGCAGCGACCCCCGCCCATATCCCCGGCCGGGCGGGCGCGGGCACCGCCGGTATCTCGGCGCAGGGCGGCGGCACTGACGTGGCAGCCAAGGCCGCGGCGGAGCCGCTACGCCCGGCCCGGCCCTCCCGCCCCGCGGCGCCGCGGCAGGAAGCACAAAGGCGGCCGGGCTGTGCCCGTGCCGGGGGCAGGTGGCGGTGGCTCCGCATCCCTGACCCGCCTCTCCCGCCGGCAGCTCCGCCGGGGCGCGCCGGTCGCTCTGCCGCCTCCTCCCCTCGAAGTTCCCCATCCTCCGCGGGGTGGCAGGGAGGGCGCTCGGGGGTTGCCCGGCTGGCGGCGGGGCCGGGGGGCAGCGGCCGCTCATCGCTCCTTCACTCCCTCACTCACCTCACGGCTCGCTCGGCCCGCCCGGGCTGCGCTCAGACTTTACTCCTCCGGCCGTCCCCGCTGCCGACGTGGCGCCCGCCGCCGCCCGCCCTGCCGGCGCCCGCAGACCCCGCCCCAGCGCCCGGCGCGGCCCCTCGGCGGCCGGGGGGCGCCGCCGCTCCCGCCCCCTGCCCGCCCCGGGGGTGCCGGGACCCGCCGGCCCCCGCCTCCTCCGCCGCCGCCGCCGCCGCCCGTGCCCGCTCCCTCAGAGGGGCCGCTCCTCCCGAGGGCCTGCGCAGGCCCGGCCCGACCCCCGTGGACCCCACGGGCCGGGGGGCACGTTCTTCCCGCGGGGCCGGGCACCGAGGTGGAGGAAGATGCTGGGTAGGGGCAGGGCTGAGGAGAGAAGGGAAGGGGTGCCGGCGTCGCTGTAGCTGACCGAGATGTTTCGGGGTGCGGGCGATTGGCTTTTGGCGCTCAGTTGGGCTGGGGAACGTCACGCCGAGAGGTCCTGGTGAAGAGGTGACCCCTTAGGGCACCCTGCCCGTGCTGTTGGCACAACGGGGAGGCTGCAGAAGCTCCCTGCAGCACAGAGTAGCACAGTCCGACACGGAGCTGCATCCAGTCCAGTGCCAGCGGCGTCTTGTGGAGCCATGACACTAATCCTAAGGACTTAGGTTTATATTAAGCAATATTTACATTGCACCCTTTATCCTAGCTACTATTTGAGTGAGCTGAGCTTCTTACATGGCAGCTGTAGAGAATAAATTTGTGGTAATCATAGTTTAAGGGCATGGCTTTATAGGTAACTGCGCCAGTGAGGACAGCTGGGGAGATACAGGTTTTATGATGCTCACCCTCTTCTTTGGGACCTCTCCATGTACATATCTAAGGATCCCTGGGGAAGAACAGTGACTTTCAAGTTTGTTAGACAAGGAAATGCTAGATGGCGAAGAGAGAGAGGAAAGTCACAGGTACTTTGAGTGTAGAAACTCAAACAGAACTGCTCTCAGCAGCAGAGGAATATTAACTACCTTATTGCATGCTTCATGAGTTTAATAAAGTTATATAGACAAAATAACATCTCTGCTTCCTCCTCCATTTGTGCATCAATGTGACCCATCAGAGCAATGCTGCATGGGCTCAGAGGTGTTTGCTGATAACCCCATATCAGCAAAGCCAGGGACTTGGTGTTCCCAACCTGCTTAACGAATAACATCCTTATTCTCTGTTTTGGATCTGAATGGGTGAAATCAAAGTGGGAGAATCCAAGTGAAACACTGAGGATGGTGTCTGGTAGGGAGCATACCATGGATTCTGTTAGGATATGGGAGACACCCAGAGTGCACAGATTAGTCATGTTCTTTGGAAATAATACTACACAGACACACAGGAATTCTGCTCTGGGATCTCAGTTTCCATCTGGGAGGCTGCAACTCTCTGAGCTCAGTGTTTGCAGAGAGTGTTTACTATTAAGTGTTTACCTGCCTGGTTCTAATAGATGAGACCTGCAACTGTTGACATCTTTTTGGTCTTTGAGATAAGGCTATTTTCTTATAGCTGCTGTTCATCCTTTGCCCTAAGGCCCAGCCGTACACGGTGCTTTCTATGCATGTGGTGCTCTGCTTCAAGTGCAAGGCCTGAAGCTTCTCTTGGCAGCAGAAAGAGTTGCTGCTCAAGTATTTTTTCTGTAATAGAGGTAATCATCCATAAACTTTACAGCATGAGGCATCGAAGGATGTCCTACCTCCTAGTAACTGAAAACAGAAGGCACCACAGAGATTAACATCTTTTCAAACACTGGGAGACTTAGGATAGTACAGGACTTGGGTCAGTCAAATGTTTTGCTGAGCCAACAGAAAGAGCCAACTTCCTTGTAAAGCCACAGCTACAGAGAGAAGAGCCTCACTGACAGGTGTAATAACTGAAATAACTTCAGGCTGACATCTCTACAGACAGTAGAAAAAAAATGAGCAGTGTGCATGTTGCTTTGCTAAGCCAGCACTGAAGCTGAACGAAAGCTTTTGGTTGCAGAGGTATTGTTATCGTGACTATTTTTGGCCTCATTTAATTTTTCATTCATTGAACATTTCATTGATAAACAGGGTTAAAGATGGTCTACTGTTGGCATATTCAGAAAAGACTTCAGTATTATTGAATCTTTCTGAGAAATAAATAACATGCTTTCACTGGAAATAGCATGCAATTACCTTCTTAACAATTTTAAAATGGAAAAAATAAAACATTCTGTCTTCCCCTGTGGAGGAGTGGTTCCTTCATTTAAATTATAGGTTTTTACATTTTGTCTGGGAATGTACTATAATTATAGATGCAGAAAATAATTGAAGTAAGGTCAAAATATATACATTTTGTATTCTTTTGTGAGGATTGTGGTTGCTCCTGCTGCAGTAGCTGTGGGGAGCTACAGCCGGAGTTGGAGTTTCACTGTGTTGGATTCGATGTAAACCTAGGAAAGAGCCTTAAAAGAAGTCCTTCTCTCTCAGTACAGAACTTTATTTAAAATGTGACAAGTATCTCCTGAATTCCTCAGCCATGCAGTTCCATTCTCCTGTTGTACATAGCTGCTGTGAAAAGGCAGAGCCTGTGGGGTTTGTGTCTGTACGTGTCTAGTGAAGTCTACAGATGTGTGACTGACAACAAACTCCAGCTGAATTGTTTGCTTATCAGCAGGCCTGAACAGGGAAGGCAACAGGAAAGCTTGTGAGATGTGCTGTTATATTTGATCCATTTCTAAAGATTCTAAAGCGGAGCAGGCAGGGGCAGAGATGGACCTTATGGGATGCATCTCCTAACTTGTATGCCATGGATGTAAACAGCTCCCCACTGCAGATCCATGCCTGTGGTGTAATGGAGAGGGATTAGGGAAAGACTGTGCTTTTGCAAATTCCAAATATAAATCTACCATGGAGCTTAAAAACGTGCTCCCTGAGTAGATAACCTAGGTTAATAGTGCCGGAAGGAAGGAGAGATGGAGGGAGGTTAATATCTAACATTTTTTTGGTAGTGAGGCTGCTGGCTGATTTACTACTGACAAAACCAGGCAGGGATGAAAGAGCAGCATACCCCACTCAAACATATGTAGTGTCTTCATTGCATATGAAGAGATGTGCTTGGTTAAGCATGATGCATCTTGTCTCATAGGAAAGGAAACTGTCTGCTAGTTCTGGGCGACTGTAGCATGCAAGGTAAGAAACTCAGAGAAGTGAGTTGGTTGCACAGTATTTTTGGCTGAGCGGTCAGGAAATAAGACATCAAACATTCTAATGAAGTACCACAACACTTCCAGCTACCAACAAAAAAGCCAGAGTATCATTGTTTGTTACAGAGTTAAACTAATACAAATTGTGAATAAAAAATAACAGATTTTAAGTCTTGGACCCTTAAGTGTTCAGAGGTATCTTTTTTGTTACCTGTGCACACACAACTTCAAGACATTATCAAATTATAATTATATAATTAAAAAAATTCAAGAAACATGGTTTTGTAGATTGTAGTCAACTCATTACTGAGCCATTAAGAAACTGGTTCCAGCAGCAGAACTATTAATGAGTTGGTTTCAAGTAGAGTGTGTGCATTGTGATTACTTGGCACTCTGCCTCAGTTTAATTAAGATTTTAAATTTACATAGTGCTATTCAACCATGTGTTGCACTAGTGTTTACAAAAGAGAATACATTTAATAGTCCTCATTTTATAGGTCAGGCCATGGTGTCATTTTGGGGTCAAGGGACAAAACTGAAGCCACTCATCCCCTGAAGCAGTCTGGATCTGTTGCTCAACCTGCAGGGTGGCATTTCTTCCATATGACTGAGAAAATGATTGGGTGGACGTTAACAAACCCTGAACAAAACAATTACAATATTATTTAGTAGAACTACAGTACCTAGTTTGATGCATTCGTTGAGATTGGCAGAGATCACAGAAAAGCTTCATATCTGTAGAAGTGCAGTGGCCAATTAAAAAATTTACCTTTGACAGGAAAATGATCAAAGTAAATGAAGTGGTTTCTCAGAGCCTTAAAGAAAAAAGAAAGATAATCACATAATAAGAAAGACTATTGTTCCTTCTGTCACACTGTCTTCATATTATCAGCAATTATTTGATGTTCTAATCTTGCAAGCCTTATGAATATGAGCAGTCATGAGTAGCATGAGCAAAGTTTGCTGAAACAAATGAGCCTGGAAAGGTCAGATCCCTGCCTTGAATAAACAGGTACAAATGACAATATTGCTGTTTAATCTCCTAGGTGTGGTGTGCTGCATAGAAGTACAGCAACTCTTGTGACTTTACTCAGTTTTAAAATGTCCTTCTTGCTGTTTCCCAGCTGCATCATCTTCTTCCTAGTGTGTTTTCATAAGTTTTTTTTCTCTGTTTTATGCAGGTGGAAGGTTGAGTGAGTTATGAGTTGGATGCGTGTTCACCCACTTTCATAGCGTTAACTTCCAAAGAAAATTGTTGGCATGGGAACCTTCCCCAAGAGGTTGACATTTAAAATAGCATGCTGTGCTTAGCATGAAGTCACTCCTCAGGTTTATCTCTACCATGCCTCCATTTTTGTTATGAAATAAAACATTATCAGATTTACACATCTACACAGCAAGAAGTCCTTCCATGTTTTTGAGGTTACAAACAAAGCAAAGATAAAACCCAGGTATGTGAAGGCACTGAGAACCTCTTTCCTTGCTTTCCTCTCCCAAGAGGTCTCTCCAAAGCTGACTGGATGCCTTCCTCCAGTTTAATTAGACATTCAACTCCTTGCTCTGCTTCCTTGTTCTTCCCAGTGGACCGATGAAACATAAGCATTTGGAAAATCAGGAGCGACCTCCAGATTTTGTTACAGCTATTTAATTACTGGGTTATAGCTGAGCAAATGCTTTCAGGTACTCTTGGTACCTTTCAGAGGTGGCAGCATAACAATAAACTACTCCAGAATGTCTTAAGGTTCAGTCTGATCACTGCAAGCTCCTAATCAGGAGAGCCATCAGCTTGCCACTGGCTCTCAAGTTGGGCATATCACAGTAGTGGCATAGCAGAGACTCTTTTTGCTGTTACCGTGTTTATTCCTACAAATGAAAGGACAACTATGAAACAGAGAATTGTAAAACAGGTGTGGGAACACTCACAAGAAGTACCTTAAAAACTATTTTGAACTGCAAGTCACCTACTTCAAATACAAAGTTCCTTTTGATACTAAGGAGTGAATACTTCATGACACAGCTTTCTAATGCTGTGCCTGATCTCTGCCTGACCACTCTATACTGACACAGTTGGCATATTGAGGGGATGAAAGGAACATTCAAAAGTAAAGGAAACCATGTGATTTTACAAACCCCAGACTCAAGCCTCTGAACTTCATCAAATACAATTCCATACAAAACTAGGTCTAAATTCTGCACAATAGTTTTGAACCCTTCTTTTCTATTTGGAGTACAGTTTTCTTCTTTCTCCTGATTTTTCAAATCAAACCCTATACTTCCTTTAATTTTCTTTTCCTATTTAAGAAAAGAATAAAAATACCAGTGATGATGATGTCAGCATAATTAATTACTTATATTTTAAAGCTCTGACTCACTCCTGTAATGCAGTTAACAGTCTATAGAAGACACAGAACATGTTTTTTTAGAGTGAAAGAAATGATGGGATTGCTGTCCTCGCTCAGGGGACTTTCCAGTACCACTATCTGCTGAGCTCCGTGTGGAGCAGGGAGAGGCTGGGTGTCAGAGGTGCGTGTGTGCGGTCAGCCTGAACTCCAGCAGTGCGAGCTGCAGCTTTGCCAGGTCCTGCCATGGGTGATTTGGAAATTCTTGTTGTGCTAAGAGGTTGAGGAGTGGGAAGGTGAAAACACAGCTATGGGCTTGGGGTTACAAGGACTTACAGAGTTTTTATCTGCCATGCAATGCACTCAGTGACTTTGCAGTTCTGCAATCCTTTTCCCTTCATTAGTCATATCCCTTTGCTGACCCCTCATTAACCACTTCCCATCATTAGCTACACTGCTGGCTCTGACCCTGTTTTGGAGTTTGAGCACTAAATAATGATTGGCTTCTCAGCGAGCTTGGCTCTGGGTCATCACTAACAACATGAAGTGCCTACAGTGAAAAAGAAAGAAAGAAGACGTCTTTCTAAGAACAACTGTGGAATGGCGAAAGCCTCACAAGAATGGATCATCCTTGGAAAAAATACAGTGTATCATATCCCCTGTGCATTATGGAGCTGGTGCCCTTCATGCATAGACTCAAGAAAATTAAACATGTAGAAAGGAATGTTCTGACTACTTGTTGATTATGAAATGACAATATGATAATTCTGATTACAAACTACAACAACACTCTCTAAATTCACCCTAGCATTTTTAGGCAAAACCATCTAAATAAGTCCCATTTCTATACAGATAAATTCACACACCTTGGTCACACACCTTCCTCTTTGGGAAGGTTCCCAAGCCAACTGTTCCATCCACACTGACATCTTACAGAGTCTGGAGTAATGCTATGGAAAGAGAGAACGAGTTGCCTGTAAATCTTAACAGCTCATGTTAAGCAGCAGGCGTGTAAGGGCAACCTAAACCCTTTCAATATTTGGTATTTTTCAGGTCCTGTGAGTTTGGATGTCTGTGTCAAATTTGGAAAGGCTGTGCCCTGCACTGCTGCAGCAAAGGTCACAGACCCAGAGAGATTAAATCTCCATGGCTACATCTGGCTTTGCCCTGCAGCATTGCATGTGAAACAACGGTCTAATAAACTTACATGAGGATTAGTACATCTAAACATGATATTCAGCAAAAACTGCAAGCAGAGATGTCTTTTATTCCTAAATCACTACACCCTTATGACGTAAAACATTCGACAAGCCTAACGCTGAAGCACAGGGATACCCATTAAAGGAGAGCTTATATAATCTTAATTTAATTTTTCTTCTATTGACGTGAGTTTAGACATGGAATAACGTGAGTGGTTCATGCCAATGTGAAAAATGAGATCTGACCATCCACATCCATCTTCAGGGTGGATGGAGGGTCATATTCCTTAGTGCCAGCAGATGGCATCCATACACTTTGGCATGCCTGCTCCACACTTCCCACTGCAGCAACGCAGCAATTTCCCTTCACTGGAGGGGCCCTAGTCCGTCACATGAGAATATCTCCCAAACTGGTAAAGAAAGTTTGTTTTCATAAGGGTTGGAGTATTTTCTGTACGTTGTCCAGCCTGATATATTGGTGGACTGGGAGGACTAGATTTGTTATCTCAGAGATTAAAACTGAAGTTAGATCTCACAGAAATTAATTACTACATACAATCTGTCCATTTGCAAGACATTTTGATGGAAGTTGGGAGGTTTTCATGCAGGTGCTCTTTCATATGAACTTTTCTAAGCTGCTTCATTATTCTGAGTTCTTTGGATTAAGCAGAGTATAGATATTATCTAGAAATCCTAAGATTTTACTAGCTAAATAATTGCATCATTTATTAAGCATTGCCATGGACAGTTTGCTTGGAGGAAAACAGCACAAAGGTGCTTTAGAAGTAGTGTTTCAAGAGTGAATGTGAGACCAGAAAAGATACTATTGTGTTCCTAGTTTTTCAAGATTCACAGAAAACAGTAGGAAATAGCTGAGGTTTGACTGGACAGCTGATTTCCACTTGCACAGCAATGAAACTCAACAAGTGGAATTAAATATTAAAACAATTTTGACATGATGAGGACTGCTGATAACATACTAGAAAGCAAAATGATTGATGGATCTCACAGAAAACAGAAATATTCCAATAGACAAACAGAGCATTTGAAACACTTGTAAATGTAATATGAGAATACATTATTTCTGCCCTCTCTGTATCTTCAAAAGAGCACAGTAATGAGGGGGACTTAAACTATTCCTATTCTTTTGAGAGTGAAGATTTCACTAACTTTAGTGAGTTCCAGGTTAGACTGTACATGAGCACAACTCACAAAGTCAAATGCCAGACAGGAAAAAGAGAAAAGCTGCCTCGAACTTGCTGAAGATGTGTCTTGGTAAACCCAGTGTTAAGGTAAAAGCCCTAAGTGGAAAACCTGTGATGGAACAAAGTGAACAGTGCAATACTTGTATGTAGAGCTAGATGGCTGCAGTGGCACACTAAGGATGTCCAGATTTGCCAATTCATTGTGGATGTACTTTTGTTTTGTATTTTGCTTCATGTAAAACAATCTTTTCTGTCTACATTTTCTTGACATTTTTATTATGTATGAACTCCATCTACTTTTGTCCTCTGTTTCTTTTAAATAAAGTTAATGAGCTTTAAGATTTGCATCAAGCGGCTTTGAGAAATGACAATTTTAAGCTGAGACTATTTAATTCTAAAGTAAAATGTTCTGTCTGTATTTTTTCAACATAGCTCCTTCTTTAACTACAAAGAACAGAGAGAAGTTAAAAAAAATTAAGGTAACTACACATATTTAGAGAAATATCTTTTTTTAAAGGACTTTTCTGGCAGGCAACCTGCTTTTGCCATAATTTTATAAACTTGCAGAATATTATCTCTTGGGAACTCTATTATTACCTTAGGCAGTAAATTGGCACAAAAGAAACTTAACAAAAAGATGAGCAAAGTGTTGGCGGGTGTGGGAGGAGGAATACATCTTAGTAGCTTACACAGGCATTTCAGAAATTTTTTGGGGGAAGGGGGTGTTCTGTATTAGTTTAAAAGATTAAAGTTTGCAATCTGCACTAGAGGAGAGTTCTTGCTTGAGTCTGTATACCAAAGCTGGCTTTGAATTGAAGAACTGTTGTAATTAGATTACTGTAAATACAATAAGAAACTCACTCCTGGTGGTCTGGGGAGGAGTGTCATAGGGCACTGGAGAATTGTGTTGGCAGGATTTGGGACAGTTTGACTGAAAGCAGAGAATACAATCTCAAAATCCTTTTAATCTTGCCCCCACCTCCCCAGTTCTTTGGGGATTTGTTTGTCATTAAGTAACAGTCAAAAGATTAAGGAAGTATAAAATGACATTAAAGCTCACAAGTACTTCTATAAAATTATCAGTGCTAGCATAGTCTTCAGCAGGGTTTGCTTCTGCCAAGACTGTCTAGAGCCAGGCAAAATGGAAAGAAAAGAGGCAAGCAGGCACAAAAGCAAACGCCGCGGACGTGGGCTGCAGTGCCCGTTGTGTGCCTGTGCCGCGAGCGCGGGGCCTCGCGGAGCTGTTGCTATGTGTCTGGGCTCAACAAGCTTAAACTTTGCATGGCCCATGCTAAACTAATTTGAGTCAATTTGTCTACATCATTTCAACAATCATCCTGTGCATTTTGTATCGTACATACAACACTGCATGATAAAGGCCCACCGAGCAGATGCCGACTGCTCATTCTGCCGTGGTCTGGCTGTTGCTAGCTCTTCACCATGGTTTCTCCATATCCTAGTGACAATGTTAGTTTTTCCATGTTGAGGTTAAGTCTGTGCCTGGCTAGTTAAGACTTTTCTTTACAGAGGACAGCTCCTATAACAACTGCCAGCTCTAAGCATGACCTTTAAAAATTAAATGAGGGAGTGTTAACTGGAGGGGTTTTTTTTAATCTCCCAGGGGAGTTCAAAGGAATACAAGGAGATTTTGCAAGCAAAGTTTTAAGCCTGGACAAGAAAGAGACACCAATATCAGAAGATGTTATCATGGAAATCTGATCTAACCTGCTTACAATTAAATAGTTTCCATGTAATGGGTTTTGAGTCACTTGTAAGCATGTACTTTCTAAGACAGTTTTATTTTTGAAATTGAAATCAAACAAGAAAAAAAAAATTAAAGCAACTCTACTCTGTGCCTAGGTAATACAACAGGACTGATCTGCAGCCAGTGCAAATCAGTATAGCTGCAGAGGGAATTAACTGTATGATCCCATTTTCTACCAGCTAAGGATTTAGTCTTTGAGAGCATCATGTTTGGAAAACTCCAGTATTTGATGAGTAAAAGAGCACCAAGGAGCAGTAAAAATATACCACATTCTCATGTGTGGTAAATCCCTGCAAGAGGCATTAAAGTCCATGTATTCTGTAGGGAGACAAAGCCTATAATTAACGTTTTTATTATTCTTGGATTGGCTTGATAGTTTCTCTGCAAACCTCTGCTGAAAAAGGATTACTTGGTGGTTCTTGCCAATTTGGAGCCCTGGATAACTCCAGGGACAGGGTGGTTGTTTTTCTCTCTCTCTAATGAACTATTGAGCATTTTTTGCGACATCCACTAAGTGTGGCAGCCATTTTCCTCTAGCAAACTTTTGAGAAAATTTTCAGTTTTCACTGTGTTTCCAAAACAACATAGCTCTGCCCAAGTTGTCAAAATCTTATCTGGGATTAAACTTTACTGGTTTAGGGGCTTGGGGATGGGGGGGGGGGTGTCCCCTTTTTTTCTTTTTTTTTTCCTTAAACCTAAGATATTTAGGGTAACGTCTCTGAGTTAACCAAAATTTTATTATGATGAAAAAGAATCAAGGATATATTGTCTAAGGAGTCACTTTTTCCCTGTCACAGAAAATGCCAGTGAAATCTCTCAGTGAGGTCCATATTTTGGGAATTGTTCTAATGCAGAGGCTTTTTTTTCCACCCCCCGTATTTCCTCTCCAGCTGATAAAACCAAAGAAATGGGAAACATGGACAGCTCTAAAAAAGAGCTCAGTGACTCTTTTTAAAATGCACATCCTCCAAGCATGCACTCATTGCATTCTGATTTGAATTTTAGGGCTCAAAATAAAGTTCAGTACTTTATTCAAATTCAAATGAAGTGTGCTATGCTCTGGCAGCCTCTAAGGATGTAGCAGGCCTGCAACACCTCAGAAAGTGGAGGGGGCAGCAGGAGCTTGCAGACTAAATCCTGGCTGCCCCAGGACCAAGATATTCTAAAATTTCTCTTTTCAGGCAAGCTGAGCAGAGAAAAGGCGCACATGAAGATCCGAGATGTTCCTTCCTAGAGCGCTACAGCTAACAAAGATGCAAGACAGAGCTGCATGTTAGAAAAGCTGTGTCTGAGTTTGAGCTTCCTGCTGATGGTGGTGCTGTAGGAGTGTTGCAGAATTATGGTAGTTCCTGAATTTTGGGTAGGGGATTGATTTAGATGTTGAACTTCCCTACAAGATTCAAGGGAACAAGTGTCTGCCACTGTTGATAGAGTCACTCATGCGAATAAAAGTGAGCTGATTGCAGAAAGGTTTACCAAGATACTGTGAAAAACAGTATCAGGAATAAATCTGAATCTAAACAACATGGGTTTATAAGATAAATGCGGGAGATGGTGAGTGCCTGAAGTTAAAAAAAAGGAGCTGGGCACTGCCATGACTGTTTCACACCTCAGCCCAAAGGGTCACCTCTGCCTGAGCCTTGGCTGTAAAGCCTTCTGGGAATCAGAGGCAGAAATTTGCTTCCATTATTTCAGAGGGATAACTGAAGTGAGAAATGTTAAACTCCACCTTTTACAGTTCATCTCAGAACACATGTCACATGTTAGAAAAATCTTCTGAGCATCCATCTCCTCCAAGAACTACCCAAGCACAATTTTTACCTTTATTTATAATGCTTTTTCACCCAGCTTGATTTCCCAGACAGTCAACAACAGAGAGGAAAGCAAAATCAGGTTCACGCAGGAGCATTAGTTATTAATTATTAATCTACAAATTATGCAACATCCATACAGCTTGTCAAGAAAAAGGTGTCTGGCCTTAGCACTGTGCTAGGAGCTGCAGGACCCAGCTCGTTCTGTCCCTGACTTACCCCTCCTGACGTGGGAACAGTCACAAATGTCAGGACAGAAAAGGCAAAAATTTGCCAAAATTTTCTCTGAAATGGATGAGATCCCCATAGGGAGTCATGGGCTGCCCAAGCCTGTCTCAAACAGCACTTTGTTCCAGGGGGAGCAGCCCTGTGAGAGTGCCAGGGCTGTGCTGGCCTTGCTCTCTGCTCTGGGCATCAGCTTCTTTAGCAGATTAGGAATACACAATATGATGGGGAACATCAAACCCACGAGCACAGATCTCAGCAGAGAGCTCTCTCTGTACCCAACAAGGCTAAGCTTTATGCTGTAAACGAGTTCTAAGTGCTTTTCTGCCAATGTCACAGCCAGCTTGCTGCAGGCCAGGCTGCCACTCAAAGGTCACAGGGAGATGGGGACAGCCCTAAGCCTCCAAACCACAGCCAACCTTACCCCAGGGCTGATGTTGAAATCTCCAGTGTGGAAGCACTCCAGGCTGAGAGAAGGTTGTCCATCCATTGGGCATCTCAGCTGCCCATTGTGTGAAGCAGGGGCAGGAGCCTCCTAGGAGCTCCTGCTGCAGATCCTCATGGGAGAAGCAGTCCAGTGCCAGAAGGAAATGGACATCAGCCCTTGGGCCACAGTACTTCGGAGGTATTATTGCCACAGGAGCAAGTGGAGCTGGTTCTGCCAAAAAATGAAAACATGATGAGTACCTATGAAAAGGGAATTTGTTTTCACAGGATATTGCTCTTCTAAATGATAATGACTGCTCTGAAACTCTCACAGAATATTGGTTTTTTTCATCCAAGTTGTCCTTACCTTGTAGCTTCAGTGTGACCCCCCACAATGAGCGGCAGTTGCTATATAAGCAGTACCCCTGTCTCCACAGGCACAACCATGAGGAACAGATGCTGTTCTTTGGGGTAAACTGAGTTACCAGAATCTGGTTTTATGGAACAACTATTTAACCTGTTGATGCCATTCTCTTTTTGTCATACAATGAGCATAAAGCCACGCAGTTTTGCACAATAAGGCTAAAGTGCTAAGATTTTTAATGCTTCTTAAGGTGCCTAGGCCCGGTCTAAATGTTATACTGCACCTTATCTAGGGAGAAAAGTACTCCCAACTTTTCCCAGGACTTGCAGAAGAACCCTCCTGCATTGAAAATCCCCAGCTAACCAAAGAATGACTTTTTCAGTTAGTGGCAGCCAAAGCCAAGAAACAAAACAAGGTGGGAGACTCCAGCAAAAGCTCTGTGTTTACTGCTGAGGGAATGAGGCAAGATGGGGGAAGGATGACGGTGCTTTGAGAATGCTGAAAGAGAAAGGAACAGTATTTTGTCCCAAAATGGCCAAACCTAGGGGTTTCTATTGGCCACTGCTTGTCCTGTCCCACAGATAAAGTCAGTTTTTAGAAAAAACACATTTCTGAAATTTGAAATTCCACTTGGCATCTCTTGCTCTCTATGCTAAGCTTTAGCAGGGTGTGTTGCTATTCCCAAGTGCTGGGCCAGAGCACGCCCAGCACACTGCAGTAAATGTGTTCTCTGTGCTACATGCTGAGCACCAGCACTGGTCTTATTTACACACACAACCCATGACAGCTGAGCTGTGTAAACTGCTTCTAACAGTTCCTTTCCTTTCTTTGTTCAAACAGACAATGGTCTTTGGAAATTTATTTTAATGCTGATGAGACAAAATTGTAATTTAATTTAAAAATTAATAATTCTCCCTTCCAAATCCCCTTTATCTCTGCATGTGTAGTACTTAATAGTTTATCTATATGCCTATCAAATTCTTACTGCTCTGAAAGAATACAAGTGAGCCTTTGCTTGTACAGAAGATTGGGAGAGGGAAAGGGGATATGGCTCCTCTCTTCATTCCCATCTTGAAGAGAAAGGACAACCTTTGGTTTCCTATGGACCTTCTTGACAGCTTTTTAGACCACAAGACAGAAAATTAGGAGCTGCTTCTGGGAAGACCTTTGTGATAAAGAATGCAACACATGAAACCCTGCTAATAGAATAAATTATAAAGATACAACTTAAAGTATCTTTCACCTTAAAAGTTACTTCTTTCTGTTTTCTACATGGACCCCTCCACACCATCTTTTGTGGCAGCACCAGCGCTGAGGAACTTTGCTTCCCAGAGGATCAACCCTCTACCCCCATAGCTGAGGTGGATGCGCAGCCTGCAGTGACGTGAGCCTGATCTCACCTAGGCTCCATAGCCTTTGAGTTGGCTCCTGTGGATGAAGGCAGGCAGGAGGGAAGGGCAGTGCTGGGCAAGCTGAGTAAGTTCTCTGCCTGTCTAGAGGGGATAAAAACCCAAAGGTTATTAGGGATTTAATAGGCTGAGTAGAGAGGATGGACAACCCAGCTCAGCTGGGTGAGACCTTGCTGCCTTGGATAAGGAGCCTGCATGGCTGTGGGAGCTTCTTAGTGATGGGTCAGGTCACTTGGCATCTCCCCTGTCTTTACAAAAATTACCTGTGGGGCTGAGGGCAGTGCAAAGCAGCAGCTGAGCTGCTCTGCAGGTGATTCAGGCCTTGACAGGTAAAAAGGTGTTTGGGGGGACCAGCAAGCAGCACTAGCGGAGCTGTGGGTACAGACAGCACCTCAACCACTGAACTGCAGAGTTTTCCTTATCCTTTCACCTCTCCAGCTTCTCTTAAGCTAACTCCTGGATTTATTCAGCCCCATTTCTCAGATATACAGAAAGCATTTTCCAAGGCTTCTACCATTTTACTTTACAATTTTAAAAATGGCCTTCTGAATAAACGAAACAATTAATTAATACTACAGGCTATACAGTAGGACCTAGCATGTCAAATTATAAATTAATTGAAAACATTTAACTTTGAGAACAAACACCCCCATCACACACACACCCCCTTCACCCTGAAAAAGGCAGCATTAGAAACATTCTTGTATTTAGGTAAAAATGTGAGGCCTAAGCAGTTAAAAGGCAATGTGCTCTAAAGCCTCCCTAATCTATTTTCCTCCAATTCTTTCCACCTCTAAGAAGCTTGTGGAGTTAGTTGTCGATTAACATTCAGGAAGATTGTACTCTGTCTCCAGTTCATTGCTCTCTTGTTGGCTTATTGTTATTCAGAGCCCATTTATTGTAGATGAGCCATTCATTTTCCTCTAATTGGATGGGATTGGATTTCACTTTCATTGTTGGATGCATTGAAAACCCTGGAGGGGCTACAGGGATCAGCCCAGGGCTGGGGAGATTTAACTTAGCACAAAGTTTAGGTTGCAGCTGAAAGAAGCTACAATTTTTTTAAATTTTGGGTTTTTTTTATATTCAAATGCCTCATTGCTAGATTTGCAAGGTCTCCTCTGTGACCCCAAACACCTTATTACATACCATACTTCTGGTATTTTTATGTAGTTCCTCACCAAAGCATTCAAGACACAGGGATTGTTAGGAAGATTTCTGAGCATCAGAGACCCAACAAGGGCTTTGCACCAGCGTCCCTCCTTCAGGATCCAACTGGCTGACTCCTCCAAATGTTTGGATTAAATCCTTTCACAGTTCTGGGACCTTGCACTGTGACATCCTCCCCTGACAATCTGCTCAACTTCCTTTGGGGCGATACAAGAGTCTGCAAGCAGAAGTTATTATCAGATCTGCACGCTACAGTTACTCATACCACAGATTGCTCCTGCAGCTGCTGTCCCCATCTAAGGGTGAGCTGAGGGTGGAAGAGCCTGCCCAGTGCAGATCCACAGCCTGGCATTGTGGCAGAGACACAAGTCTGGACCAAATCCCTCTTAGCCACCTCATAACTCGGTCTGAAGGGTTGGCAGCAAAGCTAAAAAAACACCTGGGCACCCATGTGTGTGCGTGTGTGTACATCTCTCTCAGGTTCTGCATAGGGGAGCTCCCTTCCCAGCTGGAAACACAGGGTGGCCATGGTCACAGTGTGGGCAAGGGTGGCACAGTCACTCTGAGCTCCTTGACTGCAGCATCTCACATCTCACCAGGCAGGGGTTGCAGCAAGGCAGAACAGCCCTCCTTGTTCACCTGGATAAACATCTGCTGGGAGCAGGCCTCAGGATCTAACTACCAGAGTTAAAGGCAGCATTAGAATTAAACTCAAGGGCTTCTTTGTCAGAGAAAACAGGTCTGTGATCTGCTGCAGGTTGCTCTGGAGTCAGTGAAGAGATGGGAAGCCCTGGAGGGTGAGTGGTTCCTCCCAAGACATGTCTCATGGGTGGGCAGACCTGCTTTTGATAGCAAAGAAGCCAGGAGACACCTGCCTTAGGTGCAACTCTGAGCTCTAGCACATCCTCCAGATGTGCATCCCTAAGCTCACCTCTGAACATCATCTGGTGAGGTAAAGCCAGGGACTGTGTGGGAGAGAAGGGAGAGGAAAAGGCGCAGAGAGGAAGTAGAGAAAGCCTACTGTGGTGCATTGGCAGGGTTAACATCTGGCCTCCTGCAGATGTTTGTCTTATGGGGACCTGGGGACTGGCTGAACTGGGGTATTTGCATGGGAAATTCTCCAGCAAACTGCAAGCATGTACTGGAGCCTTTCCGCTGGAGGGGGCCTATTTTGCACCTCTCTTCTTGGGCACAGATTTTCATTAAAGGTGGGATGGATGCATCTCCAGCACCCTCACTGTGCTGACAGATGCATTTTAAACTGGCCAGCAGGTTTAAAAACACCAGAAGGCACACGGGGAAAGGATGGGAACAGCCATGTGCCTCCACACAGTGCTGGTGTTATGAGAAGGATGAAACAATTACCAAAGGAACTGTTGAAAAAGACCGTCTGCTCCTGCACACAAGAACAAGCAAAACCCATTTCCTACAAATCTGTGCCCAGATCCTGATAGCACATAAGGAGGTACCAGCTTGACTTAAACTGTTTTTCCCATCTTATAAAGGCAAACCCTTCCCTCCCCTGTCCCTCCCTCCTTTAGTTAAATTTTAGATGACTTGACACCTCTGAGAAACCCACATGCAGCGGAAGGAGACCAGCAGAGAGCCGCAGAGCCTGGAGGGAGACAAAGGCACCCACACACCATGTGGGTTGAAAATCAGAGAACTAGCATTAGTACCAAAGGTCAGGCTCTGGCTGAGACACAATATATTACCCACTAAAACTGACAGACCCAGAAATGAGGACAAAATCCAAAGGTGCCCGAAATTATAAATAAATATTAAAAACAAGAGGTAAAGTTTCACCTGCTGCTTGCTGAGATTTTTTTTGTTTAGAAGAACTGTGGGAGACACCATATGTGAAAGGCTTTAACATGAAAACCTGCATTAGAAGTAGCTGGTCCAAAGCACAGACATTTTTAGGGTCTCCAGACCCCTCACAGCACACAGAACACCAATGACAGCAGCAGGCAACGCTGCCCAGGTTCAAAAGCCAGTTGACCAACAAAGAGCTTAAGATGATAGCAAAGCACATCAGAGCTCAGTCTGTCACTTCAGTGCCCAATCATGCACATGAAATACTACTTTGAGCATTTTTCAGCTCCATTAAATAAATGAAAGCTTTACATACCTTCTTCCTATACAGATATTTGGTGGTTGTCAACCTTGGCTCTTGGTGGTTCTTGGTGTCTCCAGACCCCTATTAAACAGTCTGCAAATGATAATTAAACAAAGCAAGTCTGTCAGCTCAACAACCACTATCCCAGGCTTGCAACTCCCCTGGAAAATTGTGCTGGTCTGCAAGGAAAAAGTTACAAAATTCCATCTGCTCTGGCTCCCACACAGCCTCCTCTCAGCCTTCCCCTGAGCATGCTGAGCAGCACGATTGTAAATCATCTCCCTGGGTTTTCCAGGCCTCTACAAATCCATGGGTTATGGGCAGGGAGCTGGCCACAGTCATGGTCTCTCCAGCACTGTATGGAGTGATCAATCTCCCCGTGGCAAGTGTCTCTTTCACACACTCCCCGTGCAAGGACTGTGCAGCCTCTGCATAACTTGTTGGCTTTGACCATCACACACCAGCTCTGTGATATCTCCAGCCCCTTCAGGTTGTTTTCAAAATCATTGAGTCCCCCAGGGCCACAGGCTGGATGTTTTCCTTTGGAGAATATTCTCCAACAGCAGCTCCAGTTCAGATACTGCTGAGTTACTTTACAGTCATGCTGCATGTGCCACACCAGCTCTGAGCATTATTTCTCAGAACATGATCTCTAAGTCCAGCAGGGCTCATGTGTTCCCACCTTCAGCCCAGCTGCAGTGGGACCTTTGCCTGTGGAATCACCCCAGCCCACAGCAGTGAACACATCAGTCATATCACACACTCAGAGTTTAGGTATTTCTCTCTTCTTTTTCTCCATTTTTTCCCAGCTGTCAACTACAAAGAAGCAGTGGGACTCACACAATGAGTCACTGTCACAGGCAAGGAGGTTAGCTACCCTAAATCAGTCCCAAGACTGACTTGGGAGGGGGAATCTCTTAACTCTTCTGTCCTTGGGCACAGCAACCTTTCAGTTTTTCCTCTTGCAAATCAGCCAAGCTAAATTCCACTCTTCTCTGGAGAAAAACAAAGCCAAACTGGTCATGCCACAAACACAGCATCGCTGGGAGGTACTGATCTCTAATGGTGCAAGAGTTTTACCAACTGAAATCTAGCAAGAATAGTAAAAATTATGGCCTTTTAAAACTCTTTCAAGCAATTACAGAAGGAAATGAGAACTTGCTATGCCATTTTAATGCCCTGCTGCTTTAGTAAAAATTAGGCATGACTGTTCCATTTAATTTCAGGATTTTTTTCAATTTTCTGATTTTTTATTTGTCTTCAGTTACTTATTTTTCCTTCCTTCCAATTTTACAGAATTTGCAGAGGTTAAAGGGCATAGATACACAAAAGTAAAGGAACTGACAAAACAGATAACTCTTTTTTTGCATTTGACTACCTTTTCCAGATGTTCCTGAATGGGAACAACACACCAGGAAAAAAAGGCCTTGGATGAAAAATAAATAAAAAAGTGGTGGGAGTAAAGGATGACAGAAGTGGGAAAGTGAAAAAGAAGAACAGACAGTTCCTCAGAGCAGGATATCCCACCCCACACTGCATCTCTTCCCACTGCTGAAGCAGAGTTTATTTGCAGGCTCACCAGCTCTCCTGGCCTCACCTGCTGCCAAGGATTTATTTTCTAGGAAGCCTCTTTCCAGGCCCAGAAGAGGCAGTGGGAATGCCTGGACCCTGGTCTCAGCAGGTGGATACAGCAGCTCTGGTGGCACTGGTGCAGCCAGGCCATGCTCTCAGGACACCTCTGGGAAACACAAGCCACACTTACAGAGGCGTTTTGCCTTAGGCTGGGAAAAACTGCCTTCATCTTCCATAATTATCCAAGAAATGACAATGAACAAATGGCTCCCTGCCACTTGTTATTTTGTTAGAAGTTTGCCTCCATGCAAACCAGCTGCCTCATGACCTGGGGAATGAAAACTGCCTGATTCTTGCAGGTTTGCACCCAATATTGCCATTTCCTCACTGCATTAATTCCAGCTGCCCATCCCTGCACCCCTTCCAGCCCTGCTGTTGCTCTCTCCTTGCCTCAGGAGTGGCCCCAAGCTGTGAGTCTCAGTGGCTGAGCACAGGCCATGGGGACAGCCCAGCCTGGCTCCCCAGGGAAGGACATCCACCATCACCCCGCTGCCCTTGTGTCCCACTCTTGCTGCTTTGACATGAATAATTCCAGCTCCCCTTTTCCCTCCCTGGCACAAAGCTGCCCGCTCCCCCAAAGGCGGCAGCGTGTAAAAGTTGTTGCATCTCCATTAAACTGTACGCGCTCCGCCCGCCGGCCGCAGTGCACTTCAGATAATTCTTTGATGCAATATATTTTCCAGGATAGGCTTTTGTTTTCTTTCTTGGCTGCTCACCCTCTTTCTGTGGTCAGTTTTGCTCATTTCTCTTGTAAGCTGTCTAGAGGCAGAGAAAAGGCTTTCAGTTTTAAGCAGTTTCCTTTTCAGTTCCCCTTTATTGAATTCCAACCTCCATTTTTTTTTTTTTTAAGCATAGGGACATCATTTATCTTGGACTTTAAGTTGCAGGGGCCTTCAAGGGGCTTCTTTTTTTCTTTCCCAGCTGCATTTGTTGACACACAGTCAATCTGTTTTTTGCCTTCATTCCCCCTCTTCCCCCCAGCAGGCCATAAAGTATCGACAGCTGTGCCCTTTATTAGCATAGCCATTTTAAGCACAACAAGGGGGAAGAGACTAAATATATTACTGCCATTACCTCTGTCAAAAAGTGACAATTTTAAAACATTTTAGCTTTTCACTGGGAAAGCCGGCAGCACAAAAGAAAGTGCTATAATTTTATTGTAAATGCTTTTTAAATATGGGTCACTTGGCCATAATCAATAGAAAGGATGAAAAAGTTCAAAGCTTGAGAACAGTTCAGGCAGATAGCAGAATTTTTTTTTTTTTTTAAGGCATGTCTTTAAAATATGCTAATTGGGGCAAAAATACAACAGTGAGAAGCATGCAAAATAAGATCTTGTTCCTGGTGGTTTTGTTTTCTTTACAGCTCTGTTCATGCTTTTCCCATCTACTTATAAGTGTGTTTTTTGATTAGACAAGGGCTAACACCCACAGTCAGCATCTGTTACAAGCTCTAAAATGTAAAAGAAGGCTAATGGATGTCCTGAAGCCTGATGGTCTTGGCTGCTTTTCTTTTAGTTTGTAATGGTTTCATCAGGCAAAGAGGAAGGGGCAATCTCAGCAGGGTTTATTTTGAATGGCTTCACCTTCCTCTCCATTTGTGAATCTGGAGTGAATCTAGAAGTCTTTTCTGTTATCTGTCCTCTAGTTACAAATTTTGCTGGAGGTTTCACTTTGTTTTTCAAATTTCAGATGTATATAAAACTTGGCTTATACTAAGGCAAGTTGTTAAACAGGCTCCCAAAAGCAAAGCTGCTTTAAAGAACCTGTTTAAGCAGGAAGCCCATGAAATCCTGCACACAGCATTATACAGCACCTACCAAGGGCTGTGATGCAGCTTTTGTCTTGTGGTGGTTCCTGGAGGCCTGTATCCCACTGCACTGAGCAATCTCCAAATTTGTAGGAGAGAGCAAGCGAGCATCCTGCTGCGGGAAGAGTGTGGTACATGGCAAAGGGGAAAGTGGAAGGAATTCTCACCACCCATCTTTTGGCAAGCAATTTAGCAGTTAAATGTAACCAGCTGGTCTCCCCAGGCTCCCTCTGTAGTCGAGGGAGGGAAAGCAAAGCTCCTGCAGAGGGTCATTCAGTGCACCCAAATTAGCCTTACTCTGAATTGTCCTCTCTCTCATCCGTGACTGGAAAAGGAGTTAGAAGAGACTATCCGGGTAATTTAGTCAGCTAAGATGGGTGGTCTGAATAATTCCTTCCCCACCAACCTCTAAAAGCCTGCCTAGGTACCCCACAGAGATTGGCATGCCGTTGGAGGGATTGATTCCCAGGCACGTCAGCAGCTCAGTGATCTGTGCTCTCGCCTGCTCTGGAGAAAGCCGGGATGTTCGAGGAACTCACCTGGTCCCGTTGGACCCTGCAGCTCCCAGCCAGGACAGAGAGCTGAGCTGACCCACGTGCTGTAGGACTGCTTGTGGCAATAGTGAGGTTTGGGTTTTTTTCCCTACCTGACAGACTCCATCTGCTGTCCTCAAGCCTGGCCAGAGGCCACTGGGGTGGAAGTAGCTGCAGGTCAGCCTGGCCCTCGGAGCTGTCCCACAGCGGAACGGAAAGTGGCTCCAATGCTGCATAGAGAGGAGACAGAGCTGCTCCTACCTCCTTTCCAAGAAATTCGTTTGGTGCCATCTTGTGGGAGCCCCCTCCTCCTCCTCACTCACGCGGAGGGAGGAAGAGGGGCTTGCTCTCAAGGCCAGCACGGCACAGCAGCACGGGGCTCTTGCTGCGTGAGGGACTGACCTGCAACACCCACAGCGTCCCTGAGGCCTCCAGCCGAGGGCAATGACCAGGCACAGCCTTCAACGGGGCCAAGCAACAGGAAAAAGCAGAGGACTAACAGGACCCACCTGCATTGCTGTGGTGAGAGAAGGAGCCCTGAGAAACACTCAGCTTTACTACAGTCACCACCTTTTTCCTCACCTCATAGCACCTGGGCCTCGCAGCCACCCGGCAGCCTCGTGCCGGCCCTGCTCCCCTCAGGCAGCGGCGGAGGGTGGGATGGGCTCCCTGACCCTGCTCACCCCAGCTCGGGAAGGACTTCCAGAGCACCCTGCCATGCTCTTCCCCCAGGCCCGAGGGAGATACTTTACAGGCACAGCTGGAGGATGCACAGAAAAGCCAAAAGGACATCAATTCCCCCCAAAATTCCAGGTCTAAATATTGCACCACCAGAGTGACACGTATCTTTTGCATGGAGAACAAGAAATGTTCCCTGACACTTTCCATCAGGGCCAGACCCACGCAAGTAACTAAGATGTTAATTCAAGAAGGATTTTCATTTGTAGGATTAAATAGTGGGTTTTTTTTCCCTGTCTAAAAGTGAGACACATCTTTGCACTACTACTAAATCACTGCTTTTTCGTGCTTGACCAGAAAATAATCTGACCTGGGCAGCTGTTTAACTTGCTGTTCAAAGACCAGCAAAGTCTGTCTCTCAACTGTTTGAACAGTGGAAGAGTCTTTTTACAGCCAGCCTTATTAAAGCTCAGGATTTTGTTAGCTGTTTTGTGGTAATAAGTTGAAGTACAATGTTGTGGAATGCTCCTTCAGGAGATTTGGGATCTTGTGTACTTTGGGGTTTACTTTCCTTTCTGACTAGGGCGCTTGGCAACCCACTACTGCTACAGCTTTATTGTAATGTTCTCTTCCTTAAAGCCACCTTTGACAACTGATTTTTCACCCAGGTAGGGGAAAGTTATGATTTGAAGAACTGTAAGAAAAAAAATTGCTATTGCCTAGTTGCTCTGTTGGTTTTTTTAAAAAGCATTTGCAGATTTTCAGGTACTTGGAAAAACTCAAGATACAGGGTAAAAACTTCACTTTGGCCACACACACATACAGTAATGTGGTACATTCAAAACATCAAAGCTAATGTGGTTTCCTCTTTGGCAAATTTCTTTAAAGTCCTAGTAATTTTCTCACAACATTTTTAACAGATTGTAAATGACCCTTTTTCCTGAAAACCACTTTTGGGGCAGATGAAGTTTCAACTAGCATTTGGGAATACCTGCCAGGAAGTTTTAAACAAACATGTCTGTATTATTTTGCAAAGGAACAAAGTATTCTGACAAATTTCAGCCATTTCCCATCATCTTTTGTTTCATAACTCTAATGGGAAACAAAGAGGAGCAAAGCTTCCAAATCATTGATGAGCTTTAATGAGAACTGTGTTGCTTTGGACTGTTGATGCCAAAGACTGAAACACAAGATTTTGGGTTTGGGACTGACTTTTTGGGTGTGAACGGTACATGTCCCCAAAACCACTGGGTAACACCTTCATAGTCACCACTAGAAAACCTACTGACTTTTTAATCAGAAAGGAGTAAAATGAGACATTTCACTTAGAGACCCTTCCTGACACTGCCCAGTTTGCCAGTTTAAGCAAGACTCAGCTGCCCAAGCCTCCAGTTTTGGAGGTTCAACTTTGAAAATAAATTCAGGAGCAAAATTTCACAGTACACAAAAAATTCAAGGGAGCTCCTTTTTTTAACCTCACTTTTCTCCAGACTCCCATCCAAGAGAAATCTTACCATATGTTCAGTGACTCTGAAAATACCAGCCAGCACAAAAGGAAGCAGAGGCACCGCTGAAGGACCTTTGTCCCAAGATACTCCCACACCTCCAGACAGTGCAGCTAAGGTTGGACCTATGTTACATTGCAAAGATGAACCAAAAGGTCTGCAGCAGCCTTTTCACAAACTATCCTCTTGGAACAAGAGGTGCTCTGGGGCACTGCAAATTGTTCATTTATCCACATTAACCTGCACTGCAAACAACCCAGATGTGACAGCCACTCCTGAGCTGCACGATTCAGGCATAACCTCCTATGCTTGGTCTTTCCTTTTTCCTTTTTAATTGAAGCAGCATCTCATGTCTGTAGAACCTTCTACAAGCATCTGTTCTCCAAGATAAACTAAACAGAACTATTTACTGCAAATGTTGCTGCCCTGTGGCAAATGACAGGAGGCAGAGCACAAGAGCTTTGTGCTAGACTGCTTGTAACAAGGTCCCTGGAGCCATTATTGTTTTATTAATCTCTTTAGCCAGTTAATTGTGGGAGCATATTCTACAGCTTGTAAAGCAACAATTGAGATCCTGCTCTTTTTACTGCTCTACAGCAAGAAGCTCCTATAGAAGCTCATGACTGAAACAACTCCTTGCCCAGCCCCAGCTGACACCAAGACAGTTCCTCGTTAACAGGGCTGGGGAAGTTTTGCTCCCCGGGGAGGGATCACAAATTCTTTTCACCTGTAGGGCACACAATACAATACTTGCCTGTGCTGGGCTCGGAGTCAGTGCATGATGCTAAACCCAGAATTACATTTTTGAGACCCAGCTTAGATGCAGCCAAGCACATTTCTTGCTCTTGAACAACTGGTCTCTTCCATTTTTCGAGTCATGTAGTAGTATGACGTATTACATATGTACCAGGAAATACATTGCTGTGGCTGGGCCGTGTCCTTTGGAAACACAAACTCAACCACTGAGAGGACAGCAGTGCATTATTTTTTTCTTTTCAATTCTTTTGGAAGACTAGGATCATCTGTAGAAGCTCCTCACATGAGCAACCACAGCACAATTTCTTACCAAATTCCCCTTTACACAGTCTTTGAACACCAGCTTCCTTAGTTCAGAGAACCAGTGTCAAGTCATAGGCATCAAGGAGAAACTGGAGAACCATACCAACCTCTGAAACTTTCCCAGTGAATGGCATGTTTAAGCTTCTGCACAAAATATAGAATTAGAAACTAGGGCATGGATTAACTCTTCATGTAATTCATGCTGAAAGAAACCAAGCAGGCAAAGAGGCAACAACAGCAGTGCAGCACGCCTGAAACTTTAATCTTTGTTTTTAAAGAGTACAGAATCAAAAGTGACACTTTCTTCTCCTTTCCACCCACCCATTCTCTATCCCATTGCTTCCTAAGTTGTCTCTAAGAGGAAATATTTCTTTGTTGATTAGTTTGACTTCCCTTCAAATGAGGCATAGCAGTTAATCTCCAAAAGTAGGCTCCAATTCAGTGAAACACTGGCACATGCACTCCAGTCCCCTCCCATTCATGGCAACATTTAAGTGCAATACTTGAACACCATTTTCAATAGGGATGTTTTTACTTAACCAAAGAAGGGAGGAGGGGGTATATTCGTGTGGTCTTAACCACGGAGGGAGGGAAGACATACAACATACATCATCTTGTTCCCAATTTAAAGGCAGTTTTAGAAGCAGTCTGTCACTGACATTGTTAAAATCTTAAGGAGCAGCTTAACTGGAGAAGTTTGTAGCAGTAAGAAACTCCAGGGCACTTTAAAAACGGGAGCTTTGAAATCATTGCTCAATGCCAGCTAAAGCAGCCTCACAAGGTCAATCAGACTTCTAAGTCTAAACACCCTCTGCTCCTAAATGCCATTAAGTAAACACGCTTCATTAATACAATTATATAAAGAGGAAGACTGGCAAGACAATACAAAAGATTATCAAGAATGGGAAAACCTACAGAGTTCAGAAAACAGGATTCTGGAAAATGAAAGTGGACTATATTTTACACTGTAGGCTTTCACTTTTTATCCTTTTGAAATACATTTAATTTTAAATTAATAAAGATCATAAACTAATAAATTGATATGTTCTCTAAACAGACATAATAAAAATTCAGACATTACAGCACAGGACCCATCATTTAAATATGCCAATAATAGAACAGTTAAAGTGATGCTGGCTAATGCGATGATAAAAGATGTGGCTCTAAGGAGAAATGTGGATTAGAAGAGAATTGAGAGTGAAGCAGGTGATGCTTTAGTCTGAATCTGAGCTCTCTTGCTTGCTGGTATGGTACTGGCTGACTGCTTCCTCCAAAGGAGCCATTGTCCCATCCGGCCGCACTCCCATTGGCTTTATGAGCTCATCTCTGTGAGAGATTGAAGAAAAGCATCCATATTAGCATGTGCACACATATCAATTCCTATGTGTATAATATAGTCCCATACAGTACATGCTTCGATACATAATGAGCCTCTAAAAGGAAGTTATTCCTGCTAAAGCCCTCTGTTTTGAAGAAAAAGGCACAAAAAACCTTCCCAAATAGGTGGGAGGGGAAGAGCAGGACAGATAAAGACTTCATTCATATAGGCCAAGCCTACTTAGCCAATTAAAGACACCATGAAAAGTCAGTGCCTAATGGGCTCAAGACAAGGAGCAGGTTCACTGTTTTAGATACACAAACTAGCTTTTTTTCTGAGAGCTCTCTGACAGCCAGCTCTTCCTAAAATTTCACCTGCCATTCTGGCTAATATATGCCCAAGCAATTAAAACAATAATTTGATACATATTCATCTTGTTGAAGGAAATAAATCAGTTAAGAGAACAGACTCTGCCTACACCAGTACTAGGGGTGTGTTAAGGACTTGCTGATTCATTTAAAAAAAAGCTGACTGATTCTAATACTATTGCTTTTGTTTGTGGCAGTTTAATTACAGGATTTACAGCCATTTTAATCTCTTCAAAGCTCCAAAGGCCGCTCAGCAGTTAATCCAATTATATCTACTCCACAAGCTACAGCCTCATCTAAGAGATGATTAATTATTGATTAAGCCAATCAAAAAGTATTAGCAAAGATTTATTTAATCCTTACTTTTTATCACCTCATTTATATGTGGATTATGGCAAAACCTGTAAGGGCAAAGATAACATTTTGATTTTATGCTGAAAAAAAAAAAAGGGAAAATACCTCTAAATATTCAAGAGTCACCTTAAATAAAGGAGCAGAGGTTTGGTGTGATTTTACCCCTTGGTTGAAAGACAGCCCAGTAAAACTGTCAATTCAAGATACATCTACCACCCTCCCAAGCCACAGACAATAAAACTGCATCACTCTGTGGGGAAGCAAAGGCATCTCACCAGCTCCCTGCCTTGTCTGCACTACTACCATGGCTGAAAAAAGGGACAATTCCTTCTACACAGCTGGCAATCAATCCAACCTTGATGCATGCACAGGAACAGCAAGAAAGGCAACATCTGAGTGACATGGCATGCATATGCCAGACACTGCACAGTCAAGATGCAGTTAAATCTCAAAAAGAGACCAGCAAGATAAATACAGCTGTTTGTGCAGATGTGACATCAGATCCTACAACGAAAAACTCACTAATGCCACATGAGAAACAATTGCTGTGGCTTGGCTGACCAGACATCATGGCAAGTCTGATGCCAGGGAAGAAGGTTTGCAAGACCAGATCAAAGAGCACAGGCCAGGCTCTCCCTCAGCGTGGGTGGAAGAGTAGGATCCATCTTTAAACAGACTGGAGAGAGCTCGCCGTTACTTCAGGACTGCAAGTGAGTCCCCTCCCTCCTGATAATGCAATCCATAGTGTGCAGATTCTGCCCAAGTGACAGCACTCAGAGAATCTCTTGGAGATGTATGTTAAAGACACCTCTGAGCCCTCGAAATCAGATTCAAATGGGCTCAAAATATGAAGACTGCAAATCTGGTGTCCAAGGAGGACAAGAACCTGCCCACTATTGGGGTCCCCCAAAGGCAAAGCTGGAATGCTTTGGAGTTGTGTTTCACAGCAAAGACTTTTTTTCCACACAGAAAAAATCCTATACATCTGAGGTCTCGTAGTTTTTGAAACTTTAAACATGGTACAAAACAAGTATCCTCTAAAATGCAAAAATGTAGCCATGAATAACAAAATCACCACTGCTTTCCCTTTAAGCTGAAAGGATCCTAGATTTTTGTTTTAAAAATCCCAAAGCGTACACTTAAATTGCAACATTTAATACTTGCAGCCAAAAGTCAAAGAATCACATCATTTTCTAGTCATTTGCCATTTATATTTGGTAATAAATGAATTGTAATGGCTAATAAAGGATAAAGAATTTGTTCATGAAAAAGAAAAGAGAAACAGGAAATCAAGGTCCCAAGATCCCTTTATATAGGGACCTCCCTCTCCTCCCAACAATTCTTAGGCCTTTAAATATTGTCAAGAAGTCCCATCTCATCATTTGTCAGTTATAAAGGCAAAGCTCTTTCTCTGAGGCTTCCCTTTTCCAGCCTCACTTTCACATCCTGCTTTAGCTTTAGCCTTTAACAATGGGAGTCATGCTGAACTCACATTGAACAGAATAACAAGGATGCTTATCAAGTACCTTTCTGTTCCTGCCTGAGCTTCCTGCTTTGCAAGTCCCTGAGCAGGATGGAAGTGCTGGTAGGGATTTGCTGTTCTCTGCATTAAGAGGCTGAATTCCACACATCCTTCACCAGGCAAGTGCTACCCAGTAAAATTGAACTGTGTAAAGAAAGAATAATGCCAAAGGAAGGAGGAGAAGAAGCAAGGATCAGCCCATTTTGTTTCTAACCACAATCTAGACCTCAACTGTGCTTTGACACCCTGGACTACTGGAGGATGTGCTCACTGTCCATGGGGAGATACAAGGTGGGAAGGGAAGTGCCAGGCCTCAGAAAACAGGTCACTGTCCAGAAACTGGATATTTACAGCACATGCATAGCACAGAACATCACTGGCCTCAGCCCAGTAGATGGCAGTGGGAATTCTTCCATATCCATGAAGTTCTATACAAGCACACAATGTGTGTATTTATACATGTTCAAACATCCTTAGATGACCTTCCACATACTCAGATGCACCTTGCAACACTCATTTTTCTACTGCAAACAAAGCATTCTATTCAAGTGTACTCAGAAGCACACCATCATTAAACAGTTGGTAAAATGCATTTTCTTCTCCCACTTCCAGATCTCCCAAGAGTCCCTTCAAATATATCCATACAAGTTCTGCCTTCCTGCTTGCCATTTAGCTTGATAACTCAAAAATCATTGCCTTGTTTTGAAGGGTGACTCTCTCCTGCCTGCTGTCTGTGCTGCAGGGCAGCACTGCCACACAGAATTAATGATGGTGTCTGTAATCAAACAGCCATCATGTAAACACCAGCCTGCCCCTTTGATAAAACAGCGTCTTGGGGACCTATTCACCTCCTTATAATTGAGTGCCACATAATAGTTCCGATCCTTTCAGGGAACATTATTTTGTTCTGTGATTAGAAAGGGAAGAAAAAAACAAACTCCATGTAGCATTGCCTTCTTCATTGATCCTATGATTAATTTTGTGTTTTTAATGAGTAAGGTACCTTATTTAGACAGGTTCTCTTGCTCGTTTTGTTGACTTCTGTTCAATGTACAACAAAACCCAAGCTGTGATAATTGGAGACCATTTTATCAGCAAAAGGATTCTTGCTATTAATACAAGGTTGGCTTGGAAAAAGCATCCTGACATTCTAAATTAGTCAATTAATATACAATTCTACCTACCATTTATAATAGAAAAAATGTTAGCATTTTTTCCAGACATTTTAATTAACACGGAGTATCTCCAATAACCTATTATATAGACAGAATATCACACAACACTGACTTAAGGTGGCTAACTGGATGTTTTGCAAAAAAAAAAAAAAAAGGAAGGCTGAGTTAAATCCTTGCAGATCTGGGGAGTTTTCAAAGCTCAAAGATGTGCATCATGTGCAGAGGACACTGACTTACAGTCACCAAACAGCTCTTAAAGAACCAACAAGACACTTAATGCAGACAAAACCCACAGAGTTATATCAGGGCCAAGTTCAGTCGTCCAGGATCACCCTAAGTAGTATGTACATCTCCCAAGAAATGCAATAATCAAGATTCATCATGTTCATTTACACCTGTAGTTTCTATAGATTTCATGATTAAAAAAAAAGTAATCTCAGCCAAATTTGATCAAAATGCTGATTTCTATAAAAGCTTTTGTAGAATCTGTGTTAAAATATTGGCACAGGGGAAATGGGTTCACAATAATATTCAGCTTTCCTACAGGTATTTTGAGAAATCAAAACTGGGTGATTAATTTTAATTTAGCCTTGTTGATGGTCAATTACCTCATGAACAGGCCCAAGCACCAACAACCTAAAAGAGTAGAAAAGCTTAGGAAGTATGACTTGAAACGACTAAAAGCATCAATCAATTTTTCAGTGCCAATGCTGAAAATAAAGAGAAACCTGAAAAGCAAAAATCCACTGGCATATTATAGAACTAAGAAAAAGATGTCCCTTTGTAATTATAGCTTCAATAAATCTTTACAAAGGGTATGGTGCATGCAGCACTTTGCAAAGGGTACAGCTGCATTCAGCAGCCGTTAATGAAGGCTGTAATTTCCCAATGAAGTAGTACTGCCTGGCAAATTTGTTTTATGAGTTCTGATATTCAGCTAGTCAAAGCCAAATTTGGAGTGCCCCAGTGACAAACTGGCCTGGTCATCCTCATTGGTCAGGGAGGGAAGCTGACAAGCTTGTCCTTCAAGTCCTTCAACTTTTTTCTTTTTTTTTTTCCCCATGCTTTTCTCCAGTAGAAGTGTGACAGCTCTTCAAAGCTTAGCTTCCACTGCTGGGACAACACCAGTGAACTAAGCAAACCTGTTTTACTGTACATCACACAAGTTTACTCTAAGCTCCTGTTCAGGTTGCACTAAGTTATATAAACTTGCTCAAGATCAGTTTTTTGTTCCTGTTCAACTTCCTCCCCTCTATAAGCAAAGCACTGCATCAAACAGAACCTGTTCATGGCACAGTTCCCCCTCTATGATGACAAGAGAGAGCAGCAGAAGCAGGAAACCTGTCGTGAGCGCTCTGCCTCAGAGGAAGACTCAAACCCCAGAATCAACTAAAAACTCCAATCAAGCAACCTCTGCTTTGCATCTGCAAGGTACAAAGCAAGGGTAAGAAGTGCATTCCACAGAGCTTTAAGACTGCAGACTCCCAGCACTGAAGGGCCAAAGCTGGAGGCAGCACAAGCGTCCTATTCCAAAACCATGGAGGGACACCCACTACTATCAGCATGGTACTAACTCCGTGTATGCAGGACTGGCAATGTCCCATGTTGTTTAACATCAGCAGGGCCCATAATTGTACTCAGTTACATTCATGAAAAACATCACACAGCCTCTCCATTCCAAGTCTTAGTTTCTTTTTCCTTCCTGCCAGCATTTCCCTCCTCCCCAATTTTTAGTAAAACAAGAAGTGTGGGAAGAACAGTGAAATGATTTTATTAATGTTATCACAGCACCTAAAGGGGTCACATCAACAACACTGTCCGACAGTAACCACAGTACTAAACAAACAAAAACCCTCCCACAGAGTGCCAGCCCTGAAGCAGTGTAAGTGCTATAGAAGAAACTGCAGGTGGATGTAAGGGGCACAGAAAGCCCAAGGTGACAGCAGTGCTGCTGGCCAAGAGGATAAGTGGTGACACAGGGCAGCAGCTGCTCAGTTATTGTCAGCCTGTGGCAGGCACTGCAGCAGGTGCCTCCAACCCTCCAAACTGAAAGGGCTCTTGTGCCACAGTAACTATTGGGAGTTTTTGTGTAACTGCTGCAGTGACAGCAACTGACTTGTCTTCCATCTCAGCTTATCTGCAGCCTCAATCTTTCTTTCAAAGAACTTTTTAGACCAGTTAGCCATTTTATTGTGGTAGCCTTGATGCTCAGCATCTTAATTCTCTAGCTTAACATAGCAATGATTCCATTTTACAGAGTAGTTCAATTAAGATTACATGTGCATTGCATTTTCTTCTCTTTCCTAAGAAGACTGTGACATACTACACTTGCTTTCCATGCAAATAATGTGAAAAAAAAATCCAATTACTTCATTGACAGTCTCAGATCAGTTGTTTTAAGTTCCTTCCCTGCTTTCAATCCTGCCTGTAATTCAGTTTTTGACAGCTAATGTAAAATCCAGATTCTCCTGTATCTTTTGCTATATTCCTAATCTTTAGCAGAGATGTAAAAAATACTTTTTTTGCTGAATTTCTCTCAATAGATCTTTTTAACTGACTATCTACAGACGCTCACAAAACAAGCACATTTATAGCTGCTGAGTTTTTTTCATGTTTGAAACTTATATATATACCTCTTACAGCTCAATTCAATGATAAATTAGTATCACATAAGTGTTTCTCAAGAGTGTAACTTTGTTTATGAATTTAAAAAAAAACAAACTACAAGCAATCACTCCAATATGGCCAGAAGTATGGGGAAAGAAAAAACAGTAAATTCTAGGCATGTTGAGCCAAAGAGAAAAAAATATAGAGATAACAACACAGGTCTATGTTCTTTCGTACATCGACTGTTATGAACTGAAGATAACTCTCTGTATCAATACTGTAACACCATTATGTCACACTAAGTATACATTTCTTTTATGGCACTACCTTCATCACATAAAACAAATTACAAAGGCTGATTTGTAATCCAGTCCTCACTTAACTGCAAATTCCCTTCTAATTGCTCCATTATAGAATTTATTGTTTCTGACAACAACTATTTTCACACTGTATTTGTTCCTCATATAAGCAGCAGGCATAAGTAGTTACAATGAGATGCTGCTCATTAACTTGGGGAAAATAAGCACGCTTGCCTTGGGCCTGGATTGTGTCCCATGCTTTAAAAGAAGAAATTCTCTTCATTACCATCAGCCTATCTATTCAGGAGGCAGGTCCTCTCACCAGCAGACATTCCCAGTTCTGTCCAATCGTCTACAAACGAGGTTTCCTCTGAAGTCCTGCAACATACCACTATTTCCTTTCAAGTCCTAAAGATTTTTCTCTGCTTTTAAAGCGGTCCTAATCCTAAAAGAAGTTGATTCTAGCACTATTTTAAAGCACTACACCTTAGTAAAGAGCCAGGATACAAGCTGCCTCTCAAAAGCAGCTATAGTACAATACCTGGAAAGTTTATCAAACATGTTGACAAGCTTCATAGCTTCATACTCTTTTTGTTCTTCTGTCATTTCATCCATTGGATTGGGCATTGGTTCTTCTAAATGACCAGTGATAAGGTTAATGCTGGAGGTGAAAAAACAACACAGTTTACATTTCTGCAAGAATAGGTATATTTTCTATTTTCCTAATAGCAGGAAACAGGAAGAACTCACAGAAACCATCAAGACTAAAACTGTCTGAACTACACATGAAAGGTTTTGTTATAAATAGACAAGGTTCATATTTATACCATATTTTCTCATGAATCGTGACTGTATCTTCATGTTGATTCACTTAATGTCTTGTCAGTGCTCAAAAATGCACAGGCTGGTAGTTCTTGTTGTTGGAAGCCAGAGAGGAACAGTTTGAAACCTGTTCCAAATGATGATGGTAACAATGACAATGTCATTAGTGCTAATGAAATAAATAGGGAACTGGATGATAGATCCATGTCTAAAACTAATTCTGTACAGGCCTAATTTTAAAAATATAGACAGGATGCAGTTAATTTTCCATTAAGTTAGTTAACTGTTGCCATTAAATCATGATGATGATTTTTGCTCAAACCAGATTAAGTTACTTTACTTTGAGCATTTACAAAGTCAGTTTCATTTTCACTGTTAATACAAGTGAATAGTGATACAGAAATGGTAACAAAAGCAGACAAGTAGTTTTAAAGAAAATTTTCAGGGCACATTACGCTTTCAAGTATTTTAATCACAAACATTTAACAGCAATACCGAAAATCAGATGCATAAATCAACAGACAGTTATCCTGAATGTTTCATTTAAGTGTTAGCTTTTAACCAAATAGATGTTATAGTTTTACTTATGCATATAATTGAATGTCAGGCTTTTGAAAGAAAAGAAGAGAGAAAACAGCAAGAAAAAATATTCTGAAGTGCAGAAATAAAAAGAAACCTCCTGGTTTAGAGTAGATTTCTTAGCATAGAAGCAATGTAACTCCTAAATCTCATACATTTAATCCTGACTTTGTTCATGTACCTTAATAAGAATCTTTCAATCAACCATAAACATCCACCATATACCTAACCATGGCTGTGTAATTCAAGGAAAACAGAGTAAAACAGAAGAGTAACGCTAACATTTCAGATCTCCACTCTCAACAATTTCAGAACATCTTTAAAATGGCATCAAATATTAGGCATAACACAATAAACTAAAACCTCTAACACCCAATCAACTACAATAAAAATCAAAGGAGCTTCTATGTGGTCACTGAATCCTTCAAAAAAATATATTTGGATTCCTGCTGCATGACTTCTGAAGAAGTTATTTTGCTTCTTCCATATTTACCTATGTGACCTGCTTGATTCTTTAGCAAAATTTTAGTACCAGGCAATCTGAAATTCAGTCAAAACTGAAACTAAACCTACTGGCTTTCTCCTTAACAAAATTCTGGCTAAAACCTTTAGTCATATGTGGCACCATTACTCTCTCCATTACAGAGATATACCCCACAAACAATAGTTAGCAGCTTGGCAAACTTCATGTGAACTCCTCAAAAAACTGGGACAAAACCCATCCTTGCTAAGTTTGCTGCTAATTTTTGTTTTCCTATCACTGCCTTAAAAATCTCTTTCCACAGTTGAATTTTAAGTAGTTATTCAGATGTTAAATCATTCTCATAGTACCTTTTTTCCTGCCCCCCGCAACCATATCTGACTATATGATGGTCACTATTAGAGGTGGTTTTCTCAACAATTAGACCATGAAATTAGCAGAAGACAGGAGTTAATAAGCACATATCATTCCATAACTGGCCTCTCTGACAAAGGTAAAAAAACCCCAAAATTATGTCAAAAGAATCAAAAATGCAACAGGATATGTGAAATTGAAAACAATACTATACTTTGGCTTTGCAGATTTGTATTCTTCTGTGTCTGTATCTTCATCATCTGAGTACCAATGATCTCCTCTTCCTCCTGCTAGCAGGCCCCTGGCTGCAAGCAATCCTGCTGCGTTACCATAGCCTGTGTATTTCAACAAGCTATCGACTGAAAAGAGGATACAGAAAATTATTCAGCTGTAATCAGCTACAAAACAAATCCCTCCAGAATGCTGTAAGAATTGAGAGTTACTGCAAGAGGCAAATACACCAATTACAGCAAGACCTTATATAAAAGGGAGAAGAAAAAGTAATTTTTACCTCTCTCTTTACAAAGAACAAAAAGAAATTCCGCTGCAATTTGCTTCACTCCAAGGTCAACATGTGTCATAAGGCGCACAAGTTTGTTCCTCACTGTTGTACCAACTTCAGGACGGTTTGAAACATCTCTTAATGGAGGCAGTACCTGGCAGCACAAAACAAAGGGAAGAGCAGCATAAAATGCAGGGAAATACCTTGCAAAACCAATATTTGCTAAAACAAATGTAGTCAACAGTTACTCTGTCCTTCCAAAAAAAAAAAAAAGCAATAAAATCAGACATCTATGCCCACATGCATTAGTAGTAACTCTTGCTTCTTAATATATTCTTAATATATTTAAGTTTTCTGGTCTGTCATTTTGGGCAAAAAAATACCCAGTCTCAAATGCAGACTTTAAAAATACAATTATTAGGAGTTTATGAGCACAAATGGCTGTCCCAAGAGAGTTTGCCAACAAGTAGCCATAGCCTCATGTTCTCTGTTCCTTCTGTTTTGCTCCTAGATCTTGTAAAAGTATTAGAAATACCAGTTTAAGGAAACTTACACTCTTAAAATGCTGTGTGGTTTATATAGAACAATGATGTATTTAATGAAAAAGCAGGAAAACAAGTATACTGCAAGTTCTGCTACAAGTTTCTACTACTAAATTTCAAAAATGCGCTGAACATAGAGAGGAAAGGCACATTTCAACCAGAAAACAATTTAAAAGCTCAAGCTAAATTTCAGAAGTATTTTAGAAAAATCACTATTTAACATTTCCTCAAACACACTATTTTCTCATTAGAGGTCATTAAGACTGTTAACTTCAACCCTCAAGAAAGGCAAAAAGTGCACAAATGATGGCTTTTTTGGCAAACTAACTTGTGCCTCCTTGTGTGGATGCCTTCAGGTTCAAAATTTATGTAAATTTTTTCACATTCAAAAGATATATGATATGATCTGCAAACAAATCTGGGTCATATTAAGAAATATTTAATGATCTGAAAACTCAAATAAGAATTATGGATCTTCAATATTTTATTAGGGAATAAAACAAAGTATGTCACTAATTATCATAAGAAATTGCAAGTCCTTTATCTTCTAAATGTCCAACATAAAGTGTCATGTCCTGTGCAAAATTACAGCACAATTACTACTGAAATTGGACTCACTGGGAACTGATCCTTACATGAATGCTGTAGTATTGACTGTTTTGGATAAAACAGACCCTGCCTTTTTCAAACCAAGTATTCAAACAATTAGAAAAAACATTTTACTTTGTCCCTGCTTATTCCCCCCAATGGGGATAGTACCATGACTGCCATCTCCCAGTGTGTTGTAAGAATGAATTATGTTCTTAGAGTACTCTAATACTAATACAGTGATGAGTGCCATAGGACAGTCCATGAGGAAATCAATCATCCTGTCCTCAGATCACAATTTGAATAGCACACAATAAATAAAGCCCAAGGCCAGCACTTAACAATGAGGGTAATTCAAAATATCAAACATCCAGTCATGCAGTTAGCAACATCCATCCATTCTCTGCACTATATGAGGCAGTGGTCCTGTGGCAGGAGTCAGCATGCAATTATATCCTGACATCGAGATGCCCAGATGTGGTAAAAACATGCAGACAACTTCATTTTCTAACTTCTGAACACTTGGCTCTGCAACTTTTTTTATTTTTTTTTTATTAAGTTAACAGATCAGCAAAGTATCCTAAAAACTAACTGCTGTGAATAAAAATCAACAACAAGACCAAGTTCTTTAAATTGCTCAAAAACACTTCTCTGGCATAGATGAAAGAGGCAGAAAAAAAGTGCTCTTTTTCATGTTAAATTCCGTTTATGAATTCAGGCACAGCTTTGATCTGGGAGCAGCATCTAGGATGCAACTCAAAAGTCACTGCAGCTTGGGAGAAGGACAGCAGAAATGAGGGGAGCAGTTTCTTTCTCTTGCTCATCTTTTAAACTCTTTCCACTTGACCTCAAGAAAAGCAGCAAAACAAATGGAAAACACCACACTCAACCACCAAGCTACACAGATCCTTTAGCTCTTTAATCATGGCACAGAAATCTTTTTCCCAATTAAAAGCCACAGTCCATACTGTAATAAAAAGCTTTTTTAAGAGACAAAATGATGAAGTGTGCTTCTGTCCAGGGACACTTTTACTCTGACAAGACAGCTGATACACACTGCTACACAAATCTTAATCCCAACAGCTCCTTCCTGCTGAGGTAAAACTAAACCTCAAGCAGAACCCATCAAAACACTGCTCTCAGTGGCCACCATACAGCTCTGCAAAGTTTAATTAACTGCACTGAAATGGTTATTTGCTAAGCGTAAGACCTTACTGAGCTTTTTACCCATCTCACACAATCCATGGTGACTCACATTAACACAGCTTTACAATATCCCTGATGTTATTATTTAACAGCTCTACAGAATGTATCCTGGAACTCTGGCCATAATATATACTGATTTACATGACTGAAAAATTATTTCTACAGCACTGTCCTGCACTGATGTACAAACCCTCAGTGTTCATCATTAGCTTCATATTCAAAATTTGAAGACTATTTTACATACCTGAGCTTTGATAAACTTCCTGATATTCCTGTGAGTTCGGCAGCATTCAGTTAATAAACTGAGAACTGGAGTCAGACCTTCTCTATAGCTGCTTCCCTAAAATAAAACCAAATACAAATAAAACATTTTAAGAATGACTTTTCCTTTTCAAATTCTATGAACACTTCAGTAAAGTTCTATATGACAGTCAAAATATGAACTTTACATAAAGAGCCAAATGTTCACTCTCAGACATAAATAAACAAATAGCTTCAGATATTCACAGGAATTTGTTCTTTATTTTGAGGTGTTTCACAGTTTAGTAGGGTATCCATATTTGTGCTAAGTACTGGCTGAAAGGTTTATATAAAGTTTGATATATGTGCACTTTCAGCTTTAGTGAAAGAGGTCCCTTTTGTGAAAATTCCCGGTAGTCCATACCTTGTCTATTCTCTTCTCCATGAAATCCAGCAAAATCTGAATAGCTCTCATATTCATACCATTGTATTTTATATCTGTTTCCTCTTGGGACGATGAATTAATAAGAACATCCAAGCAAGAAACAGGAACATTGCTTAAGAGGTTGATTGCATTGCTGAAACAGATTTTAAAAATTCATTATTCATTTGGAAGAAAGAATTAAAAACAGAGTACAACTCACCATAAACTGCTTGTACAACGGCAATCAAAAAGAGGCTCTACAACTCAAACAATGCTTTATTTTCTCCTCTCTGGGTTTTAAAGAAGGTGGCCTGCATTATCGCCTGAGTGCTGGCTCTTGGAACAAACAAGGAAAAAGAAAGACAAAAAGTTCCAAAAGCAGCAGTGCAGGATTACTTCCAGCCCCCAGTCAGTATCCCATCCCATGGATAAGGCACAGCTTCCAGCAGCAAGCTACAGCAGCTGATCTTGCAGGACAGCAGGGGGAACTCTCACATTGATTTGCAGTGGTCAGGGCTTTTTCCTCCTTGAAGCTTAAAATATTTTACCACACATCTACATTACCAACATTAATGCGGCAAAATACAGTATGGACAACATTTCCTCCTGCTGTAACAGGGGGGCAAAGACCTAAGACCATTTCTTAGGTCCCCTGATATATTTTAATTTCACTTGCAGTACATATGAAATACAGAAGGCTTTAAACACGTTAAAAAAAGACTCAGGTTTATTTACCAAGCACTACCCTTCAGTAACTGGCAGTGTTCTCATTCTACAACACAAAGAGGAGCGTTTCCAAAGAGCCATTAAGTGATTTCAATTAGGCCACAGGGTCCCTCCCTCCTCTTTAATGGAGTAAGGTGGGACTTACTTTGCAAGGGTCTCTTGCAGGGTACTCATGCCTTGAGTTTGCTATCTACCCTGTTCCCACTGTACAGACTTGGGCTTGTACTGTTCCTGAACACTGGGAGAAATTACGCACATGCTGCAAAAATTAGAATTCTGTCAGTATTTACTTGCTGATGTCCAACTAAACTTCTAAATGGATGTATTTAGAAATAGCACAAAACTATTCAGGTTTACCCATGCAGTCCTCAAAGTGATCAATGAACCAATGAGCACTGATGTTTCAAGGACTGGTGAAGTATTCCAAGAACGGAGAAAACTTTTCAAGCAACTTCATTTAAGACTTTTAATAATATCTACTTAGAAGTTGCCCTCTTTTTCTAAGTTATTAACACAATTCTAACAAAGAATTAGCAAAAGAGAAAGCAAATCATGGCCATCAGACCATAACAGGATTTCTAACAAATGTGCTGGTTCTGGTTTGATCAGACTGGGTGGCTGTTCCACACTGTGCCATCTCCCTTTTGCTCTTTTAGTAATTGAAATTCAGACCACTGTTACTTTTGGGAACGCTTGTTCTCTTTGTTTTTTTCTAAATCCTGTTCAAGATATGTCTTTTATATCACGGAAGTATTCCTCTCCAATAATTCAGGAACAGTGAGAAACAAAACACAAGAAATTCAACAAATATTTGGTGGTTTCAGGCCTTTCATCAAAAGTTCTCTTTTTACCAGTTTCTTATTAAACAACCAAGTTCCCAAACACCTACAAAATTAATTTTCTGGATCACTGTGCCTGAGCTATTCTTTTCAATAAATGAAGCCCGGCTTTCTGATCTTTGTCACTCTACTGACAGTTTTATTTGTGGCAGAGGAGTGTATGAAATTCTCCAGCTACCAGGAAGTCAGTGACTATGCACAGATATGCACAATAGTGTTTGCATTCCTACTCCAGGGGGTAGAAATACTGCGTATATTACTCTCCCCTTTTCGGCTTCCTAGAGATCATTAATCACTGGGACATGACATCCACCCACTCATACTCCCAGCCCCCTCCTGATATGCAAATTCAGAATCAAAGGCCTATTTAGAGCCAGTGAATGCCTTGATTAAAACCTTGTTAGTGGGCAAAAATGGCACTCACTCTAACATGTGGTACTTTAAGTTGTTCATATTCAAACATTAAGTAATGATGCAACAGAACGACAATGACAAAATACTGGGGACTAAAGTAGTCAAAATATTTTTTATGGCTAACTTCTGCTTTTTTATTAGAACTAGCCCCACTGAGAATCAATATACATCATGGCTCAGGGCATGTATCCAACACACAGTGCTCACCTAAAATAAATCCTCAACTTACACATTCAGAGCACAGGCATTCAAACGATGTGCTTTAACAGGCTGCCTAAACCTTTCACTGGAGCATCTTAGCTTCTGCAGATTTACAAACTTAGGGAAGTGCAAGCAATCAGCAATCTTAAGAAACATATTTATATCTCCCTGATGCTTCATAAAGTTTATTTTGCATTCACCACTGTTCGTAATTTATTTTATTTTTAACAGTTTACATAATTGCCTTACTGATAGACTCCAGGAGGAAAGCAGAGCTGGAAGTTGTGCTCTGCTCTCTGATTCACACCTCATCTCTAGCAATAAAGATTGCATGGTCAGAGTCCAGCATGCTCAACACAGCCCAAATGATGACACAGCCTCTCTTTTTTAGCTACAGATTCCTAACAACAGTTTATTCGTTTGTTAGTGCAGCTCCTATCAGGAATTAAGTTTTGCTTGTCCAAATAGATCAGTGGACTGACATGGGGCCCTCTGATGCAGGTCCCAATCCCTTTGAGGATTTGCAGGGGCATTACTTCTGAGGATAGCTTTTCTGTTCCAGAGCTGACTTGTGATGAACAGTCTTGGTAGACAAGTGTATTCAATTCTATAGCTTTTATTGCATCCTTGTAGCATTCAAAGACAAAACTCAGGTTCAGCAAAAAGACTGAAATACTTGAATTGCAGCAGTCAAATCCTGCACAGTGCTCTTGCAGCATGTAAATCACGATCGAATGCCACAAGCAGCAAAGCAATACTTGCATTCTTTACTCTTCAGCTAACTTAACCAGCTACAGTTTGCTAACTGAGGGACAAAGTTGTTTCCTCAGCACAGCAGAAAGACTGAGTCTGCTGGAGAAGGGGGAACAGCTGAAGTGATACAAGGCAGTGACAAGTGTCCTCTTTCCTTCCTGCTTCCCCCTCTCAGAATTATGGAGAACCTTTGCTTTTACTTGGTATCTCCATAAGGCCCATGTAGGCAGCACTGCTACAAAAAATCTCCCTTGCAACTGAAAAAAGCAAGGACAGAAATCACACCAACACTACATCATCTTCACAGCTGCCTACTTCTTTATGTAAAGCCCTTTCTAGATGTCAGCTGCAAGTGTTTGCAAAAGCTAAAACCAAAAAGGACCTGCATAACTTGCATCCTTTTGCAATAGCACAAGACAATTATATTTTACAGGGCAATACATTTAACAGGGTGATCAGACTAGTCAGATTTTTGGACAAGGGAACAGATTTTGGGAAGAGCATCAGCTTATAATAATTCTTGCAGCTCTCTCGTAATTACTGATTTTATCCAAAACTGTTAAATTCTCCCAGCAGTAGGGATTTTATTCCTGCCAGTCCCTCCCTTAAAGGAGGCTGACAGCACAAAGCACCCACCATAAGCAGCAGCAAAGATAAAACAGTAACTGCCCTTTAGGACATAGCACTACCTTCAGTCATGGCAACTACTGCAGCAGTATCCTAAATTATTCCAAACTAGTCTGCACAAACTGAGAAGGGCTCTGATGTAGGATTTTAGTGTTCACCTCCAAAGACTGTTGATCTCTAAGAGCTTTCTCAGATTTTAATCAAGCTCATTTAACACTTTCAAGATTGCTGAGTGTGAAAAGCTGTATCCTTCTTCCTAGAGACTGGCTCAAAGACCTTCAAAAGATCCTACAGTTAGATATGCAGACATCTCTGAAGAAGAAAATGGCAACATTTCAGTGCTGAGGGAAGGTACTGTACTGTCAGGCCCAGTGAACAGCCGACCTACTTGGTAAAAATAAGGGTGTCATAGAGAAAGAACAGTAACACTAAACAAAGAACCACCACCTCACCACAAATAATCTGAATTTTGATTGAGTTCCTGGCTATCAATACATAACAGTTTGGGTACATGACTGAGGAAAAAAACCCAAACCACACACCTATAACTGTGTGATTCACTCATATTAAAACAAAAAAAAATATTATTACCAAGAAAAATTATTGGTACCTCCAATAAAGTAGGTTATAACTATTGGGATAAAATATCAACTTGTTACTTCCACCCCAATCCATCAGAATTGCAAAACTTACATACTGAAATCTCAAAATGTAGTATTTTCATCGGCTTCTGTGCAAAACAACAGAAGTTGCATTCCACTTCAATTAGACCTACACTTAGAGCTTCCATATGGATTTTCACCCTCAGATACATACACATGAACATAAAAACAAAATTTTAAAAAGGTGAGCTTAATTATCAGTGATAGAAAATAACAATCTTGCCAGCCACCTTCTCTCTGGAAAACTGGGTATGTTTAAACAATGTTTGAGGAAAACAGCTTTCATAAAAAAAAGATTAACAGTATTAACTCAAAGTAAACTCATTGTTTCTCAGATTTCCACTTTAGATTTTAGGCAAAGTAATTTCTATTTAGTAAAACTAAACAAACAAAAACCTTTTAACATAGATGGGTTGTGCAATTCTACCAACCTGTGCAACTCTTCAGTTTTTTCTTCAGTAGGGCCCGTAGTTAATAAGCAGTGTCGAAGGATGGCAGCCATGTAACGAAATTGATGAGATTCATTCTATATAAATATAAATTATGAAGATATTTTTTCATTTTGAAGATTGCAAGTGAGGGTTTCAGGTCACTAGAATAATAAAAGTTAAAGACGGAAAATACCTATTAGATCATAACATCCATCCCTATGAATAAAAGGACTGTACCTTAGTGTTCACTGAATGCTGAATGCTACATAAATCTCATAAGCTGATTTTGAACCAGGCCTTGTAAAACTCACTGGGGAGGTTTTTCCAGTTAAATCAGCCTTCATTACTACAAAACCCAGTTACAAGCGTTTGCTCAATTCCATACCATATTCCTAACATACCATTCTCTACCTTCTTGTATTTACACCAGGCCACCTCTTCATTCATTTAGCTTATACATATTCTTAATTTATTTTCTCTTCATTTAGACCTTTTGCTGCCAAGTTTCATTCCCTCCACCCAGTCTGTCTCTTTCTAACTCCCTTGCTTCTGCCCCCTTGATACCTTTCCTCCATTCCACTAGTAACCTCTCAGAAACCTTGCCCTACCTTTTCCTCTCTCCAAGCAACCCCCACTTCCAATCTCCCACCAGACAGCAACCACACAAAAGTAGAACAGTAACTGCAACCATTTAACTGTGTATCATTGTCCTCACCCTTTTTCAACAGCTCTTCTTGGCATCTATCATTATGCTCTGGAGCGTTTGACCTGGCACTAAGCACCCAATACATCTTTTGTAGTATCAGCATCCAAATCTGCCAACTGTACCACCTGCTCTTGTCTGTCTTTGCTACTTTGAAACCATTTCCAGTCATTAAATACTGGAGTTTCAAATGGTTCTCTCTACATTAGGATGGATCTTGTTTAGCTTTCCACCCACATGTCCCAACATCTCTGCTGACCTTTTATTTTCCATGTGTTCTGCTTTTTGGAATCTCTTTAAATTCTGTGTCATCAGACCACTTAACACACCTTTCACTCTTCTTCCAGGCCATTAAAATTGCCACTGGAATATTCACTAAGCAGAATGTCACCTAACATATCTGGCTAACAGCCACTAAAAAGTTCTGTAATTTAAAAGTTTTCTGCTTTGAGGAATTTCTAGTAAAGTTTTATAATTTAAGCTTCATGCCAAAATGCAAATAAGCTTCTCCTGCCCTGAGATGTCTTAAACCCTCATAAAAAAAAAAAAGCAAAAAAAAAGCTGTATGCACAAAAGGCTGAATGCATGCTTGGGATATTAAGGAGAAAAGACAGTGAGCTGGATTTTACATGTCTCCAGAATCAGTATTTGTAAGAGCAAACCAACTTCCAGATAACAAGAGCTTACCTCTCAAGAGGTGAACATGTAATACAGTTTC
The DNA here is from genome assembly GCF_030490865.1 of Poecile atricapillus. NCBI lineage: Eukaryota > Metazoa > Chordata > Aves > Passeriformes > Paridae > Poecile > Poecile atricapillus. Next base: position 23,651,951 of record NC_081288.1, on the reverse strand, counting down.
TTTTTCCAACTTTCCATACAACTGTGTTACATGCTTTTTTACCTCCAGAACAATCATTTGTCTATACAAAGAGCTTTCACAAAGTTAGATACTTTTAATAAGGGTCTAAGTCAGGAATATAAACAGAAGAAAGAAACCTCACTTTCTTTATATATTTCCTTGAAACTCAAATATTAGCTTCTCTAAGCCCTCCAACACTTAATCTTAAATTTAAGGACTTCTTATTCAGTATATCCTTGAGACATTAAAGCAAATAATAAACTTCCAACTTTGCTCAAGTTTTACATTGCTTAAAATTTTAATTAATGTCTGATTTGATGCTTAGTTCAATGTACTAAAGAGAACAATTATTAGCAAGTTTTAACTACTGTAGAATTTTGATCAGCTTTATATGCTGCATATTTACCATGTCCAGTGGAAAGTAAATGACACTGTTCTAGAGACTATGATGTGGATTAAAAAGAAAGGTTGCCTGTATAACTCTCCTGCTTTAGCACAGACTCAGGTTATTCAGCAAAGTCACCCCTGTAATTTCTGTTTATAAATGTAAGGATGCAACACATAGGAAGCATATTTATCTGCGGAAAAAAAAAAAAGATCTGACATAATAATAAAAACAAACCAAGATAAACCTTATTCATAAGACATAACAATAAAAGTGTATTTGGTTTTTGTACTTGATCTCATCTTAAAAGATCACATTCAAGTCCAAAGCTGGTGTTGGGAGGATGGGACAAAGATATTAAAAACATTAGCACTCTTTCATCCAAATTATTTATTAAAAATGAGAGTTGATGTACTTATCAAGCAACAGGCAAAAACTACAGAGTACTCTCAGCTCTATCTATAGCCCTATTGCCATCATCCACAACCTCCAGAGATGCAGCCACCTGGTACGCTTAGATAAAGAAGTTTTTCCTAGCCAGCTAATTATTAGTGAACAACATTTATTTTCTTTTGGAAATCTAAGACTTTTATGAAATAGTATTATTTGCATTTTTGTATTCTAAACCTTCTACAAGTTTTAACTTGTATTAGGCAAGCCAAGCTGTTCTCCCATTACACAGAAAATGTACGGAAAAGATTTTCTGCCCAAGAAGTGACAGGAACAACAACCGCCTCCTGTGTATCTACCTGCTGGTTCTTCCAGGCTGAACAAAATCAATTGAAAAAAGCACTTCAGCTAAGCCTTACCTTGCTGTGGACATTCCAACTGTCAAGTGTTACATTAAACAGAGCCTTTAGTGCTTCAATGGCACAATCTGTCTCTTGCAAAGATAGAGGAGGCCTGTCACGATCTTCTGCTGCTTTATATTCTTCTGTCCATCTTACACTCAGGGAACTCTCCAAAGCCTGAGTCAAAACTTGCACCCCTTGTAGCTCCTGACGCAACTGTGCTCTAATATCTGTGTGCAGAAGCGACAAGAGGAAGAGGAGACGCAAATCAAAGCATTTAATGTCATCAACCAGCTGCCGGTCCTTACACTCCTGCAGAAGATTGCAGAGCATCGCTGCAAGATTCAGTTCCAAACTGAGCTTCTGTGCAACTGAACTATTAAAAATTATGTTACAGAGGCATTTTAAGGCTTCTACTATCACAGGAAATTCAGATACTCTCTCCAGAGGATCTTCCACAGTGTCCAGCTTTGCTAGCTTCATAAGGATCTGCATGTTCCTCTTTGTGGTTACAGGCACTAAAACCTTCTTGTCCCTGGAGAGAATCCGGAGGGCCTCCAGGCAGGCAACTTGACATGAAGTTTTTGTGTCTTTTTCAAGGATGTTTAGAATTCCCTCACACAGTTTCTAGGCAAACACAACAAAGAAAAAGGGAACAGTATTAGTGCCAAAATATTGGTGGCAATAGGAAACTACTTTGCTAAGCTTCCATATAACTTTTGAGGTTTTATCTGACTTGAGAAACTAGGTGTTCCATATTAGAGCTTCAAAATACGAACTGTTACCAAAAGCCTCCAGAGAGCACCAAAAGCACCAAAGCAGCTTTCCTTATGGACACAATCCAAACACATCAACATTTGCAAAAGCATTAAGCCAAAATGGCAGCTGTGACCCACCACTGCCAGTTACAGAATCAGGACTAAGAACTCCAGAAGAAAAACAAAGCTAGAGAGAAGGGAAAGCTTTTAAAAATATGTCAAAGTACAACAGTCATACCTATAGCACCTTCAGAATTTTATGTTAAGGTTGTTTCAGTCAGGAGGCTGGGAGGAAAAGAAACCAAAATAATTGCTACTTATACAAGGATTAGTACTCCATGTTTAGTAACATCTGTAATTTGTGTGGTCACTTCAACCTAATTGACAGACTTCTCCCATTTTAAGTACAACTCTCAGAAATAACATCTCTGACACAGAAACAATGCAGTTTCACTTGAAGGCAAACTGTAGCAGTTTTACCAAACCAGCAAAGCTGTTGCTTTATCAACACAGATTGTTCTTGATGTCAAAACAGTTCACAGCTTCCTTATACCAACAGGACTGCAGGGGTAAATAATCATATAAATGCAGCAACACTCAATAATCAACAGGTCAAACCATAAGACTTGAATTACGGAAGTATTACCTTTTATAAGACAGAAATGGACAATCAAAGGCAAGAAAAGAGAGGCCAGAAGAGATTGCTTGATGTGAGAGGACTCCAATGGGTTTTTATGCATTATGTTCAAGGCACTACTACTCATGGGTACTAGAAACAGAAGCAAAGTCACAAAAGTTCCCAATACCATAGAAATTGCACTGTTACCTCCTAGGACGCAGTTCCTCCTTGCTCCTCTCCTCCCCAGCTTGGTGTCTTGACCATCAACATGAACGAATTACCAAAGAAGCCAGAGCAGCCACTGAGTGGAAGAGCCCTAGCGCAGAAGTCTACTTAGGACCCAAAATTCATACTGTGCCAAGAAAGTGATTACAAAAAGCATAGGAATACTAGTAAAGTGTAAAATGGTTCTTGGGAAATGGTCTCTGGAATTCCACTTTTCATCATCACTACCACAATGAAAAGGTGAGGAGCACAGAAGCCCATGACCCTGACACAAAGCTCAAAACAAAGGTTCCACTTAGGACATCTAAACCAATATTATTACTGTGATGACTTACAATTAAAATCAAAATAAAAAAATTAACAAAACCAACAACAAACATTAAGTCTAAAGCACATCTAGAACAGACATTCCACAGGAATATGGGACTTCAAGAAAACAACTTGTTTTCTTTTAACTTCAGCAAAGTTAAAAGAAAATGTATGAACGAAGTCAAACAGCAGGAACTCACAGTATGATTTCTAGTATGCTTGTCCTGGGATTAAGCCCACCCAAAAGCACCACCCAGACAACCAAGATCTTGACTGCATTTCTACAGCCCTGACTAGACTAATCCAGCAAAGAGTTTGAAAACAAGGAATGAGCCCCAGCTCTCATAATGTAGACAACATGAGGAATATTTATCAGAATATTAGAGACACTACAACACTATAAACCCCACATGTGACCACCTGTACAGGCATATAGGTACTTACAGATAAAGATACCCAAGTACAGAGTTCTCAGACTTCTTCACCACTAACCTAACGCTGCTCACACAGATCTGCACAACTTTCTGACTTAAGCATGGTATGCCAGACTTATACTAAATGTTTCTGTAAGTGGCATCTTTGAAGTGTTTTTAAAAATGCCTAAAACAAAAAAATGACCAGTGTAGATCCACAGCCAAATCAGTCACAGCTCAACTTCCCTCTAACCTTTCTTTCTCATGTTGCTGAGAGTTTTCCATACAATTAACACTGCTTTGCAAGCTGAAATGTGGAGTCTGGTTTTCAGGAGTAACACACAACTGAACAGACAGTTCACAGAACTTCAGAAAAATGCTAGTTTATTCTGTGTTTAAGCACTTTTCAACTAGACTTTACAGTTATTGTCTTCCTTGTTGGTAACAGCTGCTACACTGTGGTCTGTAACAATCTGCCCAAATTCTGACTAATTTGATTACAAGGAGACCAAGCCACTCAAATTCTGACTTAATTTTTCCCCCCCTAAGTTTTACCTGCCTGCTGCTATGAAAGTGTCACTGTAAAATGTCAAAAGTACTGCAGGAGAGATCCCAAAGGGCATGAACCTCCTGCTGACTTGCTAGGAGAGTTGGAAGTCTAATCTTCCCTCCATACAGTAAATGACATGCAATTTAGTTAAAAAATATATAATCATCTCTTGGTTTCAAATTTTAATGAAAGGCAACCCCTAAAGAGTTGTAACTCTGAATAGTTGTATTAAAGATAGCTATTAAATAGAATTATTTTTTTTTTTTTTTTTGAGATTTATCCACCTGTTTACAACTTAAACTTAACTGCTGACAAAGTTCTCTGGAGTTAAGACCCAGGCAGCCATCAAGAGTGATTCTAGAGGAATCAGCAATCAGTTAGGATACCTGTGACAGCGAACCACTGCTGGCTGATCCCAAGAACCATCAGCAGCTCAGGAAAAGCTAGAATATCTGATTTTAATTGCAGAGCATCCATGGGAAGATTCACCCCATTAGGAAATTGCTTTTGAGACTGCTAAAATCAAATGCCATACTGCACATTTTCACATAATCTGTTTTGGCCTTGATGGTACAAGGGTAATGATGAAATGATGCACAGAGAGAAGCAAAACAGGAAGAGATGTGACCACAACAACATTATTATGCTTTTCATCTTCTTTAGGTGGTGCTCTTTCCACCACCCTGTAGGCCATTAGCATGGCATAAACTAAAGGGCACGGATTTCATTTATGTGGCTGGAAATGGAAGCAAGTGAAAATTCAGACAGGAAGGTACCTCTCCCTTCCACAACATGCATGATGATTGTTCCAGTTTAAGGGGCTTCGTTGCCACCCTTCAGGTCACTGTAAGATTTCAACATTTCTTTGTTTGGGGGTTCTATCCTTTCAACATCCAGATAACATTTTGACTTTCATCAATCATGCTACAGCAAAAAGTGTTCTTCATATACTTTTTCACAGACTCAAGGCAGTTTCCAGTTTTAACTTTTTTTTTTTTTTGTAAAATCCATTAATTTCTCTGAAATTCAAGATTTCTCAGCTTTTGTGCTAATACTAAGATTAACACAGAACAATGCACACCATTACTTTTGTCTATGTTGTAGTGTTAAATCTTGTGTTAAAACAGGAAGGCCAGAAAAACCCATTTGTCATCTTGTTTTGAAAAGTAAAGTATTAACCTATTTTGGTTCTTTATCTTGACAGCATAAAGTCTTGATGCTAAGAAGCAACACAGCCGAGCAGAAAAATACCTCTCCAGAGATACAAGAGACCTGTGCTTTCTCCCTTGCTCACCCACAGACCTGCTCTGCGGCTTTGGGCCAATATAATTTCTTTACTTCCATTATCTTCCACTGTCTTTGTTCACCGGCTGTTTATGCTGGGGGGAGGGGAATGAAAGGGAAGCACAGCTCTACAGTTTCTGTGTTTAAGTGTCTATTAGGCTTCAGAGCTTAGCACCCATGGCAATAAAAAAGTAAGCCCATGAATGCTTGAAATGTTAGTTACAAGTTTCATTTCCCTGGAAGTTGAGACAACATTTACACAACACGTATCATCAAGTGTGCTAAATAACAGGACAATTAGATAACCTCCCCAGAGAAGGCTGTGCCAAATTTTTGCCTAGTCTTTGTGGACAGATGTGGGTGGGGAGGGAAGGTGTATACTTGCACTCCTTGAGGATTCAGCCTGCTTTATTTTGAGCACTTCACTGTTGAGCCCACACTACAGCGGGAGCTTGGCAGTTTGGCAGCTCTGACATGGCACAGCTCCAAGCTGGAGGTTAGAACATGTGAGAGCATGACAGTTCTGCAGGTGAGGTGAGGAGCACACTGAGCAATCCCTGTTGTCAGAACTGGTGGATTAAACACTTGCTTCAGAGTCACAGAAAGGTGAAATCCTGCGTAGCTGCACTCACAGCAACCCCTGCTCACCTCACTGGACAGGGAGAGGGAGAACCTTTTTATCCTTCATAAACCCATGGTGAAAGAAGAATGTTAAAAGGAGAGATGGGTTTCACAAACCTTAAGAGGTTTCAGTAAAAGCCAAAAAACGCTGGATAGGAGCGGGCAGGACCAGTGGGAATTCGAACAAATGCTCAGTATTAATAAAGGATACTTAGTACTTTTTCCTCTTAGAGACTGGTACTCCCTTAAGGGGTTTTGGTGAAGTCAGAACAGTAACAACAGCAACTAATACTGAGATACCACACAGTGTGCCCACAGGAGAACATGAGCTTAATATTTTTACAGGACACTCACTAATAGACTTTAAAAGCTTGCCCCAAATTTACTGGGAGGAGAAAAACTGTGCCCTGGTGGCTGCAGGACCCTTCACACCTCCCTGAAGCATCACAGCATTAACAGCACTATCTAATAATGAGGTTCTCCTAAGATTTAGAGCGTGACAGCGTGATCTTGCTCCATCAACATACTTCACTCTTTCCATCCTTCCAGAGTTAAAATATGGTACTGCCCACAGACTTAGAGACTCTCCCCCCATCATGAATTTAACTGGTAGAGAAAGCCTCACAATACATTTGATATGATTTACCACCTATTTTAACAACTTGAAAACACTCAGTGACGCAAGGGGAAAAGACTGTTCCAGTGATTTTCTTCCCACTCAATTTTAGATCCATCATGTTCAAATTTAACCCGGACAATAACTCAAGAATTCTGGTCTCAAATTCTGAAGATTTCTGTTAAGGGACCCAACACAGTAAGCTGGACCTAATACAGCAGAAATCAGACGCTGCAAGTACTACAAAAGGTGAAGCAGACACAAAGGTATGCAGCTCAAGAGGAAATAGTTCAATCATGTCAGGTAAGAATATGGCTTGTAAGTCATATTCTTACATTTGGCTACAGCTTCCCCTTTTTTCCCTTTCATCCTGCAAACTCAGTGCCTTCATCCAAATTAAAAAGCCTTACTTGCCATCTTGGACAGATTTATTTCATCTGTTATATCACAGCAAACAGTGCTGTGGTAACTTCCAGCTGTGGAATGCTATGACCAACAAGGCAATCAGTGCTGAGAGATTTCCAGGGCACAAAGAGTACTGTAATTTTCTTACCATTTGAAGTCTGCAAACAGCACGAATGTGTTGCTACTTCAGAAGCAGTATTTGGCCTGGACAAAGTATAAATCATGGAGAGCAATGCTATTAAATAAGGATCAAGTGGTCCAAAAACCCCTTTCCTTTTTGTATTAGGACATGAGTTTGAGCTGAAGCACCTGCTGTGCCACAGAGAGGCACCACAACTGACAAGTCTCTCCAAGGTGACTGCCTGGATATTACTTTTATAATAAAAATAAAAGTAATAATAGATATTACTTTAATATCTATTTTAATAGATATGACTTTTCAGGAGCAGACCTAAAGAGCCAACTGTTTGTCTCAACCATGCCATGGTGCTGTGAAGTGTTGCAGTTCTGAATACTCAGCTTTTCCCTGTAAAACACTGTCAACAACCTCTTGACTGCTTGAGACAAATATTTTAGATTTCTAAGAACTCATTAAGCTCCTCAGAAACAACACCACTGCCTTAATTTCAGCTGCTATTCCAGAGCACATTTACTTCTGGTTGGCAATTTCTATACTGTTCACACACAGAAACTGAAAACAGGCTTCCAGAAATTCATATTTTTTATTAGTAGATAAGTTAAGAAGGATTGGCACTGACTTGATGTGCCTGGTATCTGAGAGGATCATACAGTACAACACGGATTGACATCTGATTTACACCCAGAACACTCACCTCAGACAGGCCAAGGCAGACACACACATCATTAAACAAACAACCAGGACAAATACCAAGGACAGCTCACATTACAATCTTGTGTTTTTATCACCCCTGTGATATATTACAGTCCTGTGACTATGTCCAGATATACAAGCTTGATACCATTACCTCTTTTCCTGTCTTCTAGAGGACACAACCTACTTTCCTCCTAAAATTCAGTATCACAAACTCACTGCTGATTTGGTTAGGTTATTGCCTAAAAGCATCGTGCTTTGATAGTCATACATCACTGCAGAACAATTTACTCAGTCCAACTGACCCAGCCTCTTGTCAAGCCATAGTTTTGGCCTTCCTATATTTTGTATTTTCAGCATGTCACTGGTGTGTATGGGTAGCTTAAAAAAAAAAAAAAATCCTTATACTGTATAACTTACATTCACCTCTCAAAACTCCCTGGGCTTTTGTCAATTTGGCTTCTGCTCCCCTTTCCTGCATTCTGTAGTTGGCAATCAATTTTTCAGACTAGACATTTGCTCATTTGCAATATAAAAAGGGATGGGAGGGATGGTGAGGGAACAGAGGTAAGAATACTAAATCCAGATCCCAGCCGAGTTCCTCTACAGATCAGAAACGACACACAGTCCATCACCACATCATGGAGGGTCAGCTTCGAGTAAAGCCATAGATAAAGGAAAGCTAAGAGGTCTTTGAATCCTTTGTGTAACAAGGAATTGCAACTGAAGATTACAGTACAAACAGCTGATGGGTTTGCAAATGCGAAAAACTGACAGACTTAGCATCCCACCCATTTCTATCAGAAAAAAAAAGCCCACCTTAAAATATTTAGATTTAGCATAAGATCATAGAATGAAACAATGCGTGCCCAATTCGAACAAGCTATCCTTGTAGGAAGCTTGCAATTCTGATTTCAAGCTTTGAGTTTATTCCAGAAATAGGAAAAACATACAGCCTTATTCACTAACGAAGGTTTTCTGAATAAACATGCAAATCAGCCCCAAAGCTAATTACCCAACAGAAAGGAAGTGGGTTGTTATTACATATTATACCCTAAAAATAACAACAGGAAAAAATAAAAAATTCTATGTCCAAGCTTTAAATGCGAGGCTTTGGATGGATCCCAAGGGATTTGTTAAGCCCTACCACACCTGGACAGCTCAATTCATATTTCCCAGCTTTGACACCTGACATGCAAGTACCACATCTCACTGATTATAGCCACCTTTGGAATAATAGGCTTCTGCAACCCTGTCTTCCTTACAGCTTAATAGCTTTCTTTACTTATCCCTTCATCTTAATCCCTAGTGTTCTTTAAGCATCTCACATAGACAAGAAATACGTCAGTCATATTGTTACCTGCTGAGAAGAGAGAAAATAGAAAAATCTATTGCAAAATTTTACCTCAGTAGATATTTACCTTTATTCCTCCACCTCATCTCAAATCTGTACCCAGCAAAATCATTTATAGGCTTTTCTGTAACTACTTTCATTCAAGACTGGGGGCTTTGCTAGGGGAATGTGTCTTTCAGAAAAAAAGGGGAATGTATAGTTGTCATGTCTCTTGGACTGAAGAAACAAAAATTAAAAAAAACTTGCACCCTTGCACTGCTTGCACCCTTTCACAATAGCAGCTAGGTTAAGAGATTGCCTTTACTCTTTTATACTTCTACATTAAGGTATGCAGCTCAAGAGCCTATTTGACTCACCTTTCTTTTGTCTTCATCTGCAGGGTCAAATCTGAAAGTGGCCCGATTCTGTAAGCAAAGACAAGAGTTTGTGTTTGTTACATGCACAGCAGCTGCTGAGAATGTAATACCTGCAAAACTATTCAAAATTTCAGAGGTCTGGTTAAGCCCAGCCTCAGATAATGAGGCTACAACCATGTCATACTTTTCCCATCCTCCCCAACAGCAAAAGCTTCAGTGACTCCAGTGACAAGTTTCACAATTACTACTGGTGCAGAGCAAGCTTTTATCTGTGGGATCTGAGTCAACCACCTCACACATGGCACTTGACAGGGTGAAAAATGAGAGACTGCCTTGTGTTTTACACATACCTCATTACCCAGATTCTTCCCCAAGCAGATCTTGCTTACAAGCTTCTGACTGCTCTGACTGTTCCAAACCGGAACTACCACAGCATCATCTTGCCCAGAAAACAAGTAGTAGAAATCAAATAAGCCTTGCTACAAAAACTACCAGTTTCTGTGTTCTAGCAGCATCCAAAACACCTTACCAACAATTTGTTTCTCTGGTACAGTTAAACACAAGATAGACACGGTCTAACAACAAGTCCTTGTTTTTTATTATACACTTCAAATAGCAGTTTACTCCAGTTCTATGTTAGTAGAGCTATGTTAGTCCTGAAGAATGCTATTAGTGAAATATTACTCATATGGCAAAAGTTATTCTGCCAGACAAAGAAAACAGAACTAATACCAGACAGTTTTCTTAACATTTTAAAACTTTCAATTAAAATTATCAAATATGATAAACAGCTTCTAAAAAAATAAAAAAAAAATCTCAATTTCTACTTCTAATATGCAACTTGCTACATCATGAATGTGACTGGAAAACAAAGTGACTTTCCATAGCACATTTATGGGCCTTACCTTTTGTGAGCCAAGCTCACAATTACACAGAAAGGCCTTGGACATCTACCCAACCACCAAAGGTAACCAACATCAGTTAGAGCCTTGAGGATGGTAGGAAAATCATTCCCTTCCTCTCTCAATAGTAGGCACATAATCTCCTTCCTCTCTCCTACAAGGTGCCCAAACAGACCACAGGAGTTCAGCAACATGCCAATCAAAAGCAGGTGAGCATTAAATGATGAGAAATTAACCAAGAGAAAGCAACCTTTATGTTTGCACATGAACATTTTTGCAAATTTACAAAAGCAATGTAGTGAGAACAAGCAGTAGAAGAACAGAGATTTGGAATAATCATTGCAAATTGGCTAGCACAGAGAAACTCCAACAGCCCGATTCATTTATCTCATTATGGTTATTCTATAGGCAACTGCACCTTGGAACTACACTTGATCCATCCCTCTCTTTTCAATTAAAGAATATTTAATTTGTGATTTGGGAAAAAACTAAGGAAACCTAAAGCTCTGGAACCTGGAATACTCTGCCCAGTCTTTGCTGGCCCATAGACAAAGTGTCAGTAACAAAGTGTATGAAAAAGAGATGGAGGAAATATTATTAAAAAGTTTGAAGAAATGCAGTAAGAGCAATGTCATACTGAGACAGCACTAAAGTTTCTCATCCCACTCCAAAAGTATTTAGCTACACATTTAACTCCAAGACTTCATGCAAATACTTGATATGTCAGAATAGAAGCTACACAAGCTCTCACTCTGTCCTTAAGGATTCAACTCAAGCCTAAATAATTCATCTGGGAAAGCTGCTGAAAAGGCATAAAATCCAGTAAGGGAAAATTAAGAAATTATGCTTGTGCATGCTTTTTGACAGAACACATTTAACATGGGGTCATCTTGAAGAGTAAGGATGGAGACAGAAGGTTCCTTCAATCAGAATCCTTCCTCTGTACCTCAGAGGTCAGCAAGTTAAAACAGATGTGTCGCATGAACTCCTGATCTACCAATCCTTCAGAAAAAATGTGCCTGCAGCAGCATCAATCTCTACCTTTGAATTTCACATGCACAAAGGCAGCCTATGTCAAGACTGTTATTCAAGGTTCTTCTACAAGCCCAAGTCTGAGTGAAGAAATCAGTTACTGCCATTGTTAGATGTAAAATATATTGCACTTAAGATAGCAAATTTCAAGACACTTCTTGGAGGCTGAAGAATACCTACATCACATCTACATTCATTTGACTTCTCTCCTAATCACAAAGCTATGAAACTTTAACTAAAGATCTGAATGTTCATTCCTGTAACAGATCCCTAAATTTCAGTCAATAATTAGTTCAACACGACTGCACTTAAATTACAGCCAAAGCCAAACTCTGAGTCAGTACCAGCTTTAGAGACTTGTGTACCAGTCACACAAGCACCTATACAAAGTGCAGAGACCCACCTGATGGGCTGAGACATAATCTTTCAGAATGGACTGCACTGCTCTACTACAACCTAAGTGTCAAAATGCCCGCATCGGGGGGGGGGGGGGGGGGGGGCGGTAATATAAAATCCACCCAACATCTATTTTCACTTTGATTTTCACCTGCCTACATTAGCAGGAGACCCCTCCACTTCTTGACTGAAAATACCCATATCAGACTACAACAGCAGCAGACCCTTACTACTTTTTCATACCTTCCGGCATTAAAAGCTCAACCTGCTCAAAGCTGTCTTCCCCTTTTGCTTTGTTTGGCCAGAAACAGGGAAAAATGAAGCGAAGTCTGCCAGCCCACATCACACACAGCCCCTGCACACTGACACGGTCACTGTCCGGGCGATGGAAAGCCCTCGCTATTCCCGGTGACAAAGGGTTGCCCACAAAGGGGAGCACCTCAGGCAGGTGGGCAGGTACCAAGAGCCTTCAGTGTTCTTCCGTTCAGCCCCTGCCCAGCGGTATACATTGGGTATACAAGGTTAAAATACTTGTGAGGCAAATATAAAATAACTCTTTTTACAGCCCGATCACCGATAACCCACACTACCCGCTGGGCACGCAGAACGCAAGACCGAAGGTGCCGGGGGCCGAGCCTGGCAGTGCTTTGTGCTCCCTTGGAAGTCTGCTTTGCTCCAGACGCTGTCCTGGCTCCCCGCCCCGGCAGTGCCGCGGAGCCCCGCTCGGCCTGAGGCCGGGAGCGCACGGCAAGGGCCGGGAGGCTGCGCCGGGCAGGGGGCGCGGCGGTGAAGCGGCGAGCGCTGGGGACCCGCTGCAGAGCCCAGCCCGCGGGGGGACCAGGACGATGCTGGCAGCGCTGCCGAGGGCGGGCGGGGCGGGGCGGCGACATCGCCGGGGGAGCGGCGCAGAGGGGAGGGGGATGGGACCCGTTACCTCCTCGTTGTACCGCGCCAGGACTCGCTCCACCGCCTCGGCGCCGCTGCCGAGCCCCTCCACGGCCTCCAGCACCGCGCCCAGCTCCGGGCCCGGGTCCGGGCCCGGGTCCGAGCCCGGCTCCGCGCCCGGCTCCATGCCCGACAATCCCGTCCCGCCCCGTCCGGCGCCGCCAGCAGCGTCCGCGCCCCGCCCCGCCCGCGCGCCCCGTGCCCCGCGCCCCCTGACGCGGCCGACGCTCCCCGCGGAAGCCGCCCGGACCGGCAGCCAGCGGCCTCGCGCCATTGGCTGGAGGGGCCGGCGGCGCGCACCCCCGAGCCCTCCGATTGGCTGCCGTCCCGCCGGCCGGCCGTTGCGGAGAGAGGACTCCATCTCCCAGCATGCCGAAGGGCGCGGCGCGCCGGGCTTTGTTGCCGCGGGGCACGATGGGGGCTGCAGTCCGTGCCCTCAGCGCCGAGCGCTCCCGCCGGGAGGAGCGGCGGTAGCGCGGTCTCGGGATGCCCGGCGGCGCAGGGCACTGCCCGGCACATCCCTCCCTCCTCCTTTGACTTGTCCGATCGTGTGCTTTCTGCGACCTGCCCTGTGCACACCCTGTCTGTCCCAGGGCGAAGGGCTGCCGCAGACACGTCTGGCCGCTTTTTCCAAATCTTTTAGGTCATTTGGCTCCCACCGCGGGCGAGGTCTGTGAAGCCCCTGAAGCGGGGCTTGGCCAGAGCGCCTGGCAGCAAAGCCAATCCCCTTTTCCTCAAGTCTAACCCACCAGAGCAATGGAGGTACACGAAAAGTCTCCGTTCTGTTCAGGAGGTGGCAGGGAGGAAGGTGGGCTGCACCGGCAGAGTCGAGCAAAGGTGAACCGTGTCTCTATAAAAGTATTGCAAGGCCGTGGGTGTAAACCACACAGAGCAGATAGACAATATTTCCATACTTAAAGTGCCCTATAATCGAAATTAATTGTCCAGATAGGAGAAAATTATATATTGAAGTTAATTTAAAAAACCCCAAATATGTTCATACGGAGCTGTGGCCGGTCTCTCCTTGAAATCTTTATTCCTTCAATTCCGGAATCCGTGAGAAAGAGGAACCTTTCCGTGTTAAAGAGAAACCTTTTACCTAACAAATGACAGGTTCCACAGTGGAAAACGCTAGGGAAGTTGCACCTGCAGATGGACAGGGCCCAGAGGTGGTCAGATGTGACAGTGCATGTCTGCAGTGTTTAAGATGCAGACTCAAACCAGAACCTGAATTTCCTCCTTAGGGATTTCTTGCCACAAGAACTGAGATATAAATCCAGAACAGCACAGTCACTGGACTGCAAGGAGTAACAAAATCCGGCCATCCAGTGTACAGCCATTTCTTCTGAGTCAGATCCCTCTGTAAACTAATGCAGTTTTGGAGAGAAACCCAATGAAAAAAAAATCTTTTACTTGTTAGATCTACAACACTATAATAAAGTATAAGCCTGCTTAGATTTACTTCACAGCACAGCAAAACACTCATTTTACTTGCACATATCAAATTAATTTTTTTTTTTAATTACAAAACCTGAAAAATAAAGATTAGGAAACTGTTACTGCCCTTTAAAAGCACATTGTTATTCATCATCAGCGCATTTTAGTTTCCACTTTATGTAGCATATGAAGGATTAGGATTTCAGAGAAAGAGAGGGACAGAATAAATTGCATCCTCTATCAAAGAATTGCCAGACCTTTTCAGATGGGTGCATACCATGAGCCCTTCCCAAGTTAGTCAGCTTTATCTAAACCTTCCAAAGCAATGTCTGCCCCTGAATTTCATGGGTTTCAGGGTCAGTCACAACAGAATTGTGGGGCTGAGGAGGTCAGAGGCCATTTTTGTCAAAGGGTACTGACCTTAACAGCAAGAGGTAGCCTGACAAAAACAGGATTCATGTTACTGAATGGAGTTCTCACTGCTCTTCCCCCGCTGAGTCTTTTTTTCTACCTGGTAATGAAAAATTTTGAAGAATTGTAATGGATTTTTATAGGCATACATATATATATATATATATATATATATATATATATATATATATATATTTGTGTGTGTGTGTAGATCTATTTAAAATATTAAATGTGTTGTGTCAGTTATGCTGTAATATATGAGTTTCTATCCTACTGTGTATATATCTATCATTTGTTATATGTTTAGCCCATGAAAAAGATCATGCTTTTATAAAAATGTGCATTTGTTGTTAGGAAAAAAGAGAATGTAAGCAAGAAATAAAAAAAAATAAAAGGAAAAGGAAATGAGAGAAAAACATGAAAAAAAGAGAGGAAAGAGAAAGAAGAAAATAGGAAAAAATAGCAGAAGAGAAAAAGAAACTGCAATTGAGACTGAATATTTCAGAACGCGGTATAAAAATTTCTTCAGCAATATTTGCATAATCACATATTTACTTTATATGCACTTAAATACACAGCTAGGCAAGAAACTCCAACTTTTCGTTTCCATGGTCAAGGGAAGGGATTAAATAACAGCCTGCAGACTCTGACTCAGGAGGTTTGGCAGTTTGTACTGGGATGATTTAAGACATCCTTGCCCCTCACCAGACATTGTACCCAGAGGTTATGGTGCTGTCCCGAGCTGCTGCACTCCCCAACCTGGTGCACACCCTGTGACCTGAGAGCTGCTCTCAGGTTTGTGCTGCTGTGCTGGGGTCTGAGCTGCAGTGGCCCAGGATGAGACCTGCTTTCCCTCACAGCTCTTCTCATGCAGCTGATGGCCTCTGTTTGACCGATCTATATACTGCCCCTCATGAATGTCTGCTTTTAAAATCCTCATCAGGAAGCAGTTCAAAGGTAGTTGGAAGTGCACATTCACACTCTTGTGGTATCAACACAAGCTTCTAAATTAACTTTAAAAAGGAAAAAAAAAAAAGACTGTTTTTTTTTTTGTTTTTTGTTTTTTTTTGCAAAAGACTTTCCAAGCTCTATCTGACTGATGATATTCTTGTCTCTTTTTTATAAGCAGCTTTGTGGTGACGCTGTTGATCAGAATTTCCTCTCCCAGGATGCCCAGGATGTTGCAGTTCTCCACTCAGAAAGGTTTTATTATTTCTGGGTCTCACACTGGGTCCAATATCCCTCCTCCTTCCTAAACAGTCTGCCTGAGCTCTTGAAATCGGGGTAGCAGAGCTGTTCCCAGAGGTGTCGAAGGATATGGAATATTTGTGTGCTAAAATAGTCTCATTTTCTCCTCTCTTTCAGTCAATGGGGATTAGACTTCCTTTGGTTTAACATTTTACTGTAAAAAAGAGAGGAAATGCTTCTGGCTTCCCTTGAGTGGGGTGTTTGGGTTCATCTCCATCCTGATCCTTCCAAAGACCCAGCCTTGAGTTACTGGTCAGTTCTACCCACAGACGTCTCACCAAGCTATCTGGATCTTGGAGGGACCATGGCAGGTCATGATCACCAGTCCATCAGGCAAGTGGAGGTGCATCATCCATTTGCCACAAATTGTACCTGTTTTCGAGTCCTTCCTTGGATAAAAACATACATGATGACATCTAACATTTTTTGAAGGTCTGCAGCTTGTAGAAGTTTTTGTATTTAAGTAAATTTAACTGCCATCTATTTACTTTCAAGAACTTTATTTGGGTGTGAAAATCCCTCATATATCTTGCACAACTGTACAAATAACACTTATGTCCATTTTAGGCATAAACGTGGTTATCATCACACTGGGTGCTATCAAAGATTTTATTTACAAAACAATTACTAAAATGCCTGTTGTCATATTTCCATTTATTTATTTCTTACCCATAGGGTAATAGGTCCACCATAATTGCTTGGTGCGTTTTATAATACAGAAGAAAAAAGCTATGTTAATAAAAACTAACAAAAACTCACAAATAGCTACAAATCTGACAGAAAATGTCTAAGAAAAATTCTCCCCAAAATACAATACATTTTTCCACACATACACAGTACAGAATAACTTCAAAGGCACAGCTTTGAATTTTGCTTTTGTAGACGTATAGAGAATCATCACCACATGAAGGAATTGAGAGAACAGTTTCATACCTGTCTATAGATAATTAAGCAAATTATCGTGTTTGCATTTTCGTTTTCCTTATATAATTGCTTCATATCATCATATTTAACATATGTGGCTCTGAATCCAAAATCTTCCCAGTCCCCAAGTCCCTTCTTACCTTGTCATTACTGACCAGAGAAGTTAGATTTTTCCAGATTGTGCAAACTCAACACAAATACATATATAATAAGAACAATAGTCAACTTAAGGCAGTGTATAATTCAATGCTACATGTCTTTTCTTCTCTTTTGTAAAGATCAAACTTACTGGATCAACAGAAAGGTGCATCAATATACAAAATTAGGTGTAAACTGAAACCTACAGCAACATATGTCCTTTAAGGAACCAGATAGAGGAATTGATATGAGTAAGTGATGACTTGGCAGAATGGTTTTTAAGGAATGCATTAAGAGCTTTAAAGAAGAACAGATGATGGAGTTTTGCTGAGGGTGAATTTCCTGTCCTTAATTCAAATTATAAATAGGTCCTGTTTCAGTCCTTTTTTTTTTTAAGACTCATTAACGTTTGTCAATAAGAGAGGGGGTAAAAATGGCTCACTCAAACTGAGAGCACACAGGGTTGGCCCAGAATTAAAGAAGGCACAGATCGGCCCAAAAACGGTTTAGAACAGCACAGAAGTATTTTTCGGCTACAGGAACATTCAGTTGTACTGGTCTGCAATCTGCCCACGTTAGGAACTACATTTATCTGCCCGGGATCTTTTCCATTTTCACCTCCCTTGAAGAACGTCCATGAAAAGTCCCACACGGCACGAAGCTTCTCTAACTCTTGTAAGCGTGTGGGCTTAGCTGATACCAGTCATCTTCACTTAGCCCAGCCTGTGGTGGCTTCCCCATTGATGTAGGCAAAGCCGGGAAAGTGTTGCATGTGCTCGTACTCAGAATTCCTGCGCGTTGTCAAGGGCGTGTACATGTCACTGGAATTCCCGTATCTCGTGGAGTGCATGGAGGAGCTCGTGTAGCAGGAGTTGGCAGCTGGGACCTCTGGCCAGCGCGGAGTCACTGGTGTGGGATGCAGCCTGGGAGTACTGCTCATCAAACAGGGCTCCATTCTTGATGTTGGGCCATTGAAAGGGTACTACAATTAAAAAAAAAAAAAAAATTAAATTGAAGAATCATCTGACACATAGTTACTTTTAAAATAAGGGCTGGCAGTGTCACAGCTCTGCATTTAAAAAAGTCAAAATCATGTGAATTAGAAGCTATCCAACAGCAAGGTATCATACTGAAGGTGAAATATCAGATAGCCAGTGTCTGCTGTAAACCAAAGTTTCAGGGAAAGTCTTGCGAAACACTGATTTTAAATATTGAATTAATTTATCAAAATGCTAGATATGTCTGGGAGGAGAAAAATAGATTGAATTAATTTAATTTTTTTTTATCCCACTTTTACTCAAAAACTTGCTATTTAATAAAAATCAGAAAATAAAATGTCCCAACTCTTCCTCACTCAAGTGAGCTTTGAGGGAGAGGAGCAAAAGCATCTTTATTTCTGAGAAAGTGCCTTCCCTTTAAAGTGTTCACAAGGCATCAAGAAAATGGTGTGGTCTGGCCCCGGAGCCAGCAGCTAATTGGAGGACTTATGGAAAGAGTCAGACAGGAGAAGGATCCTTCTACTTCCCAGCTAATCACAGTGACACTTGGAAAATAGAAATAAAAGAAATTTGACGAATGGTTTCTACTAAGGAATGACAAGATAGGAAGGAAAACAGAACAGCTTTTGCCCTCTATAGCCACAGGCTGCTCAGCAACAGAAAATAATTTGTGCTTGGGAGGGCTTGCTCTGCATGCATTTATCTTTCTGCCTGTCCTGCAGGAGCAGATCATCTGTCTGCTGTGTCTGAGAAATTGCTCTCCCTGCTTTGTCCCCGTTATCCACGTGCATCACAGAGATGGTGAGGATCCCTGTTACGCTTGACCGGCCATGTATCTTCAGACCTTCTACATTTTACATCTTTATACCTTTTCTGCAAAAAGTGTCACATTTCAAATTTCTGTTTGTTGGATTATTTGGCATTGTGGTATTTCTTTAACTAGAAAGCTGTCACCTCAGACTATCACTTCTGACACTCACAAACCTTGCAAGCTGCATGCCAAAGCTTTCTATGGCTGCAAAACCCCTTCCTCATATTTTGGAGGCTTATGGAGAGGACGGCTGGAGTAGGTGCTCCTAGGAGGGAGGTAGCAGAGATTCCCTAGGGGTCTCATTACATT
This sequence comes from Poecile atricapillus, assembly GCF_030490865.1. Taxonomy (NCBI): domain Eukaryota; kingdom Metazoa; phylum Chordata; class Aves; order Passeriformes; family Paridae; genus Poecile; species Poecile atricapillus. The sequence goes on along the minus strand of NC_081288.1, from coordinate 23,632,882 downwards.
ACTCCACTGTGGATGGGCCCGGGGCTAATCAGTTGCATAAGCAGCTGTTACGTAAGCCCAAGGCAATTGCAGCAGTGTCTCCATGAGGAGTTTGTGCTGTCTCCCTTCAGACCACAGCCTGAGGAAGGCAGCCCAGCCTTGGTAAACGTATTTGAACAGCTCACAAGCCTCAGGCAGCTCAGAGCCACATGCTGGCCGCTCCCAACTAGAGAGGAGAAAAAGAAGACTTTTTGACCAACATACTGTAGTTATGTGATTTAGCACATCCCTGTGTGTCCTGGGGAGACAGGCCAGTAGGCAGATGAGAGGGAAGACATCAAAGGTGTTATTTAGCCTGAACTTCCCATCACAGCTGCTGAAACGGGGTGTTGAACTGCAGTACCACCCTGGAACATTGACATTACAGCACTGTCCTGCCAACACTGACAACAGGTCTATACAACACCATCTAAATTTCCATCTTCACCCCAGAGAAAGTTTTTTCAGTAGGAAAGTTCAGCAGAGCTTACATACTGAGTGTAAAAAGCTTTCTATTCCTTTGAAGGAGAATCAAGTTTTCAGACTTTTTGGCTTTACAAAAGCTTTCATTGAAGATGAGAACTTCCAATGACCAGCAACAATGAAACTTAAGCTTTGAAGCAATATGTGGCCCAAGCTAAAAACTTTCTTCTTTGTCTTCAGTAGTGTTTTCCTTGATACCAATTATGGTGGTCTTTGCCTTTATTACCCATTGGTCTATACTTGAAATCACTGTAGATTCTTGTACTAAGGAGTGTGCTTACAACAGGGTTACCCTAGACTTCTGCCATAATACACCAGTGATTCTCTCGTCTTCTTCCCAAGTGAAATAATCGATCTGTTCTGTTGTTTACTATGGCAGAAGCCTTTGCCATCCTGACTCAGTGCAATTTTCCTTTGAGGTTTAGAAATGAAGGTTGTGACTTCTAACAGGGGAATTGCTAGCTTTCATATCCCTTACAAATGCCAAGAGAAATCCCTGTCTTCAGCCAGGATAATTTGCTGTTTGAAAATTTGTAGATTGCAAAAACCTGTCACCTGTCATCAAGAAGAAGAGAATGAACTCTGGGAATATTGTGGTGGGCCTCCTTGTTGTACACAGCAGTACGTGGGGAAGCCACATTGTCTGTTTGGTGGTTTGGAACCACAAAACTTGTGCCATTGAGTGGATGAAATCTTGGCTCCCAGAATGAACTTCAGGATGCACTGGGAAAAGAAAGATCTTCCTCCTCCAATGTGCAGCCCAGAGGCCATGCTTAGGCTTACTGAGAAGGCAGGGGAATGGCTGTGCATGAGGGGACAGGATACAGTGTGCTGCTTTTCCTTTTCATCGAGAGCACCCAATGCAGCTGTGTTTATGAATGTGTCATGAATGTAAAAAGAATAATTGCTTGAAAATAACATGGACTCTAAATATCCAGTATTTTACAATAAATTCTGTTATGACTGAATGCAAGATGGAAAGTTTTGTAACGGTAGGTCAGCTAATCGCAAATGACTCAGTGGCTTCTTTTTCCCAACAGTGAAGAGACTATTGAAAGACAATATTTTTAAAGTACTCATTGGCCCCTGCCTGACTATTAAATCACCCAATGAAGCATCTATTCAGCCTTGTTGGAGTGTCCAAAGCAGAGCCATCTGGGCGGATGCCTCCCCATGCTGCCTGAATCACCTTTCACACTCTACATCCGGTTTAATGAAGAGTGCTTAAGCTGAACTCAAAACACTGGGGCCTAGTGATCTTTGCCAGATATAAAAGCGACATTTGTTGGAGGACTCTTGACAGGAAATTACCATTCTCTGGGTTGACTCACACTTGTTGCTACTGCTGCCATTAGATCTAGACAAGAAGCCCTTTAAGCCTGTGAGACTTTGAGCAGATTATTGTTAAGGCCTTGCCCACAAATGTAAAATAAATTCAATTTCTTTTAGTATTATTTTAGAAAATGCAACATTAAATACGTCTTGCCATGAAGTGAAGGCTGAGGTTCTACAGCGAAAAGGATGGAGAATAATCTTTTTATCCTTATTCTCAACTCACCAACCAATTATAAATGGAAGTGAAAGGTTTCAATGTCCAAACAGCAAAATATTTTCCTTATGAACGTGGCTCTAACTTTACATTGTATTAGCTCCCACTTTTGCTGAATGCTGCAAATTAATGTTGCATGTTAGCCACTACTTTAGGGCTTGCAAGTAACACATACCAGAAACTACTGAATTGCGGAGAGCTGGCTATAAATTGACTTCATAAAAATATGCTTAAATCTTATAAAATGGCATAATCAAAACTATTGATTAAATGCATCTTTATCACCCTTAATTTGACCCTTTTCTCCACAACTTGAGCCTTATTGAATCTGTTAATTGAGTAGAGTGAAACTTTGAAGCCCATCTAAGTGATTTTGGTACTTTTGGGAGTGGCATTTGGAGCCTTCAGAAAATGCTATTTGTAATTATCTCAAAAGAAGTTTAGACATCTGTTTCCTGTTGCATTCAATACATAATTGCTTCAATTACATGCTAACAGTCTCGAGGCTGTTCTTAAGCCATACAGTTGGGAACAATGACTCTTGCTGCATGGGTGGGATTTGGGCAGTATTTTTGTCTTTCTGTCATTACCAGCTGTTTGATGACAGAGTGGTTACTGAGGAGGGTGTTATTCTTACTGCATTGGTATAGCCATGGGTTTATAATGTGTATGTGCTGGAGGATTAAGAACTTTCCCCTTCTTTTTTTTTCCCCAAAGTAGATGAGCCAGAACAACAAGAATGGACAGTAAAGCATGGGCTCTGTCTGAAAGAGGATTTCCTTGGCTCCCCCACTGCCAAAGACAGTTACTACTGTCTTCCAGAACTGCATCTAACACATCCTGCTGCAGAGGTATATGAAGGGAAGACATGGTTTAGTGGAATTGTGTCATGCATTATTTTACAGAAAAACTGAGTAGTACTGCATGCTGCACCCTGGGAAGTTATATGAGACCACTGTATTCCCCAGAGCAGTTCAGGAGAGTCAGAGTACAAACAATTGCTTAAATTTCCTTTGACTATGGCCCAGTGTGCTGTGGGCCTCTGAGAAGTGCAGATCTGATCTACTGCTGAACAGCAGACTGTACTGCTGCAGCATTTTCTAGAGTGATTTGTTCTGTCCAGGCCATGGAAGTAAAACTATGATCTTCATAAATGCAGCTTAAAGGCAACAAAAATAAATAAATAAATAAATAGATTAACTTTTGTCTTTAAGGTAGGAGCTGCATGGTACAAAAGGAGGAACATTGCTGTACTACTTCTATGGCTCTCTGTCACCTGAGATCGACCGTTTGGAGATGGTTGTTTCACTTTGGAAGTGGCAAAGGAGAAAAGGTAAAATGAGGCTGTGTTTAGTGTGGCATCTAGGAGGGATTCTCAGATCTAGGTGATTGAGCTGGCAGCTGCTTGACTGAATCTCTCCCACCTGCTGTGAGATCAGGTTTGCACAGAAAGGCTGGAGAGGAGCTCCAGCTCCATCAGATTCCCTGCTCAGCACAACTGAAAGAACAGGACATTCACAGCCTCTGCAGACTACACCTGCCCTGCAGTCCTTGGATAACTCCTGTGCACAGGGCACCTGTCACAACAGAAACTAAAGAGATGATAACAGTTAATTCTGTGAGAGAGATGACAGGGAGGAGGTGAGGAAGGAATGATGCAGATCTATAATATCTTGAATGGTGAGAGTAGATAAACAGGGAATGAATATTCACTATTCATCACCCAAAAAACCCCAGGGCACCCAATGCAATCATGAGATAACAGACTTAAAAATAACAAGAGAATGAGTGTTTCACACAACCCCTGACAAAGTCTATATGTAAAAAAAAGCTCAAAGACAGGTTGCTGGAGAATGGTTTGCTACAACAGACATCATTCCAACTGCTCCTTCCTACTCAATGTATCTCTAGGTTAGCTCTTGCCAAAGTCATCATAGCTATGCTGGTGAAACTACTTCTAAGACTTTTCCTCCACACATCTGTTTCTGGTCCTTGCTAGAGAAAGACCTTGATAACTGAACTTACAGTGTGATTCACTACAGCAACACATTAGGGTACTTACAGTTAAAGATGTGCATCTCTGTATGTTACCAGATATGCTGCAATTTCTCTGATTATCCCTCCTTCTAAAAGAGTAAGCGATGAAATTTACAAAGAAAAATTGCTGCAGCATGAACTAGTCTGTGCCTAAGGAAGAGGTAGAATTACATGAATGGAAATATTTTGGATAGCCTGAAAGAGGATTAAGATCTGTCCAGCCGGGGTGAACATTGCAGATAAAAGCTGTGCTCAGAAGCCAGTCAAGCCTACACAGCGGAGGTGGATCAGGTGTGACTTTGTGAAGGTGTTGTAACTCAGCATAGGTTGATGAGACCTCTCAGAGGCTTTTAGATAGAGTTGCTGCCTATTTTGTACCCTGGCAACTGGCACCTAAAACTGCACAAGTAGATGAAATGAAGAACTGATGAAATAGAGGCTCAGTATAGATGTGTTTATGTACATACACACTAAACAGTCTCCTTCTATATGATGGTGGAATAGCATCAGAATATTGTATGCACTCCTTCACTATGGCTTAGGGAATTAGGTGGTAACACATCAATCTGTAGATAATTTTTCATTTGTCTTCCAGGCTCCTGGCCAGTAATCCAAGTCAAGAAATGAGCAATCAGGCCTGGAATTACAAGCAAGGAACTGTTCTGAGAATTATTCACAGATGGTAAGGGAAGAAAAAATTCAGATTAAGATCAAGGTTTGAACAGACTGTTCCTGTCATCAAAAAGAGTCTTAGCCATCAGTGGGAATTAGCCTGTAATGACAGATCCCCACCTGCACTTTTTGATGTAAAAAGTGTAAAGTAATGGTTAATAGTAAAGTATCTACATCTATGTGATTTCTTCCCCAGCACAGCCTCACTCCAAAGATTCCAAAGACAGAATCAAAACTCTCAAAGTAGCTGATAAAACCTGGAGTGTGTCTCTGTCTTCCATGGAAAGAAGTTGGATGTGATGTTCTTCAAGACCAAAATAGTTATTAATAGATCAGCTTAAACCCCACCACAACTACATGTCACCTGCTTTGGCTCAGACCCTTGTCTAGGACAAGGGCTCTCCCTGAATTCATGTTTGTAGAGCTCTTACCACACACACAGATCTTTTTTTTCAATTGGAGTTAATCCCTAGACACTGTCCTAAAGAGCATGGTAGAATAGTTGCTAAAGTTGAGCCAAAGTTCTATATTTGGCCAGAATGTAGATTATAACAAAGACTTCTTTTGAAAGTTATGGTCAATGCCTCCTTTTCCCAGCTGATTATACTCCCACAGCTCTGCACATTGCAGCCCCTTTGGTTTCAGTATAGTGGCAGCTGTTGATATATTCATTGTAAATTTGGCTTCCTATATTTTTGTTTTGCAACATCATGAGTTCTACTGCAACTCCTTGCAACATGTCTCCCTCACAAAGACCACTAGGAAAAGAACAGTTCCCAAACATCTTATTAGGGACATCTTACAAACTTTTTTTTTTTTTAAGTCACTAAGAGAGGACTTATTATCAGGGGAGGCATTTTAAAGATGCTAACTTAGCTTTAAAAATCTGTCAGCAAATTATATATCAAACTGTTAAAGATTTTTAGATAATTTTTCAAAAGTAAGGTTCCAGTTTGTAGCTCCTCTCAATACAGAACAGGCACATTGATAGGGTTTTGTTGGCTGTGTCCTGCTGTGTAATTCCATCTCAGTTTATAGGCAGCATGAGAAAGAACATGCCACACAGACATTGAAATTATTTTCCTTTAAACTGTGATCATTAAAGCATAGCTGTTCTTCGTATATGTTCAGGACAGTTCAAAGACTAGCAAGAGAGGAAAAAATTATCTGACATCTGCACTTCTAGTGACAGCCTACTACAGTATGAAAGATATTTGCCTGTGTTCAGTGTTTGCTACTGTTTGCATACAGCATGTTAGCCAGGATCCAAGTAAACTAAAAATGTGTTGATCTTGATTTGCTTTACTTCTTTCTTGAGATAACAGGGTAAGACCTATACAGAAAAATGGAGGGAAACAAACCCGTCCCAGGACACTGCACTTAAATGTTCATTCACTTTTCTGCTGAAGATGGAGCAGTTGCAAAAACCCTCAGACAAAGCTGTACACCTCATGTAGTCTGACAGACCAGGTACTACACAAATGGGTGAGAAATTATAGCTTGTCCTTTCCATAAGCCAGGGAGTCATTGTTGAGCTGCTCCAAATGAGCATACAGATCTCAAAAAGCTTTAGGGAGATCAATACCATGATTCTTATCTTACAGCTAGGGGAAATGAAGCATAAAAAGGAGAAACAGCTCCTCTAAGATCACATGGCAGGCTGATGCCAAAGACCAAAATGAGATACAGCTTTCCTGTGCTTTGTTTCAAAGCACTACCAAATTCACATATTTGCCTCTGTTATGAAACAGTTGCAGTCCAGTGATGATATTAAGCATGGCAGTCCCTGATACACTTTTACAAATTTCCAGTAAAGGGTAAGTGGTGCCATGTGGGTGGAATACCCTGATGCCATCACCTCTTCCTTGTATCTGCCCTTTGCTAATCTTCTAGCAGAGAGCCCAGAGAGCAGCTGCCTACCCTGAGGAAGCACCAGCTGCATGAGGCACTAAAGCCCTCTGACAGTGGCACTGCTTTGGGACTCTTGCTAGATCTGATCTTCGCACCTAATCTGTGCTGGCTCCTACTGGCTCAATTTCGTGAGGTGGAAGGGTTACTGACATAATTTCTCAGCACTGTAGGAGACTATAGGATATAGATTAAACAACCCCTGCAGTGGTGTCCTGAAGTTATTTAAACTACATGCAGAACTTACTGTTTTGGCGAATTCCTAAACATGAGTATCCTCAAAAGCAGAGACCCACAAGAATTCATTAGGGTCTCTGCATCTTCAGCTAAATGAAAACACTTTTACTTCTTCTAGGGGGTCTCTTCCTGCTCCCAACACCTAAGAATCATACAACTAATTATATTCGTTTTCGCTTTAGCTGCTCCTTAAAACAGAAACACTTTCCATGATCCAGACCGCTGGATTTTAGAGTTAATAACTTGTATTGGCAATCTAAAGCTACTTCTGATCTCCACTAAAATGAAAAAATACCTAGGCAATATTGGAAAATAAAAAAATAGGAGCCATCAATATCTAGACATCTTATTGATTCAGACAGCTAATATGCTGAAAAATTTACAAACTGAATTATTTTAAATGTTATAACAACTATCATCAAGTAATAAATGCAGATTACCTGTGAAGAGCTCCTGTGGTAAGCTGAGTAGTGAAGTGGTCCAGAAATAGCAGTATCATGTGGTAAGGATGGATACTGACTCTGCATTGGATGGGGATGCTGGTTGCTATAGCTACCATAGTTGTAACTTCCTGTGTATCTAAAATACATCAAAAACTACTTTTAGTATGCACAATAATTTATTTCCACTAATCATTCCACAACTTTTATGAAACATAACATTGTTTTTGGTTGTTTGGTTTTTTTTAAGAGGAGGATGATATTTTAAATCTTTTTCACAAATATATTTTCCAGCTCAGATGGGAAGCAGATGCCACTAGTGAAAGTGTGTATCCAGCACAACATCAAATAGAGAGACCCAGCATGTTTCTGTGGCTAATTTTAAACTGCAGACTCAGCTCTGCACTTTCTGAGGAGAAAGTGTCTTTCCTTTTTATTGTTATCTAATGCTATGTTCCCAGTAAATTGTTATCCAGGCTGAGGAAGTATGGTAAGCCCTGACTTGAAGAACTGCAATGAGTTCAGCTATCTCCTTGCACTGCAGTCAGATGTTCCTTTTTTGGGAGGGAGAAAAGTGAATTAGTTTGAACCAATGTTCAGTTTTAGAACAGTCAGATCAGTAATGGAGTGGGATGCGAAGTCAGAGAACCTGTCTAATTTCTTTGTTGAATCCCAACCTCCTCCCTGGGCAAAGGAGGGAGCAGTTTCCTTAGCTACTGGGTCAGTGCTGGCCATCATTGTTTGGACCATTCACTAGCAGAAGATGCATGGACACTTTCTGCAATTTCCCAATTTTTGTGAACATCTGATCTTTTCAGAAAAGTTGATTCACCTAGATTAAAATGTTTCCTCAAATCACCATAAACCAACACCAGAGGCAAGACATTCCTGCAGAAACAATGAATTCTCATATATACACACACATATATATATAACATAGACACTGCCTTACTGTTGTCTGTTCTATGTCTTGAATACTCTTAGCTCCTGTACCTCTGTGCTGCTCTATTTCTGCCTCCACCTAACAGTCATATTTCTAGATAAGAGAGACATTCCCTTTATCCAGGTTTTCCCAGTAAGGCCTTAGCAGTGACATTCAAACTGGTATCTAAACCTAATCACATTTAAGATGGAAGAAGATGCAGAGTTCAAATTAATATCTACTGATATCCTTTGGCACTTCTGCAAAGTTAGTGAGTTTGCAACAAGACTGAGGAACACAGTAAAATCTCTTGAACCTCTGGCATCATAGTAGCACCTGGGAATTTGCTAATCTTGCTATATTGTTTATTCCTTCTCCATCAATTAGTTTATGATTGTTTTTTTAGTTATGTATGTCTGTGAGTTATGCACTGAATCAAATGAAAAAACAGAGAGCTTTTGCAAGTGTCTGAAGCTTTTCCAGATGAAATAGTGTTACATAAATTTATACCGGTAATTATTTTAATTGAGAGCCTTGAGCAAATTTTGGTGATGGAGAATATTAGATTATTATGGTGATACTGTGTCTGTGTCTTCAAACTGTGGACATTTTTTCATCTGCAGGTTAACAGTAGTCATTAAATCACTGAGGTTGGAAGGGACTTGTGGAGTTTATTTAGTCTAAGCCCTCTACTCAAAGCAGGGTCCACGAGAGCAGCCTGCCCAGGATTGCGTCCAGCTGGCATCTGTACATCAGCAAGGATGGAGACTCCATAGCTTTTCTGGGAAACCTGCCCCAGTGTTTGGTCCCACTTATGGTAAAACAAGTTTTTTGTTCATTTATGTTTAAACAGAATTTCCTGTACTTCTAATTGTGCTTGTCCTGTCATTAAATACCACTGAAAAGAACCTGTCTCTGTCTTCTTTACATCCCCCAGCAGGTATTTATACACTTTGATAAGACCCTCCCTGAGCCCTCTCTGCTTGATGCTCAGTAACCTCAGTTCTCTCAGCCTCTCTTTGTATGACAGACAGTCCAGTCCCACAATCATCATCAAAGTGGCCCTTTTCTGGACTTACTCCAGTATGCCTGGGTCTGTCTGGTACTGGGAAGCACAGAATTGGATCCAGATGTGGTCTCAGCAATGCTGAGTGAAAAGAGAAGGATCACCTCTCCTGACACATGGTTGTTCTCTAGGCACATCTAGCTTTTTCAAACATGGCACAGGAAAATAGAAATCAGAGAAGGAATCTGCTTAAGCCTTCCCTTTTAGAAAATATCCTCCAGGCCTACTGTGGCTTTGAATAGAATTAAATGAGATTATAAAACTAAGACATAATATAATTATAGAATAACAACAACAACCAAAGAATTATGATACCAGCATCTTTGCAATACCGACTTAACTACATCAAGAAACAGCTTTTACTGTACTAAAAAAAAAAATAAAAAAAAAAAAAAAATCACCTAAGCAGGAGTTCATCCAAATCCCACCAAAAACACACTGAAAAAACCCAAGCCACTGGGAAGTGCCTTACCCATGTTCTTCTCTGTGGGGATAAACAGGTATCCGGTGTGTGACGGATGATGAAGGTACGTGAGGGCTCCTCATGCAGGACAGCTGTTGGGAATTCTCAGCAGGTGACCCAGCAGCTGTTGTCACAGTGTAGGTGAGTGACCATGTGTAGGATTGCATGGCCCCTGCAGACAGAGAGAAGCCAAAGGAACACAATTAACACGGGCTGTCATCCACAGAGGTGCCGTGCCTTGAGACAATTACAGGAAAACAAGTGGACAGGCAACAATCATGGAAAGTGCATGGATCAAAGTGAACAGACCAGTCATATCTGAGGCATGAGCATCAATACATATAGATCATTTGGACTGTGCAAGGATCCAGAAGAATGAAACGTATCTGGAATGGCTCACACTGTGAACTTCCAGTGTGGTGTTGAAATAATTTTTCAGAAAAAACCAAAACATTGGAATAGGACTTAGAAATGGAAGAACACCAGTGCTAAGATTTCTCAGGCATGATGCACCAAACCCTGAGCTCTCTCTCACATGGAAAGGGCTGCTGGCCTGCTCAGCTCTGAGGCCTGGACTGAGGCAGGAAGTATGATCAGTACAGTGAAGGATTAGAAAAAAATAAATGTTATGCAAATAAATATCTTGAATCCTTTTGCAGTTTGTACCTGCTCTATTCAACTAGGTACGAGCCCTTGTAGTGGGAACACTACAAAGATCCCCAAATTATGACAAGTAGATAGACAGAAATAGCCTAGTCATTTCCTTCCTGCAAATAACATTTCTTTCTTTTTTTTAGTGGCAACAGAGACTGGACTTAATTTATTCTTGTCATGTAGAGCATTTGTGGGAAGAGCAAAGCAAAGAAGTGGGTTTTCCATTTTGCTTAGAAGGTGCTGAGTTTTTTAATCATCCTGATCCCTTCCAGGCAGGAACTCCAGTTTCATGAGCCAGCTGCTGAGAAACCTTTGTCCTTTGCACACACCCCTTTTGCTCAGGAGGTTGACAGATCTATTGTTCCAGTATAACATAGTTCTTGCTGGAGGTCATGACCATACTGGCTGAGATTACCCTGCAAATGAGGACCAGAACACTGAATTTAACCCAATGAGGACACTGGTTTGGGGGGCTCTGGGCACTCTTGACTCCTTTTCTTTGGCTAAAAGGAATTGCAGGAGGTGACTTGTTTTTTTTCAATATGGATTCTAGGACTTCCTGTAGCATGAAAGGGTTTAATTCAGAGGGGGAAGTGATTGTATTCTCAGGTCTGTGTCCACTCCATGGCTTTGGGAAATGGAAAGCCTATTTCAAATAGTATGCATAATTTTCTTCAGGTGTGTGTGATTTTATTTGGCAAAATCAGGCAATTTTTTTTTTTTTGGTGGTAAATGCTTAATTCTGCAACTGAGTGAAGGCATTCTGAGCTTTACAAGGTAAGTCCTGCTCGAAATACTTCAGCAAGGTGTGATTTGGTGCTCTTGCAATAGAAATCCTTGGATGTGTTATGGCCAAGAGTATTTCTGATAGGTCTGTTTTCACACGCCTGCATTTTCTGCCACTGACTCCTGAAATTTCTATCTTCATCTCCTCCCAATGCAAAGGACATTGACATCCCCAAGACCCCAAGAAGAAAAGCTAGCTCCTGTTGCCATGGACAAATAAACATTCATGGTTCCTTGAACTGGGAAAATGTTTATGGAAATCTGCCTTTGCTAAAAATACAGTTTAGGTGGAAGGGACCAGAAGCACTTATACAGTTACCAAATAGCTTTATTTGAAAACAAAAGAGTTTTGAAAATATCAGCAACTTGTCTACAGCATATTTTAATGAAACATTTCAATTTCAAAAGGTCAACATATTTTCCCAAAGTTATCTTCCAAAAGAAAATTTGCAGCTTTCTTTCAAAACAGGCCTAAGTGTGAAAGGCAAAAACAAAGAGAAAAGAAAGGACAACAAAGAGGGTGAAAAACCCCAAATAATTATTTTTAGGTAACATTGTTTGGGTTTTTTTTCCTACTTTTTCACTTCACTAAAAAAAAAAAAAAGTTTTACTTCGATCTGATTTTATTTTTTCCAAGAAGAAAATTGACCATTGATCCAAAAAATGTCATGACCTTCCTAGCTGTAATAAGAAGCTGTAATAACAGAGCCAAGAGATCCTTTGCATTTTATCAAATATAGTGATTTGAGTGGCCTTAGACATTGTGACAATCTCCTTTTCTTTTTTCAAAAAATAGTGGGGATCTTATCATATGATGAAAATGAGTGAGTCCAGGACAGCAACTTGTTTCAAGTGCTCCCTGTGGGAAGTCACATTCTTTGGATGAGAGATGCCACTCCTGGTATTCAAATCTAACTGGCAGCCACCTCAGTTAAACTTTAAAATACATGGTTGGAGGGTAACAGGTTTTGTGCTTGTCCAGATGTCACAGAAACAAACGTAGAAAACAGGTCTTTCACCAAGAGAGCTGTGAATATCTTTGTTTAATTCTTCTGACCAAGAACTGTCTGAGGTACTACAAGATAGTACCTCACACAGCTGCTCGAGGGAATATTCCCTTTCTTTGCAGGTTATGTTTTAGGAACAAAAGTATGTTGGGTTCTACTCTGGATTTACAGAATGACAGAAAGCAGTGCAAGTATTTTTTACAGAATGTTCTGGGGAACAAACAGTTGCCTCATTTCTCTTTGCCTTTGTGGAAAGGATGTATTATTTTCAGTATTTTCTAATTACAAAGACAGGGAGGAAGGATGGAAGATGACAACAGATTTGCAGACTGTGAGTAAGTACATATGAGGTCAGTCAGGATACTGCCAGTGTTGTGGTGGGTGGAAAAGGAGGAATGAGTGAAGTGTGAAAGGTTTTCATAGTTAGCTTTCTAATACCTGCCTAGGTCCCAGTCCTTTATGATTAATTTCCTCAGCTGCTTGCAGAATTGAACTCCAAGAGATGAAGTCTCTTTTAGATATGTCTGAACCCAACTGAACTGCTTTTTTGAAATAAGCAAAAACAATAGTTATTGAGCAACAATTTGCTCTGCTTTGTGTTCTGAACATGCAGGGTTTGATTAAAATAGGGAAATTCATTTATTATCACTCTTTTTTTTCTTTTCTCTTAAAAAAAAAAGTTATTTTGAGGATACTGAGAGGCCGTCTGATCTGTAGGGAAGCCAAATATAAATGGAAATGCTATTAGTCCTACAAGAGCCCTATTGTCATTGATGCCATCACCTACACAAGTGCAGAAAAAACCCAGAAGATGCTTCATGATGCTGCATTTTATGTCTGCTTTAGGCTGGAGGCAAATGACCACCAAGACACGGTGAGACACTCCCAGCACTGTGCATTATTTCTGATAGCCAGCAGTACTGTCAGCCTCAAGCAGTCAGAAATCCAGAGTCAGACCCCCATTCTGTCCCAACTCAACAAACAGATCACTTTACCTATAAAGCCTTAGAAAAACACAAGCCTTTCCATTTGAAGGGAAAAATTGCCTTTTGAAATTGAAACCTTTGAGTTTTGCACTCTGCAGCTATGAGAATTAAACTCTGGTTGTTGAGCAAGAGCTGATATTCTCAAATACTCATATGAGTCCAGGAGCTGAAGCTTTAGGAAAAGAACCAAAAATTTGTTCTACTCATACACACAAATATGAGAAGTACTAGATCTATGCCAGTATTCCCAGAACTTTAATACTGAGCCCAGACTTGGAAGAACAGTGACTTTTAATGACCATTGCTGACCTGAGGACTTATTTCATGCATAAATTTCTTAAAACTGAACAGCAAACTCCGTAGTTTACTGAGATATTAGAAACTAAAAATTCAGAGTTCATTTTGGGTCGTCTAAAAATGACTGCATTGGCAAATTAATAATCAGAGCTTTAAGAGGGGCTTTAAGAGAGAACAGCATAGTCAGCCATATAGCTATCACTTTTATTACAATACTGTTGCAGTTTGAACAATCATTAATCTGGCCATTGTGATTTAGAAAGGATGGAGGCTAATTAGCCTTTTAACTGTCCAGTAACCTAACAAAAAGTTTTAAATAAAATGTTAGTGGTACCATGACAGATGCCACAGAGTGTGATACATAGGATTTACCTTTCTTTTGCTCAGTATCATGTCATTGCAACAGTTTAATTTGCTGGTTTTGAACTGACCACTGGCTGAAGGCAAAAAGCTTAAAAAACAAGTTTAATAGTTAACTTTTATTGCTAATGTCACAAGTAAGAAAGAGTTAATGATGCCCTAAATTAGGAAACTGAGAGCTAATAGTGACCAATGGAACTAGTTCTCAAGATCTGCAAAGCATTTGTGGAATTTTACATTTACCTCATAAAAAACACGTAAGAAAATCAATAGTGTGATCTTTCCAGAACAGAGGTTCCTGCTTCAAAATAATCTATTTAATGCCACTGATCTGTTTGTAAAGTAGTTTGAGTGTGTGTAATACATCTTCAGCACCCCTATTTTAAAGTGTAGCAATTTCCTCTAGCTGAGACACATTTGTTATTTTGTGTTGCTTTATGTGAATAAGCGCTGCATTCCACGGTGTAATGGTTAGCAAACTAAAACTAGTCCATCTACGTGATGAACATGGGAAACAGAGGAATTACTAATTGCTCAAATTAAGAAACATATTCATATTTAATGTTAACCAGAGCATTACTTGCATTGGCAAATTTGGCTTGGCAAGACAAAAATGATTTTCACAGTCTCAAAAGTAAGACTGCACCAGACAAGTCCAATTCAACTAAATGAAAGCTTTTAAAAAAACTAAAAATGAAAAGCTGAGGAAAAATAATTAAAATAATCAGAAATAGGTTTCCTGCCTAAAAATTTCTAGTATGGGAATAACTGTGGTCTTTCAGTACCTGAAGGGAAGGGGACTTCTTACAAGGACCTTTAGTGACAGGACAAGGGCAAATGGCCTTTGGTTAACTGCTATATGGCAGTCACGTGGAGTTACAGTATCTGCAGCCCAAATACAAGTCCCTCAGACCTCCATTCCAGTCAATGGCCCTGCAGAACACACAATTCCCTTCTTTTCAGTCCTTAATTTCTGTGTACAGCCCTGCATCATACTAAGGTCTGTTCCTGGCATCACAACCATCCCACAATGTCTACAGGTCAAATTCCACAGAATATCAATGTTTCAACAAGAGTCAAAGATCCTCCCCACCTCCACTGACACCTGGACTGAAGCTGTGTGGTCACCTACCCTGTTTAGGAATTATTTGTCTCTTGTCTATCTGTCCTGAGGGGTAATAACTTCTTATTTCCCTCCTAACTATTGTATTGCCTCCAACAGTGAAAAATCTCAAGTTGTGATGTAGGGACAAATATTTTTAAATCTCTTTCCAGCACAACATGCATTGTGCTTCCCTGTGGCGCCTTTGAAAACATGAAAAACATTTTTCAGAAAGATTTATTAGTTCTTAGCCACTGCCAAATTCTCTAGTGTGGTAAATCATCACTTTATGACATTCTTTCAAGAAGATTTTGTAACTTTTCTAGTACATCACAAAAGCGATAGTTTCCACATTCTGATTGTACATCCTTTTCAATGAGGAGCAGCAAAGCTGGAATTTCACTGCCTGAAATGCCTTCTGAAAGTCACTCACTTTTCTGCCTTTCTTTCCATGAATTAAGAGAATGCTGTCTGTTGATCATACAGACAGACTGTCCTGGGATGAGTTTTGCTCTAGAGCAAAAAGAGGATGTCAGCCATTTATATAGCCCAAACAAGGAGCTAGTTTTATGCTTATTGTTTTCTGTCAATTCTACCCAAAAGTTTAATTTGTCCCTTAAGTGCAATTTTTTTTAGTTTGTGGGCCCACCAGAATACAACAACCTTATCTGTTGCCATAATAGAGTATAACACTGAAAACAGGCTTCAAACATATAATTCCTAATCTCTAACATTGATTGATGAAAGTTATCAGCAAAGTGTAGAAGATTTCCAATTGCACAGCTATTTAAACATATTTGGGTGTTAAACATGTTGAAAGATATCCGTCTCCCACTTTACCAGCTAGGAATTCCTGAACCGCTAGTGATTTGGGATTTTGCAAACCTCACAAAAATGGAAACATTTGGCACACTTCCTTCAGGCAAATAAAACATCCAAACATCAGATCTTCTTCCTGGTAGACTGCACATCATGTGTGGATACAGTGAGAACAGATTTCTGTCTTGGGAAGGCTTCTCATATAGTGCATACAGTACCTCATGTTCTAAGGCTAAATTTTAGGAGATTTTTAGCGCAAAAGCCACCTTCAAGCAGATTTATCTGTCTGAAGCCAACCTACCTGTAGTAGCTGTTATGCCACCATACTCTGGGGACTGGTTGCTGATGGGTGATGGGGCAGAGGGCATTTCCACAGAGGTGGCAGATTTAGCTGGGGAGAACGGCGCTGGGGATGGAGTTGGAGCAGCTGGTTCACTCAGAATAATTTCTTCTCGTATTTCTGCTGCAGAATGAGAGAAAACCCATCAAACATAGCTAAAGGTAGAGTCAAGGAACACTGAGAAACTTAAGAAAAAAAATAATGCAGGCAGTTAGGTTCTGTAGAGTGTATTTCAAGAAATACAGAGCAGGAACCACAAATCTTTGAAAGAAGTACTTCTATAATATTCACCATTACAACCTTCAGTGTATTTTCAGAGGAGCTCTTCAAGGAATGTGCTATTTTTTCTGTTGCATAGGCAGGAAACTGGTACATGGGCAGCTCAAGTGTTAGGCTCCTATAATGTACTATTACATGTCTAAAATTAGGAGTTGAGTCTGAGCTAGGCATTCCTACACCTTCTAGAGACATTGGAAAGAAACAGGAATTTCCAGAGCATTCCTGTGGCTTTGGGCCATGATTTTCTTTCTTTGTTGACTACAAAAGGAGGATATTCTGGATAGTTTTAGCTGCTAAAGGTATGTGGAAAATATGCAAGAATAAGCAACTTGTTTGTCAAAAACCCAAGAGGCTATGGCAGGGCAATGAATTAAATTCAAGTCTTTCACCATACAGAAGATAGCACCCTAATCACTGAAATGCTTTTCTTACCATAAGTCTACAGGGTGATAAATTAAACCGCAGCTAAAATGGAGAATGAAACTTTCAAAGGTGACAGAGAGGCTTAATTTGCCGAATTTAACGGGCAATGCAAGTAAGGAAGATCACTGAGAACCTCTCATTACAAGGGGTTGCCCAGAGTGGAAAAAACTAAAAGCAATTCCCTGCTTGCTTCTATTCTGGCAGGGCAGTGTGGAGTGGAGCAGGACTCAACATATCCTCAGTACAGGCACTCAGAATCTAAGTGTACCAGAAACAACAGCTCTGCCATTTGTCTTTTCTCACTCCTGCTATCTCTTCCTCTTATTTAGACTGGTACAAATCCGCTGATATCAGTGAACTTATTAACACTCAGCCCACTGAAATTCATGGTGGCTTAGAAAGATTAACCAAGATAAGAGGTTCAGTACAAAAAATTTTTTACTGAAACACCAAGTGCTTAGGAATGGGGCTTCAGACATCCAGAGTGATGTTGTGAAACAAGCAGTTCTCTTTCAGAATGTATGAACCAGGGATACCTCCCAAATTATTTATTTCACATGACAATAGAAGTAAAAACCACTTTGCTCACAGATAATCCTCTGCAGGTTAGATAAGGATAAGGTTATCTCCTAACATAAAAATAGAGAAACCAGTGGAATAAAACAACAAATAATGAATAAAAGAACAGACTCACCTGTGCTTCCTTCTCCCTTCATTGCCCTCATTAGCTCATTAGCTTTCTCCTGACAATGGAGTGATTCTAGCAGATACAATACGTAGTCATCGAACATCAAGTGAATAAGGTGAAAAGACCCTGGTAATAAAGTGAACAAACAAAAAAGCCATTGACTGTCTCAATACACCCATTAAACCAATTATTACGGCACCCACACAAACAGCCCTGAATAAGGCTGCCTCCATGTACTGAAATATCTCTCCTACTCAAGGTAAGAGAGGTCAGAGTAAAACCAGGGAGTAGCAAACTGTTCATTCCTGGATTTATACAGGCTTCTATGACCAGTTGTGGTTTAGAGTGCAAGAAGACTACCTAACTGAGAGCTGGAACTTGAAGGATTCCTCTCCTCCTATATTAGCACTGAATGTTAGTTTGGGCAGCTGCACTACAGTAGAATTGTTCCCTATTGTCTAAAGGACATATCATTTTCTGTCAGAAGTAGAAACTCAAAGTGGCCGCCTTAGTGACACATCCTGTTTTGAATTTTCTGAACTGCCTGCACAGAAAGGGAGTTGCTTCCCGTGATTTATAAAGAATACCTATCAGGGATGGTGAAGAAATGTTTGCCCTAGATCACAAATCACAAGAAAAAAGAAAGGTGTGTAAGAAGAGACCACAGATGCATTTTGGGGGAGGGGGGAAAGTAAGAGGAGAAAAACATCAGAGATGGGACATTTTGCAGTGCCCTCCTGAAAGAACAAACCCCCATCTGCAGGAGAACACTGATAAGTATCAAGATGGATTATTTTGTTCAATTTATGCAATAGACCCCATGACATCAAACACCTGTAATAGTTCCAGACAGGACCCATACCATGAGTTTGACTTTTTAAAGCCCTTTTGTTCACTTAGATGTGCATAGAGTATTTAACACATGCTCATTTAAGTCACTAAGTAATTCTGACAAGTACAGGTACTGCGAGGTTAAAATAATAGCTCATCCAGCAGCTAGCTTAAAGAGAAAAGCCAGCATTGGAGATAGAGACCAACTACTGCCAGACAAAAGCCCCCCCAAAAACACATCATGTGGAGGTATTCCATTGGAAATTCCATTATTGCATTTGAGGAGAAATACTTTCATGGGAAAAAGATCAAAAAAGTTTCAAATTCCATCGAATTTCATAATGACTGGTTTCTTCACAGGAAAGTTAGGTTTATCTTGATGTATTAACTTTTATCACAATGAAGCATAACTACCCCTACTCCAACTTCTGTACTCAAACACGCTGCTGTAGGGCAGAAGTGGTTTGAAAGACCCAATACTCTTATTCAATTCTAGCTGGCAGTTCAGCTTTCAGGATGACTCTGAGCACATTCTTTTCTTTGTGACCCCGATGGTCTTTGTGTTTCATTCTCTCCCTCCACGCTTGCATGGTTTTGTTGTTACTGATATGAGCTGGGTGCACACCCTGGGAGGTGAAGATGTGCCCCTGTGCTCTTGGGCAAGGCAGCACAGAAACAGGACACACCTGACTGCAACACCTTTGCTATGAGGAGGAAATCTCTGGCTGATGGTGAACCTGAAGTGTCCAGTTCTTCATTTGTTTCATGTGACTAAGCAGATCAAAATGGTAACAGGTTCCCCCAGACTTTCAAGGGTAAAAAAGTGGGGATGTTCACTTAACTAGGACAGAGAACTTGTTTTTAAAAACCCTTTGTGCTCAAAGTCTTGTTAAATAAAGTCCTATTTGATTTAACGGTGCAATAGACAGAAGACATGGCTGAGCAGCTTGTTACTCACCTAGGATTTCCCCAGTGGAAACCTAGATTTTCAAGAATCTTCACAAAATGCTCACTCTTCTCCTGACTACAGGTTTTCAGTGCAAAATTCCTATTGACTCTAATGCAGTTACTACTACTAAGTAACTTCAAGGTAAGAAAAACAGGCTAAAATGCTGGCAAACTTCATGTAGTGGTATAAAGCTCAGGGTATTTACTATTTTCCATCAAACTCCTTATTCAGCCTTCATTTAAAAAAAAAAAAAAAAAGTGAAGTTGCTTGTAGTTTCATAAAAATATTTGGAAGTGTGAACTCTAAACACTAAATGCTAGCAAGCAAAAAAACAAGAACCCAAGATCTGCTATTTTTAAAAATGTCTTTGTTTTTGGGGGGTCTAATACTTTATTTTGAATACTTGGGGTTGGCAATACTGAATGCAGCATTTAAAAACACTCCAGTGCCCTTTTCACTCTTTTGAATTTCTCTCTTCCTCTCCTATTATTTCTCCCACTGTGTATTTTTAAGCTCTGCATAGAGTTTTTGAGCCCAGAATTTGCGTGAAAGACACCAGAGAAACAAAGTTTTGGTACTGAATGCAATGAATGCAATATTTTTACATTTTTAAATAAGTCAAATGAAATGTGAGCTATAGAGTGAAACTGATATCAGGGCATGCATTTCAGCCTCACAGAGAATGGCAATTCAGCACAATGTACCATAATTTATTCTGTGTTTGCAAGCTACTGTTTCTCGCATGAAATGGTTGGGTTTTTCAAGTCTATATTTAAGTACAGATGTGGATCCAGTTGTAGCCAGAAAAATCAATCACTTCTTTAGAAAGAGGTAAGAAGTCATTCAAGAGACTGTAGTTACAACAAAAAATAGCATTTGGCTCTAATTTTCAGGGGTTAACAGAAATCATGGCAATGGCTAGCTAAGACACAGTAAGTATCAGCATCTATTAAGAGATACAGCAATCATGTGTAAGTAGCAAAACAACAGTGAGATTTCCAGATCTGGAGAAAATCATGGAGTTTCTATTACTAATTAGCTACTTTATACACTGGGTGCATTACCCAAACATAGCCACCAACTGTGCCTTTGATATGCATAAGCAGGAAAGAGAGAGGCAGGGAGGGAGGGAGGCAGGCAGAGAGAAAAAGAGAGGGAGCAAGAAAGAGAGCAGGTTTTTTGGTTTTTTTTCTGCCAGAGATTGTTTCAACCTGCCTGTGTCACCATGCTTAAAAGCTCTGCAGATCAAATCTTTGTGCCAGTCACTCCAGTGCCAGGTACTACCACTTCCTTCAATCAGATTTTGGAATCATCTATTTCAAAGGTAAAAATATATTTTCCTGTACATAGTAAAGATCCCACTAGCTAACACATTATTTCACTTAAAAAAAATTACGCTGTGAGCATCTGAGTCTACATATTGTTTGAGGTGGAAAAAATAATTAACAATCAGTCCACTGAAACAGTTCCCAATGCAGTAAAAATGCAAAACATTTTATCTAAGTTAAGAACAAAAGTGTATATATATGTAAATATTTAGAAGAGTAAATCACTCATTGTTTCTCTCCATAGAACTCACTTAGCTGATATATAAGTCTGAAAAGCTAGAAAGAATTGTATAAATTAAGAGCAAAAAAGTTTCTGCCATCTAGCTCTGAGCTTTTTACATTCAGGGGTTATTCTTTTGGATCTTGTACAACTCTAATTCATGAACAATATGTCAAGTGGCTTTGCAGTGAAAGAATAGCATCGTTAATGTAGATTATTATAAATTTGTGTCTGTGGCTAAATAGAGTTTATTACACTTTTGATATTCAAAACTTCAGGGCTCCTCCTGCTTCTACAAGCATTGCCCCTGAACAGGTTTGTGTATTTTGCTGAAAATTGTAATCACCTTGGGGTGATCATGCTCACTATCCTGATTCCATTTTAAAATGGAAATAAAAGTAATTTCAGATTAAAATAGAAACATGTTTTAGAAATAAATATTATATGTATTATAAATATATAAAACATATTAAAAATATCTTATCTCAATGACAGTATTCAAATTTATGCTATTAGATGGTTCTAAAAGCATAAAGGACATCAAAGCTCAGCCTGCAGAAAACCTTGCAGTTGTTCAATACCCATATAATACAATTATATATTTATGCAATGCAATACCCATAAAAAAACGGGTAATTTATTTATTTATATGGGTATTTAATGCAATACCCATATAAAATCATTCTTTATTGATCTTTATAGAAACATATTCAAACGAATGTGCATTTATAAAAAGCATCTCTCAAGCACAGTCTGGTCCCAAGTGCCTGAAAGTTCACACTCATGGCACACCAGTCGAGTCATTCTTGCTTTCAGCTGATTTTAATCTGAACAGTTTGTATCAGTGGACAAAGCCCCCTTTCAAACAGTGTAGAAAAGCAACATGATTTTTCATTTAAAAAATAAAAATCTATTTTTTAATCCTGACTGACTTTTTAAGAAATGGAAGAGACTTTCCAGGTGACAGAAGCACACTCACTTTGCAAAGACCAGTTTCAAATGCTATGTCCTTTAAGAGGAGAGCTGGCAAAGTGCTTCACTGGAGAGCTTTTCATCCACTTCAGCACAAAGTCATCTTTCTTGGTTCAACTCGTGGCCAGAGTGGTTTGGGTAAACAGGCTCACTTTGCACTGAAGTGCATTAGGGAATGCTCCTGTAGTGGGCTCCCCCAACTGCCCTGTGACTGATCCCTGCAGCTCCTGACAGCAAACACAAGGAAGCAGCAACATTTTCATCTCCCCTGGCTGCAGACAGACATCTGTCTGAGCATTATTTCCAAATGTCAAAAACCCAACCTATTTCTTAATGGAGCACTGGACACCTGAAAACTGGTTATGTTTTCCCTTAAGATGTACATCACCAGCTAGGATACAGATTATTTTTTTTGTTTTTTGGACTGTGGCATGCAATTATTAGAACAAAATCCAAGTACCAAAGCTGGGTGCGCTGTGCAAAGTCATGTCCCGAATCACTCGAGTGCCAAAACAGGACCACATCAGGAGAAACTGCTGAGCTACTTTCTTCAAAGAGCCTTGTCTCTTGGCAGCTACCTGCAAGAAGAGAGATGTGTCTGACATGGAGACACTTTTATTTCTACCAGCAAGACAGCTGAATGATGCATATATCCATCTTCTCTTTTTATACTGAAAAACTACTTACCACCACCTCCACATTAAAATATACACTACAAATTAAAAAGCCCAAACTCAAAATGGCCTTAGACAGAAATCCACCTTAAAACCGTGGACAACCTTCAGAAAGAGGAAACAGTAAAGTATTATTCAAGACTGGATCTCCTTTATACATGATAAAAGGACTGCAAAGAAATTTGATCTGATCTTCATCTTAGCCTAATTACTAGCATGTTCCTTCTTGCCTCCTACTCAAGAAAGCAATTTCTAATCAATAATGTTTGATCTACACTATAAATTTATATTATTATTTCAAATGAGGTTTAATATTGAATATAAAGTTTTTTGTTCTTTCTCGTTTTTATTTTTGTGAATTCACTTAGTCATTTTACTAGGAAAAATACTTTCCAGAAATCACAATTTAGGCATTAACTCTTCAAAAATGTATTTATTATAGTCATATGTGAGTTACCCAATCAACTGTTAAAATTAATTTATTAAAATTCATGTCAAGTTCTTCATTAAAATTAACAGCTCTGGCCTGAATTTCAAATTGCATTCTACTGACTAGAAGACAAGTTCCCCAAAACAATCAAAGTATTTCAAGTAATCTGGAGAATTATCTGTTTTCTGTATGGCTATTTTGCAGCAGACAGAGAGGCAGCATATTTTGATTTGTTTTGGTTTTACTTTTGAGTTCTAACAACTGGAACGAAGAATTCTATCAGAACATCCTACTACTAAAAAGTAAAAGAAGTTAAAATAGTAATTTATGTATTTTCATGCTCTGTGTAGAAATATGGTGATGCCAGATCACTTTTGAAAGTACGTTTTAAAGTTTTGTTAGTAGGTTTCTGCATGCACTTTAATTAAAATAAAATACAAGTCCTTGGTATTCCATATCAGGTCAAAAAGAACATAAATGTGTCCTTTACTGAATGGTAATGTAGACTTTCATCCTTACATTTGACTGTATATAAATTAGCTAGCTTAAATATCCTTTTCATTAAAACCTTAAAAGGCCAAGTTACGTTTTTCTTTGCACTGTACCATTAGGAAGACTCTGAATTCATCTCTCCATATCCCTGAAATACTGACTTGATTGGAAACCTCAACCCCATTCACTTTTGAATACCATCTTTTGGAATAAAATAAATAAGAGCAGAATAAAGCCAAATCCTGAATGTGAGCAATTCTCCAGGAAAACCGGTGAGATTTTTCCCACTACTGCTTTAATCCTGCTCATTACCAACTCCTTTTTTTTTTTTTTTAATTATTTTTACTTTTTTCTGAAAATGTATTACCTGAATAGAGCTCATAATGAACATCAGTGACTCACTCCTCCTTACCAACCTTTACAACACATCTGTCCACCATGGAATCCAGCCACTCGATGTACGACTCAATGGGGGACTGCTCCTCCAAAAGGTGATCAAACTCCTGATACACTGGCATGCAAAACAAAACAAAAAAAAAGCCCACCTTAGAACTTGGATTCTGTTTCAAACAAAAGAAAAACAAATCACAAAAGGCTACCAAAAGAATCACGAGTTTATGGTGTATTTTTTATAATAGATTGCTTAACTGAAACAAATGCATCTTTCTTGCTGCTGACCCAAAAACTTTGCTGGGTCTCTTATTTTGTTTATACTGAAATTGATGCAGTCATTGAAAGTGTTATTTTAATGTGAGCCAATCAGAAGCTGTTTTTTAAAATTAGTGGTTTTATTTATGTTGTCTGCTGTGCCCAGAAGTGAAATGTTTATGGTGTTCTCTATGAAGAGTGAGAAACTAGGCCTTGACCCCAGTGATGAAAAAATGTCATGCATGAAATTGATTTAGAAATGCATAAAGAATCTTCAAGGCACCGAGTGAATGAGTATTGTTGATAGGGCGCTCATCTGTATAATGCTTTAGTTGCAAAATCATGATTTAACTGCTGCAAATCATCTATTTGCAATGCCAGACACACACACACACACACACAAAGAATGTCCATAAACTTCTCCTTCTTCAAAATAAATTACTATCAGTGCAGAAATACTCATTATCAAGAAGATTTCGCAAATAGCAACCTGTGTACTTTTTGATTTTTTCCAAGTACACATATTAATATTTTAATACAAAAAGTTAAAAGAAGTCACTCAGCTGCAGTCCTTAGAACTTCAAGTCTCATTTATATATGAGAACCAATGTCTGGAAGACAAAGAATCATGTGCTTTGACACCTCAACAAACTATTCTTCAACTCGGCTAAGATATATGGCTCAGTAGGTCAAGAAGAAAGACACCTTCTGCCTGCTGTGTTACAGGATGATTTCAATGTGCTAAGCAATTCCATTTACAACTAATTATAAATAACAGGAGGAAGGAATTTCTCTCCACAGGCAAGACAGTGAAAAGAGTGGAGGAGGCAAAGCGTAGAGATGATAGCTAGGGAAATGAGACAGAGAGGATATCCAAAAATAATGCAAAGAACAACCTCTCTGATCCTCTTGGATCAGGAGGATGAGCAGGAATGCATTCGCTAGACACCTGACTACAACTTTATTTAACTGAGACTTGGAAAGGCTGAGTTACCAGAAACATTAGTTGAGGAAGAAGGGAAATGATGTTTGGACCACCCTTATCTTCTTTCATTCTTTTACTGAATGGGAAACTTCCCTTTATTCAGAACAGGATTACAGAGAAATCTAAATGTTCTCCTTACCTGAGTATTTGGCTGGACAAAAACTGCCTGATACAACAGATGAAGTAATTCATATGCTGTGCAAAGAGGGGAGCAAGAGCAGAAAAACAAATCAGTTGCCTGCTTTGCTGCTGGAGCAATGCAACTGTGTACAACAACCTATTTGAGAAAATCAGATGTTTAGCCTTGAGCGATTGTCAAAAATACCTCAACAGGATCTGAGAATGAGGGAATAAAGCAGAAATCGTGTCAGAGATATGTAGTCCAGCAGAACAGGAAAGAGGTTCTCTCATACCCAGTGATTTTTCTCTGTTTCTCTCTGTTTACAGGCTTATAAACATGGGGGGTTTTATTTAATTATAGTAGCTGAAATTGTACTTCCTTGATTATTAGTAACAAAAGTATGAAAACAGGCCTTTAATTGATGCCATATAAGTCATACAAGGCATAGTGAAAAAATCTTCGGTCAAGTAGAATAAACATCAAAGATGGGGAAAAAAAATCTAAGTTCTAGAATATTCTCTATACATATCTGAACACCTCATCGGCATCCTATCTCCTGCAGCTATTAGCTTACTATTCTGACTAACTTCTTATTGGACTATATAGGTCTAAAACGTGAAAAAAACTTGCACAAATCCAACAGCATTCAGGAAAATTCAGTTTGATTTCATTACACTAATACTACATACACAAGAATATTCCTTAAACATTAAGGATGTTCTGAATGGCAGCCAAAAATGTTGCTGCTACTGGTGAGTATAACTTTGAAAACTCTTTTTTGACCAGCAGTAGGATGTTGGATAGGTCTTGAAAACATACGACATAAACATAAAACAAGACGACAGAAGGATTCACTCAGGTTTTGGATTTCGGTGTCACTGTATGCTACCTCCTTTGCTGCCATGTCGAATTCCTATCTCCTCAAAAGGGAAGAGGGCCATGAGATAAATCAAGGGTTAAGAAAGAGAGGAAAGAATAAGAACTTCTCCCTGGAAAACAGAACTAGCAGAGAATGCAAGGCCCATCCCTGAACCGAGGAGAAGAATTGAAGTGTTAACACGGTGGGATGACTTCCAAAGTCAACCTTGTGGAGTCCAGGGTACATGTGAAGGTGTCACCCCTTGTCTTCCCAGCCATTCCGTGAAAAACTTGCCTCACTAGCAAACCTACCCTTCCTGGGCTCCCATGAGTGGCTGCCTGGGTTGTGCCCTGTTCAGGCAGATTCTGGGTAAAAGATGGCTGGTCCCCCTCAGGAGGGTGATGGGAATACAACAGGTGGGTTCACAGAAAGTGAGGTTATGTGAAGGATGTTAAAGTTCTGTTGCCTCAAAACAACAAAACTCAGTGTGCTTCAGGTTACACCTGAGCTTATAACTATGCAACACTTTTGGATGATGGAAGGAATATTTTGTATTTGCAAAAGATCTTGAATTTTAAAACCAGTTGCCAAGACCTCTAAAGTCAATTTCAAGCCCGTACCCTTCACTGTACTAGACAGAAGCTAAATTAACCAATGAGCTTGTCCGATATGGGACTTCTATTTAGTCATAGAAGTTCAGGGCAAAAACTTATCCCATCAAATGCTCTTGGTTATGAAAACACTGTGTAAAAAGGAGCTCTTTATAAACAAGTTTACAAGGGACTCAAATACACAATTACTTAAGTGTCAAAGCCATTCAAAAGACAATTCTCCAGCAGTTCTACAGCAGGAAAGATTGGACTTCCACATATTCAATGGTTAACTCACAAATCTACTTTGCTCAGGTTCATGTTAAAAATCCTGCTGAATTTGGGTGTTAGTTTTGTGCCATTGGCTGTTCTGGGTACTAGAAAGGAAAGCATCAAGGAGCAGTGGCCAGATCTATGCCCCAAAACATAAGACCTCGACAGGGCTTTGCCTTACGTTTTGGTAAATGTCTATATTTATCTTAAGCCTCCAAGCAAACCAATGGCTGCAAAACCAGCACTACTTTCTCTGAGCTTTGTTTGCAGCAGGAAGCCAAGTTCACCTGGCTTTATTTGAAGATTCTGCTCTTACATTGTATGATGAGCTTTCTGTGTTCCTCCCGTGAGTCCTCCATAGTATAGAGGGTTTGTTTGGTAATGCTATTCAGATCCACATTCCTCCAGTCCTCCAGCATTTGAAATGTGATGTCTGCACTGTGGATCACTGTTCTTGATGCCTGTAATCCAATCCAATCTATTCATTAGTTCATGCTTTATTAGGTTAAAAAATAGGCTTTATCCCCTTTTACGCTTCCTTAGCTGGGCTCACTAAGTTGTTTCTCCTCATGGACCCCCACCCACCAGCTTGATGTCTTATGGACATTACAGGGCCCTCTAACATTTGCCTACTTTAATCAGCTGCAAGTATTTTGACTGCATTCACCACAAACCCTAATGAGCAGCACTAGTCTGATTGCTAGACTTTGCTAGACCCCTCAATCTCTAACAGCTCTACTGGTTTTCATTTCAAACCTCGGTTCAGAACAAAAAAAGCAACAAGAAAAATCAAACCAATACCAAACAAACAAACCCCACTCAGGTTTGCACCCTCCCCTCTCCCAGTCTATGAAGACTCTCATTCTTCCCTCAGCCACATGAAAAGGTTAAAGCTCCTTGGCCTCCTCATCAGATCCGTGTCTAGGCTGGTTGAGACAGGGACGTGCTGTTGGTAATGGGGAGGATGGACTGAGAGTAAAGGAAGTGACACAAGGCCATGGTCATGTACACAGATCTCTCTAAGTTAAGCAGAGATGATAACACACCCCAAGGTTATCAGCTTTCCCAAGGGAGTGATGCACTTGAAGATTCCTTCTTCTAGGAGATTTGATCCCAGGTTAGATGCAGAAGGTTTGATTTCTTTATCTTTGTATCCTCTGAATTGCTATGGACCTCCAGACTTCAGTGATGATCTATGGTACTTGGGGGAAGGCAGCACGAGTATCTCTGTCTCCATCACTAAAATAATGGTGGCAGAAACCTACCAAAAATTCCTTGCAGGGGTTTTTTATTTCCCTAGAGCTTCTTTCTGTGCGTTTCACCCACAGAAGGCTAACTTGGAGTTTTGGATACACCTCCCAAAAGTGCAGCTTTCAGGTGACAGGGAAAAAAACTATCCCCTCCAATACATGGATGAAACAGTAATTAATTTAATGCATTCTCTCCCTTTTTATACTACACAGAATTTGGCTTCATGACTTTTTTCAGGTAATTTGGATGTAAACTGATGAACACCAAAAATTTTGGAGCAGCTTCTATATTCGCTTGCTATGGTTACAGGAACATGTCTATTTAAAACCCAGTTCAGCTGTTTTCCCTTTTACGAATTTGCATTTGATTTATAATATACAATTATACTTGGAATGTATTGTTGGGCATGTAGAAATTTTTCTTGCTTTGCAACTGGCCTAATATAAACTGCATTTATTATTAAATAAATTGAATGTCTCATATATTTCCTGAAAATGAACCATTTCTTCAAATCAAATAATATAACTTTCATAAAAACACCCTGCCGAATTTAATGATCAGGGGCTGCCAGTTATCTAGAAAGACTTTTTTCAATGATTACTTTTTGATTTTGTAGAGGTGGCCACAAGAAATATTTGAGACAAACTGCTAATGTGATCTCCTTCTCTGAATAAAATCCAACCAGTCAATTCATAAAATTATTTGAAAACTCAGTAAAACTGGCATTAATTAAACTTGGGTAAGTGAAATACTTACTTGGCAGAGATGATTTAGGGACGTCTGTCGCCGTAATATTTGTGAGAATCTTCTGGACACTGCAGGAAAGAAGAAATACATATTAATATACTGTGCTAAATAAGGATAATTACTTCAGAAAGTATTAAATTAAACAAGAACAACCAAAAAAATATATCCAGTATCCTATACAACATTGTGGCCACATAAAATGTGCTCAACTAGCCCAGTTTTAACTTAATTTAAACCTTGACCTAAACCCTTAAATCTGGATGCTCAATCAATTTTACAGAGGCATATTACAAGCAATTATTTATAGATGCTGTGAATAATGAGATGACAAGAGAAACAGAGGACAATGGAAAGCTTTTCTTGCTCAGCATAGCAAATTTTCTCTTGCTACACAAAGGAACTGGAGAACAGAAAAAACTATTTAATAGAAAGAAAAATGTTGGTGCAAGAATAAGTGCACATAAAATAACAAAACTATTTCCATTATGCGTGCAGATGAGAAGAGGTTGCTAAATCTTTGTGCAATCAAGTTTTGGAGGAGTCTTCTAACTTGACTAGTAGGGGCTAAATTCTGATCCAGTTTCAGGTGGAATTTGATCAAAGTTTCTGAAAGCAATTGCATGACATACTAATACATTGTGCGCTGAAATGGTCCAGGAGATAGTTGCTAGTCCTCTGTTCCCAGTTCAGCTCTTTGCAAGAGCTTGTATGAAGATATTTTCTATTCTTGGAAAATGAGCTTTTAAAACATTACATTTAGCTTTTTTTTTTTTTTTTTTGTCTGAAATCAGCAACTTGGGAACTACAAAAATGATGAAAATCTTGCAGTTCCTCCTGTCAGTACTTCCACTGGCTGTGTACCCTATCACAAATTCTGATGAGGGGAAAATAGTTGCAGAAGCAACAAAGGCTCATGTAAAAGGCAGGGTGCACACAATATTTTCCTTATATCAAAAGGACCAGGTTTGCAGATCTATCCAAAGACATGTTTGATGTGGCCACAGAGCGAGCTTTCCCTCCATGCTGTACATAAAAGCACTTAAAAACTATAGCTTGAGAATGCCTAGAGAGTGCACTGTCCATCTCTGTCTGCCTGTAAGATTGGCAAAGATTTTGCTGTTGAAGATTCCCAATATTTTTGAACAGAAAAAGGTGTGGTAAAGCATATTCTCAGTTCTGACTTTGTTTAATTTTTAAAATAAATTAGCAAACAATTCAAACCCGCCCTGAAATTAGTTGTTCCAACTTCCATCCTGACTGTTCTCAGTAACATATACACCTAATTTTCCACGCTGATCAAAATAGTTAATCCTTCTCCTAAATTAGTTTTTTTTTTCCCCTTTAACTTTGTGGTGTGGAATTTAGTGCTCATGAAAGGCAAAGAATTGAGAGCTGTGAAATAAAGCAGGCTTTATCAATAGGTGATGTGCACTGCAGGCATCTACAAAGCACGTCTGAAAAGGACTAGTGCCCTTTCCTGTGGTGACAGGGTAATTTGATCTCCTTCATTTCTAACTCTGGCACTTTTTTGAGTAAGGGCCTCAAGCTGTATTCAAATTCTGCTAGCTTAAAGGTTTGTTTAATAATTTTCTTTGCCTAATATCACCCTTAGTGTTTGCTTACTATCAACAAAATTAATTTCTTATCAGAATCAACAAGAAAGAAAAAGAAATTCTCATTTTGAGCAGTGCCTTATATCACTAAATGAGATTGGTTCTCATTGGCAAGTGGAGATTCTAAGTGAATGCAAGATTTATAATGATGACAGGTTTTAATTCCCAAAGAACACTAGTCTCACTTCCAATTAATTTGTAATCAATAAACATTGTCTGTCCCAGTTTAACAGGAGAGAGATTGGGCAATACATACACTCAAATTTGATATTTCGTAGGTTTTCTGGCAAATCATGGAGAGCTACTTTCAGCCACTCATCCAGTTGCTTTGCAAACTTTCGGATCACCTGCGTCAAACTGAAAAAGGGAATCACAACATCACATCATGTTTACTCTGTGCATTGTACTGTAAAAGCTGTGAAGGTGTGAAGACCATGAGTCATTTATTTACAACTCATTATTATGCAGAGTTGCTAACATATTTTGGTTTGTAGGCATGAGGAAAAACTTTTGACAACTTTTGCAAGAAAAGCAAAATTTATCACCATGTTCAAAACCTCCCATCTCTGTACAGCATTGCTTTGATACTTACAAATAGTATTTTTACTGTAAATAAAATCATTCCCACTCTCTACAAATAT
Source organism: Poecile atricapillus (assembly GCF_030490865.1). Taxonomy (NCBI): domain Eukaryota; kingdom Metazoa; phylum Chordata; class Aves; order Passeriformes; family Paridae; genus Poecile; species Poecile atricapillus. The sequence continues at coordinate 23,601,722 of NC_081288.1, read as the reverse complement.
GAAATCACAACTGTTTAAAGACGACAATAACCCAAGCTTCAGATTTCAGCTTGGTTGTGCCCACATTTATACAGATGTCCAGGGGCATATTCAAGTGGAGCAACAACCAACTCTGCTGCAGGCCAGAGCCAGTTAGTGAGTGATGATGATGGGGGGAGGAATTTTCAGGCCAAGCCACACAGGTGGGGAACTGGAGGTGGAGCAGGACCTGCCTGCTTAGCCCTGCAGAGGACTGGAACTTTCCCAGAGAAGTGAAATTTCTCTCTTCTTTCTTGCTACCCTTTCCTGCTGGTTCCATCATTTCCTGTTAAACTTGGAAGGCAGCTCATTCTGCCCTTCTTGTTGGAATCCTCAGTAAAAAATGTCAGTTCCCAGGAACAGTTGTGGAGTGCTGTGCAGAGGATCCTAAGAGTTGGTTCTGACAGACAAAGCTGCACAGCCCGTAGCAATGCTAGAAATGCACAAATGAGAGAGAAAAGACACAAGGAACTTCCCCCTGTCAACCCAGGAAAGGTTTCTATTTGTACTCCTAGCACACTGCATGGACAACAGAGGTGGTAAAATAAACATGGCCATCGACCTGCTCTGCTCCACAAAAACACCCAAAGAGAACAGGGATGGATGACAACTGCTGGGCTCACTAAAAAGCGCCTTTTCTGGATAGCCAGAATTTGTTCCCAGGAAGTATCTCAGAGGATTCTGGCTGAGTCAGCAAGATTTCCTTCGGGAGCTTCCATTGCAATGAGACCCTTCTTCACCCCCTCCAGTGCAGGCTATGGCTTAATAGCCACAATCTGGCCCTTTATATGCATTACAAAAGTCTATATTCACACTCAAGTCTCTCCTTATTTCCTATGAAAGAACTAAGCAGCTTGAGAAAAGGACTGCTGTTCTGTTTAATCCTTCCAATGAAATAGATTTGGGGGGGTGAGGGGCAAAGCTTGTAAAAATGTACATGTTTTATCAAGAACAGCCCATGATTATAGCAGATTTCTTGTGTAAAATACGTTCACTTTAGCAGTCTTGAAATGCACATAGGAGAGCAGGACAACATCATGAAAACATTTTCCTTGATTAGAGACACTTTAAAATCTTAAGGACTAAACACACAGTTCCAATGAAAAACTCCTACAGTTTCTTCTTAATTCTTACCAAATTACTCAATGTCAAGAGCACATCAGTCAAATAATATTAAAAGTGTGCAGGACTATTTAGAAAAACATGGCTTACTGATGTGCATACAAGTAAATAGAGAGGAAAACATGTTGGCTGCACTCAGTGATTACACTTTTTGCTGTGGACTGTTGCTCTGTCCTGCTTTGCCTCTGTGAACAAGAATTCTTGGATTCACATGAATGCCAGGTAGGAAGAGACCAGCTGAAATCTACCACATGAATTGGAAGAGTGAATTTCTTTGGGTTTAGCTGAACATTAAGAAAACAAGAAGAAGGTGGTATCCTTCATCACATAAAAACCCCTAACTCTCCAAGTTTTTCATAATACAAGTCTTGTTAAAATCAGAACATCTTTCCAGGAGCATGTAAGCTCTTCAACTCCTTTCAAATGACACTGTGATTTAAGTCAGAAAATGGGTTTCAGCAAGCAGCTCTCCCAGAAATGGTGTCATTCTTGAAGAAAAGAAATGCAACAAAGACTGCTGAGCTAGAAGGGGTCAGTTACCTGTCAGGTAAGGCCTGTAGCACTGTTGGCATCAAAACTCCAGAAATCGCCTTGTACAGAATTGAGTCACAAACTCCCACTATATTCACTACAGTTGAAGAGCCCAGTACGGGCAGCATGTGAGGAGGCATCCCTTGCCAAAAGTGCAGAAGAAAACTTTGAACCTGCAATCATGAGAAGAAGCAGGAATGTTAAAATTAAAATAATCAAAGGCCACAAATTCTCTTTAAGTGACCCTGCTTATACAGCATTTGTTTTAGTCCCAGAGCTGGGCAACACAGGCAGGGCACGCTCCTCAACTGGACAGGCTCATACTGTAATGCAGCACACAACAGGATAATAATCCAAAGGGTGAGGAGACACTCGGGGCTGGTGACAAGGAGTCTTTGTGTCACTGCAGAAGAAACACCCATGGGAATCATGGTATTTTTACCTTCCATCAGTGGCTGATGAGTTTAACTCTTTGGTTTCCACATGTCAAACCTTTTTATCTCTCTTTGCGCTCTGTCTCGGTGTACAAAGGAATGCAATCTAGGCTTTGGTGGAGGAAGGGAGGGAGGGAGGGAGGGAAGGAGAGGAGGATAGTAAATTGCTTACATGGGTCAATATACCATTTTCTGCCTTTGCTTTGGAAAGAAACACTACACTTTTGGATTTTATCTTTCCTCTACTATGAAGGAAAGTGGAGAAAAAGTGACAAAAGGCAAGGAAAAAAAAAAAAAAAAAAAAAAGGAAAATAGGGGAGAGATTTCAGACACGGCAAAATATACCTCCGAAAATTCTAATGTAGGAAATAAAGATGTTACTCAGAGAATGACATGATCAGTTCCACATGGGTCAGAACACCAACACTCATGTACAATAACTTTCTTCATGTAATCTGTAGTGAACTAAGCAACTGTACCACATGTAGCAAAGAGTATTTGCCGTTTAGATATTGCTTTTGCTCAGCCCCTTCCTTACCGTAGATCCTGATAAACCTAATAAAATACAGTGTCTTGCTCTTAAGAAACTGTTCTGAGACTTGCCCAGCTAAATTTCCTGAATGTGTCATGTATTTTTCATACTTGGAAACTTCTAGGCTCAGTACAATAGTGCAAAACCAGCTTTAAACCAGAAGAGTGTAAGAATTAAACAGTAAGAAGAAGAAAAGCAAGGATTTTTCCCCATTGTTCAGAAGACAGTCAAAAGACCCATTTCCTTTGATTTTTTTTTTTCCCCCAGGATCCAAATATCATATTTGGATCATGTCCTCAGTATCTCTATTGCCAGATTTGTTATCCTAGATAAGAAGCCATTAATATAAACCTGCTTGCATTCCAGTTTTATTTTTCAGCTCTGATTACAGAGCTGTCTCGTGCACTGCCAGAAACCTCTCAGATTCAGTCAGATATGAACAGGTCCAGGCCTTATCCATCTCTAAGAGATGGTATTAACTGCTGAGCAGTGTGTGTGTGTGTTCCTAGCTGCGCTGCAGTACAGCTGAGCAACCGGAGACTCCAGCTATGGCTCTCTGGGATATTTGGGAGGCTGTAATCCCCCCACCACTCTGCATCATTGTGAACAAACCAGCAGAGCCCACTGTTGTTGCTGTGACACCTGCTCTGGCTCTGCTGAGCACTCAGAGGAATTCCTTCAGACAGCTCAGTCCCAACAAAAAGCTTCAGAAAGTTGTGGTAGACACACTTCTCGAGTTGTAAGTACTGGATTGCCCAGCATCTTGTAAGGGGATATTGCTCCCTTAATCCTGCTGGACAGCAGAGAGCAAAAACATTCTCATTGTTTTTGTTCCTCCAACTCACCCAGCGCTGTAAGTGAGATTTAGTGCTATCAGTCACATATTAGATACTCAAGTACAGATATTGTTCCTGAAAAGCACTGAGTAATACAAACCCCCACGTCTGTAATATAACATACAAAATAAGGTCTCAAATCCACGGATACCTTATGTATCATTAACTGCAGCTGCACTTTTTAACCATACCTCATCAAAGTTTGCTCTTATTACAGTGTCTAGTATCCTCTGACAGTGAGTCCTATACATCATAATAAAGGTAGAAACCTGAAAAAGAATGAGAGAGACACAAAAGATCATTCTGCTTTAAGAAATCCAACATAGAACATAGAAGAAGCAAGTTTTTTACTTATCTATGTGCAGCCACAAAAATAATGAAATCAGTTAAAGTGTATTTAGATTAGCTGTAAGATGAGTTTCCTTAAAAGTAAATTCTCCCTTTGAATTCATGGATTTTTCTGTCAATAGGATTCTTCAAATGTAAGAGGAGCAAAAAGCCTCAGTGAGATCAAAGACGAGAATGTGGCCCTAATTAGGACATAAAGAACTAAAAAACCCTATTCTTTTGTCCACTTCACATTGATACTACACATGTGAATAGAACCAGAAACCTAGCAAGCTCAGCCAAGAGGAGCCAGAGCATTTTTGTCATATGTGCATTTAGGATTCTCTGAATTTCTACTCTAGAAGAATAAGAAATGCACTAAGTCCCTCTCTACTCAAGAAAGCATTAGAACTGTTTGTCAGTTTGCCATCAAGTGAAGTGTGTTCACAGATTAGAGGGATGTAACATTTTAAAAGTTGCCCTCAAACATCACATAAAGTTTCCCTGCTATATGTAATGTAACTTTTAAAAAAACATGCACAGGCGTTAGAAATATTGTACAACTGATAGTGTCAGCTCCCCTTTTTAAGGAAAGTTATTTCTTCTTATTAGATGAAGTAATTCAGCCCCCCATAAATCAAGTCATAGCATTATTAAACTTACTCTGGTTTAAAGTCTTTTATATTAGACAAAGCTTTCATCCAGAGCAGGGAGAAAAAAGAAACCAAGACAAGCTGAGAAAAGATTTCCAAAGTGTTACCTTCTCCTCTGGCAGGCTGGCTGGCAGATTTAGATCTTTGACATTTGGAAACTCTGGCAGCAATGTTCCCAGTTTGGATCGTGGTGAATACGCCACTGTCTGTTTGGTTACTTCTTTTTTTCCTGTTTCGTTGACCCAAGCTGCTCCTTTTTTAGAATACATCACATCATAATACTGGGAGTTTTCTTTCACTGCAATTCCATAATAATGGTACCTGATACATAGAGATGTGTATTTTATAAAGCAGATTGTTTGAAAATTAAAGAAAAATATATGGAGGCAAGGGAAACTGATAATGCAAATGTTTTCTACAGCAAATGATTTCTGCAGCAAAATAGAGCTATGAGCAATAGTTTATACATTATTAACAAGCATTGATTCAGCAGCAGAATACTGTGGTAATATATTGAGCTTCCAATTTTCATTCCTTGCAGTAAACGTAAGGTGACTCTGTTGTAGGGCAGGAAAAATATGTTCTTCCATTTTTTAACTTCTTAGTGACAAGGAAAAACATCCTACAGCTACTGGTTGGCAGAGCTCTGCTGTGCAGCTGCTCCTTTAGTTCAGCAATAAGCAGAGGTACAGACCCTCTGGACCAGCTCTTCTGCTGCTATTTCAGCTCCCTGATTCTCAGGTTGTTGAGGGCTGGTTTGGTCCCTGAAAAGCACAAGTCTTTATTGCAAACAAGTTAACCAGAAATGTTCCAGAAAATGAAAACATTTTAACGAAAAGGGGGGGAGGGGTGGGGAAGGCTTATGCTGGAAAGCAATGAATGGAAGGAAATGTACAATTCCAATTATTTACTTCACACCCTAGCATCAGCACTGGGCTTTGGTCAGCAAGGGACAGGACACAGCAGTAACTCTCTGTGAGGCCACACTGGGAATTACTGTGCTTGATCTTATGGCACAAGTTTGTGCTACCACTCAGCTTTATTGTAGGTGCTGGTGGAAGCACCGGTTATCAAGCACAGCTCTTGCATCAAAGCAGCAGAGATTTTCTCTTAGTCCTTCTGTAATTTCCTAACTTTTATTTCAGTTTCTCAGCTGCAGGCATCCAACACATCAGCTAAATTAGGAGTGATTACAAAAGGCATCACAAGATTGCATTGCTGGTATACTTCTGCTTCAGCCAAATCCTATACAGACTTTCCAATAATCCTCCTCTTCTCTCCTTATAACCTGTAAGATCATCATGAGATTCTGTCCTCTGGACCCCACTGTGATGGCACAAGAATTTTCTATCTCTGAAAGCTTCTTTGACTCTTCAAGTCAGTTACTATTCAGAGTGCTGCCACCACATCTGTTCATTCAAATATACACAAATTCCCTTGAGGCAGTTCTACAAGGGTCAGCAATGAAATTAATTGAAGAGTAGCATGTAAATGATGGTAGCTTAAGCTAATCAGTGACTTTCCTTTTTCCCCTCGCAGTCATTCACCCACAGATCAGTGCATATCATAATCCCCAGCAGAAAATAGTGGAAAAGTGCTGGACACCCAAACTTTTCTATCAGCACACCTGAGAGCTGAGAGGAGGCCTGGGCTGTTGTAGCAAATTTCTAGTATGTGGTTCCTGGCCACACCCACCAAGCACATTCCATATTTTCCATTAAAAATAAAAGCTATCTTGAACTCAACATTGAATAATCCAAGTGACATATCTTAAAACATTATGGAGTTTCCTGAAAAAGCAACAGCATTGGCTCCAAATATTTCTACCAGAACTTCGGTCAAAACATGCATTCTATACAAGAAACCAGCCTCCAGACTGTTCCTAACCTGTTACAGGTAACTAATGGCGAGGGGTTACAACACCAGCTGTAGAAGTTTGGCTTTTTTTTTTTTTTTTAGCTTGAATGGTAACACCTCCAGCTCTTGGTTTAAGTGCCCAGTTTGGTTTCTGGCAGCAGCCAGATGAATATTGCATATAAGAGCCATAAAACTCACACATGGCCTGTGTGCTCCATCTGGGGTAGGGGAACCCAAAAGGAAATGCTGTGGGGAGCCAGCAGCACAAATTGCTCAGGGAAGGGTGGGAAGAGGGGAAAAAGAGCAAAATTGAAAGGCTTGTATCCTTTACACAGGCGTCAGTCTTGTATCAAGTTTTGTCTTAAATCAGAGAAGGAAAAAAAAACAAGCCTGGAAAATGTAGTAGAATTTTATTGCACGGTGTTTAATTCCTGGTATATTTCACTTAAAGAGGTGAAATAAAAGAGGTTTCCGTGTAGTTTCAAGATCATGTAGACAACAGTAGCAAAATTAACTCCAAAATTTTTCTACATAGTTCTACTTTCAGTAATTTTACTATCCCAAAGGGCAAAAGCTCACTGAAGTAGTTTATACAGATTCTTTTCCAATTACTTTTTTGTATTTCTATCAGAAAAAAAAAAATCAACTTAGTTGAAAGTTTGATATGTAGAAGAATAACATGCAGACAACAAAATCTTTTTTGTGTTAAAGTGAAATACTTTTTACCCTGATTGATCTGTTATATACAGCACTCCTTTAAAGAAAGAAGAAAAATTCCCTTCACACCAGGTAACTTCCACTGGTTTAACTCACATCTTGTGTATCAAATTGAAGAGTTTCAGACTACAGTACAGAAAGAAATTGGCTTTTATGTTCAGCTGCCTTCTCACAGCTCACCTGTGGTGGAACTGTTTTTAAGCTCAGTGCAACAGAGAGCAGCTGCACGCTCACATCAATAAACCAGCTGCAAAACAGAAAGCTCACAACTGATGAGCAAGAGTACAGCACCATTGTAGCTCTGAACTTTGTAATGTTACAAGGCAGCCATGCTATAAAAAAGACTGAAGGCAGAACAGTGTGAAGCCAGATAATCTTAACCACTTCTACGGCTGAATTTCCTTTGGCACTGGCAGGGAAGTGGAATGAAAATAATACTGGCGGCAATCGGTCAGCACAGTTGGCGATAAAGGGACTGAAGTGTTAATGTCTAAAGTAATTTCTTTATGTAACACTCAACTGGAATGCAGTCAGATGTTTCTGAAAACAAAACCAGAGCTCAGTTACAGCTGTGCTGGGTCTACCAAGGAGAGCATTTATCTTAAAGTATAGCATGCAGGTATTCTCTCTGTGTATGACAGAAACCCCTTATTTGCTAGGTTGGAAGCAGAACCATTGTGAGTGGCATGAAAGGAGTGTGTGACCTGAAAGCTGCTCTGACAGGCAGGCAGGTTAGGGGGAAATTGTGCAACAAATATTAAGTCTCAGTGAGAGTAAAGAGACAGCTTTTGGAGGTGCAAGACACTCCTAGTCAGCAGATCAAGTGTGTCTTGCCCTCTGAGAGACTCCTGGAGCAGTGGAGGAGCTCCGGTTTGGAAATAAAGCAGTGCTCTCTCCTTTCTCTAAATGGAAGGACAAGTAAAAAAAGCTGATGCCAGAATGATTTGATGGCCAATAAGGGCTACTCATATGAATGTGTCCACAAAGCAACTTGTACACACTTTCACTCCATCTTTATGAGCCTCCACAAAGCTTATATTCAGTGCTAAATCCTGACTCTCTGACTATGGTCCTATCATGCTTTCCTGGTATGCTTTTGGGCTAGCTCAGAATTTCCACCTGAGAGATTTCTAGTGGCTTTGGTCAGTTATGTTATGGCAACACTCATTCTGCATTTGGGACCATTCCCAAAATCAAATATTCAACTGGCTGTTTAAATACGTCTGCTCTAGGAAAATAAAGCTTAGCTATAAAAACTAAGAAAATATCAAGCTGGAGGGAAGAATATTTTGTCCCATCAAAGAAACACTGCCTAGCATGGATCACCCATTAGAAGAGCACAGTAAATCTTTCTTTAATGGCATTTCTTTTAGCATCTTAGTCTATTTTTTTCCTTAAAGAGCAGGTCCTTCTAGCTTTAGTATGTAGACTCAATCCTAACAGCATATTTAATTCTCAGCATTTAGCCATATTATGTTTTTCAGGCTTTATTTTGAAAGAGAAGTTTTACCAACAAAATTCTGCAAGCACACCATCTCACATTTTCATTTCCTCTCCCACAGTTTTTCACTTGTGATCTATAGACACTCTACTTCTGCTACTCTGTAGGATTCTGTGAAAGCTAATCAAGAAAAGCAGGTTTTATTATGTGAGGGGCCTTATGCTTGCCACAAAAAGATTCAAAGCTCCCTGGAAAAATTTATTGGAGTCTACAAGCAGAAAAAAAGCGTAAGAACATCACTGTATCCTCTAAATTAATTGGTAGAATCACACCTTATCAACAATTAGAAAAAGCCAAATATCCCAGGAAGTGCATTCTTAATTCTGAACCAGTTTCTCATTCTGGAATTAAGATGAACTATTTTCAGAAAATATCATCTTTTGGTTAAGGCAGTAAGCTAAATCTTTAATCACCTAAAGGTAGGTTGGATTTTATTACATGGGAAAAATGGTGGTTAAATTCTGGTTTGTGGACAATTTCAGTTTAGGTCAATGTATGTTTCTACCTAAATTCTAAATAGCGTTCTGACACTTGTTCTCTAGCCTGAAACATGATGCTAACCAGCTGATATTTCTCAGCCTCCAACAGTAGTTCCATTACTCCTGAGTGTGAATGTAGTTTATGTTGTGCAAAGGGAGTTGAGATGAAAAAACAATGTGGAAAATATTGCTAATCAAATCAGTAAAAGGGCTCCATTCAACCACCTTTGCAGGATCACTGCTGAATCTATAAGATAATGTAAAGACTACAACAGAACCTCCATCAAAGTTGGTTTTAAAGCCCCAACTGCACAAATAATTTCCTGTTCTCATTCCCCATTCAGTAAAGCCAGAGCCACATGGGGCCCTGTAAGATGACAATAATACCGTACTGCTTACTTTGATTGGCCTCTGGTTCCAAGTCTTCTTGTCGTTAGTTGTGGAAACTGTTGTCTTATTATCTGCAAATAAACAGAACTGATATTAAGACAAATGGAAACGCACATTTAATATGAACTTTAAAGACAAAAAAAGAAGAAAAACTGTACTGTGGTGTCTACAAAATACATGGTAGAAGAAAGCCGAAATAAAGCTCTTGATTTTTTCCATTTCTGAAAGGGCGAAAGAGACTTTAAACTTCACTATTATTTCATTAGCTACCATTAATTTAAATACTTTCAGAAGTTACTGGAATAGAACATATTTCCTTAAAAATCTAAGAACAGCTCTGCCTCTAAACTAAGGTGCACTGTAATTAGAATTGGCCTACTACTTATATCACTTCGCAGGATCAACAAAGTTCTTTACAGACCTTCACAAACCAGCCATGAAATAAACACTTCTTATTTTAAAAGATGATTCTCTGAAAAGATTTTGGTATTTGATAGGGGTATCATTTCTACCAAGGAAAACTCATCAGGCATTTGTAAAGATACCGCACAACCACTTTATCCTCTATGGAAAACAAGTAGATCTCAGAAACAGCAGTCTATTCATCAAGAATACAAACTCTAGTGTGTCAGCAGACATTAAAAGAACATTGCTACCACAACCCAAAACTTTTTCACTGCCAGTTGCATTGCAGGAAATAAATCAATGAATTTAGACTCTGCCGTAAGTCATCAGAGCCTCTATCAACCAGGCTAATCCTGATGAAAAAGCTTTACTGTTGTTGCTAGAAAGGAGACTCTCAGCACCTCACAGGAGTGAACCAGACTCTCACTGGGGTGTGCAGGAGGAGGAAAAGTTTTCTGTAAGAACACTCATGCAATAAAAACTGCAGTAAGCCTTGAAGACTTACTTGTGAAGGAGATACTCCCTTTTAAAATTTGTAATCCATTTTAATTGTGGTTTTTTTACATAAATTGCTAAATGCTTCCTCTTTGGGGGGTAACACCAACTAATAGTAAAGGGAAATAAGCCTACAAGATGGAATATAACTGTTCAACTAGGAACAAAGTCAATTTAAATTGATTAAATAATATGGATTTTTTTTTCTCCATTAGCCATTTTGCCACCATGATAAATATTTAATCCTGATTGATGACTGAAAGCTTTGGAACATGTATTTAGATCAAAAGGTGCTATATAAATAAAGACATTACAATGTCACATATTTGACCATTTCTTCTAACGTTTTAGCAAAGGTACAACCATCTTCCCTTAGTATCATGTAGAAATTGACCTGTGTTGGTTTCCAAGAGCTTTGCACAAGGTTGCTGATGTCAAAAATGCAGCAAAGACTCAGAGTCACTAGGTTGTTCAGCTTTAATTTCTGGAGCAAAACTTCAGCAAACAGTAAAACACTTTTGTGGAGCTGTGAAAGTTCAGCCTAGCTGTTTGATAAATGAGCAGACAGGCAAGCAGCCCTTCTTTCTTTTTTTGTATGGATTCAATGAAGCCTGCCTAAAGAACACCACATGCTGTTCCAGCTACTGATCTAACATTCCGCAACATCTCAGCCTTCCAAATTCCCTTTAATTACACATTAATCCCACCCCTCTCTCTTTCATTTTCTGCAGACAGGGTTGGGGGCTCCACAAGGCTGTGGGAAAAAAGGCAGTGTTGAAGAACTACTTTCTGAGGATAGTTTTTTTGGACTAGGGGATTTTTTTAAGGTTGGTTGTGTTAGTTTTTTTGGGGGGAGTTTTTGTGTCAGTTGTCATTCAGAAAATACTATCCCTCTCCAAAAGCTGCTCTTACAGCAGTTGACTTAATAGTAGAGATACTTTTACTCTATTTTTCCTTTTGGAACAGCATCAAACCAAATTACTTTCACATCTTTCTAGTAGCAGTGAAGTGTTACAATGAACACTGTAAATGCTACTTTATGAACCATATGCCGTGGGAGTTACTGGGATTTAAATAAATCAGCCAATTTCTACATACCAGGGCAGAGGTGATCAGGAAAAGAGAATAATAATGAAGCGGTTGATCTGATGATCCCTTTTTCTTTTCTTTGTTTCTTTTTCAAATCCAACACATTTGAAATGAGATACACCTCTCAGAATGTATCTTAAAAGTATGCATCACTTAAAACACTAATTCCCAGTAATTTACAAAACAAAACAAACAAATAAAATAAAATAAAAAATAATAACCGAGCAAAGCCTTGGGAAAAAAGTCAGGACTTTATTATCTAATGCTGCATTTGTAAAATATAACATGGTATATTTACACCTAAGTGCCTGTACACATATGTATATTAATATCTGAATGTGTTTAAAATAAAACATGTCAAGTACTAAAAGAACTCTCTGTTCATATAATGTTTCTACTCAGCTATGCTTATACAAATCTCTGTGCAATGATACTGGTAAAGGCAGGAAGATTACCCTGAAAGGGGAGAGGAAGTCGGATCAGGCAGGACAAAGTGGAGTTCACTGTGGGCTGAAATCAGTGGAAAAAGCAGAGAACCAAATATGTGTTTTTTAAAAAATTTAAATCATTGTCAACCTGAAAAATCACTGCACAAATATGTCATTGTTGGTTTAATGTTTATTAACTTTTAAAGACCTATAGACAGAATGTGTTACTTTTACAGTTGTGGGGGGAGGGAAGTGGATTCTAATTGTCAGACATAAAAAGCTGGGTTTGGATCTGAAAACCAAGTTGGATCATTTTCCTCCCACCACTGCAGTGAGGTTTGCACAAGCAAATGAATCCAGACCAGACCACGCAGTTTGAGCCGCTTTCTGAATGGGAAGTCCCTGTTCTCACAGCAGTTCTGGCTTCTCAACAGAAACAGTGGTTAAAAGGTCTCATAAGAGATATCCAAAAGAATTTTGGAGTGAACAGATCTTTTACCATTGTCCTTCAGTGGAGCTAAAATTTTGTCTTGCACTTCTCCAAAATGACCATAATTCCAGCTGCCGTTTAAGATCTGCTGAGTAAAAAGGTACAAGTTTTACATTTTCCAAGTAAAATTTCACCTAAGTTACTTGGCAGTTTTGACTGTTGGGCATTATTTTAGGCTACCTGGGTTTTTTTGGTTTTAAAACAGTTGTAGACTAGGAACTTCACAGGAAAATAGCTTCTGTCTCTGCTACATTAGCCTCAGAAAAAAAAAAAAGTTCCTGCAATTTCTTTCTTCAATGAACTTCAATGTGTTGTCTCTCTTTTTTCTCTTTACTCTGCTAAGGCATGATCTTGCCTTCTGCCTACAGAAGATCTTCTATGCCTTTCTTGATTAAAAACAATAATATTAAGAACTGTTTTATCTTCTGGTGAGTGCCTACTGCATACATAAAATGAAGATAGAAGTAATTTCATTATAAAACATCATATATATAGCTTACACTTTTTCAGGGGACTAGTATATCCAGGCCAGCATTTGTTTAACATTGTTACAGACAATCCTGGCAAATGGTTTTTGGAATGTCTGTGCAGGTAGATTGCATGGGGAGATAACTGGATTTTTATCCCACTTCAGCTTTTTAAACCTAGCAGAGGTGTCTGAATTAACTTGAATTAAATATTTAGCTACTTGTATTTTTGGTCATTCTTAAGGCAATAAAAATTAAATGGGTTACTTGAGCATCTGTGTAAAACAGAGAATTTTATGAGCAACTAGAAAAATTCCTCTGTAAGGGTCTGTACTGGAGTCTGCACAATCTGTTAACCTTAGGCACTGCTAACTGCAGGAGCTGTTGTTACCCACAAATGGCTGCAAGGGTGCATTCCTTCAACCTGATTACTGCCAGCTGTCATTTCTGCCACTGCTTCTCTCCCCACATCTCCAGTACTGTAACATTACAACACAAGCAGACCCAGGCTTGGCGTTAAAATGAGGATTCACAGAATGGCTGGAGCTGGGAGGGACCTTAAAGATCATCTTGTTCCAAACACTCTGCCATAGGCATGGACATTCTGCTTTCACCACTATGCTGTGACCCATCACTCCTCATTGCATTCACTATCAAACTGTGAGCTCTGTGCTTCCCATTTATTTCATCTAAAATCATCTATGATATGTCAAAACAAATCAGGGAAAACAAATCTTATAAAGCATCTTATGCATCTGTCTTCATGCAAAACAAATAAGGATGGAAGAAACTAGAGATGTCTGGAAACTTCTGAATTAATTTTTTTCCTCCCTCCTTTGTCAAAATATTAAATTTTACTCTGGGGCAACAGGCAGAGGATGACTTTTAGAAGTTTTTTGCTAGAATAATTTAGATTTCTGCTTTTCAAAAGACATGATAATTTTGTTAGTACACCTGATCTAGAAAGATATTATTCTTCATTACTCATGTTCCTTTGATTTTAACATAATTCTAGCCTTGCTTCTAGAACTTCACAAAGTAGAGAAATAAGATCAAATTAAGTTGCAACCCAGCAATTGCACACTGCCAGAATGAGAAATGGATTCCAAGCTCTGCACTCCCTAGTGCTATGAGATTCTAGAGAGGTTCTACATACCATGGAATAAATTCTCTTTCCTCCCATAACAATTCTTCATAACAGGGCCTGGTTCTGTATCTCTCAATTCAGGTTTCAGGTCCCATATCTAGACAGCATGGGGATTTTTTATGAAGTCAGGTATAGAAGATGTGTGTTTATTTACCAACTTCTATTATGGCGTTCAAGTCTTAACATTTTTTGCCACGGCAGCAGCAAAGAAGTCAGTGATACCAAATATAGTTGTACTCTCCTAGAGCTATGCTTTCCTTATTCTCATTGCTGTGAAACTCAAGAAATACTGATGTCCTCAATCTTATAAGTGAAAAGGTTTTTGGCTCATTTGTCTTTGACCCAATACTGCTCCAGCTGGATCATTCCAGGATTTCCCCATCTGTGCATTTCAGAATCCTGCTCTGAGACAGGTGTTTTTAGTAACACCTGTGTTAAGAGGTTCCATTCAGCTCAAAATGGTTTGGGGATAATTCAACATCACATCATTTTGAGGAAATGGTCAAGAAAATTTGTTCTGAGAAATGTCTATTGATAGGAAAGAGCATCATCAAAGTAGTCCAAAACATCATTTCTGTCTCTCAAATCCACCAAGCTATGTAAACAAAAGGAGTAGAGGCATGACTGTGTCTATACATTCTCTACCCCTTGCTTCTTTACTTGCATGGCCAGGAGGGAAGGCTGCAGAGTAGAGGCTCAGTACTCTTGACCCCAGATCTGCTGTCTGTTAAGATTCAATAACCTTCCCATTTCTCTCCACTTACTTTCCTAAGTTTTGAAGTGGTCTAACTGTAGGATAAGAACTTGTTTCTAGCACTGATACAGCTCAACTCATCCTGCAAAGCAAGGCAGGAAAACCTGCTGGCCTTTTCTCAATGTCCATGCCCAACTCTACCTGCTATGGAGATTAGATTCTGTGAGGAACTCCAACTGAACTGGACACTGCAATGAAGCTTGTGTGATCTCTCATCAAATTCATCAATGGAAAACAACATCCTCCTTCAGCAGTTCCTCTGGCCAGATAGAATTCAGCCTAAGGCATGATCAAACAGATTAGTGCATCCCAACAAAGCTGCAAACGCTGAGTGCTCTGCCTCAGATCCTTAGCTGAGCTGCAGCCACTTTTGGTGCTGACTTGCTGAAGCCAAGCAGAACTAAACCCCTGCACAGCTCGCCCTGCTCTGTACTGGTGCCAGCACACTGCCTGCCATCACCCAGCCTATCTGTGGGAAAAGGCTGGGCGCCAGGATCCCTGCACTCTGGCAGACCCTGTGCTGTAAGCACAGCCTCTGGGACGTGTTGACGAGGCATGAGGTAAAGCAGCCCTGGGGCCACTCTGTGCTTAAGGCCTAACTGGAAGCCAGATGCTTGAAGTGGCAGACACTAAAAATCCCAT
This sequence comes from Poecile atricapillus, assembly GCF_030490865.1. Classification (NCBI taxonomy): domain Eukaryota; kingdom Metazoa; phylum Chordata; class Aves; order Passeriformes; family Paridae; genus Poecile; species Poecile atricapillus. Next base: position 23,586,408 of record NC_081288.1, on the reverse strand, counting down.
TGCTGTAGGGCATTGAGAAAGGAAAGTCACTCCAGAGAAACTGAGGTGTCCTCAGTGGTTTTCTTACCCCCTCCAAGCTCAAGGAAAGGGCAGTGATCAGCAACCTGTAATGATACAAGGATCAGCAAAGTAGAGCCAAGGGAGCAAAAACCTTTCCAGCTACACTGCAGGATCACCATTCCCCACACCAGCACAAGTGCTTGCTTCTAGAGGACTTGTGTTATTATGGTCTCATCAGAGGAGCTTGGCCTAGAAGATTCAGAATTGGGAAGAAAACTCATACTGGTGATAACTTCTTCAGTCAGGAATCCCAGCTATTCAAAAGGGATGAAGGAAAAGCAGGGACTGCTCAGATAGCACTGACAGACTGATTGGGTGTAATAAGAGAAACCACATCTTCACATTTACATTGATTTTTCCCCAGTTCTATTTTTGCATTCAATGTTGTAAAAATTGCTCATAATAAAGCAAGTGCTGTTTTAAACTATCAGAAGAGAGCACTAAGTAAATTTGGCTTTGCTATACCAGTTACTATTGAGCTACTTAAGAGCAAATTGAGAGTAAAGAAATAAAAAACACATCTTCAGCAGAAGTGTCTCCTTATGAATAACAGCAGGCAATTTCCTGACAAGTGCATTTCAATACAAAGACAAATCAGAATGCAATCACATCACAACATCATTATCAAAGAGGTTTCAATAAAGGTCTTTTCTGTCCTTTTCAAATTTTAAAATCATATCGTATGACAGCAAGAAACTGTAAATCTTATTTATCCTGGTCATGTTTGGAGGAACAGTCTTGCAAGCAAAACTTCTGGGCATGGAGACAGTGCATCATGATGAAAAAGGAATCTGGCTGGTACAGCTTGTACCTCCCTGGAGCAAAGTAAACTATTGGGAAAAAAGGGTTCTTTCCTAACCAGTATTACAAGTCTATTGTGGAGTTTGCCCTTTATCTAGTGAAATGCATTCCTTGGAATGTAATTTTCACTTACTGCGAAGCCAGTCAGGGGGCAACAAAACTTGTGTGAGCCTGCATCCATGTTAAACCTCTTTAAGAAGCCAAAATAATGTAAAGGGACCTCAGACTGAGGGAGAACCACCCTAACAAGTGTCACCAACCTCCTGCGTTTTCCTTTTCAAATATTAATTTGTTATTGCTTGTCGAAAGACATGTCAGAAAAGCTCCAAAATAAAAGGAAAAAAAAAAAAAAAAAACACCAAAAAAAAAAAAAAAAAAAAAAGAAAAGAAAAGAAAAGAAAAGAAAAGGAAACCAAAAAAACAAAACCAGAAGAGGAAAGTATTTATCCTCCAGGGGGCACATGGGAGTTGGGGAGAGCTCAGGTTCGTGAGGCTGCAAAAGGATTTCACTCAGTTTCTCTCAGTGTTCCCGGTGAGAGCTATGGCAGGGCACGGCAGGGGAATTAGCACTGCCCAGTAAAGTTAAAGAAACCACCCGAGGACACGGAGGATGGGAGAGATCGCTGCAGATAAGGAAGATTTATCTCCGAGGGTCCTGTCTAAGAAAACAGTGTAAATACAGGATCATGAAAGAAGCAAGAAAAAGTATCAGTGTTGGAAATAAAAGAGAAACTCAAAAATCCAGGAGAGCCTTATGGCACTCTACCCTACACAATAGCTACTGAGGGCTTTGGAAATACCCAAAACATTCCTGCTTTTTTATTTATTTTTTTTATTCAATGAAGGCCTTATTAAAAATGATTTTGTTTTTGCAATTAAACCCAGAAAGAATGAGAAGTCAGTCATCATCCACCATAGTTCTTAGCACAGTGTGTTAAGAATCACCAGCATTTTGTGTTAACATGTTGCTCAGATAAAACCCAAAACAAACACACCTCTGCACAAGTTTCCCAGCAGCTGGCAGAACTTTCAGCTGGAAACACCTCCAAGTGCTGTGCAGAGCCCCAGGGTCCCAGAGCAGAGCCCAAGGCATTCGCAGCACAGGGCTGAGGGGCACAGGGCTGCCGTCCTTTGAAGTGACCTCAGCAGCAGGGCTTTCACTCCTTCTGCCTGCAGACTAATTCACAGTCCAAACACGTTCACTGGGAGAGAGCTTTTTCTCATATTCAACATTTAATTGTTAATAACTTGGTGACACACCTGCCCTGCCCCACTGTACTTCCCTGTCTTCTCACTGGTTCCGTGGAACATTTTTGCTTCTTCTGCCTCACTTTTGCACAAAATCAAAATACAATATGTTTGGCTGTCTACAGTAAGAGTTTAACGCTGGACTCTGCACTTGATGCTGAGCTGTAACCACCAAATTACAGGGCTCTCCCTAATTACTATTTATTCAAGATATATAAAAGAATGCTGGGTCCTGTCCTTCACAGACAATAAAAAGTACTGTAATGACAGAGTAGGTAGCATAGCAGATTGGCAAATGCTGGTATAGATTACTGTCTGTAATTTTTGCATGTTAAATGAGTAAAACACTAAAATCTTGACTAACAAAGTTACAACTCCTTTTGCCGTATGAGAAATATGATATTAATATCCCATTAATAACCATATTAGAGTATTCCTGATTTTGTATATTCTTTATGTGGCTTAGGAGAATGGATTGCTTTGTAAAAGATGTTTATTTATACAGTATTTCTGTTCTTTGCTCTTCTTGTTCCTTTAATTGCTATTAGCTCAGTTTCCTCAGAAAAGTTTGTACTATTGTCTCTCTGTTAATCTCTCTACTCCCCAAACCAATTTTGGTTTCATTAATGCAATATTACCAAGTATCTGAGGTCCAGTCCATGCCCTAGAAGTTTGACAGAAACCACTGTTACTTATTGGAGTTTGTTTTAATGTGCTGAACTCCACGTCTCTTTTTAAAAACTGCCAGTTTGTTGAAGAAAAAGCCTTAATATTTCACATTGCCCACAGAGCTGAAGTTCAGAGATGAATTATAAATTCAATGTGGTCTACAGAAAGGCGAACTGTCTACAATTTCACGGAACAACTAGCTCCTTTCTCTGGAGGAGAGACAGCTGTAGGGCTCCTGATGTTTCCCAATGAAGACAAACGTGTCCAGGGTTTCTGTTGCAGCAGCTGAGTGCAGAATGCCTTAGATAATACCTATTTCACTGCACTGCTTCAACTGCCTCCAAGGCATTTGTGCAACTCATCTTGCCAATGTGATATTTAAGTCATATGATAACAGATGTTGGCTACAGCTTCATACATGTATGTGCTCCAAAGGAGAAGCTGACTGCAAGCTCTTGAGAGAATGCAGATGTGCCTTGCAGATCTCTATACCTGTGCAGTACATTTTGTTAGCAGTAGCAGGCTGGAAAGAATCAGTGGGGTTTGCTCAGGTTCTGCAAATGGAGAAGCTGGTTTCACTCCAATATTTACCCCTCTGTTGCCTGGAGTTCCTGGACATACCAGTGCAGAAGTGCCAGTTCCCAGATGCAGAAGTTATGGCCACCCAAAGCACTAGTGTGAAACAGTACCATGATGATTGTGTAGGGATTCCTTCCTCTCCATAAAAAAGGTAAAAAATTTCATGCAACACTGCTTCAGAACTCTTTTACAACAGAGGGGAAAACACTTGGACTACAGCACATGGAAAACACATTGGAATGCCATGATTTTTGGATGAAAATCGTAGTACCTGTCCTGCTAGGTCAAAATACTCCTACCAATGAACAGGTCTATGTATGAGAGGCAGGAGAGAAAGGGGATGAAGTATTAAACAGTGTGACAAAACTGCCACATACTGATAAATGGTGAAATCCCTGGAAAATTTATGTTCTGATGGAATAATTCTGGAATATTTACACCTTACAATTTACAGAAGTTTCTAGCAGCAGCAGAAGTAGCATTGTGCAAATTTGTTCTATGTTCCAAATGTGTGAGCCTGCATGAAATCTGTTTCTTATTTTCACTGTTCCTAAATTACATGTTGCCACTATACTTATCACTTGGTAGCAATAATATGTACAATGAACAACTTCATTCACAATTCTCCTAAGTATTTAAACAGAAACCTGACACAGAATCTACTGAGTTATGCAGGTCTTCAAGACACAACAAATACAGTAACATTACAACACAGTACACTTTATTTTCCTTGCCAAACTGCCTGTCTAAAGATGCACTATAGAAAATCACCTCATTAAATACATCCTTCACCTACTCTTTACACAAGCACTTACCCTAGAAACATTTTTCCTTCTTTGAATACCCAGAACTTCTATAGAACAAATGTTGCAAAGACTAAAAGAGAACAGCTTGTGGGACAATGGGCTTCAGATTCATGCTTGCAAGCATTTCAAAAATGGTGGCAAACTCCACACTTTTTTCACAGCCCACAGGTTTTAAAGGCGTGAGATACATTCTGTGGTAGAATTTCAGTTTTACATATCATGCTGTTTTTCACTGAGAGAAAAATATCACCTGACCAGCAAATCCAAAATACTTTATATAACCTTCTAGCCAGCTACTAACATCTGCTACCAGTGTAGAGCTTTACTGCTCACACCCAGATGAGGCACAGCTATGTCTGTGCTAGGAGTGCATCTCCACTGTGAATCTGGAGTTAACCAGAGTGGCTCTTACTAGAGCAGGATTGGAAAGGGAAGCACGAGGAATCACAGTGAAAAGATAACTTGGATAGCTTTGCAGCCTGTGCCTGCAGTGCACACAAAGGCAGCTAGTCGCTTTCTGGACTTTCACATCTGGAGGCATTGTATTCCACCATGTGAAATAACCACAACATTCTATATCATTAATTTGGGGATAACCATATCATGTTTACAAGAACAGCACAGACATGCTCCAGAATTCAATTTTACCCTTCTGTTTTTAAAAAATTATATACTCGTTTAAGCAGTGCAGGTCGTAATGCAGATGTGTTTACACTGGCTTTTATTCAACTTCCAGTTCAATTTTAACTGCCAATTTTTTGTACCAGATCACCATCAGCTAGGCTAGGGGCTGACATACTCTGGAGCCTAGCCATGGTTAGAAATTATTCCAACCATCAAAATACTTATAATCTTAGCCTTCATCCAATAACTTGAATACACACAAGAGATTGCATTCATATACCTCTGTTTCTAACAGTAAAATATTTCATTCTTTTCAATAATACAAATTCACCTGAACCAGGTGAGATTTTTAGGTGCCATACTGCAGTTTAGACTTACCTTCCCAAAGCTGGCAGCATTAACAGGTTGCGTGTCGTTTTTCTCACAGAAGTCCAGGTAATGCATGTAGAGAGCACTTCGAGGAATGCAAACACCTTCTGCAATCTCATAGTTCTCCTCCAGCCTTAAAAAGCAAATATCAAACAGAGAGAACTGCAAGTATGTTGGATGTCCTGTATAGTAAACAGTATACAAAGTTTCACCTCTTAAAACCAAACATTCTGACTTTCTCTTGTCTACTAAATTTTGTCTGCTTTGTTCCTAAGTGCTCCTTCCAATTCATTCCCATAATACTTACTTGCTTCATTTGGTTCACACATGCTATCAAAAGCACAGACTGTGAGTTCCCAACAATCTGTAATACCCTAAGAGCATCCTGCAGTAAACAAATATATGTATAACTATGAAACAATAAATACTCACTGAGGGGAAACATTCTCTCCTTCTTTACAGAATACATCACCTTTGGTTCGTGGCACTCTTTTCACTCCTGTCCAGCTGCAAAATTGCTTACCTTGAGGAAGCAGGTGTGGCTAAAGCAAATAATTTGCTAATACTCAACAGTGTCCACAAAATCTTATTGTGTAATATTTTCTAGCTATTGTTTATGGGCAAAGCAAAAAACCAAAAAGAAACCACAAGAAACCACATTGAATACAATGCTGAAAAAAACCCAGTGAAATAACATCCTCTTCTACCTTTTAGAAACTATCCTTATTTTTTCATACATGCAAATATACAACTATAAAATTTTTAATTATATGTCAAATATATGAGCAAGCTAAAGCTTGAATCTGGTCTCATTACAAATCTATAGATTAGAAGAAACTTTCCTTTGAAATGCCACTTTTATGATTGCTGACCCAAAAATGTTCAAGAGATACAGTTACATACATACTTAACATTAAGCCATAATTAATCTTGTCATTGATGGTGTCAGTCATAGGCATCTACAGTCACATGTGTGCTTGTCTGCCTCGCTGGGTAAGGGAAGAAGTTAGGTGTAACTTCCTCTTCATTGCATTAAAAAATAAATATATGTTCTCAAAAAATTCCAGTTTTACATCAAATAATCCCCTGCCATTTGATAGCTGTAGAACACCTTCCAAATATCTTCTTTCTCTCCTTCATTGCCTTTTTCAGGACCTACCTACCTTCCATTTCAGTTATAGTGATAATTTGTGACTGCAAACTATTTTAATAAGATATCCGGCTGGATGAATGGAATCAGTTTGTATGGGCAACATCTATTCTTCCCTGGTTTCTACAGAAATATCATCATGGCATCTTTCCTCAATTTCATAGTGCTCTAACAAAACCTCCTTTCAAAACCTGGAGAGTTCGTTTGTATACTATAGCTGCTAATTGGAATGTCAGCTTCCGTGACCAAGACAGGACAGAAAGAAAAGCAGTTAATTATTTCTCTTCATATCTGATGAATTTTTCTCTTTTTCTCCTCTCTTTCACAGAGAGTCATTAGTCTGACACTGAACAATGCCCCATTATACCTGAACTTTTTTTTTAATGATCAAAAACCCATCTTGCTCCACTTCTTTTATTTTCCTGTCTTTTATTTAACAACTTTATCGTATTTTGAATCCAGCTTCATTCTACAGTATTGTAGAAAAATAATGAATGCAATCTCCTACCTAACAAATCATTACCAGTTATAAAATATACCTATATAAATATATAAACATTTTATATAGTGTTGTAATAAAGCCACGTGAAATCCAGCAGTTCACAATGAGACCTTTTGTACCACTGCAGTGTAGGAATAAAGCCCTTAATCCTTCCACAGGAATGACAATTTTATCTGTCCCTATTACTGCTTCCCTCCTATACACCTACATAGTTCTAGATTAAAAGAGATTATTCTATATCAGAGTCACATCTGTAGTGTTGTTACAGATTCATTTTTATATCTCAAGACCACTGAACCACTGTGATGTTAACCACTATTAATCATGTAGAAGATTCTGTATTATGTAGAACTGGTTAATTTTGATGGAGTGTAACAACACATAAGGAAGTATGAATCTGGGGAGAATCCATTACCTGTGTTTCACCTTGCTCTTTTAAAATTCATTTTATGTATGTTGCAGAAAACAGAATAGTTTTGTTGACTTTATCTTCACAATACTGTTATTATTCACAGTACCTACACTGTAAGCCAGCAAACTGCATAGGATTAGGCTGTCTGTACTTTGAATAATTCTGTTTGGGGAAGCAAACACACACACACACACCAAAAATGAAGTAAAATAAAGTTTCACACTTACACCTTGGTCAACCAGTTCACTACTGAAATAAACATGACCATTTTATAGCCAAGCTGCAGCTTCACAGATGATAACGAGCACAGGAACATGGGATAAGCACAGAATACCAGGTATTGCTATATTCATGCCTTAACAGTTAAATTCAAACTTGTGTAGTTTCCCAGATTATGATGTATTTGGCAGTTTCCTCAATTATGATGTATTTGGCAGTAATGCTACATTTACCAGGCCTTTCACTTCATTTTGTGTCATCAACAACGCAAAACAAAAGCATCATTCCTGTTTCCAGGAAAAGGCTATTTAGCCAGGCTGACAGTCATCCAGACACGATTCTTGGCTTCTTCAGCTCTTCTTCATCCTCCACATTTAAAATGTTCAACATATTTTACCTTTGGAGAGGCACAAACATTAAGGATATCTCCCCATGGGACTGATATAATTTGCTCTTTACAGCAAGATTCCAGACAAGGAAGAACTAATAAAGCTGATGGCAATATGAACAATGTGACAAAATGTACATATTTTCCTTATGTCTTTACTATGTTTTCCCTACTGCTTTCTTCCTCTTCTTTTTTGTTCCACTTGACATTTACTCAGTTTCTGGTTTTTGACACTTTGTCCCCCTCAGTAGCTCTCATGGTAGTAGCATCTAACAGTAAAACATGACCAGTTTTAACTTGGCAGACACCAGATGCTACAGACAACTGTGAGGTTTCCATTTGCCAGGACAAGGGCAGTTTGGTACTGTATCCTGAAAACTGGTCAATGATTTGCCCCACCAATTCCACCTCTTGAATCCAGCTGAGAGGTAGTTGTTAGAAGACAGGACACGTGCTTGCTGAAGGAACACTCAGATACATTTTTTAGTCTTCCATGAGTGTGCAAATATTTGGTGTGAGGCCTGATGTTCTGCTTTTGGCTGGGAAAGGGTTATTTTGGTTTTCCCAGTGGCTGGTACTGTGCTGTGTTTTAGGATTAGCATGAGAATAATGTTGATAACACTTTCACATGTTATTAAGTTATGCTTACTCTCCAGTCTCCCACATTGTGCCAGAGAGGAGCTGCACAAGAAGCTGGGGGTGCTCACAATGAGAACAGCTGACCTGAACAGGCCAAAGGAATATTCCATACCATAGACCATCATACTCAGCAAATAATCAGGGGGAAGCTGGCTGTGAGGTGCCCATCACTGCTCAGAGATGGGCTGGGCCTTGGTCAGCAACTGCATTGTGCATTGCTTGTTTTTTTCTTGTGTTTCATTATGCTTTTTCATTTTCATTAACACTACTAGTATTATTATTATCTTATTTTACTTTAATTATTCATCTGTGCTTATCTCAGCCTATGAATTTTACCTTTTTCCAACTCTCCTCCCCATCCCAGTGAGAGCAGGGAAGAAGGAGAGAGTGAGCAGCTGTGTGGTACTCACTTGTTGGCCGAGGTTTAACCACCATACCAGAGCGAAAAAAACTGTCCAACATGTAAAGCTACACCTCCAGGAAGTGCTCTGTGCAGCAATTCTATAGTGCTGATCACAACAGTTCACCAGCCCACGGGTTGCTGGGTGCTACTGCAGCACAAATAACCCAATACTAATGTGTCTGACTTTCCAGAACAGTGGAAACTGCACATCTTCACTCAAAATAAGCTTGCTACTTTAGCAGTTTGACCCTAACTTTTGAGCTTCTCATTTTATCTAGAATATCAATTTCTCCAGGAAATACCAATTCAAAGCTGCAGCACATATGTTGAAAAACATATGGAAACTACCAGAAAACTGTTCTGTAGGTATGGCTGGGAAACTGGGAAACTTTTTACCTACATGTCTGTTAATAAATTCAGCCAATTGTATAATTCAGTTTGACAGCAGCTAAAGATTTTCGACATGAAACATCCTTGCTTTCTGTTAACTCATGGAATTTTGGGTGGAAGGTGATTTTTGAATGGAGGAAATTGCAGATGCTCCAGAAGACTCAAAGGGGAGAATATTTGATCTACCTTGACATGTAAGAAACATAATACAACAGACAGGTAGTAAGCCAATAGCTAGAGAGAAGAAGTTGCAAGCAGCCTTTTCAGAACCAGAATTCTAGGATTCTACTGCAAACACTGCTGAATGAGCATTAGTGTGTACACTGTATTCCAGCAGGGCTCAATATCCCAGGAGTTTAGGGATTTACTAACCTTTATGACTGATGAAGCTTGAAAGTATTTGGCAAAAAAGACTGTTTACAGTATTTGCATGTTTTCTGTTGGGAACTGTATCGTTGGATGTTCTAATTAATGCCAGCTTCTTGGCTACAACATTATTTGCTCCTGTGGAAAAGGCTCTTAACTGACTTCACTGCAAAATAAACACTGCTCAGAATCTGGGACTGGTAGGACCTGCTTGCTATTGTATTTTAGCTAGATAGTTCTTTATTATCCTCTTTGACTGTGTTAAAGCTGTGGGAATGAATCATGAAAAATAATAAAATACCACTATGACGTTTCATTATTATTTTAATCATTTTCTCTCTGTCTGTAGTTACTCCCTTCCTTGAGAGTTTGTTAAAGAAAAGTTGCTCACTTTTCTTGAACTTCTGAAAAACAGGACTTTAGTGATACAAATAGGTACAAAGAAACAATAGCTACAAACTAAATGTCTTTATTTACATTTGCCCATCTCATTATTTGCACTGAAAATATCTGTAAGTTTCTGAATACTGGCAGCAACCTATTCAAAATCAACCCATGGGTCTTGAGGTTTTTTAGTCTAAAAACCTCACCAATCAACTTTAAAAAGCAAATATAGAAGAAATAATCCAAATCATCTTTATACATATTTTACAGAATCATACAATTTCACAGGCAGAAAAATGGAGTAAAATACACTGAATGAATTATTCTTTGCTGGTTTTTTTCAGTGAAATCTCCAAAGAGACTGACAGAAGTACAGAAAGAACTTTGCTAACATTTTTTACCAATAATCTTATCTTTTCATCCAGAAAGTACAGTAAGTACTTCAGATACTTATGGATAAAGTAAAGGCCTTTCTTTAAAAAGGCTTAAATCAAGCTAAAGACTATGGGATTTCATATAAGCATTCTCAGAGGCTTCTCTGCAACAGAGCTCTGTTCTGCCAGATACAGGGAACCTCTCGAAAGATACTTGATCACTTACAATATTAAGAAATCTAAACAAGAATTCAAAACCTAAATTGAGGCAAAAGTCAACAAAGTATAAGAGATGACCTATAGCAAGGGATGTCAGAATTACAGGTACACATTACAGAACATGCAGACCAAAATACTGCTGTAAATCACAGGGAACAGCACTTGTTTATTTTTTATAGCACGGTAGACTAACAAACTATCCTCTCTCTCTCTCTCTTCCTAATTGCCCTTCCTTTTTTTCTCCTCACTAACTTTGCAAGGGGCTTTTGAGAAATTAATCAAACCTCAAACTCTTTCCTTTTGTTGTCTTCTACATTAAATTACAGAGGTCTCATGTCAGTAAAACAGTTGTTAAGGGTGGGCTTCATCAGACACTGAAACAAATGTGATTATTGAAAAAAACCCTTAGTACTAGTTTTCTTTTTGTAATAAATGTAACAATGATGACAAACCACAAATAATCAGCTGGCAAGGTGGCAAATAAGCTAAGTAGATTTTCTAAACTGTATCAGAAGTTTACTCTGTTCAAACAAATCCTGTAAGACATTTGTTGAGAAATGCTGTACGGGCTACAAACAGGCACATTAAACACTTACAGTGAAAGTATCTTTAGAACTCTAAGATGGACAAGAGCTCTATTCCTTCATCTGGAAAACACATAAGAAAAAACACTAATAGATTTTCTTTATTTTTTTAAAAGGCATCTTACCATTGCAGTGTAGCTGGAGTTGAATGCGGTTTTGATGCTCTATTATTTTCTTTTTCCTCATCTGTTAAGAAACAAACAGAAAAATCTATGTCATTTCAACAGGAATTTCCTGGGAATTCATGAACTCTTTTTTAAAAGGAAAAAAATTTGAATGGTAAGAATTTTTTTAAAACTAATTAAAATATTTAAAACAAAATTTAAAATGTTCTCAAGTGCCAAAGCCTTCTCAAAATTTTGGCTAAATTTTGGAAATATAAACAATGGTGATCCCTAAACGACCATCTGTAGATACTGCTTAAGGCAGTAAACGCTGCAAATATCACTGATAACAGCAGCAGAGTGGTGCCTAGGAGTATTGACATTGAAAAGGATAAATTTATATGGAAAAAAAAGCAACTCTTAGGTCTCTACCAGCATGTTAGAACATGTAAACAGTTTCACTTGCTAGAACGGAACTGTTGCCTTATACAAATTTTATATTAGATAAGGCATTTAAACTAATGGGGTACACCCATTGTTTGATCCTAACATAAGGTAAATATTAGATGTTTATAAATTTACAGAGATTAATTGTGAATGAGAAGAAATGTATATTCTGTAATAGACTTTATTCCTTTTCAGGCGATTTCTCGGATAATTTTTCCCATTAACTGTTTCCGAGGCAACTCTGATTTGCTGACTTTTCAAAATTTTGGATAAAAGATGAATAAAGAAAAAGGTAATTAAGAGAAAACTTCAAATATTGGATTCTTCCTAATTTGCATTTTCTCGTTTGAAACAATTTAGAAATATGTATATAATAATTCCAATTAATTGTGTTTTGTTAAACCTATAAAACATTCCTGGGTGGAAGCTGAGTGGAGCACGATGAGCAGCTCCAGAAGGGTATTTGGGAAACAAGTGTTGTATCAAACACATTTTGAGATTTTTAACAGCTTTGATGAAAGCATTCAGCATAGATGGCTTTGATACCTAAACCATGAGAGAAACCTGTACACCACACTACAAGCTACATTTCCTCACGTAATGAACTTTTAGAAGTTATTTTAGTGAGCCTTTAGGGTGCTGGACCTTACGGGAGCCGGGCTATCTCCCTGCACATCAGACCCTCTTGGGGGGCCTTTTGTGCCGTCCCGGGAGACCAGGCACACAAATACATAACAAACAACGCAGCCCGGCTTGGAGGGCTCTGTGTGCCCAGAAATCCGCCAGGATTTGTTTCCTTAGCCAGGGGAAGAAGCTGTGCCGGCCGAACATCCTTCACCCGCGGCCGCTCCCCCGAGCGCCGGAGATCCCGTTCTGCAGCGGACCCCCAGCGCAGCCCCCTCCTGCATCTGCATGACAATGGGCCCCTAATTATTGGACCGCACACTCCCTCCCTGCCTTTCAGGGCCCGCTTTTATTCAGCGCACAGGACCAACATACACATCTCAAATCACTTTTAAATTGTGGGTTTCGTTTGTTTTTCCCGGGCGGGCGCTCGGCGTGCAGCAAAGCCGGGCCGAGTGCCCGTGGCTGCCGCCCCGCACGCCCAAGGACCTGCCATGGGACGGCTTCCACCTGTGCTAACGTGGCTGAATTCCCCTCTGGGCACGTGGCAGGCATCAAACATCAAGTCAATATCTCAGTTACACAACATCTCTACACCCTTTCCATTCCCCCTGTGTTTCACTCGCATTAAGAGTGAGCTCCTGTGAGCAGGTGCTTTACCTAACCTGCCCTCACACACTTCAGCCAGCCATACTCAGCTCCTCCCACGTAAGGATTTGTTTTAACACCACAAACTAACAATCAGGGCATAAACTGCAATTTATGGCTCCTTCCTCAGGTGTGTTTGCTTCCTGGGGATTCTTCTTCAAGACTCCTCAGCATCCGTCCCTAACTGTCCCTTAAAACCCAGAAGGAGAATGATGGACTTCAACTGGAACTCAGAAAATTTCTTTAAGCTTTAATTTTCATTGAACAACTGCAATTTCAACAAAGCCAAGTTTTTCACGGAGTTAGTTCTTGTCACCCCAAAATCAATTTTCTGTACAAGAAAATAGTGCAGCTTTGTTTTCTGCCAATGGACCAGCCAAACTTTCACTTTTTTATTAAAAAGATGGAAAGGATTGCAGATGGCACAGGAAGAGATGGGACCTAGATATACAAACTTTCTGTATTACATATACAAGCTCCTAATTTTACCTTGTCTAGTTTAACAACATAATCTCATCAGATAATTGACTAGCAGAAAATAACAAATATCCCTATACTTTATATTTTAGCTGGCAGCAGGGCACATAATGGTATCCTTATCTAGTAGAGAATGTTTAACTCTTGACTCAGGTCTGATACCAGATCACTTTGTCTAGCATGAAGGAGGGAAGGGAAAACAGCATTTTTTACTTTTTGGCCTGTCATTTTATCAATTCACATCAAAACAACACTGTAGATCAAAATAAAGCCATACCTTTTAAAATTCAATACTTTTAAAATCCAATCTATTTTGTAGGAAAAGGAAATAAAGTCACTGAAAAGAAGTCCTGCTTCGAGGCACTGTCAAAGAAGAGACATGACAATTCTTCTGTGACAAATCCAAAAGGGCTCAAAGTCACGAGGGAAAATCTTGTTCAATACACAGTAGCAGCACGTCAGGGAGAAACCCATCTAGTGTGCTCATTCCACTGCCAGTAGGAGGACTACCAGCATCCCAAGGAAAGGTGCCTTCAAGGTACCTGACTAGGTGGAAAACCTGGTACTCATCCCAAACTGAATGCAGATAATAGCTTAGATAATTGCAATTAAAACTCTCAGCAAAGAAGGGGCCTTCAAACTAATAAATCCAGGAATCACGGATGTCCTAGAAAAACAGTATCTGTTGGCTCCCAGAGATATCAAAGAACCCTTTTGTCCCAAACTCCATGGAAGATTCTTTGCTAACCGCTCCATTTTACTTCCAAAAATTCTGTTTCAAAGCCACCCAAGTAGAGTCCTGTTTGTATCTTGTGCATGTTTGTATCTTTGTGACTTTCCCAGAGCTCTCAGTGGTATCCTCTAACTTTTGCTGTCTGATTCTAGGTACAGCCCAAGGGATTTCTTACTTCTTGGTGCAAGACATGGAGACAACAGGAGCTGTACTCAGCAGCTTTGAGCCTGTTGCCTTAAACTCAGAGAGTGGAACAACCAAAAGCAAAGACACACCATTTTTGTAAAGTGTTGATGCTAGTTTATCACAACTAAAATGGAGCCAAGTCCTTCTTTCCACTGTGGAGGTATTTGGAAAGCCCTGTACTGTTCAGTGCTGCCCACGTGTCTCAAAACCACTAAGGAGCTAACATGCTGGTCGTATCTTATCGAGATAAAATCCTTCCCTTTGTTCAGGTAACTGCACATATTTAAGAGAAACATCTTCTTCCTCTGTGTCCCCTGCAGGCCAGATTCTGACTGTTTTCAGAAGTGATTTGGCCTTAGCCAAAATTAAATTATTATTAAATTATTATTAAATTACAATCTTAATATAAAATGTAATAATCTAATTAAATTATAATATTATTAATATTAAACTATCTTGTCTCTTACTTACATGTAGCCATAAAAGAGATTCAGGCTTATTAACATGTATTTCATGCTTTTAGAACAGTAGGATCTTTTCAAATCCTCTGAGAAACACGGGGGCATAGTTCTCACTGAGCAATTATGACTGAAAAAGAAAGAATTTTCTCCAAGGAAAATTTCAGTGAAAATAAGTAGCTATTTTTTAAACATTTTTTTTAAATGGATGAATGAGAGGTTCAATTCAAACAAAAAACACAGCTGCTGGATAAGTCCATTACAGCTAGTATGAACATGGATTTTGAACACCACTTTTGAAGTACAAAAAGTAGTCTGAATATTTTCTTTTATCTCATAGGAAGTCTACACATTCACATTTTCAAATAAGGAAGAAAATTTGGACAAGCAACCTTTCTACTTAATCAAGAAACATCATGATTCCTTCTCCATGGAACTCAAGTTGAAACTTTCATACGCCTTTATTTGTGTTCTTCCAGATCTCTGTTTCAATTTGGATAATCTGATTTAATGCACAGTACACAGAAAGTATTATGGAGTTGTTTTTTGGTTTTTGTTTTTTAATTATTGGCTACAAGGTTGTACCATTCCCTTTTCCTGTGAGTCTTTTGACTAACATGGAATGTGGAAGTGGCAACAGGAAAAATGTTTTAAAAGTTGGAAAGTGAAATAAAATGTAGTGATAATTTTTATATTAGAATGTAAAGAAGTGTGCTTTAGAAGAGGTCATTAAATGTTCCAAAAGGGTAAAAAGCACTGCAGGAAGCACAGAGATTATGTGAATCCACGAGTCATTGCTTCTTTTCCCAGTGTAATGCAAGTTCAAGAGGCCTGGAGGTCTCTGGATAAGAATGGAAGATTGCAAAGGACCCCTGTGGCCTGAAGTATGGTTCTGTAGCATACTTCAACTGTAGAAAAGGAGACCAGCAAAACTATTATTCCTGTCCTAAAATCCTATGAACTCTAAAATCATCCAGGAAAAAAACCAGTCATAAGAGCAAGCATTATGCCCAGTAAGAACATTATGGGTTCACAGCACAAGTTCACACGATCTTCAGTGCAGCCAAGGCCCAAAAAAACCCACCCACCTGAACTGAAAATCAAACCCACATTTTCTCCAGTAGTCCAGCCAACAGCTACCTCATGTATGTAGAGACAAAAAACTAGGCAAGACAAAGGTGGATTAGGCTTTCTTTTCTCACAGATGAAAACTGGACCTACACTGACAACAGCAATTTGACCACCATTTTGAAGAATTCAAATAGGGTTATGTGAGTTTTCTCAAAACATTTTTCCTGTAATTTGTTTGTAAATATGTGAGAGAAGCTGGACAAAGGATGACACAATGGTTTGGAAATGTCTTGGCTGGTGTTTGGGCAGCATTAGAAAAATGTTAGAGCTTGAGGGCTAGAAAGGAGTACATAGAACAATGATTTCTATGGTGAAACTTCTAGTTTGTTCTGGATTTCACAGGTTATTGCTGTGGTTTATTTTGCTTTTCTACTTGTTCCTCTTCACCTTCTCTCCTCCCTCACCTCCCCCTCAAAACAAGGATGACTTTTCAGGTGGATTAATTCTCTTATCTGCACTGCAGAAATGCTGGTAATCTGTGCAAAGGAAGCATCTGGAAGAACTGGCTATTAAGAAGGAAGCTAGATAAAATCAACTCTGCCTCTCATTTGGGTTTCCATTATACGCTGTGACAATGTCTTCTGCACACAAATAGTGGAACAAATTCATTTATGTATTTGTTTTATCAGTTCTAAATTCACTGCCTTTCATTATCATTGCTTGCCCCTCAGTTCCAGAACCAGAAAACAGAATGAGCCACCATCCCATCTTCTCAGTGCCACTGTGGAAATAAACCTGCTCTTGTTAACCACACAGGTCCTCGTTTTACTAGCCCCAGCTCTGTGGAAGTTTCTCATGCTCAAATATAAAGCACATTTAACAATCCTGTATTCTGACCTTATTAAGAGTCTGAAGACACATCTCGTTCATTACAGATTTCTTCCATCACTTTCTCAGTAGCATCAGAGTGAAATGAACTTTGTATATCTCAAAGGTTCTCATAAAATTCAAAACAAGCTGCTGTTTGTATTTTCATTATAATCCACTAGAATTTTTTAAAGACAAACTAATTTCTGTTCCTTAATTTTTAAAAACAGAAAACCCCAAACCTCTCTCTGTTTCACTATCTTGAAAGATTCTTGTCCACTGTTCTTATCTTGGGAGTCATGAATAACTACCATTTTTCTACTAATATCTTCCTTCTTCTTCAGAAATATTCCCTCAAAAGATATCCCTAGACAAATGAGAGTAAGACTCCCAATACAGAAAATTTCATGATCTGTTACAACATTGTGCTACAAGGCATGTAATTTTACCATGACGTCAAGATAAATAATTCTCCTAAAATGCAAAAAAAAATGTAAAAGGGAATTGCAGCAATGAAGTTATATAACATATATTTTCTAAACACATATTTATGAAATGTAAATTACTAGTTATTGAATTAAAGAATTCAATCTGCATTAATATCTTGTAATGTGAATATATGAAGTCCTGAAAAGAAAAGTACCATGAAGAGTATTTTGCTTTAGCCAAATTAAGCAGAATAGAAATTTCATAGACAGGGAAAACTAAATGGTAAGCTAGAAACTGTCTTACAATTTTAAAATAAACATTTTGGTTACTTTAAACTACTTTGAAGTAATTTTGATTACCTGCTATTGTTAAAAATCAAGACTTAAAATTATTATCACTAAAAAAGAAAAAATAAATCTTTTAAAATCAGCTAGATTGATTATGGTTTTCTCCCTCTGACTAAAAAGAAAGCAATATCATGTTTTAGTAAGTGATTTTTTTAATCTCATGGTTGTTAATTCTTAATGGGAAGGGTTTTTTTATTGATGTTTTGATATAATAGCATTGGAAAACAGCACATATTTTCCTGTATTTTGATCACATGGTGTTCACCAGTGAAAAACAAAACAGGTGTTTATTCTCCTAAGGTGATTCTAACTGCACATTTTAGTGGTCATCCAACCTTTATTCAGTGACACACAAATTGTTCTGATTGTTTTAACCAATAAACAGTATTATTTCCTTTTTACACATTAAAATATTCCAGAAAAGAAAAATTAATAACACTACTGAGCGTGTCAAGTGAGTTAACTCTTTAAAATGCACAGTACTAAAAATTTACTTGAGCTGTAGCAACTTATACAGCAGGAAATGAGCACTTGGACATGTTCACACTCACTTTAAATGAATGACAAGTTACTTACTTTCATCGTTAGAAACATTCCCCAGAGAGGTGTGACTGGAATAACGTTTGTTTTCACTTTCATTGAGACATCGCTCAATCCAACTCTCTGAAAAAAAAAACAAAAACAAAAAACCGTTCATTAGTTTGTCTATGCCTAAAATATAAACTTGCAACAGATATATCTAAATAAAGTGCCAGCATTCAACAGATGGTGATCTTTAACATTTCTATTAAAATACATTTGATCTGAAAATATTTAGCAAGAAAAACCTTTCTTGTTTTCAAACTGTTGCTTTCTAGTTTCATTTTTTGGTTTTGTTTTGTTGTTGTTGTTTTTTTGTGTTTTTTTTTCTTTTAATCTACAGAGGCTGAAACACTTCTGTGCACAAAACAAAGGTCCTTGGGATATTCTGTCCCCATTCACATGATACATTAAAAAAGAAAAATCAAGTAAAACACAGAAATTGCACTAGTTTCCAAGTCTTAGTCTGGCAAAAGCTTATGGTCTCGAGTATTCCCTCTGGTTTTGGAAGAAATCTTAATCGGTATAAAATCATTCATGTGAATTTTGGTTAAATCAGGGATCAAACGGAGCTCTGTGAAGCCCAGTCCCACTGGTGGAGTCCCAGGCACTACTGAGATCTTTTCCTCACTGGCACAACCCCAGTGTAGCGAGTCAGCAGCCACCAAGCTGCTCAAACCTTTGTCAACCCACAGTGCAAATGCAGCCACTTCTGTTCCTCCCTGTTTTTCAGTTCATTCCCACCAGTCAGATGAGTTACCTACAGCATTACACTGATTTGAATCCGCTGTTTTTCCTGGAAGCTATAGCTTACATCCCTTGGTGACTTCAGAGGATGCATCAGCCTCGGCAGAATATACTGTTACAGGTCTTCAGGGCAAAAGTTACACCTTCTTATGTGTTTCCTTGGACAAAGTATGAAATATGAGTTCTTCAGTTTGCTTAAATCCCTGGGTATTGCTACAATAAACTGACCTCCCTCATAAGATTATTTTTCAAGGGCATGAACATGGGCAGAAATGAGTTTATGCTCAGAGAGCTCCCTGTGGTCAAAGCAAGTAAAAGAAGGGATAGATAGGAAAGCTGCAAGGCAAGTCTGCAAGTTAAGACAGCAAACAACCCCACTGAATGAAGAGATGCACAAGAAATAAAGGGAAACAGGCCTCGCTGTCAGCAAACTGCCAGAGCCAGAAACACCTTCGAAGACATGGAAACCAGTCCAGGTTCCTTTCCATAAGCCCCCCCAGCAGACACCAGGCTACCTACACAGCACTGGCAGTAGTCTGCCAGCCAGCAAAAGCCCGTCACAGCAGCACACTTGAAGGGAAAGCAGAAGCCCAGTGTCTTGGGAAAGCTGCCCATCTGGTTTATACGAGATAAAAGTTAGTATGACTTCATTTCAGCACTAGACGCTAATAGACAAATAAGTCAGTAGTCTCAGCCAACTACATCCTGCAGGAAAAAAAAATGCTTTTTAAACCCCGGTACTTGCATCAACTTGTGCA
Source organism: Poecile atricapillus (assembly GCF_030490865.1). Lineage (NCBI taxonomy): Eukaryota > Metazoa > Chordata > Aves > Passeriformes > Paridae > Poecile > Poecile atricapillus. The sequence continues at coordinate 23,566,747 of NC_081288.1, read as the reverse complement.
TATTCCTCTGTACACACCCCCTCCAGTGCCAGGTAAACAAAAGGACAATGCCACCTGTGCAGAACCTCAGGAGGGTGTGCTGAGAACCCTTCAGAGCTGATTTCCAGGCCCTGCCACAAGACTCCAGGTACTGTTGCTTTGTGTGCTTGTTGTTTTCAGGCAGTGCTGTGGCAGCTCCAGGCTATTCCCCTCCCCACATATACACAGCAGGAGCATGCTGCAGTGCTGCCTTCATCAATACAAGCACGTCCCTGTGTGCATCTTCCTCATCCATCGTCACACTTGTGCCTAGGAAGCATCACAGTCACACAGCCTGCTGCTTTGAGGTACTTCTCTGAAAACCATCAAAAAAACCACTTGTTGTCAATAGATTTTTAAATAATATTTCTTCTCCCATCAAGTTTCAACACAGCCTTGTTTAAAAACTGCTGTAAGGCTGCTGACACCACAATGCAAAACCTGCTAGCAGGGCCTGTGAGATCAGCCCGTGCTCAGCTACAAACCCACAAGCCAGCAGCGGCTCCAACTCGGAGGCTTTCCCTGCTTGTGCTGCTCAGCTGCACGGGGTGGGGATGTGTCACCTCCTTGTCTAAGGGCCAACACAACGATATGCCTGCTTTGTGCCAGATTTCTTTTGGTGCCCTAAAAACAAGCTCATAGCATCTCTCTAGCCCCGTTTTAGTACTGTGAGCTGTCTTACAGGTGAAGAGAAACTTGCTGCCGAGGGCAACATCAGAGAGAGGTGCAAGAAGGCTTGGGAAAGATTACCCTACATCCTCCTCCTCCTTTCAGCACACAGCCATGGCTGTATATAATTCCCTTGGCTCCGAGCCCAGCTGCAGGGAGTAAAAGCAAAGGCGGCTGCCATTAGCGCCAAGGGGAGAGCGATGCCCAGCTCTGCCCTTTCTTTTCCTGCCGGCACCGAGAGCTGGGAAGCTGGGATGCATCCTCTTCCCTCGGCAGCAGGGAACTGGCAGCAGCCATCTTTAGTCAAATTCCCTGCCTAAGTAGTAGAGGAAAAAAAGAACAACTTTTTGAGTGCCACTCAATAACCATTTTCGTCATCCGTGTTCACGCACTGTCTCTGGAAACCGCGCACGTTTCCCTTTCTGACGGGAAAAGCAGCCAGTTTACAGCACCACATATAAAGCCTGGAGCAGGGTGCAGTTACTGTTTAATTATGTGCTGCAGCTCCTTTGGTCCTGAATCACCCTGGTTCAGCCTGCTGCAGCCTGAGTCTGGCTTTCTCTTTGTGGCCTTGCATTTAAATAGCTGATAGAAATTCTTCAGGCCTGAAAAGATACATGACCTGTCTGGCAGAAAAGAATGAAGAAAACTAACTCTTTTGAGCAAAAATGTCAGGGAGTTTATGGCAAATTTGTCAAGTTATTTGGCAGATGACAAAATGTGACAAAACCAACTAACTATTTAAAAGTTGTATTATCTCATAAACTAAATTATGCAAGTATAAATAAATATTCTAAAATGTAACTTCATTTAATAAGTAGCTATTTTTCTACTGTTTGTATAAAGAAAAACATTTTTACAAGGCTTTAAACTCCCAATATTAATAAAACTGCCTTCAGGTATTAAAAGAAAACACAGCTACAGCTTTGCTAAAATTTTAAATATTCCCACCAGGAGCCCACAGATCCCCGACACAGTAACACCTGCCCCAAATAAAACAAAAGGAGAAAGCGGCAGAGCGAACAAAATCAAAAGTCAAAATTAGGTTTGACTTTTAGAAGCTCTTTCAGAGTTAATAAGATTAGATTTTGTTCCAGGCCTGAGGAACCCATGGGTAGAGCCCTCTACATGTTGAATGCTCTTGTGCTCATGACACGTGGGTGTGCCTGTCCCAAGGCAGGGCTGCAAGAAAAGGCCCATGGGGATCTCCTGGTGTCTCCAGGCTGTTCCATTCCAAGGCTGGCACCAACCACATCACACCACTGTTCTAAACATGAATTGAGTCATGTGGGATGGAAATTTTTTTGTGATTAAAGCTGAATTATTGCACTTGGACCTTACAAAGTTTTCACAGGAAGGATTTCACAGCAGGAAAACTCACAGAATGATGGAGAGTTCAGGCAGTGACTAAGCAGAAGTGCACATCAGACTTGATAACAATAATGAATTGTTAACACAACTTGAGAAACCCCAAATTTCTAATGGGAAGTGCTTGTGAGAACAAAAGAAATTACATCCTAATTCAGACTGTATTTTTACTCACTGTGTTTTTAGTATATCAAGCCTTAAGGCATTTCCTGTCCCCCTCTAGGACTCCTTCCCATCAGGAGTCCCAGCACACTGTACCCTCAATTGTACTCAAACAACAAGGGTCAGCACTAGTGAAAAAGCAAAAAAAAAAAACAGATTAGGAATAGCTAGTAGTAAAAATTAGTATAGTCACTCATAATTGTGACACAGTATAGAAACCATCATAATCTTACTAAGATTTCTTTCTTACAAAGAAAGAAAATAATGGTTTTTTATGGCATTTTGAAGATCCATCTTCAAATATCATAGCAGCTATTTAATTTTGCAAAGGTTGAGAATGAACTGTAGTGAAACACACAACTGTGTTCCTCAGCCTTAAAATTTTTGTTATATAATTTTGTATACCAGTAAATACCAATACACTACAAGTATCTGCTTTGGGATTCCTACATGAGGAAAAGGAGATCATTATTCCAATTACAATAATCTTTTGCAGTGTAAAATTTCTGACAGAACAACTCAATATTGCACCAACAAAAATAACAAAAATTGTTCCAAATTAAATGCTGAAAGGTGCATTTAAAATAACTATGGAACTATTTCTGGCCCTAATTTTGCCTCTTCTCTTTTTGATCCCAATCTTTCTAAAGCTGACACATGCATTGAGACTCAAGCACCAGAGCATTTCACTTCCATTCCATGTGCCCACCACACTCTTACCAACAGAAGTTAAAACTGAACTTGTTTTCAAAAGTGAGCAGAGCAGAAGCCCATGCAGCTTCACCCTATCCCTACCAAGCCACTTCTTCTCAACAAACAGCGTATTTTCATTTGATGGTGCTTCAAAGATTGAGCTGGGGAGGCAGGCCTGGGAGTTCCGAGACAGAAACATGCAAGAGTTGCTCAGGGGAAGGAACTTTCATAAACCATCAGAAATGAGAAGCAGAAGAACTCTTTAAAATGTATCTTTGACAAATTATTTTGACCTGTTATCTCCTTCAGAAGGAAAGGCTTCTCCCTCCAGAGAAGAGGGAGTGCGGTCTTACAGCAGAGGAGTCCATGTGCTGCCAGTACATTTAATGAGATAATTACTCCTTGTTTGTGTAATGGTTATTAGCTAAGTATATTTGCAGCCCAAAGCACTCGTTACTCCCACATGGGCATGTCGTAGCAAGAGCAGGGTGAGAGCCACTGGGGCTCCTCTCTGCAGAGAAGAGGAGATGGGTGTGATCACAGCCACAGTGGCTTCTGCTCCTGCTATCCTGCCAGGAGGGTCAGGAGTAGCTGCATGAACAGCACCACCTGCAACCACAGCCTCTTCCAGCCTCTTTGTGAGCCACTGTGGCCACAGGCTCTGCGGGGGATGTGCCACACAGCTTGGAACTGAGCGTACCCAGAGCCGCTGGCTACAGCCCTGCAGGCATGTGTGTGTGTCCTGAAGGGAGGTTAAGAGGTTTTATGGGCAGCTCTGTGGTCTCCTGCACATCTGAGCTGCACTTTGCTCACCTCACTCCCTATAGCAGTACAAACAGTACAGGTTTTCCACAGTTATGCCACATCCTCTGACCCAGATGTGGTCTTACCCCGGGAATAATTGGGAATCACTATTTTTTTGAAAGTGTATGAAATGAGAATCCCCATGTCCTACAGAGATAGCCAAGGCTTTGGTAATGACAAAATTTGCACAACCATTTATTTCACCAAAGCCATAGCAATTGCATGAAAATACCTCTCATGTAATTTCAGTTCTAGATTGGTTCTCATACTCCAAATTTTAACGACACAGACAAGCATGAGAATTTACTTAGGGAGCTACAAACCAACCAGCACTTCTTCCACATAAGTTTGCTTGTCACTGAAACAGAGTTATCACTGGAAAAAGAATATAAGGTTTGCTAGGACCCAAACCACTGCCTGAGCTACATACTAACTTGGATGGCACAGCTGCAACAGTCCAGCTCCTTACCTTTATTCATGATCGGTCTTTAATTTTTTGCCCCAGTTTCTCAAGGCAAATTTTAAAAAAATATGTAAGTGACTGTGAGCAAAAGTATCTAAATGTAGATAAAGCAAATATAAAGGAACTGCCAAATTTTAGTAGATTTATAAGAGGACCTCCTGGAAAAAATGAATATTTAGCAGTGAGGACAGACTTAATTTTACAGTTCCAGTGACAGAGGAGGAACTCCTCTCATGCATACGAAGTCTTAGCACCCCTCTGAGTTATTTGTTCAGTGTTCTGAGAGGGGAGAGTTACTCATCTCTTCCTGCAGAATCTCTTTGCCAAATGTCTCAGTAACAAGCTGGCCAGCAACACTGTCTAGCTGCTCATCTGATCTGTTAGGCCAAGAGAAAGTGGTTGCTAACACCAGATTTAGCAGGTAAATGTAGTAACTCAAAAGAGGCTGATTGTAGGTCATGGAACCTCCCATTTCCATTTTGATAACCCATGGTACCAACAGGAGAGTTGATGGGATGATATTCTATCTTTTCTTTTTAAGGAAACCATCACTGCCCTGACAGCTTCTTCTGTTTTCTGTCTCAGAGTACGTGCTGAGGTTTGCAAGATCCGTTGAGCTTTTCTCTGCAGAGCTGATCTTGCTGAACATGGCTGGAGACATTCCAGAAGCCCAAAAACTCTGTTCATGCTCTGCATGTTTCACCACTGCTGTGGACAGAGAACTTCTAACCTCTACAGCTGGTAAATTCATAATGTCTGAGCAGCCTGCCTGCTTTGGCCATCCCTTAGTGTGCTGCAAATCTAATTTCTAAGCACTATCTGAATGAAAGTAAGGGAAAATGAGCCAGTGCATGTAATATTTTGACAAATGCAAGTGAAGGTTTCATCTTATAACACTTCAATGTTCACTTCAATGGAACAATTGGTCATATCAGCTTATAAGGCAAATCACTAGTTTAAAACAGTCCCTTGCAGGCAAAAGAGATGATCCCTTTCAGGAGTAATGATTAGGAGATAAACCTGAAGCCTGACTGTCAAACTACTAAACACCTATTTTGGTACCTGCTGTGTACAACATCTGGTCTGAGTAAAAGAAAGGATTCATGTTCTGTATCTCTCTCAGACCTTGCAGCACAACACTGCTGGTTTACAGGCACATCTGCCACCTGAGATGTATAATGCTGCTGGAGTGCTATGCAGGTTGGTTACAGATTTGGCACAGTTAAAGCTTTTAAAGAACCCCACTGCTTGAAAGAGAGCAAAAAAAAAATCACTTTATCTACAAAACCTCAGTCCACTGCGAAAACAAGACCTAAACAAGATCTTGCTTTGCGTCTGCACATTGTTATGAACAACTGTGTCTGTGACATGAGAGGGTTTGGCAGCCACTGGTTTCCATTGAGGGCATTGAACTTATCAAAATCAGCTAAAATCAAGCAGAACAAGCTACTTGGGACACCCAATCACACAGTAATTTTGTAAGATTTAGGTTTTCACAGGTGATGTTATCAAAATGTTCCTCCTCTCCACTGACAAATGCAAAGTTTGTGAGACCATACAAGGGTCACTGTCCAGCTGCTGTTCCCTGTGACTGCTTCAGCACACAGACACTCCTTGTTCACAAACCAGCTTCTCTCTGACCATCGAGGAGGACCTGCCACACAGAGCCTGGTTTTGCTCCTTGCTGCCTCAGTCGGTGCCATCGGCTGGCAAGGCACACACCCTCCAGTCAGTGTGTGCAAGCTGTCAGGAACATCTTCAAGCTCCACAGGAAATCATGCCAGTGTCCTCCTTGGTCCTGCATAGCCATCTTCTGTTCTTCCAAGAGACCTGCTCCTCAGGGATGACAGTGACACATGGCCTTGGTGCAGATGGCAGAGCCGCTACCCTGACAAGCTGCCAGATACCTCGGTGTTTTGTTTGCTAATCTAACTTTTTATTTCATTTCCAACAGGGGAAAATGTCGGGCACTCTTGTTGCAGTCCTTTCTTTTGTTCTTATTTCTTGGCATACAATTCTACTGGAACTGTTTCAGGGTTAATGGACATTGGTCCAGGACACTTTGTAGATGTTGGCAGGAATGTTTTTGTTCTTTTTCTTTAACTCATGATTCTGGTAAAGCATTGTGGAGATTCACCATGATATCATAATGATGCAAAGAATAACACTCTTGAATGTGAGAGTGCTCTTTGATTTAGCCAGGTCTTTACTCCTAGTATTGATTTTCTACTAAACTATTTGATAAAGTATATTAAAAATTGACGTGCCATGTTTAAACTAATAACAAAAAGCACCACAATTAATAATTTTTTAATTCCTCCAGAATACTTGGGCAGAAAAGCTGGAATTATGAGATGTACTATTTTTCTTATGCTGTGCACTGTGCAGAAGTTCATCTGAATGTGATTCTTTTGTTTAAGTCGACGATATTCCTTTTTGAGAAGGTGCATCCCAAATGTAGGTAAAACACTCTCAGAAGCCCTATAATACAAGATGCCTCTTCAAATTGATTCTGGTGTTTAGGGCAGCCTCTACCCTGGATCAAACAAGGAACTCCTATCTGCCCCATTCTCTGGAATCACATAACATACTGCTATTGCATTTCCAACTCAATATGCATGTTAATTAGGAGTAGCCCTTTCCCTCTCCCAGTCACACACAGATGCTATCTATTGTTTCATTTTGAAAAGTAAGTTTCACCAGACCAGTAAATGGCTGCTTGGTTTTTGTCTCACCAGGGCCATCCCTCATTCAGCAGCAAAGCAAACGTCACTCGGTCCGATTTCAGTGCAGTGACATTTCCTCACATTCCCTTAGTGACACCAGTATTTGACCAATTCAGCTCTCCCAGGGCTGAAATTTAACTTACATGGCTGTGCAATGTGCAGCCAATCTTTTCCTGCAGGCAGCAAAGTGTGCCCTCATGCTTCCACAACGGGATGTGTTATGGCTCCTCAGGCCTTCAGGGTCTGCTGCATGACTCGGTGGAAAGGTTATCATTGTCTCCAGTTTAACCACTTCTTTCCAAGAAAATGCACACATGCCTCTTGAGCACTGTCAGATCTATTCTTCCCCAGAATAAAGCTCAGAATCTATTGGTGCCCTTCCTGCCCCAGATTCCACTAATTTCTTATGCTGTAGGATTAACATGAGACACACAGGTCAGCTCATAGGGCCTTAAATTCTGTACCTCTGCAGTCTCTTACACTCTGCAGCAGTCTCTGCTCCCTAGCTTCTGGGTTAGACATTCCCAGCTGCTGCCATGGTCCCTCAGCTCACCAGTGTGCATGAGAAGACATGGAGTCCTCAAATCCTTAATTCAGCTCTGCTTCATTATTACACCGGGCTGGAATCATTTGGCTGAACAGGAGAGCTGCGGCTCAAGAAACAGAATTTGCATCAAGCACTCATGAAATGCTTCCCTCTGCCTCAAGAGCTGATGAATCCAGCAGACAGGCCAATTTGGCACAGAGATGGTAGTAGATCAGTAAGACAGGCCCACAAAGATGACAAAATGAAAAGATGTGAGATATGGGTGGGGGATACAGAAAACACTGGTTGTGGGGCTGAGGGGGGAGAGAGAGGAGGGACAAGGCTGGTTGTTGGAAAGGAGGTGAGAAAGAAAGGGAAAGGAAACAAAGGAATGAATGAGAAAGAAAAGGGCACAGTCAGAAATAAAGGATAGGAGAAAAGAAAGTAACTATAGAGACTCTTAATTTTATTTTTTTTCATCAGGAGAAAAGAGATCTCAAAAGAGATTCCCAAAGGAATGAGTCTACTGTAAATATTTCTCATTAGAAACAGCATCCAGTCAAGCAGACTGAAAGAACATGAGAAGACAGACCCAAATGTGCACAGAATACATGACTCAGGTGTTAGGACATAATTGTAGTAGTAGGAAAGAGACAATCACTTGACTGAAAAAGAGTATGAACCAGAGGAGATATTACATCTACTCAAATGGTGGCCCCTTTTCCTCTCTTTATGCATATCTACTCCTTATCTAGCTGTTGCTCCCTACTGTCAAAGGATGCAGCCATCACATCATTCACAACCATTTTGTGGGTAAATATGGCATACAAGACAGAAACAAATGAACACAGTTTCTCTAGGCTCTCAGAATAAACACAGAGAATATCTGCCTACCAAAACCAGCAGAGAGGACATTAATAAGTCATTGTAACATTCCCCACACACACAAAGAACTAATTTGTGTATACAGAACTAGCATTTCATGCTGTTAACTTTACAGTGTAAATATGGTTGACAAAAAGACTTTGCTAAGTCTTGATGTGCCTAGACTTACAGATTTGTAAAACTTGTATGAATTTAGTTCCTTCCAAACTGTCTTCCCTTCCTTTAGAAAGTACTATGAAAGTAGACCAGTGCTTTTAAAACTAGGAGCCTGGCTCTTCTGAGAAGACTCCAGTCTCCTCTGAACAATATGCAAAGCAAACTCAGGGAGGGAACATGAGAAAAAAGAGAAGTCTTCTTTCCTCCTTCTTTTTTTGCCCAAGACTCACCAAAACAAGAGTCTAGTATTGAATATTCAGCACTGAATACTAACTGCTCAATAGACAGTCTGTTTGCAGAGCTCAAAGTGGAAATGACCCAGCAAGGAGGAGAGGTGAACAAGCTGCTCCATCCATGTGATTAAACTGCTCTGTAAATGCAATCCTCCTCACTTCTCCCCACCCCATTACAATGGAGCCCCATTTGCTGCCCCTACCACGACTCATTTTCAAAAAATGTTTGCATTAGAGGGGCCCCTACATCAGCATTGTCCCCATGACTCTACATTTAGGATAGGAATGTGAGTTCCAGCTCTGGAAAAATCTGTGCTAGCCAGGCAGTCCAACCAGCAGGATGTGTTACTGCCACTGCTTGGGATAAGGGAAGCACGGGTACATTTTACAGAGGAGCAGAGCACCCAGCTGGGAACAGTTCCTGCTTTCTGCCTGCACGAGGCATGGAGTAAATCTCACCTAGCAGCTGCCTTGTTCTGCCATGGACTGTGGAAGTCTCTTAAGCACTCCTCTGAGGTAGGACACTTTGGCGTATACACAGTCAACACCCAAGAGGCCAAGCTGGGACAGAGACTGGTGTGCAAACACAGCACACCATTTAGCAAATGTGTCATTTGCATCCTGCCTCTCATAAGGCTGAATTTCCCTTGATAACAAAAACATAGCTCATTCTACCCTTAACCCCGAGAGGCCCAAAAGAAACAGCCTCTTACTTACACAAGGCACACATTTCAGACCTGTCATGCTGAGAATTCCTGCTCTGGCTCTTGCATCACGTTGCCCCCAGTGAGACCTCTGTCTCACATGCAGCACTGGGCACAGCTCCTTTCCTGCTGGCCCTGAGGTGCCAAGCTTGTTAGCCAGCAGATCTCTGTCCTGCTGCTTAGCCTGCTCTGGCAGAGAGAGACCTGGAGCTGCAGGGCTGTGCTGAGGGGTGGGTGAGTCCCTCCACCACCACAGGAGCCCATGCACCCAGGAACACCCACTGCAGGAATGGGCATCTCTCATAATAACAGCACACATCTGCTTTGTCCTGACACAAAGCATTTGGGGACCAGGACTCTGCTTTTATACTGCCTTGCACCATATTTTTTTACAGTGTCTATCAGGCCACTGTCACCTTAAGGATCAACCAGGAAGTTTTGTTTCCCCATGCTGCTTAAGATTTTTAAAGAGTAAAGGAGCAGCAAGTATTTTACTTTCCTCTGAGCATCAGAGATAGCAACACCCAGGAGTAGGGTACTAAAAGCTAATGGCACTAAGTACTCATTTGCTTAATTAGGGCATCCTGCCACATGGTCATGGTAAAAGTGAGTGTCAGATGAGGGTGGGAACCACAGAAGTCAGATTGTTGAGGATTTTTTTCCCCTTTGAAGGGTAGGGCTTTGTCTACTTCCTACAACCATGAATTTTAATCAACAAATGGTCTGTTTTTCAGCCAGATCCTAGAATATTAGGAAAACATACAGCCTTCCCTGCTTAGCCTCTGACACAGATGTTGGTCTTTTGCAGCAGATTGCACCTTTGTCATAGGGTGTTGAAGTGTTCTTAGTTGTCAAAAGGATGTTCTGTGGGGTCTTTTGAATCAGGTGTGCATTGCTGTCACCATGGGGGAGCCAGCTCTGAAACACAGGTGATTCCCTCCGGCACTGGATGACCACTCATGAATGAGACCCCTCTAAGGAATTGGGCTCTCCCTCCATATTTCTTTCCCTGAGTTGTAGCTGAGGTAGTTCAAGCACTACTGAAATAGTTTAGAAATTAAGAGGGTTCTAGAAGGGAGAAAGAAAAAAAAAAAGTGTGTTACCCCTTCTAACCTCTACTTTTTGCTTTTTTCACTACTTTTAAATTTTGTCATTGCATTTCTGGTATTTTATTGCTTTACATGTATAGCACAAGCTAGATCTGAACATACAGACCTATACAAGAATGGAAAGCTCCTGTCTTTTTTTTTTTTCTTTGTTGGCTTGTAGATCTCATTTGCAAACTTACATTTGTGTATAAGATATTTTTCATATAATGAATTTTACCTGACTTAATATGAGCATCTGTAAGTCTTGCCCCAAGTAGCCAAACCAGCTGAGGAAATAGGAGTCTGATAGTATAATTCAAAGGAGTGGAAGTTCAAAAAGAGAGGAAAGAGAAGGTGAATGTCAAGTATTTCTACTTCTAGTAACAGTAGTCTTTTTTTTTTTTTTTTTTTAAAAATGCAGTAATTTCTAACACTTGAAACTTGTAGTCCTTCCAGACAAATACCAGGGTTTGTTTTTTTTTTCCAGGTACAATCTCAGCAAGGAAATGAAAGCCCCTAGAGAAGAGGATTTTGTGGTTCTAATCGTCTCAGTCCCTGCCATGGGGTTCATGAGCACCCAAGCTCCAGCGTGAAGTCGGTCAGAGTGATGATCGCAGCATCAGACTGTGCCTACAGCCAGCCTAGAGAACAGATGAAATCCCAGCACTTGTCTCCAGCCTACCACTCTGAAATGAATGCTTCCAATTCCCAGGGCTGTAAGTTTCATGGGAATCAGTCATTCAGAGAATGTGCCAGCTATCTGAAATATATTGTTTGCTCTTATGATAATATTTGGTGTTCTGCACAAAAATTCTTGGCATAAGCTGCTAGTTAATTGTGAACACATCGTTCATAGCTGTGAATCAACTCCTTGGTTCCTGTAACAACTTCCATCCCAGAGAAATTAAGTTAAATTACCAATAAAGGAAAACAAAGTGCTTAACTGTAGCTGAAGTGAAGGAAACAAGACAGCACTGAGCCCCGCATTTCACATCTCAGTCTTGAGGCAAATTAAGCTGCAAATGAACTTTCTCTTACTGGGTGTGTTGAGAACCAAGGCTCTGTTTAACCCTCTCCACTTTTTCCTGATTTCAAATTTATCAGAAAGGGAAGAATGGTAGAAAGCATTTAATCCAATATGTATTTATATGCAGAGAATGAAACCACAGCTCTTGCAGCAAGCAAGAAAGATTCTGACGCCGACTTTATGCACCATTTCTAACACTGGCTAGTATTTTATAGCTAATAAACTACTCTTTCAAATCTCCTGAGAGAAAATAAATATAAATGAAGACAGGCCAGTACTGCTAGTTATGCGTGTAAAATAGCTACAATTAAGTTATTACACATTCCTAGCTGTGGGGAGGGATCATTACATGTTAACCCTGGGCATCTGCACTCTCTCAGGCACACACATGGACTTCAACAGATGTTTCCCTTGTGGAGCCTCTGCAGGATCAAGACCCATCTCTAACAGAAAATTCTATTAGTTTTAAAAGTCCCCAGAAGCTCCCTGGCACATATGTACAATTCTATGGGATCTAAACGATGTGTGTAAACATGCCAGTGGTCCAGATATCCTAAAAATCCCCCACAGGCCTCCACTGGCTTAATCATCACACATACTCTTCCTTCTTACACTTGTTATCTATAGGATCGCTCAGCCATCAAATATCCTTTAGGCTATCTGTCTTCCTAACCAGCATGTCAGCAATGAAATCCCCTCGGCTCCCGGGACGCTGGGCTCCAGCAGGGTCGGATCGTACCGGGTACTCATTCTCACTCACCAGAACAAACAGAAAATCCAGCGCAGATGCAGGGAAACAGACAAGAGGGTGAACTCAGGAAATTCACAAAACTCAGCACTCACAGAATTGTAAGCTAATTATTTGGACTCCAGTGTCACATCAAGTATCCCCAAAGGACTGACCTTATATTTGTATTAGCTACATGACAGCCCACCACTGCTGTCAAGGCACCGTTTTGAACCATCAAACCCCAGCTGTATTTAAGGCCACATCTTCAAAAGTCTTCATCTGAAGAGGTACTAACATTTCCTCACGGCACAGATTTCAGTGATCCCACAGTTTGATCTTCAGTTTGCTGTGCTAAAATCCTATGAATGGAAATAGTATTCCAGAGGATGAACCTCTTTATGACTGCCCTAACTTGCAAACCAGCTGCAAATTAAGCTAACAAAATGCAAAGGTGTTTACGTTCATAGACACTGCAAATTTTACAGCTACGCTAACCTTCTTCCTTGCCTGCACACTCACTGCATTGCCAGCTGAAAACCAAACTTATTTTCTAAAGGCAAGCAAGCCAGCTACCCTGATGGAAGCAGGATACTCTTCTGATGACTTTCTGTGGGACAGCTGTAGCAGCATCATAGGTATCTTAGCACAAAATTATCACTTCTAATTTTGAGAAGGTTTTTTGCTCAATATATGTTTACTATAGTGAAGGTGCACCTGAAATAGACCTGTTGAGGCTACAGGTTTCTTTACAGTCCACACCCAAAAGTTTTATTTGTCAGAATCCAGAGTCCCTTTTGTAATGAGGCTTACACTCAAATAAAATCTTGAGGACTGTAAACTGTAAACTGCAACTTAAATAAGTGAAATAGTTTCCTACAGTTCTATGGCTAGTCTTATGTAAAACCTTCTTTTAGTTCTTTTTTCTTTACACCTTCTTAAAGATCTTTAGTGAAGATAAATATTTCAGAGCAGTGAAAAATACTACAATTGCCTCTCCCTAAGAATTTTAAAACTAATTAATTAGCAGACAAATAAATCATAAAATCATTCTTCTCTCTGAGTCAGGCTCAAAAGATGAACTTCTTCGGTCAAGGCAATTTCACCACATTTCAAAACCTCTAAGAAAACCCGACAGATTTTACAAAGTTATTAAAAACCCCCTCAGGAATGAAGACCTGATTCAGTGACAGGACCTGGGTTTAGATCCTTGTTCTGCTGCTGCTGAGGGCAGAGGGAGCTGCCAGGAATCGAGCCCTGCTGCACAAACATTGCCCACACAAACGCTGCAGCTTGCAGGAAGGAAAACATTTTTTTATTGGTTTGTTGTTTTGGGTTTTTTTTCCTATTCTATTTCTTTCATTTGCAAAATCTTGTAAGATACAAAATCACATAGGACAAATATTCAGGTTCAACTATATAAAGGACCAGTGGTATTTCTTCCGCATCTCCATATCATATCAAATTTAGGATTCAAAAGAATCACTGGATTATCCTAACTGCTCAGCAGGTTAGAGCCTTTATAAACACAAATTCTAAAACAATAAAGAACATGGGGTTTTTTTCTCCTTATTGGAATAAAAAGGTATGAAAAGTACTCCAGGAAAGTACGGGGAAAAAAGCCAATAGCAAGTTCCCTGTTTACTGCGTTGCAATAAGCAAAGCAAACAGTTTTCAGAAGCAAAATCAACCATTCGTTTGGATTAAACAGATCAGGACCTAGGATCGCTCACTTTAGCATCTTATATACATTCTGAAATGTCACAGCTCCATTCCCAACTAGCATTCAAGTATTTATTATCAATACTGATAATTTCATTAATTGAACCAGGATATGAAAGCCATTAATTTTCTTCAATCAATGCTTAATATGCTAGATCCTTCTTAAATGTCAAGCTCGTAGCAAAGGTCACCCACCACTGCCGCAACACCTGTCTATGTTGATAAGAAGATAGACTGAAATCTGGCCAGTGCCACAAAGTTTTCAACCCAGGCGGTGGGAGCAGCTTTTCGTGGTTCAAACAAACTGCTTTAAGGGCCTAATCCCAACGTCCTTGACAGCACTGAAAGGCTTTCTGCTCATTTTAATGGGCTTTGGATCAGCTCCTAAGTCTCAGCTTCAAGTCCCAAGGATCTCATCCATCCAGCGCCTGAAAGCCAGCAGAGGTTTTGCCCAGCACTGAAATCACGAGGGATATTTACTGAGTTGTGCGGGAAAGTTGCGCTCCAAGAACGCGCCTCTGTTTCCTCGGTCTCCTGCTCCCTGAGCGGCGCGGCGGGGGCTTCCCCGGGAGTGCCGCGGGGCAGGGAGCGTGGCAGCCCGCCGGGAAATCCACGGCTCCCCGCGTCCCCGCACGCCGCTCTCCTGCGTGGACGGCTTCTGCGGGGCAGCGCGGCGAGGGCTGTGTCCCTCCGGCAGCGCCCCGCACGCACCGTGCCGATGTCACTAGGGGGGGCTGCGGCCGAGGAAAGCCGCTACGGGCGCTCGGGGTCGCCCGCAAAGCTTCCCCCGCCAGCCCCGGCCGCCCCTCGGGGAGCCCCGGCCGCTGGCCCCGAGCACCCAGCCCGCCCCCGCCCGCTTGCTAGCCCCGACTCCTCCGGGGTGAGACGGGGCGCGGTGCCGCTGCCCCCGGTTCCCCGGCAGCTGGCGGGCACGGAGCTGTAGGGTGCCGGCGGGGCTGGGCGGTGAGGGCAGAGCCGAGCGCAGGGCAAGCTCCAAAAGCCAGATACAGCCCCCCGTAATGACCCCTTGGTGCCCCACAGCGAAGGGGCGGGGGAGCCCGGCGGAGGCTGCACACTTCCCCGGCAGCTCGACGGCTCCCGGCTCGGCTCGAGAAACTACACCCGGGGGCAAGCGACCGCCTGGCGGGGTTAAAGGCGGCGGCAAAGCGATGAGATGAAACATACCCCAAACCCAGCGAGAAGGACGTGTGGCCCTACTGTGTGGGTGCCCCACTCCGCGGCCGCGGGAGAACCCCGAGGGCAGCGGGAGAACCCCGAAGAGCAGCAGGAGAACCCCCTAGGGCAGCGGGAGAACCCCGAGAGCAGCGAGAGAACTCTGAGCGCAGCGGGAGAACCCCGAGGGCAGCAGAAGAGCCCCGAGGGCAGCAGAAGAGCCCCGAGGGCAGCAGAAGAACTCCGAGGGCAGCAGAAGAACCCCGAGGGCAGCTCCTCGCCAAGCGCCTCCGCGCCGTGCCTGGGCTGGGCCGTCGGGGCCGGGCGCTGCTGCGGGCGCGCTGCCGCTGTCCCGCCGGACACCCGCGGCTGGGGCCTCTCCAGGAGGGCAGGCGGACAGAAAGCCCTTTGGCCTTGGTGACAGCCCCCACGGGTCACTCCACGGGTTAGAGGAACGAGAACTAAACCCGATGGAAGCACACGACTCTGCTGGGGGAAGGTGAAGGATCCAAACTGTTCCCCTACCTTAAAATTAGAATCGCGGGTGAATCTTATTTATTTATTTTTAATTTAGGTTTAGGGAAAATCTGTTGAAGATGAATTAAAACATGACTGATTTTTTTCAATGAAGCCATATTTCTCCACAATGCAAAAGGATCTTTACATAACAACTGAAACTCAGGAGAAAAGCTAATTGGATTAAGTCCTGTGAAAGGGAGGTTAAGGTGTTTGAATGAGACAACTGCAAAGCTCCACTTTTCTTGCCATCTGCTTAGCAAGACTAAAGTGTTTTCTGATTAATATTATCTTAATCAATCATGCTGCCACTTATTACAGCCTTACTGAAATTAAGAAACGAATACTACGAAGGCTGAACCCGAGAATGGACAATTACTAAAGGAGGGACAGAAAACGCGGGGCTTTTTTTGTTGGGTTTGGTTTTTTTCTTTCCCTAAAGACCCATTCCTCTCGACAACGAGATGTTGCCAGCAGTCCCCTTAACCCCGCCTCGGCAGTGCCTCCGGACAGGAAGACAACTTTCTCTAACACACTCTTAGCTCCAGCACCCGCTCTGACCCGAACTCAACGATTCCTTCCTCGCCGAACACTTTGTCCCCGGAGCAGCCCGCCTGGGTTTTGTCCCGGGGACCCGGCAGTAAATGTGGCCCAAACCCGGCTGGTGTGGCCGGTGGCAGGCGAGGGGCCGAGCCTCCCCGGTGCATCGAGCGCCCCGCGCCGGGACCGCCGCAGGAACAGCCGAGCCGGGTCGGGCAACACCCTTCCCCTTCTCTCTTTCCCTCCTTGTTTTCAATCAATATTTCAAGTTTACAAAACGCCTATCGGCCGCGTTGGGAACGAGGGATGAGAAAGACCTTCGCGCGTTTGTGGCGACACGGAGCGAAGCGGTTCCGAGGCAGGACTGTCTCTCCCTCTCCCCCTTGCCCCGTCTGCACCCGTACCAGCTACACCGGCACAGCTCCGGCAACCCCGGAGGAGCCGGGACGGAGCTTCTCCGGGGCTGCGAGGCCCCGAGGGAGCGGCGGAACGTGGCCCTCCGAGGCCGTCGGGGAGGCGCGGCGGGGACGCGATCCCGCGGCGGGGCTGGGGCAGCTCAGCTCCGCGGCCATCTCGCCTCAGGGCACGGCGGTCACAGCCGGCACAGCGGCTGCCGGAGGGGACGGGACAGATGAGGAGCGGGCGGCGGGAGGGCCGTCCCCGGGCTGAGCCCTACCTAACCTGCGAGCTGTCTGCCTGGGGAGCGCCTGGGCGGGCAGGCAGGGAGGGAGGGGAGAAGGAGGGGGTGTTCTCCTGTGCTATAAAATACATGAAGTTTTCAGAGGTGACTGTGGCGGCTGCCTGCCCTCCTTTGCACGCGGGAGCCCGGGGGCTGCGCTCCGCTCCGAGCTGTGGAAACCGCGGGAGCGCGGGCAGGGCGGCGGGAGGGAGCGGGTGAGCAGTTCCGAGAGGCTGCCGGCTGACAGCGGGAAGACCTAGGCCTGGGCCCTGCCCCACGTCCCTCGCCGCCACCCCCGGGCCGGGCCGGGCGGCAGAGGCGGCCGTCGGATGGCGGGGCTCGGGCTGCGGCCCTCGGGGCGGGCGGGCTCTCCTCTGCGGCCGAACCTGTCCCCTCCCGCCGGGGCTTCTCCCCGCTGGCGGTGCCCGCTGGTGGTACTGCGGCCGCCGTTCTCCTGCCCGGTTACGGGACCGACCAGAGCATCTTTTGGTGGTACAGGGAGAGAGAGACCCAACCTTGTCCTTCCCCAAACTTCCTTCTGTCCGAATCGGCCCAGCCCCGACTTGGCCCGCGGGACAGGATGACCTCGGTGCTGGGTTTTCTCTAACCCACCAACCATCTCCCCTAGTAAATCCAGTTTTCTTGCCCAAACCGTTTCCTCCCCTCGTTGCTGCTCTAACCTTAGTGAGCGCCTAGAACTAGAAGCGGAGAGGCAACTAGTTTGCTGGCCGGCAGCCTATGATGAAGGGTAGAAAACAAAACAAAACAAAACAAAACAAAAAAGCAAGCAAACAAACAAAACACAGAAAAACACCCTCTGCTCCATCGTATCTGCAAGTGGAACCGTAGGGCTCCTGCAGCCCGGGAGCGAGAGCTCCCCCTCCGCGGCCCCCGCACCCCGCTCCCCCGCACACGCCCGGGCTCATTTGCCTGCGAGGCCGGTGCGGCGGGCGGCTCCCCCCGCTGCCGCCCGGGCTGCCCCCGCCGCCACGGTCAAGTTGAAAAGTCCTCCCTGACGGGCGAAAGGAGCCCGCTGCCTGCGGGGGGGGACTTACCTGTGGAGTCCATATCGGGTTCCTCCAGCAACCCGCAATGCATGCTCTTCCCATGGACGGGACGGGAGCCCCAAGGTCCCGGGGTGTGCAGAGCCCCTATCTCAGAGATGCGCGGGGGAGAGGGAGCAGGGTGGTGGCGAGGGGGTGGGGAGAGAGGACAGAGGCAGATAGTTGGGGAGGGGGATGTAGCGCGGGAGAGAGGGACACTCCGTAATCCAGCAGGGCAAAGCCAGACCCGTCAAAATGTTTGCGGATGTTTCATGGGAAAAAGCATCATTTTATAGAAGCCCTGATGGGAGAAATGTCATTGATAGGCCAGCCAGCCTGATGAATGGCTGCTACTCAGATGGGGATGTGGCAAGGCTCAATGTGAAGCCCATTGTGATGCTGTTTTGAATAAGAAAAGCTTTCCTCCAAAAAGGGGGGCCTTAGATCTACGCAATCCCAACACTTCGACTTCCCTCTTCTATTAGAGCATTAGAAACGTTTTTCTTATTTAAAGTTCCAGCGGTCTTTCCACTCCTCCCTTCTCCCCCCCCAGCCCCCACCCAAGGTCCTTGGCTCATTACAGACCGAGATCAAAATTGGCTTAGATCTTCAAACGGGCAGTAGGTTTGGGGTTGTGCTCTTTGGGGCTGCCGGGTGTGCGTGCAGCGCGGCCGAGCTCCCCTCCTCCTCCTCCTCTTTCTCCTCCTCCCGGTGGGCTCTGGGTTGGGATCCTTCGCGGGCACATGGCATTGGAAGCTGCAAGGTTCCCCCAAATTTCTTGTAAGCTTAGTTTATTGGAGAGGAAAAAAAAAAAAAAAAAGAAAGGAAAAAAAGAAAAAAGAAAAAAGAAGAGCGATGTGTGTGGGTAGGAAAGGGGTGTGAGGATAGAGAGAAGTTGCCAGTATCTCGGCAAGCGATGCTGGCACTGCAGACCTGCGGCAGGGACTCCCGTGCAAGGCGGGGTGGGGGCCGCTCGCCACCGGCTTGTCTGGCAGTGGAGAGCGGCTGACCCGGAGAGCTTTCCATGGGACCGGGCGGAAAGCAGGGGGGTGGGAGATCCCGATGGCCCAGAGAAATGAAGGACCAAGCGGGTGCATTTTCGAGCTAGCGTTGCTTCCCAGCTTTAGTCCGAGGATGCGAGGATCCCTTTTCGGGTTAGAGGATTGCGGGGGGAGAGTGGGGCAGGACAGAGGCTGGAAAAAGTTGCTTATTCTGCATGCGGTTGTATGTGTTGGAAGTGGAAGTAAAAGTGCAAAGCTAGGGCTCTGATAAAAGTGGCTGGTTTAGGGAAGGAAAAGCTGTGATTAGAATATGAATAGAGCTCCAGGAGAGGAAGAGAAAGGGGGATTATGGCTGAATTACTTTGACCATGGACAGAGCCAACGTTTTCCACTCTTCTCCCCCTCTCCCCTCCCTGCACCCAGACTACCCCCCTTCCCTCTCCCCGTCGGGAAAAAAAACAACAAAACCACCAACCCCACACAGCAAAACAAGCGGCGAGGTTGCTAAAGAGGAAGCTCCGCGGTGCCTTCGCATCCCCAGGCGGGCCGGCGGCGGGGGAGCCGGCGGGGCACCTCGGGCCCTGCGGGCCGGGCCGGGCGGGCACCGGGGCAGCCGCTGCGCACCCCCACAGGCCTGGTTTTGGCGTGGGGAGCCCCCAGTGCGCACGAAGTAAAAATAATACCGGAGAGACACAGTACAAAAACCGAGTCTGCAGCCGGCAGAGAAGCCCTCGCGGTGGCGGCAGGGACGCCGGCCGGCTCTGCCCGCCGCGGGGACGTGTCGGGCGAGGCGGCAGCAAGGCCTGGGTAGGCTGATGCTTCTCCCTCTGCCCTCCACTCCACCAAAAAACAACTCCAACCCAGCGCAAGGGCTCTGCTCTTTCCCGACGGCCATGGCAATCCCGACGGGGAGCTTCCATCTCTCCGTTCCCCGCACCAGCCGGGGCCGCCGGGCTGGCTCTGCTCCAGGCGGCTCCGCACCGGGGCCCGACGGGGCGGGCACGGCCGGCTCTGTGCCGCCGCCTCCCCTCGACGGCGCGGCTGCCCCGGCCTCGGCCGGAGGACCGATCGCCCCCGCCCCGGCCTCCTCGGGGCTGCCCGGCCAGCGGCTGCCGCCCCCCGGGGCTCGGGCCCGGCCTCTTCCCCCACACCAGCCGTATCCCGCTCCCACAGCGAGGGGACACGCTCAGCCCCGCCGCTAAACGCCCCTGCGGGCCGTGCGGGTGCGTTTTGATTTTCACCACCAAAACGGTGACATTTCCCCACCTTTTTATGTTTTTTTCCGACTTTCTTTTCCTCCAGGGCTTTACCGCGGATGATGCAAGCCCTGAGGGGATCCTGAGGGAAGGCCGCGGGTGAGTGCCCCTGGGGGCCAGCCTGCTATTTTCGGGAGAGCCCCGGGCCCAGTGGGGGGGCAGAAGCCCCCCAAAAAAACCCCAGGGACATTTTTGTCTCTGAGCAGGGCTCGTTCTTCTAGGGGTTTTGAAACCCGCGTTAACTAAAAGCCAGGAGATGCCGCCGGCGCCGCCTGTTCGCGGGGTTACCTGGTGTCCGCATGGCTTCCAGCGGGTGGTCACGGCCCCCGGCAGCCCCGGGCCGGCACAAGGCCGCGGGCACTCGCCATCCATCGCTCCGTGGCGCGGGGAGGTGCCCGCAGGCAGGGGCCTGGCTTCTGGAAGTGTGGAACACCTGCAGCCGCAGGGATCCATCACGGGCACCCTGAGCTTGTAGGAATTTCACCTTCACCGGTGTAAAGTTTAAGAGATGCTCTCGTGTTGCTGATATTCCAGAGATGAGCAAAATGACAATACAGGATTTGTGAACACGGGGATATGCTCTTTCTGGGGTCGATGAGAGGGATGGGATTTAGCACAGCCTGGATGTCTAGAGGCTTGGGCTGTTCTCTGAGGGGATGCAAAGGTGTATGTTCTCTGTGGAGGACGATGTGTGGGCAGGATCAGCAGCAGCACTTTTGTTAGACCAGAGGTACCTGCTGCAATGTGTTTACTCTCTGCCTCTCCAGGTTAGCTCCTGTCCCCACATTCTTGTGGAATATGTCAATGCTGTTGCCTTCCCACTTACCTAGTCCCTCATGTATCTCAGATCACCCCAATGTGCTTCATCACTCCATTATTGTTTCTTGTTTGGATTTTGCTTACCTATTTAAACAGCCTTGTGCTTCTGGCCATCCCATTGGACACTTTATTGAAGTACTTTACTCTTCTGAAAGCACAGAGCATCTCCTGTGCTGCAGGCTGGCAGTTTTCAGATGGAAGCACGGCAAGTCACTAGCTGCAGTTTTTGATTTGATACAACAGGCAGGTCTCAGCAAAGACACAAGAAGTATACAACTGGGAATTTTCACTCCAAGCTCTTGCCTATGCAGCTCATCTACAACCCATAAAATAGATGGAGATTAACCTTACACTGCATCAGATGAGGCATTTTTAGTAGAGAATTCTGAAAAGAATACCACCTTTATTCAAGAAAGACTACAAACTTTTTTGTTGGTGCAGGAAGGGAGAGCAGGATCAAGAGAATAAAAGACATATTCCAGACTGCTGAACAATTGGATGCAAAGCTGACATACCATTTTAGGTGACCAACAGATAATGAGTTTCTTTTGATGGTTTAGCAAAACAGAGGCAGAGTGGAAGTATGATAGTTTGAATCAACTTATCATCCACATATTTTTAGATGTTTCAGAAAAACACATTTCTAGGACTGTCTTTTACTCTGCAGCTGTCTGTGCCAGTAGGCTGTGACATTTTTGACATAAAAAGCTTCTTACACTGGTACTACACTGAGTATCTGTACTGAACTCAAATATTTTGGGGGAAAACCCCAAGAAAAAACGTTTTCAACAAAACTTCTGATACAGGAACAAAAAAAAAAAATAAATGGTTATCTATTAATTTAGTCAATTCTACTTAAAGGCAACTTTAGGCTGAAGTTGTATAGAAGTTTTCCCATAGATTATCAGGGACACCAGCCTTCATTAGTTTTAGGAATGGATGGGAATTGCTTGTGAAAGTAGTTACATAAGATGGCTCTTTGCAATACCAGGGATCTGAGTTCAGTGACTCAGGGGATCCTTCTGGATCCGATGTATCTCTGTGCAGGCTGTAAGATTGCTGGCAACAGCCAAACACACAGTGACACTTCATTATTTTAGCAGTGGCCTGCAGTCTTTGAGTGGTTCCATATTTTCGTGCCTGAGCCAGCAACCTCCTCCTCTCAGTATGAACCCATGCTTCTGTCAACCCTCCTTCCCAGCTCTGTTCCTGTTTCTGCTATCTTCATCTACTGGGCAAATCCCATGGAAGAAACAGAGATGGATCTTGTTTCTGTACTGGCTTCTCTTTCCCACTTACTCATCTTTATTACCAGAACAGGAAATGTTAACTTTATTTTACATATATTAACACCCCTGAGGAAGCTATACGTATAGGTGAAGGACAGGATATGGAGTAAGCTGACAGATGACTTCTGGAATCAACTCTGTGTCTGTGCTTGGGGAACATGATGCTGACAGATGCAGGAACTGGGAAAGGAACATCAAAAGGCTGCCTAGGTACACAAGTGCCCCAATTCCTTCAAAAGCCTTTAATTGACACAAGCACCACGAGAAAGTGGCTAAGGCAGACACATATGCAGGTATCTGGCAGAAAACAGCAGAAGAGCAGAGGCATGCAAAAGATGGATTGCACATGCACAGGGCAGGGGGCACCTTCCTTTTAGCTGGAAAGAACAGTAACATGAATTGCAGCTGGCACTCTCTAACTGTAGATATTTCTGAAGCCAAGTTCTGCTGAAGATGAGCAGTCAGCCTTAGATGATCTTCTCTTATTAACGTCTGTGAAAGGAATTTTGCTCAGCCCAAGCTGTCTTCTGTTTATAAAGTAGTGCAGTGACAGTGTTGCCAGAAGAGATCAGTGGAAATACCTGGTTCACACTGGTCACTGGTCAGTCTGCAAGGAGGAAGGGAATTCACTCTCCTGGGTAGTATCAGCATCCATAGGAGTTGAGAAGAACCACTGCAGCCAGGGCTGCTGCCCAGAACTCAGCCTGGGAGACACTTGTTGACTTGAGTTTGAGAAAAGGGCAAGCAGTCATCGATTTCCGAGCTTATACCAGATTTAGCTGGCTTTTGTTGTGTGTGGCTGGTACTAGTTACCAGAGGATTTGTACTGTGTGTTGGAAGAAGAGCCAGCCCTAAAAGCTATTATAGACAACAGACACAGAAAAGATCCATTCCAGACTGCATCTCAGCTGCCGAACAACTGGATGTGAAGCTGTCATATCCTTTTAGATGATCGACTGATAATGAGCTTCTTTTGATCTGCCTGGAGCAGAGAGAATTACCTTCAGTGCCTGCCTCTGACTGGCAGGGGGAGGCTTGAATGCAGAGTTTAAATTTCCAATTCACCAGGAGTTCAAGGGAAAACGGTTTCCATTATTAGAATATAATTTTAGTGAGAAAGTAGAACTTTGCTGTTAAGCACACCAATTTTTTTCTTTGTTCTTGAGCTATTTCTCAGTTTAAAATGTTTTATTGTCAAGTAGACTATAACTACCACGCACTGTCTGGAATGGTAAAGCATATGCATAGGTCAAGGAGCTCCCCAAAACTCAGGCTACTGGAAGACAAAGGCTCTGCTGCAGTTAGCAGCAGGGAATTGCTTTTGATTTGGATCTAACATGCTGTTTATATACTGACTGGGAGGAGGGGACAAGGACGTGCACAACGAAGTTATTGGAAAAAATACAAGGTCACCGGAATCACCTCAGTTACCTGCCCCAGGAACCACACAAATAAAGGAGTAACTGCAGTTAGGAGAAATACACAGTTGATGGTTTGGTTTTTTTTTTCCAGCAGCAAGATGCAAAGAGCAATGGGCAGTTCATGACCTTGGAAGATGGAACAAAGGCCTAAGACCATGTTCTGGGTAGAGAACAAAAATCTTTGCTGCTGATTTTGAGACAGAAAGAGAATAAAGCCATATAGACTTTTTTTTTAAAAAAAGCCAACTTCAAAATTTCTCTCTATTAGCTCTAACCTGGGTTTGGAGAATTTAAATGAGAGTTCCATTGTTTTAGGATCTATGTTCATATGTAAGGAAGGCGGAGGGACTGTATTTGAACTCCTAGGTTCATATTCTTAAAAGCTCTTAAATGATTGCAGAAAGGCAAATTCATGCAGTCTTAGCTACCTGAAAGCACAGTCTGACTGCGGCTACATAACCAGGGCAGAGTAAGATTGACAGAAGTAGCTGTCCTTACTCTTGCACCTTTCTACCCCTTCCCAAAGAAAGAACTCCTCCACTGAAATTGGTGGGCCCATGCTGAGATGGAAATATTTCATGACAAGGATGGACTGAAGTCAGATTTTGTTTCAAATATGCTCAAGTTTCTAGCAGCATTTAGGTCTAAAACATGGATCCATTTCTGGGCTTCTGAGCCTTAGACACAGAAACTGGAATCTGGATCCTCACCGTGCCTTGCACACGTTAAGCCTCCCAGCACTGGTCCAGATAATAGCAAAGAGTCACCATCTGGCTGGATTTTACGGTTTGATGAAGTGCTCAGTTTTAAGGCAAGCACGTGTCTGGCACCTGGGGACTGTGGAGCCCTGATCCCAGTTCTGGCACAGTCTTTCTGTGGCCCTGGGCAAGTCACGTCCTCTTCAGAGGAGGGAATTCATCAAGTGCCCCACGGCCCTGCTGAAATGGCAAAGGGCTGTAAAACAATCCACAGCTCCAACGGGAGGAGAGGCCGGCTGGAGGGGCTTCAGCAGCGCTAAGCCAGCTCCCTGCCACAGCTCCAGAGGTGCATGTGCTGAGACACAGCTGAGGAGGGCTCCTGTGGGTCACTGTGGGAGGCCTGCAAGCCCAAAGCTTAGGCTCCCTCTCACTAGGGCCATCCTCATCCTCAAGAGCCTTGGGGCAAAGTACAGACACATTTTTAGCCCCTCTAGTTTGGTTTTGCAGCTGTGTGACACCAGTTACTGTCAGGCTTTATAGGTGGTCTGAGCAGGGCTTGCAAATGCATTGTCAGCATTTTTCATTAGTTTGCCATTTGTTACCACCAACCATTGAAATATTCTTCAGTCTTTATAGGTTTTTAAATATGACATACTCCCATTTTGCTATAAACCATAGATACTTTTCTATTTACCATTAGAAAACATGAGAAAAGACACGGTAATTTCTCATCATCATGAATCTATGTTTTTCATTTTTTTCCTCCCTGTATAAGCAAGAAATAAGGAGTCCAACAAAGTAAAAAGCTCTTTTTGCTACATATTGAAGCTTCTTTATAAGGAAAACTCTTAATGAGATATGGGCATTACAAACAAAACCAATTGTGCTTAGTGGGAGCCCTTCCTTTACTTTCATCTTAAAATTATTGCATCTCAGTATGCCTTTATTTCATAATATATCCTCTTTGAATGCCAAAATTGGCCAGTCTGGTTTCATTTTTTTTTATAGTTTTTTTTTTCTTATTTCTATGTTTAGATAAATTTACCTTTTTTTAAAAAAAAAGAAGTTAAATACCTGTAAGGGTTATGTAAATGATTTGAAGCTGTTTTTCTGAACTCCAAACTAGTGACCTGTGTTGCTTTCAGCTCCAGAACCGGCCAGAAGCCCTGTGCCTTGCTCACCTCCTCATAGCATTCTGTAGGTCAGCCCTGGCTTCATTCTGTTTCTCACAACCAAACAGCAGGGCTGGACATATCCAGTATTCACTAGGATACATAGCATTTAACCTTTTATCTACACAGAGTGGCAGCTTATACTACATGGAGTTAGGTATCTTTTCCAACAGCAGCACACACCTCTAGCTCCTATCAGAAAATGGATTGCATCTGGCATTTCAGCTGGGACTGATGCTCAAGATCTTCCAGCAGAACAGCAATTCTAGAAAGCTTCTCCTGGCCACTATATACAAGGAATAAAGAAGTTGCAATGGAATGAAAACCTTATGGTACTTTTCTAGCCACAGCTTCTAGCGCTAAAGCCTTCAGATTTTGTCAGGTGTTGTTCAGAACATGGTATCTAATTCAGCAGTTAGAAAGTGATGGGAGGGTTGATCTGGGAAAGACCAGCTCCAGCAGTAGCCATGAGCTGACATACGACCTTCTTTCTGAAGGCATTCATAGTATAAAAAGGGGGGGAGGGAAGGCTGTCTGGGAAGATAATTCAAACGGCTGCAAGGATGAGGCTCACCAGAGGAAAGTAATCTGACAGCTCTGGGGTTCTGTAATTTACCTCATCAGTCCATGCAGAACAATTATTTCTCCTGACTGCAGTAAGATTCCTTCCATGAATTGCCACTTTGATCAACCATATTCCAGGAATCCATAGCTTTTCTGCTGCTGGCTCTGTAATGCTTATTCCATTCCCAAGAGATTACTTCCAGGTGTCAATTATGATGGAACATAAGCAGCCTCTTAGGGAGATGTAAGAAGTAAGCATCAGAGTTTTAACCCAGATCTGCACTCAAATAAGCCTCCAGTGTAGGCACAGGCTTAGGTCAGGCAGCAGTGAGGTGTAAATGCAGCTGATGTAGGTATCACCACAGTAACTGATAGTGGGTGACCCTCACTTACTTCCAGACACGTCTAGTTTCTATGCTTTACAGGATCCATCATTCTTAAGGCTGTTCTTTTCTTCCTAAAGCTCAGCTATCACAGGATATTCTTCAATCTCAAAAACCCATTCATCCCCATGCTTTCATCAGCTTGAGGTGAACAAGCTGCAAGGTTGCTCCTCAGGGCTGCACACAGACCTTTTCTCTCAATGAGGTTACTCATGAGCACATTCGTTGTTCCTCTGCCATCTCTGCTGTAACTGCTTCAATTTCCATGTGTACAATTTACACATTGCTTAGTCTTTCATGTCCTCTGACCACCCAACCTAGGAGACCAGCTGGGAGAGGACTGGGGAGCAAGGACCCTTATCCTCAGCGGGTTCCCGTGGTGCCCCCCAGCAGCTGTAGCCTTAGAGGCTCACTCCCTCTGCTGGTGCTCCCGAGCTGCAGCTGGGCCTTCTCAGGCACCAAAGCAGAGAATGTTCATTTGGTTGAGGCTTTTGCTTAACCTCTTCCTCCAGTGAGGAGGATGTCACTCTCTCTTAAAACTCTTTTGTAAATAACCCTGAGCTGTTTGGATCCTGGAAGAGGTGCTTCAAGAGCTTTTCCAATCCAGGTTTGTTGTGTTGACATCTGTGTTGTCACCAGTCAAACTGCAAGAAAAAGGGTGGGAGGGAAAAAGAGAAGGAAAGTAGAATCTATTTCTTCAGGTTTGGTTTTTAAGCCCAAACACAAAAGTACTAGTTTAAGCATTTTGTGGAAGGCTAAAAAGAAATCTACTCAGGCTGATACTCATCTGTGCTCAAAGCTAAGAGAACAGCAACAACGTGACTGCATGAGCAGTGTCAGGATTGTCAGGATCAGCACACAAAGTCGTATGAGAAGTGCATCTCAAGACTTTTACATCATAGGCAATGTTCTGTATCCTTGCTGACCCAGAGTGCTGCTTTTCACTGTAGGACAGATGAAGTCTGTACATGTCAATGTCCTCTGCTTAAAAAGTTAACTGCGTGTTTTGCTGAGTAAGGGCTCATTAGTTTAGGGAACTAAATGGTTCTTAGTTCATCCACTGCTTTAATTCTAGGCCTTAAGACCTCATGAAAAAATCCAGTTGTTCCCTTTCTAAATCCTCTCAGGTTACTCAAACCTGCTTCACTGTCAGAGAAGGATTTGTTCTTCTTCATAGGCTTGGTTTTGTTTTGTTCTTAAAGTGTTTTGTCTATCTTCATATTTTTAAAAACGCTCTAGAGCCCTTTGACAGCACACCAGGTAATGATCACTCCTTAGTGTTTGCAGCCTGTTTTTTCAGGACTTTGAGCCAGTGTATTATCAGACCTGCTACCCTCAGTAGGAATGGAATGGGTATCTGTGTGCTGTATCATGCATTTGCTACATATGCAGTCACCTCCTCCCCTGAACTTCATGGAAACTGCGTACATTCAGTTGAGAGCACATTACCTGTACAAGCACACCATCACTGGCACACAAATGCATCTGCATGCTGAAATTGCACTCAAAATCTCAAGCTCTTGAGAAAGAAGTTTCATTTCTCTAACACTGACACTTCTTTAGAAAACTTTAATGCTTTAGCAAACTGCTTTAGGAACAGAAAATGGTTTAGACATTATAAGGCCTTACCATCCTTACACAACTATCAACATTTAGCCAGTATTACTTAAAACATTTATTATAATTGTTTGGAAAACATTTTTAACCTCTATGAATAAGATGTATATTTAGCTGTGCTTAAGACCTAGTCCAGCAAAGACCTTTTCAAACACAAGCATGGGATTTTTTGAAGTGATCCAAGTGCTTTGCTGGACCAAGGCCTTATTCCAAAATTCCCACGTGTCCCGTTCATGACTAATCAATGCTTCACAACTGCTCCTAGTGTGTTTCACTGACAGACTCTTCCATGTCAGCTTAAAAACAAGGAGGATATGTAAGAAAAATTTCCTACTGTCTTGAACCTCCCCTCACTCCAGTTTTAGAGTTTATTCCTGTTCACCAAAAAAACTCTGAGTTAGATATGCTGGATTTCAATTCCTTAAGGTACTTTTTTTGGGTCTTTTTAATCTTGTTCATTCATTGTACTTAGCTAGTTTTAGCCTAGGTATGATGTTCATGGACTGCAGTTCTTGGAATAAGAGTTTACAGGCATAAGG
This sequence comes from Poecile atricapillus, assembly GCF_030490865.1. Lineage (NCBI taxonomy): Eukaryota > Metazoa > Chordata > Aves > Passeriformes > Paridae > Poecile > Poecile atricapillus. The sequence goes on along the minus strand of NC_081288.1, from coordinate 23,538,066 downwards.
TATGCGCAGAGAAGACACATGACATGATGATTTGCAGTAGTGGCACCTAGGGAAACAAACAGAAAGAAAGTTAGAGTTGGTCCATAACTTCTGCTGAAAAAACCCAATTGCCACTAGCCACTGTTGTTTTGTCCATCTGCATTTAAACATTGGCCACAGTCCTAGAAGCACCAAATGCTTGAGACACATTTTAGTGCTTAAGTCATAGCTTTAAGTCTTTAAATAATCTGACTGAAATCAGTAGGAGTTTAATGTTAAATCTGCACTTTTGTAGGAGGGCAATCACAATGCTCAGGAGCTAACAGCACCGACTTCTGCTTTTTCAGCACTCAGTGTCAACAAATTCAGCACTGCACAGTGACAGAAAGGAGGTGAACAAAGCTAAGTGTTTCTGAAAAAGTGGTTAATGGTCCAATTTCTGTGTTATATATATGTCACAAAAAGAAGAGTCAGGAAGAAAGAAAGTTTTTTATATGCAATTTCACCCTATAATGTCTCAAACCATTACACTTTCCAGAAAAGAGGCACTTCTCATCTTACATCTTTAAATATTAGTCAGCATAGAAATTCAGTAAAACTGCTTTAAACACATATTCTTTGTGCTCTTTGCTCTAGTGATCTTAAAATTCAGAAGGAAACTGATTTTTTGTCATACAGATATAGCCTTGACTATATAATATATAATAGGCTAGTCAGCCATCTTTGCAGTATTGGGACTCAAATTCAGTGGTGGTAGAAAACACTTCTAATAAATATCCATTTCCAACCTCCCTATTTCTTCATTCTCCTGCATATTCCGTTTTCTGTTTTTGGAGAGTTGAGAAAGCCACTCCTTTGGGAACACAGAGTGACTAAGCACTTCATAATGGTCTAACAAAGCTTTTTTTGTTCCTGTGTTTCAAATTTATATTTCTGGCATAAAGTCTGAAGATCCAATTAAGGAAGAACTAGCAAAACTGAAGGCTTCTGTGGTACAGAATTAGGCTCACAGTCAATTGCAGGTTTATAACTACTCCCCTAGTCAGCATTTATAGGGATAGGTACATTTTATGGTGGGAGGAAGTGACCTAAATGGGAGCTGTTCTCCAGCGATGGCAAGCAAGCAATTGCTCTCAATAGGAGAGATAGAATTCCTTGCAGGCCCTGGAAGCCTGATGAGACACAACTTCTCTGCTGTGAGCACATGTCTGGCATCTGATTACATCTCCTAGGGACTGAGGAGCAGAGACCACTCACTGCACCCAGGCTCAAAGCTACACCATTCTGGGCCTGCTTTGTACTTGAGGGGGACCACCCAGAAAGGTGCAGTAAGCACAAAACTGCATCACACAGAGGTCACAGAAACAAATACTTGAAAGACCATTTGGTATTAGAATTGACATTAAACAGGTCAAAAAAAAGGCAACTTTTACCATCCAAGGCTGAATCAATGGACCAGAAACCAAGTTTTTCTTCATGTATATTTTGAAAGGCTAGAGAGATCAGACTAACTCAACTTATCATCAAAAAAGGACCAAATTTTGCTCATTACATTCAGTGGTGTTCTGTTCCTAAGCACCTGTGCAACAGCTAACTTTGAAAATCTGCATAAACCCAGTAAATCATAGTAAGTTTCAACCAAATTTTTTACAGGGACAAATTCTGTCACTGCCACAGGAGCCCCTTTCCCCTGTGAAAATACCAGTTCAGGCCCAACACTGATCTGCTGTTACTATCTTGCAGAAAACGTACCCAGGGGGTTAGTCCTTGTCTGAGAGGAACGGCTCATCTTCCATAAGACAAGTGCCCTTAATGCTAGCCACAAACAATGTTTCTAAAAGGTTTCTTGCAGCAATGTCTTATTAATGCCTGAGTCACTGAAAAGGCCCATTTGGAAGTTTCTCTTAATGACTTCGTCTCTACTGTGATGCTCATTATAGGGCCACTTACTTCAGATACTGGTAGACTCAGTATAAAATTTAGTAGAAGCTCTCTTATTGATTACCCTCACACATCAGACAGCTTTTCACAGAATCAGATTGCAAGAATGTCTGGCTCTGTCTGAGACAGTAGTTTCTTTCACAATTATTTAAGGAGTTACTAAACTTCGCTAGGAACTTCAAAAAATGAAACGTATTAGCAACACCTTAAAAATAAAATGTAGTATTACTTCTAAAGTTCAAATTCCTGATTTTCTTCAAGGTCCTCTTACTTCCTGTGGATTCTGAAAAATCTTAAAGGACTGCTCTGAAAGTCATGGTCTTATTGAAAATATAATTGAGCTACATCTGCATGTGAGGTTTTTTAAAGGCAATGCTTTACACAGTTAGAAGTGGTTGGTTCTTTGACTTCTGGCATGTCCTTCCTTTCACACTACTTCCTATGATTGTTATTTGCACTGCAGTAGTTTTAAGACCTGGGTCTGAAAAAAGCTTCCCTTCTTACATACACTGAACACACCCTCAAGAAAAACAGGAATCTCAAAAAGAGTTATGGCACAAGAGCCAGCAGGACCATGCCCAGCTGAAAATCACCAATCACAGCAGGATGCTCAGAGAAGGGCTCATCTCTCCTCTGGATTACATGTGTTTACCCACCTCTGTCCGAACATCTGCTCCCCCAGGAGCAGAGCTGCTGCTGCTGTGAGCAAACAAAGGTGGTGCTTGGTTTCTGGCCAGAAAGACTTCAGAAGAAAGGTCTGACCAGGGGCAAAAACAGTAGCTGTCACCTTTACACATCAACAAACTGAGAATATACCTTCCTACTTCAGTGTATCATGGAAAAATCAGTCTTGAGGTACTGAAGTGAATAAAGTCCAATTTCCTGCCTTTCCCAATAGATTGATGCTGATATCCAAGATGCAGCAAGTTTCCAACTGTGGTCTTTTGAGGTTTAGAAATTTATCTTTCTCCTCCTCCTTCTAACTCTCCATCTTTCCCCAATATAAATATTGGAGTAAATTGTAATTTGAACGTGCACCATTTATTTTTTCTTCCCTTAGTCATGGGATTTCAGGTCACCTGTTTTTTGCAAAGCTTGCAATAATCTTGTATCTCAAATTCCTATTGGTTTCACATGTCTGTTTTCTGCTTGCCAGGTCAAAGCAAAACATCTCCCTCGCCTCTAAGACTATCTATAGTCCCTTCTATAAACAGAAGTTTGTTTATCTTCTAATAATAGCGTTTTCAGCCTGCTACGGGACAAATTTAAATCTAACATCTCAAAACTGCCGGAGAGAAAACCCAGTGTGTTACACGTGATGAGCTCCATACAACTTTGACATCCAGTTTTATGCTTCCCCTACATGAAAAACCAGTTTGTTTTCTGGAGACCAAGTCAGTAATGTTTCAGAGTCTGGTCTCAGAGTAAGACAGCAAGACCATTAGCCAGCCTAGAGGGAAGTTTCCTAGGGAGAAGGCATTCAGGCAGAAGCCAGCTGAATTTCCAAACAGACAGCTGCTTGTCTCTCAGGCTCCAATATGGGATCAATGCATTTGCCTAATGCTTTTAGGAGGAAAGCATTAGGCTTTCCTTGTTTTACAAGACTACAAAGCAAAAGCAAAAAAAAAAAATTTAGGCAAAATGCCTTGCAAAGGTAAAACCAGCACAGAGGGGCACAGTCAAAGAAAACCAAATGCATGGGATTATGAACCCCATAGCTAGAGAACAAGAAAGCAGGGGATATTGCTTTTTTCTCCTATTCTTCTGTACCCACTTTCACTCTTCAGCCTTGTGAGGGTCAACATGGGATTGTAGCAGGAGTATGTGTGACTAGCCCAGCCAGTATCCTCATTTCTGCTGGCAGAAGCATCAAGTACATTGACACTGCTGTTCTCCCCTTTCGAAATATAGACAATATCTGGGATTGGGTGCTTGATAATTCCTTGCAAGGGTGGGATGGAAGGTCAGCAGTGGGATGGAAGGTCAGCAGACAGATTGAAGGGAACAGCCTGGCTGTGGAAGAGAACACCTCTGCCCCCACAACAGGAGAGATCCCTGGCTCATTGACTACACACTCAATTCAGTCCTAACTTCAATCAGACCACAATAAAGAACCATCCCCTGTCACCATTTTTCCAAACACCAATTTTTAACTTTTTGATTGAAGTGCATGGGACTGTTAATTGATGCCTGTCAGCTCTTGAAAACTCAAAGCACTGTAACCAAGGGCAGTTCTGTTACACAGAGGCACTTGACAACTTACCATCCAGAGTACCCCAGCAAGCCACACTGCCCACAAACATCCACTTCGAAGGCATCACTTGAAATCATCAGTCTCTCCAATAAAAGCATGCTGGCTCCATAACCTATCAAGCAATCCCGTTCCATCTCTCCAAGACGTAAACCACCATCACGGGATCGACCTTCAGTGGGTTGCCTTAGAAATAAATATTTGGGAAATGTCGTAAGTATTCCAAAACATACATTCTATGACTCCAGCCTGTCTTCAAACTGTAGGAACAACACAGGGGTTGATGGACTTTAGAAACCAGAGCTGCTGATCTCACAAATGTGTTGCTCCTGTACCCACAATATGACGCAGTTCTGTAAGTGGCAACTACAGCATCAGGCCACAGCTTTTTACCTCACAGAATGCAGCTAAATAAGTGAAAACAAAAAGATTTCAAAGAGAATCCAAGACAATCTGGACACAGATTTGGCAGTCTTTCTTGATGAGACACTATCATGCGTAGCTAACAAAATGAAACAATATTCAGCAGCTAATGAATCAATCATCAACCTAATGTTTCAGCTGAACTACAGCTGATTTCAAAAATAAAGATGGTTTTGATCTGTGAGAGAATACCAAAATAAGTCAGCAAACAAGTAGTACACATATTGCTAACTCATGATTGAAATGCTATTTTTTTTAAAGTAACATTTATCTAGTTTATTTTTTTCATGTATGATGGTTAATAGTCATTCTATAGGTTCCTCTACACAAGTCAAACTCCTATTTTATTGTCTGGGGAGATTCCCTGTCCTTATCATGCTAGAGAAAAATTTTAATAAAGCAATCAAGTATACACTGAAGATTTTGAGGTAAAAAAATAAGGTACTGTATATTATCTAACATTAAGACTGCTTAAGCCAATTTTTCTGTTGAACACAATCAAAACTTTTAAACTTGTTTGTCATTCTGCAATTTCATAGTATCAGTTCTACACTCATGTACCAGCACAATGATGTAGTACTTAGGTTGCAAATATCAGAGCAAACTATGAAGCAAAAACAATCATGAATTCCTACAGCACTAATATACTGCATGCATTTAAATGAATATTTACATCTTAGTATTCCTGAAACATGACAGCAAAGAGAAGGAATTTAAAAGAAGTTACTGAGCTTCACTGCTCCCTGAAACCTCACATTTATGTGCTGTTTCTGACACTTGTAGCAGTGTAATCCACCTAAAATATTCAATTACAGATCTGGGCCATTACTTTTGGAGAATATTTTGTTTCTATTATTTCCAACAACTGAATTTGTTAAGCTTACTAAAGATAGTAAAAATTAAGATTTTGCCAACTTGCTGCAAACCACAGGAAAGAATTTCTGAAAGCCTTCAACAGCTAATAATCCTTTGTAACATGTAAAAACTTAGTCTAATTACCAGACCAAAATATCTTCTAAAGATGCAAATTGTATTTGTTTTTAGGGGGAAGTAGTTTCTCCTACTCTGACCACACTGGAACCTTAAAACTAATCTGCTTGTAATTCAAATTGTCCTTTTCATTCATATAACCTTCTGGTTTTCCCAGTGTTGGAAGAATGGATAGAAGTTGTTTACATCCTGATTAAACTCCCCAGGGCCCCCTCCCCAGACGATGGCACCACCACTGCTGTTTTAAAGGACTAACCCTGTGGTGAATGCAGTTTCTCTTCTGAAGTGTCAGGAGGCAGATTTTAAAAGCAGTTTGGACCTCCAAGGAATCAGGCATTTGCTGCAGTGCTAGAAGTGCCAAAGCTGTTTTTATGAACTGACTTCTGTAATACTATTTAATACTCAAGACTGCTTTCAGAAGTTTCACCTGGTGCTGTTCTACAGGACAAAATGACAAAATAGTTTTACAAATTTGAGCCTAAATAATCTCACCCCAATTCTGACAGGATAAAATCTCCGGAGAAAGTATAGTACAGGACCTCAACTCCATACATAGATATGCCATGGGTCTTCCAACAGATACAGGGTGAAGATTTTTACGGCAGGTGAAATTCCATTATAAAAAACCACAAAAAGCTCCCCAAACAAAAAAAACCCCAACTAGAACATTTAGCTGTTAAGTTTCACTCACACTGGCAGTATGATCTCATTGAAAGAAAACAAATCAAAATCCTGCCTACCTAAAATGTAGTTTTCTAAAGTGCCAAAAATTTCAATATTGAGATTGAACCTTTGAAAGGAGTCTCTCTTCTGCTTCCTAAGATTATCAGATTCTTCTTCCAGCTCACATGAGTTTTAAAACTCCTCATACAAAAAGTTGTTTAAAATGTTAAAACAGTACTTATAAAGCATTTGTTCTTCCCCTTTCCCACTATACACATGTACACTGCAGCTGTTGCCCTGGGCAACTAACTTCTTTCTTTATTCTAAATATAACATCAGAAAACAAAGCAGACTCTTGAAAATAAGATTGGGAATATCATTAAAAAGAGGTATTTTTAATATTAAGGAAAAACCTAAGTTCTTAAAATCCTCAAATGCTAAATAAAATGCAGTGATGCTTTAAATAATAATAAAAAAAGTGATCTTCATTCTATTTAACTGTTGCCTTTAGAAAAAAAAATCATAAACCAATTAACTTCAGTGTTTTTAAGCACATTAAGAATTTATTGGCACTAATTCTGCATTTTCTGCAAGAACAGTGGGTTCAGCTGAATGGTGATTCCTTGTTTTCACTTCAGAGGGAGAAATAAGTCTGCCTCCATGGTCTCAGCAGATCTCCCTTGTGTCTGATAAGGAAAACTAGTGATTAGTTTGAATGGAGTTGTTTGCTGAAGCACTGATCTCCAAGAAGTGGAACATTACCTAAAAAACACTGCCTGAAGAAGGAGGAGGGGGGCATCCCCTGCTCCCAAAGCCCTAGAGCACAGAGGGGAGCCCTGAGTGGTGTCTGTCCCATTGCTCCCCTGCACCACAACAGGACCTGGCACATCTGACATGCACAAAGACACACAGGTAGCAGCTCTGACCATGTCCATCAAAACAAATACACACGCAGAAAGCTCACATTGCTCACTTATAAGGAGAATTAAAAGCAGCTTATCTACTAAAAAGATTCAGCAGGACTGGTATCTGGGCAGCACCACATATAGAACTGTGTTACAGATCGTCAACTACCCATGGCATTGAAATTAAGGATTGTATTTCATTTTGAGTACCACTCCAGAGGGCAACATCCTGGTGGCTTTTGACCATGTTGACAAAGAGTGCTGCTTTGCAATTCTGCAAAGTCTTGTTTTAATCAGAACAATAGCTAGAATCAGTAATGATCAGGAAGCTCAAGTATTCTGCCTTATTCCAGATGGAAATACAGCTTTGCTCTGTCACTTAGGGTACATTTGATATATAATAAAATGCATTTCAAGACAATGACGGCCAAATTCCACGTTGGAAACTGTTACAGGATTACTTTTAAAATCAAAAAAGAATGTTAGATGCAATCTACTCTCCAGGAAGTGCAATGGATGATAAAACAATAGCGAATATGAAAGCTGGCAATGCCGACTCTCTCAGCAGAGGCAATGGCAGTAACAAATGTTTAATTATTTGAGGACAAAAAAAAATCCTGAAAGAATAGTCAAGAGGCAGCATAAATTGAACATCCACTAGCATTCCTGAAAGTCAAATAAGGAGCCCTAATTACACAATATGATGCTACTGATTGAACAAAGAATTTGCAGAAAGTAAGGGATGGGGGAAATCACACAACCTTCACCTTTACATATAAACATTACATTGACTTGGTATTTAGGCTTCATTTAAATTCAGTATCTCTAAACAGCTGAGAAGTTGAGGAGGCAACACAAAGGCAGATCAAGGGATTTAGGTAAGCCAGGAGTTCTAGTAAATCCTGTGTACTGTTAGCTAAGACAGAGTGTTTTCACTTTCATGTGAAGGACCAATATAATGCTTAACACACTGAAAATGGGGCAGACAGCATATTATTTGGGAATATAATTTATGTTCATATAGGCAAGCAGCTGTGGTTGTGCTACACCTCCTTTTCTCAATGTGGTTGATGAAAAAGTTCAGACAAATTACAAAATCTTTTCTTGATTTCCTTTCCAGTTCAACCACTGGTATTTATTTCCATGGAAAGCATAAGTTTGTCCTATAGCCAGTGTGAGGTTGGAAAGGAAATAAGCAATGAAAAGCCGAAGAGGAAGACACCTCTACAGCAGACACCTGCCCCTCCTTTCTCTAACAGCACATCAATAGGTAGAAGCTGCACTTAGTAAAAGCTGTTGTGCAGCCAGGCAAAGCAAGAGTGGTGCATCCTCACATGATCAGAGGCATAAAAATAAATGAAGAATTAAAGAATACAAATCATGCTTGTTATAGGGAAGAGTAAGGGTGGGATAGACACGACTGTGCTTACATCTTAAAAACAGTACAAAGATTTCTATGGTCAGAATCAGTACAAGGTTTGACTGATTCTTCAAAAAGAAGAATACCACCATGCAGGAGGTGAGGTATAACGGTCTACATAGTAACCCAGAAAAACTGGCAAAAGGACGTTTGGAATAATCTTCACTAGAATATACAAGATTAGCTGGAATTTAATTTTCTGGCAAGTTTCAGTAAACAATATTATTGTGATGGAGAGAAGTGAACTAAATGACCCCTCAGAAGCATCCCCAAAGCAAAGCCTGTGCCACTAAACTCTTTTTTGTGAGCAAAGAATATCAGAAACTTTGAACATGAGTGCAAGCAGACACAGACCTTGGCTTTAAGGAGAAAAAGTAAGTAGCACCAGTAAAAGCAGGAAGCTTCAATTTCCCCAAAGGTTTTCTCAAAGTGTTGAAATATTAGACCGTAATTTAAAATTTTTTCCTTCTACTCAGAACTGATTTTGTAAAAGTAAAAATGTTAAAGAATAAACAAACCTCTTAAAATACCTATGATATGAGTTATTTGACATGAACGACCCACAGCATGTACTGTGAATCATAGATGGTGTTTTTACCAGCTGCTAGCAGAAGTTTGAGAAGCAAACTCAAGTTTTGAACCACACAGGGCACACCTGAACCCTCAGAACAACCTCCTGCCACAGTCTACTGTCAGAGTTTTTAGTTTGCAACAATGTAATAACAGTTCATAGCACTTTGTACCAAATATCACAAGGTAAAAAACTTTCTTTTATAGCAATGGGTCAACTGGGCACACTTCTGCATGTACACAAGAATTTTGTGCTTAGCCTGTAATACCTGGTGAGCACTGCTCTGGGTCCTCGAGCTCTTGCATGCATTTTATCCAGCACCATGTGCTTCAGTTTCTGGTAATACACGGGACCAAAATAGATATATGCCTCCAAAGGCTCCCTGAAAGAATAAAAAACAAAGCAAAACCAACATCCACAGTTAGCACGCATCTACCTTAAAAGAGGCAAAGGTGTCATGTACAGAAGAAATGTGAAATAATTTGGAAATGATGAGTCCTAGAAAAATGTGTTTGGGCTTTCTGGGCAATCGGTTTGAAACCCTTTCCAGGGAAATCTTCTGAACACAGGGACAGTACACTGCCAGCACCACATGCTGCTGTCTCCATTGCAGCAAGGAACAAGCTCCTGAACTCTGGTCTCACGTTGTGCAGACATGCTCCTATAGCTGCAGGTACCTGTTTCAGCTGTACCATGGTAAGTCCCTCCTCTATCTACAGGAATGTTTCAACAGTGTCATCAGTAGCCGGGAAGGACTATAAATATGTCAGACCCTGAAGAGTGACTTAAGGTACTTCTCTTTATATTCCTTCATAAAGGTAAGCACATATGTAAGCAAATACCTATAGCAAAAATGCTCAGAAGATCCTTTTTGTAGGAGCACTTTAAGAAATTTCCATTTGCAAGAACTGCTTAGCACTGGAACACTATGAGCCTGACAATGTCCTCATCCACTAATTCTCCCTGCACAGTACCCTGAGGCAACACCCAAGGCCCAGAAGGGTGAAGTCCCTCCTTGAGTGGCTGTGCATCAGTGCAGCTGCCTGGCAGCACTGCCCAGCAGCTGCATCCAGGGGACAAGACTGCTGCCCTGGCTGGCACTGGGGGCTCAGATGAGCTGGGAAAAGGCTCTTGAGAACCGTATTTAGGCACTTTCATCAGCTTGAGAACATCTGTGAGCAATACAGAGGGTGTTACTCGTTACTCCATTCTATGAGCTGGAGTATGGCTAAAGATTTCTGTGTTTAAAACACCCCCAACTGTAAGAAGAGCGTAAGCGCCTAAAGATCAGAAAGCAACCAGTGAAAAGCACTCAGTCATTTCCCAGCTGCCACCTTCACCCAGCTACCACCTTCAGCATTAAAAATGACCAGATTTAACACTGACAGACTCAGCATGGCCACTAATTGGTTTGAAAAAAATACAAAAAAGGTATGTGCAATGTAAAACAAGCAGGAGATGAAAGTGTTATACTTCAGTCATTACTGACATTATGCAGTGTTATTCCAAAAGTTGACTAGTGAAGAAAATAATAAAACTTCATTAGACATTTGAAATCTGCAAACTTTCACATTCTTATGAAATCTGCCTTCAAATTTCACAACAAACAGATTAAGCCTGTGTAATTTGCTTGGAAAAAAGTATCAGTGTCCTTAAACAAAGTCTCTAAATAGGGCACTACAAAGTTGAAGTTTGAGGATGGGGGATTTTAGAGCTAGATACATGATTATATTCTCCCTAGGAAACATGATTAGTCAGATTTTTTAAAAGCTACCATAATATACCAACAGGAAGTGTTTCAAGGACCAGGATACATGATATACAATTTATGGAATATGCAGCGAATAAAGAAAACAAAATCGTATCTCTAAAACAAAAAGAGAAGCAACATATGGAATAAGTTGGTAGGAAAGGCAATTAAAATAAAAAGTATATAAAAAAAACTTGCAAAAGAGACCTAAACTTGCTCCTTGAGAAGAAGGGGACTGGAAGGATAATAAAAATAGCAGGAAGGTAGGATTAAGATACATTTTGGAAGGGCAGGCATGTGAAGCCATATGGCCTTTTCCTGTTCCTAAACTATCTTATGTTCTTTGAACTCCGTGTCTCAGAAGCCAGTCAGATCAACACAGCAGGAAGTTTGCAGATTAGAGTATTATGCCAGACTGAAACATTGTGTAATCGAAAGAAAAAAAAAGGAAAAAAGAGCACACACAGAATATTCCCAAGGAACAGACGCTTGCCTCCAAATCCATATTTACAGTACCATTAAAGTCAACATGAAAATGCTTATCTGATTCCAAGCATATGTAAGACTTTCTGCTGACAGAAATCTGAATTTTTTTCTATCTCTCAGCAAGAAAGTCTTGATTTTAGCTTTTTTTCCAGGCAGTAAAACTTGGGAAATTTTCATATGTACCACAAGGTTCATTCCCATTACAGCCACACATACACCAGCAATTTTTAAAATGTGGATCCACAATACACTTCTAAGAAATAAAAAAATGCACACTACTCTTCAGCCTCGTTTCTCAATCTCACAGCAGTTTGCAAACAAGAGAAAGTTCCCAAGCTCTGAGACATGAGAAAATTTTTTCAGATGTGTCTCAACGGGATTTCCCCACTCTCCTGAAACACCTAAATCTAAAGAGCAGATTCTTACCCAGTGATCCCAGATGTTACATAGTCCTTCCCGAGGTAGTTATAACCATGGCGAATAAGATCTTCACACACATCCTTAACTTTACTGCCGCCAAAAGCTGTTCCATAATGAAATCTGCCATCGAGCACCCCAGCCTTTCCAGCCAGGAGTTCAATCAACTTTCCTACCTGTGGAAGAAAAGCAGAGTTAGCAGCCTGGTCATTAGGACAGGCACATTGCTGGATTGGTCACAGCACAAGCTAGGCAGATGGCAGCCTGTTGCATGCAACAGGAGGAGTGGAAGAAGCCCAAGAACCAACTGAGAGTGCTCCTGTGTAAAGGGGGAAAACTGGACTCATCACAAGGTCTGGGAACACCTTTAATGTCCCAAGGCAGTTCCACTTCTTCCAGTTGTCTGAAAAGTGGGCATGATCTGTGTGGCCTTCTGCTGGAGGAAGCAGCCTTGGAGATTGACTCGCTGCACTGCAGCCAGGGGAACAGAAGGGAAGATGTTAACAAAGGAAGAAAGATCAGAGGTTGTGTGAAGGAAGCACTGAGGTCCCATATAAAGGGCAGCAGTGAGGTATTTAGCAGGCAGTGACCCTGCAGCACAGTTGCAAGACTCACCTCAGTTCCAGGGAGGTGTGCATAATTTAAGAAGTTTTATAGGTCTGGATCTATAATTGAAGCTCCTCTTCAACCTTCACCTTACAGTCTGCCTCAGCCAGATTAATGGGCACAGGCAATAGGGAAGGAAGAGCAAGAAATTTCCAAACACTAAGGGTGCAAGTGAAGTATTCAGTTGCATCCCTCTTAGCTTGAAACAGAAGAAAACGAGAGTGATGCATGAAGAGCCTGCAACCTTACTTCTTTCACAGTAGGATGTTTCAAAACAGTGAAACAGAGGGCTGGCTACTCAGAGCAGAGCAAGTGCATGGCATGATGACTGGAGAATATTCCCAGTGAAATCATGCTTCAAGCTTTTATTGTCCCTACTGAGTGATCCCTTCTCTTTCCCTCTTGGGGGACAGTGTCTTGTGAATCGGGCAGCAGCACTCACCGTCATACGCGATGGGAAGCCATGAGGGTTCATTATGATATCTGGGCAGATCCCTGTATCACAAAATGGCATGTCCTCCTGAGGAACAATCAGTCCACACACCCCTGCAGAAGAGAAAACATTTCAATTCACAAAAGAGCAAACCACCAGCAGGGCTGATGCTCATCACCAGATTTTCTTTAGTGTTTTCCTCCTCCTCTCTTTCTCATGGATCACTTTTCACCCAGATTCATTACCATGACCAGTACTCCCAACCTGCACACTAGAAGACAGCCCTTGTGACAGGACTGGCAAAATTAGCATATAACTAATACAATAGCTAATATATTAGCATAATGCTCCCAGTGATTTGTGTGTTAGCAAATTAGGGGATAAAGCTATTTTCAGCTGATCCTATTTTCAGAAGCAACTGGAAACTTCTGTCCAATCAGACTGAATATCTCAAGAGAGACACCGTTTTTAAAGATGATGCTATAATTTCCTGAAAGAAAAACATTCAGAAATTTGGCCTCTTAGCTTATATCGCTGGACATACAGAATTATTATTGATTTGAAATTTATTTATCATATGTATCTTTGCTAAATATTGTCAACAGAAACATATCAAATTGGACTTTGACAGGGACTGAAAAGAGAAGTAGGAGAAAATAAATAAAAAGCAGCAAAGATTTTTTTCAGGTAACATCAGTTTGCTGAGCAAAGACTGCTATCAATGAATTACAAAGTGCAATCCACTCCACAGACTGCTTTAATTTTGTCAGTCCATGAACACAAACTGTCCCTTTAAAAGTTTTGGAAGCTTTTGTCAGTCTCTATCAGTAACAGATAGAAAACAAAGAAAACCCTCCAAAGTCTAAAAATATTGCAGAAAGAATAAACAAAACCATGAAAACTCATTTTAAATGTCCATCATGCATCTCAAAATTTTCCTTCCAACTCTTACAATTTTCTATAGTGAATTCTGCAAATCAACATACTGCAGCTATAAATGATCAAGAGATCTAACATTCAAATTCAGGTGCTAAAATGCAGCTGCTTAAGCCCATACTCCTTTGAACCAAAGCTACTGTTTCAGCTGGACAATTTCTTCCAGAGGTCCTTAGAGCTGAAAAAGTCTGCAAGCTATTTGAGATCAGCCTGCTGCAACTGTGCCAGAGCATGCTTTGGGAACAGTCCTGGAGTGGAGGGGGCTCCTGGAAGACTGAGGGTACTGGTTACATCCCTAAAAAGGCATCCCCGACCAGCCAGTTCACAGGGGGATATCGGCGTCTGCTCAGGAGGGAGCTCCTCTTCCACTGTCCAAGCAAGACAGGGATAGGTGTATGGGACAGTAGTTAATAGAATGAGAATGGTAAGTATGGGGGAAGGGAGCAGAAAAAAAAACTGTCTGGGGCAAGGGGGTGTGTGCTGTTGCATTTAGTTTTTAAACCTATTGAAACTAATTTTCATTGTTCTACTGTGATAAATCAATAACATCCTTCTAGCCCTCCCTGCCAAGCAGCAATCATTTGCTGAAAATAAAAAAAACAAAAAAACCAAACCAACCCACTATCTCTTCCTTGCACAGCTTTTTTTTTGTCCTAAAATTTTATACATAAATACTCTGTTATATGTGTATTATCGTGTATACAATCTGCCTTATTTGCATTTACATCTAAGAAAGCATTAGGTTGCATCTGGACTTCACGGCACCTGTAAGCCAAGAATTAAATCTTAGCTAACTTAAAATTACTTTAGGCTCTGAAAACCTTTTATATGCCAAGCTGGTTCCCATAGCAGACAGCCACTGTGTTGTTTGTTTTGTGTGAAAGTGAATGATAAAAGATCCATGAAATCGACACAGAAAGGCAGAACAGCAGAAAGAACTGAGGGCTCTCCATCATAGCGGCTTCTACCCTCTGCTGACTTGTGTAACAATAGGACCTACACACCCAACTGCAGATCTAACACAGCTGTGCATTTCATTAGATGAAGAGCACTAGTGACACAAGTAAATAATTAACTTATTCTGGTCCGCTGACTGTGGTTATGAGACCAGTCATAGCTGACAGATTTTAATACAAGTTAACACAAAGACAGCATAATGAGCTTAGAAGTTAAAAACAAAATATTTAGACAGAATCCAGAAATGTGAAGCTCACTAGGCCATTTATAAAGTTTCTATTTTACAGAGGGAAAGAAAAAAGGGAAGAAAAAAAAAAGGGAAAGCTATAAAGCCACAGTTCTAAGCTTCTGTATTTTAAGAAGTTGCTGAGCCTGTAGCAGATCTATAGCATGTCTGTGTGTATTTAATAGGACAGAGAAGCTATCCTACCCTATGTTTTAAGAAAGTTCATTCAACTGTTAAAAAAGCTGAAAGATACTTTTCCTATATACAATGCTACTTCTAAAAGTAAGCAACTGCAATTCATTCAAAAATATAAACTTGATTTCATTTTGCAATCGCTTGCTTTCAGAAGCTCTTTAGGAGACTAATGCTTGCAGATCTACACTTTAAGCTCCTGAATTTTCTACTCTTTTTTTTTTTTTTTTCAGCAGAGCAGTACCAGGCAAGGCAACAGCTGCAAAAAAGTGACCAGTTGAATTAATTCATGTGAGTGGAATTATCATTTGCAACTGGCTAATAAAACAGTGGAGAGGAGGCTGGATTTAAAACAGCCTCAAGTTCCAAACCCTGTTCAAGTACGAACTGCATCTCATAACTGAGCAACTGCACCCCATACAGCATTCATAAGTAAGGCACACTCAAACTAGGAGGCTGTTTTGCTCTGTGGCTCTTACTAGAAGTTAGTATTTCTTAATTTCTACTGATTTAGACATCACATGAAAATTGATCCCCAGCATTCATAAAGGACACATGAAATAATTTGGTTTCATCCACTTCCCTTCCTCTCGCAATTTTTATATGCTGCATCTGGAATTGAGCAATTCAACTTGAGACTAAATTCCATACTGCAGTAGGCCTGAATGGCTTTCACCTATGCATTCTGGTGCCTCATCTGGGACCAGAATCAAGTATTAACAACCAGAAAAGGCTGCAGACAAAACAAAAAACAAAAAGTGTTTTTTAATGTGGATTAACAAGATGGTTATGTGCTTGAGCAAGAAAGCATCTGGTAACTTGCTACATGTAATTTCTTTTCAATTGAAAACAAATTAAATTCTAGAAAAAAACTTTCTGTGTATCAATTTTGCAATGTCACCTTAGAAGGAAAATCAGAGAAAATTCTAAGAAATTATTTTACAATATCAGAAAAGAAAAAAAAGTGGATTAATAAGCATGGAAGCTTAATGCAAGGATAACAGTTTAAATTAGAATAACCTTAAATCAGACATCCACAGTGGTTTAACATGCAAGTATAAAACAGCCATAGGCAGTGTTTTTCAATGCTATTGTATGGCAGCCAATAAATGACAGCCCCCTGACTATGCACAATAGCCCCCAGCCCCACACATGCTATCAGCATCAATGCTGACAGCATCTCAAACCCATGTACCTCCACAAGGCACTGACAGCATAAAGAGCCCCTTGCCCCTGTACTTTTGTCTGAGTTTCTTTTCCTAATCAGGAGAAACTCAGGTTTCCAGAGCTGGTACCTTTCGTGTGGTTGCTTTTACAGTTTGCTGACAAACACGAGCACAGCCAGACTTGTAAAAGCTCGGTTCTGTGCAGAGGGGGAAGGGGGGCGGCCGGGAGGGGGCAGGGACAGAACACAACAGTATGGGAAAGTTTTTCACCAGGCTACGATAAGGTGCCTTCTATACACACACATGCCAAATGGAAAAAAAAAAAAAATCATCAAATAAGTCAAAACAACCTAATATAGAAAACTAATTACTACCAGCAGGAGGGACATTAGAGAGCAAAGGAGACGACGTGAATAGAAGCAGCAGCAGTACCAGTTTCTATCAGCAAGATAAAAAGAAGCACATTACTAAACGAGCTTGTTTACTCATTCTAATGATACGGTGGTAAAAGAGCTAAAACTGACTTGAAAGGCATCTATTTTAGCTTCGCCAGATTTAGCAGAATTTGGAAATACTCTTGAGAAATAAGACAACATCACATAATTAAGCAAAGTTGTAGCTGTAACACATCGCTGTATGTTACGGACAAGTGACACATTTGCAAAAATTAGTAAGGCTGAACAAAAAATGTACAGCTGCTTCAAAACTCTCTAATTACATACTGTGTTGGCTAACTAAGCATAAAAGAAGTCTAGAAGAAAAAAGTGCTGCATCACATAAGCTTTGTTCAATATTGAATCATTCACTGATCTATCATATCACTCGCTACATCCCATTTGACATAAGAGGTAAAGAACAGAATTAAAATTAACAGATAAATAATGCATAAGTAAACTTGATTAGTTTTCTTATTAAAAACATCACTCTAAATGAGAGGAGGTGCTAGAAGACAATACAGTTTGTACACTGCTTTCCCATGAGCTGCTGAATGGTCTGATGTGATAAATTTGCATAGTCTGAAGCACACAAAGAGCTGATTAATTGAAACCCTTACAATGCTTCTGGAAGCAGCTATTGTAAAACAATAACCATAGGAACTTTACAAAATACACATGGCTGAATGAGTCAAGAGCTTAATAAAATGTGTGTTCAGGATACACTATTTGGAAACAGAATTAGAGATTTTTATTCTGTGCCATAAAATGCTAAATCACCCTAATTTCAGAGGTTCAGTTGAGGATTTACTGAAAAGGTCAGAAGGTTACCTGTTTGCTGCTTGAGATAAAAAATGCTGTTATTTTCTTCTTAAGACAGCGAACTAAGCAGCAGTTTTGTTAAAAACAAATAGAAAAAACAGAATGGGAAGTTTTAATGGCATTCTGACATTTTCTCAAATACAACTTCTGAAGATAAAAATATGGCAAGAAATCCCTACCTTCCCTGATGCCTAATAACTACTAATCATCCCACATTCCTGCAGTCGATTAAGAGCGAATTCTTTTTAATGCCACTTCAGCCATTTAATTACTATAAACCCACTGATGTTCTATTAGAGATAAAGTACTAATTCTGACTTGTAACATGGGGGGAAATTACACAAGTAGCCATTTAAAACTAGCATTTTATTTTAAATGTTCTGCTTATCTGTACTGTACAAGTGCCCATTAAAAGGAAAAAGATAAGTTGATCTCACTATGAAGTTAGGAAAGCAGATGGCAGATGCTCAAACTAATAAAAATTTCAAAAAGTAAGCAAGGTCAGGCTTAGGTAGATGAGTGGTATTGTCATGAAGTTTATGTAGCTGATAATGCAGTGAATGGATTTTGTTTTGACACTAAAGAACATGGTTCATTTAGGAAAACAAAGACGATCTTTCATGAATTTAAACTTGCTTCCTTGTCTTTAGAGTTGTTTAAGTGCAGATACTTCAGAAAGGTTTAATCCTTTATCTTAGATCTTCAGCTATTAAAAAGCTTCTGTTTGCCAGTTCAAACAATCTCTTGCTTAAATACAGTTTTTCCACTCCTCAGGAATACTGTTCAGTATTGCTGCTTAGTTCTGTGATCTACAGGACCTTTGTTGGAGGTGTTAATCCTTTTTCACATGAGAGACTGAGAAATGTTCTTTCAGAGAAGTGTTATATTGCTTTTTTTCACATCAAAGGAGCCCAACTTTTTCCTCATTGTGACTTGTAGCAAAGCAAGAGGAAATCTGGAAATATAATAATTTACTTTGTATGGAACTCAGATGAAGCTTCTTTAGCTTAACAATCCCTTTGCCTTCTGTGCTTTGAAAAGTGACTTTGCTTGAAGAATACATGATTAAAACAACAAAATAATTACCCCAAAAAGAGATTTTTTTATCCTTCTGGAAAATATATGATGCAATACAGTGAAAACAAAGTTCTGCAGTTCAGGATAAACATATAACTACCAGAGAGGATTTATTTGTGAGCCACTAGGTGCTTAATGACATTACAGACTATAGAGACAATGCCAGTCTCAAAGATCTTACTGCAACATCCAGTTTGAAGATGAATATTAAAATAAAGAAAAATATTTGCATTTCAGAACACAACATGGTGGCCTCATTTGTTTGGTGTTTTTTTTCCTTCTCCCCATATACTTCTTTTTGAGAAGCCTTGAAGGACAGGGAACCTTTTACAGGCAGCTTGGAAGGAGTGTACTTAAAACACGGACTCGCGTGAAAAGAGGGTGTGGTGGACAGGCCAGAAGTGGTGACCCTTGCCAATACCGTGTTGACATGTGAGAGGACACAAAGAAGGCAGCAAATACAGAGGCAGTGACATAGATCTGTATTATTACAGAGGCCTACAAAATCTACCTACATATTTAACGAAAGGCTTTTCTGTAACAAAAGGCTAAAGCTGGTTTGTGAGATTTAATCTGTTGTATCCCAGACGCTTTCTAATTCCTTTACTCTGCTTCCTTCTGCTCCAGTGACAAAGCACAGCTTTGAAATACAAATCAATTTGGAATACAGGAAAAAGACCATCAAAAAGTTTGAGACATGGTTTGTGCATTCTCTTATTTTACACATATTTAATTATTTAAAACCCACTACTACAGTGACTCCATGGAATCAAATCTCATGTTCATGTATCCCTTCTTGAAAATAACTATTTCACAAAAAAGACTGACAATGGAGACAGACATATGCTTTTTCTCCTTCTCACTGAACCAAGGTACTTGGTAGTTTAAGCTCATTATATGTTTAAATGGCCCTATAGCAGGCTTAAAGCTAACAGTCACAAATTAAACTTGAAGTCATAATTGCCTACATTCAGACCAAGATGAGAGAAAAAATTCAAAGCTAATTAAAAATTCTCTCAATAGAAAAAATTAAACTGTCAGTACTATGATTTCTGCTTCACGATTGTCTATATTCTTCTGATATGATTGATCCTTCCCCAGTTTGATGTCAGAGGACGATACCAGATGTAACTTTAAAAAGCTATCAAAGGAGATTTTCCTTTTCATGTCTTTTCTCCAGTTCTGCTGTTGACAGTATTGGCTGCTTCATTGTATAGTTAAACTGCAAAACAGTGAACTGCTCTGTTCTCAGTATTTTTTTTCTTAGTATCTATCAAATGTATCTTCTCCATATTCCTCCTTTCTCATGTTTACTGTAGCATCTTTTTCTATAATGCACTACAGGAACTGAGAGGTTTACTGCCAGGAGGGCTAGGAGTTCTAGTAAGATCTAATAATTTGGAATATGATCACTCCCCTGATCACAAGGCATTACTACAGATTGATGTATGTGACAGCAACAGGGACATGCCTGCAAACTCTGTAGCACAACTGTTGCAATGTTCCCACTCATATCTCCAAAATCAAGTTGAAAGTCACATTCTAAGTAAGTGATGGGCTTGGGTTTTTATTATTATTATTAGTAGTAGTAGTAGCAGTATCCCAAGAACAGATGCAGGGTGATCAGGCATTGTTAACCTGATGTAATGCAAGGTATAATTATGGGTGCCCTCAAAGTTTCCTACAGCATTCTGAGTAATTCTGAATATTGCTTTTCATTACCATGGGATTTCCACAGGTGGTTGCTTGCTTTACATTGTGAGATGTCTTAGGTGCATTTTGTCATATGAAAGGTCCTTAGCACCCTAAAGCCATACTACAGCCTGCCTGACAAAATTCTGTTTCTTTCTGTCATTCTTCCACTGCCACTCATGGTTCTATATTCGTGGAATATATAAAAACATATATATTTATATATGTTTTTATTAAATTAAATAAATAATTTAATTTAATTTTTGGAGGGATATGAAAAAAAAAAGTTCATTTACATTCTGTTCAACTATTCTCATAGGTACACATTAATAGCCCAAACTAGGAGAAAAAACTAACCCATGTATATTTTTCAGGCAAATCCCTATAAATATTTATCATGATTAAAAAAGAAGCTTCTTTAATATAATTTGGAGGGGTTTTTTTTTCATTCTAATAAGAAAATTTGTCTTGCACAGTACTGATTGTATTGTTATACAATAACTTGCTGCTAAAATACTGCATACCACTTATAAGGAGAAGGGTTTAACTAGACAAAGCTGAAACTGTTTCAAGAAATAGGCTTTGGTCTAACAGT
Source organism: Poecile atricapillus (assembly GCF_030490865.1). Lineage (NCBI taxonomy): Eukaryota > Metazoa > Chordata > Aves > Passeriformes > Paridae > Poecile > Poecile atricapillus. Next base: position 23,517,134 of record NC_081288.1, on the reverse strand, counting down.
GCTCCTAACTTTTTAAGCACTGCACAACTTCATTGTGTATGAGACTGGAAAAATATTTGAAAGAGAATCTACACAAAATCTTCATGAAGGAGGATCCCCCCTGAAAAAAGGAAGAATGGGGCAGTTAAACATTCCAATTGCTCAACTCCTTTGGGTTGCCTCTGAAGCTAACAGTCTTCCTCCCCTCACTTACCTTAACTATCCTATAAGGCTGCAGCACAAGAACTAGACTCAGTTTTATAAGGACAGTAAAGTATGTAATGCTGCTTCTTTACTTTTTTGAAACCCTCAACAATAGCAATTCCCAGATCATTGGGGAACTCAGTGGGAACAGCTTTGTATTTTTAGATCAAAAACCATCTTGAAAATACAATCAAGAAAAACATTTCAATGCTTATCAGAAGAGTTTCTCTTCCTTAATAACAATAGAAACAATGGAAATATTTCCTGAGAATACAGAGTTTCGAAAGCCAGTTTTGTGGGTGCGTGGAGAGACACTGTGGAATTACAGGTGATCTTGCAGAGAGCTGGATGTACTGGGAAAGGCTGTGCAGACTATTCTTATAGATAACACACAAACTTGAGGCAGTATCTGAAAACAGCTGTCACTGTGATCAACTACTGCCTTCTGCACCCATTTTACCTCCTCTGATTGACAGGGCTGCTGTAGGTAGATGTCCTGATGTCCTAACCTGGACACCACAACAAGGTGGATTACTGTGGTTAGTTCTGCATCTCATGACAGGGACACAGCTTTTATACCTGGCCAGTATTTATTAGGACAGGATCACAAGGGGTGTATGGGCTGTAATGGGAAGGATTTGGTAATATCAACCTCTTCATCTTTCCATCACATCTGACAAGAGACCAAGTAATCCTCTCAAGCCAAAATAAGACTTAAAAAATGTAACGAGATTACAACACTCAGGTAATAACATGGCACATACACTAACACAGAAGGTCATGCTTCAAATATTACAAATCTCCATCTCCCAAGTGTACAGGATGACCAGAACATGTCAAAACCTGTCCCACACTGACACCAATGGGAACAAAACATGCCTTTAAGTTGGTACAGTCAGATTGTTTTCGGTCACTTCTTTCTTGATACCCTTTTTCTGCACCTTCCAACTGTGAGATTCAGAGGATGATCTGACACTTGTATTTTTTCACATTCAGGTCAAGGGAGTTCACTGCTGTTTTTCAGCAGACATGGAAATAGGTTCCTGATTTTCATTTTCCTAGTAACATTAAAACTTGAGAACTATATGCCACCAAGCAGTTTCCTAGTAGGTACTCATTTTCAGGTTTTGGTCTTAAGATCCAGAGGTGCTCCCAGATCATGTCCCAGGTGTCTTTTTAAAAACATTCCCTTTCTTTCTGCTCTCTGCTGGTACACTCCTAGTTGTGTTCCTGATTTGATTCCCTTTTACACCATGGTTCTGAGTTATCTACCTGCAGTCTTGTCTTTAGAGCAGAATGTCTGCACAGACCTGCAAACATCCCATTTCATCTCTCATCTTTTCTGTGCGTTCAGAACCTCTCCAGTCTCTCTATTGACAACCCACTGACAAATCTATCACCTAAATCCAAACTGTAACTTAAAAAAGACCCAATCAAACCTCAAAAACACTGTACCTGTTTAAAATGGGCAACTACTGAATTTTCCAGAGTCATATATCAACTGAGAGTTGTTGATCATTGCTAAATTAGGTGAACTTAACCAAAAAAAAACCTGACATGGCCTTCTATCACTGTATTCATAAAATATCTTAACCAATCAATGGAAACATACATTATGTACATATAGAAGGCATATACAACATGAATTTATTTTCATTAAATGTGTCCTTTACCTTTCTGTCCATGACGACTGCTAAATTTATCTCCAATTTCTGGACGTCTGGTTTGCCTCAGCAACATTTTAATCAAGAAAGCATCCTCTGCATTTGATGAAATCATTACTTTTTCAATGTATGAATCAGTGGCACCTTTGTAGCTAGTAAAAGAAGCCAAAACATTGGTTTTACTTCTGTGAACCAAACACAAGTTACAGACAACTATCTCTGTCTTGGTAAGCTCCTGACCAAACAATAATCTTTATGGAACTTGTATATGAGGAAAAAGGATTTTATATTTAAATACATATTTACATACAAGTTGCAGAGTACAGTATGTTTCTGAAAAAGTTTCAAGAGCTGCAATAGAAACTAAGGGAGAATTAAGTTGAACTTGTAAAAGACAAGGTATGTTTTTTTTTCACACGGGCTCTTCTTGACAGCAAAAGCTTCATCATATATTACCAATTTCTTGATCTTCACTTAAACAAACAACACCCAAATACAGTTATAGTTGAAGAAGGGAATTTTCTAGAATTGAGTATTTTCTCAAACACCTTTCCTTCATGTAATTTGCCCAGCTCTAAAGTTATATTGCAACATACGTTACTGGCACATCTTTGTACTGTGGCTGCTGAGGCACACTGCTTCCTTCCAGAGGTGTCTGGGTCACAGTTGGCATAGATTTGTTCACAAGAACTTGCTTATTTTCTACTTTTTCACCTACAGAGAGCAAGAAGAAAAAGCACCATGAAAATGTATCTGACTGTGTTAGAAATACATTTTAAGCTTTTCAAAAAAAAGAGTAAAGTGGAAGACAAACTGGGGGGAACATGCCCAAGAAGTATTCTCTGTTGTTTTACTAAATATTGAATGTTAAGGGAATCACTAAACCAGTTTTCTTTGGTAAACTATAGCAGAACACAGTGCTGGGTGCACTATGAGAACAGCTATTCAACATACCCTGTGTCAGAAGTCTGCACAAAAGCATCTGAAGTCATCTGCTCTAAGCATGGAGAAAATTAACAGAGAACACTTTGCCATGATTGAACTGACAAAATTTAAAAATTCACACCTAAATTTGGGACAGCCCATCATTCCACAATGAGCTGTGCAAGACTACTGTCAATCTCACCTTGTATTTAGATATTTCTATTGACACTGATGTCACATATAGCTTTTCCCTGCTCCATTCCCTTATCCTGCCCTTTACATTGAAAACCAGATCAGGAGGATGCCAAATGATACAACTGCACACCAAGTATCTACCTCCCACCTCCTCCACTAAATTACACTGAACTTCAGCCTGTGTCTCTTCTGTCCACATGAACTATCTCAAACAGGTTTTTACCTACAAGCTGAGAACAGTCTCAGTCTGGCGTCCAGCCTGGTCCTATCTATCCTAATACTTCAGAAAATTCTCACCTTTTTTTTCCTTAATTAACTCTGAAAGCACCATTGTGATGTGTTAAAGAGCAAAACTGACCCAACTGTGTTACTAGAATGGAATTAAGTTTGGTGCCCTTTAAAACACCTTTCTTACTAGATCCTAGCAGATCTATGAAGACATTTTCTAACTGAAGTATGACAGTATGGGAGGATTCTTTCTCAAATCTATTACCATCGGAAAGTTATACACCTCTCTTTACGTTTCTATTTATTTTTCTTATCTCTCTGCAAACATCTTTCTAAAGTGTTAAAACCATAAGGTTTTATTTCCTCAAACTGCATTAACTGACATCTTGCTAGGGGATTTTGATGCATGAAATAAAAAAAATAAGGAGTCTATCCTGAAGAAAACAACAGTACATGACAGACAAACAGGGAAAAACTACAGTATTAAAAGCTTGCCAGTTTGGGAACATAAGAATACAAATTATAATGCTTCATTAGATTCACCTTATTAAAAACCTCACCCTTTTACTTAAATATAAAACTACTCATTTCAAGTACAGAAGTCCCTCCAATGACTGGGAATATGCTGCTTTCAGGAACTAACTTTTTAAAATTTTCCATCACATTACTGTTGATTTCAAGACAAAAAAACTCCCAAAACACTAAGTATAAAACAAGGTGTGCAAAAAATACCAACAGAACAATAATTTCCACTTTGGCTATGAACATGCCATGAGTGAACATGCAGTTTGACCTACCTGGAGAACAGATACCATCAGCATCTAAAATCTCATGGCGCCAGATTGGTTTACGGGTAGCTGCATCCAGCATCGGCCCCATCACTTTATCAAATGTCTGATTTGTGTAACGCTTCAGTGTGCACTTGGCATTCTTGTAAACAAGACACCTTCCAAAACCTAAAATGGAACACAAACTCATCTGCCTAGGAATTCAAAGATGCTTTCTGATCAATTTAAAATCTGAGCTATGGAATATAAAGTATTTTTTGTTAGATTATTCATTGGCTTGAATACACATAACATTGTACACGGATACCTAGGGGTGCACAACTTAAACATCAGATCATGTACGCTACTTTTTTTTAGACACTGGGCTACAGTCCAATTCTGAACTGTGCTGATCTGCTTCTGTATCTCTGCACACACATGCACATATAATTTCTCTTGAAATCACTAAATCTTTTGAATGATTTTGGTGATTTCCAGGAAGATGTAATATGGGAGAAGAGACTGCAATAGGGTGAGAGGAGCACTTATTCTTTTCATGATTTCTAAGAAACTTGAACTTTACTGATGTTTGTGGCTGGCATAAGCTAGTCTACCAGGAAAGTGCTAACTGAGTGTTTAGTATGATCAACCCATTATTCTTTTTTCCCCTCACCTGAAATTATACGTACTGTTACAAAACAAGTGGGTTTTGGATGAGAAAAGTATCATTTGTGGAATTTCTCTCCAAGTACAGCAACCAACCATGATACTAAAGACTTTAATCACATTTAGAATTACAGAGAGCCAAGAGCAAGGCTTGCTAATAATCTTGCATTACTTTAGTTCATTTGAAAGACGGCTGTGGCCACATACAGTACATCTATATCTTCAGATTATGTCAAGTAATTCCTGACAGGCACCACAGCTCTCCCTCTAAATGCTACCAGTCTACCAGAAAAGAAAACATTCAGTTTTAAATCATGCCTGTTGTTGTTTTAGAAAAGGAGGCATAAATTAAATGCAGCAGACATTAATGCCAAAGATACATGTCTAGGAATACTATTATTGCTGCCTAGCAACTAGGAGGAAGGGAGTTGGGGGACGGGAATAAAGTGATGGACAAATCTGATTTTGGCCACCTGAAACTAAAACCAATTTGATCATTACACTATGCCTGCTCTCAAAGGAATTTATTTAGAAAAGGGAGAGAAGAGTGACTAAGTTATCAGGCAACTCTCCTCCAGCCCTCAGCAGCATTAACATGAAGTGCTGAAGAAGTGTGGAGAGAATGAGACAGGCTAGACATGCACAAACATGGGCCTCTGTTAGTCAGCCTTCCCTTTGGTGTTTATGTACTTTTACTTAAAATACACTCCACCACAGATTTGGTATTTATTTTTAAGGAAGCAGGTAATTAATTTAGCCCTTAATAAACACTAAATTACTTTGCTTTACACAATACTATCATTTTGTCCTGGAAAGTAGGCAATACTGCTACTGCTCCCTCAGAACACCAAGTTTACAAAGACACAGACTGCCTCAGGTTCTATTCGTTCCCTAAATACATTCACAAATCTAATTTCATCTACTGCTTTTGTTACTGGTGGAAATAATGAGACCTCTCTGTTAGTAATGAACAAAGGTTCAGGTAAACATCTAAAAAGCAAGCCCAACAGAACAGATTAACTCATGCCTTATGTTTTCTGTAAACCAAGTATTTCCACTTTTTTATTTGAGGTCAGAAGTTAGCCAATTTTTTCTTATAATATTCAGACTCAGAAGTTTATATGCATGTTGGTAGCTTCACCACACTACTGTATGCATGGAGCTACAATCACTAATCATACAGAAAACCAACAAAAGCATTCAAAGCAGCTTGGGAATTCAATTTCTTAACTGGAGATCTAATGCTCATAACTGCAATAAAAGTTATTACAGGATACCACTATGAGAAAACAAGTTTATTAGAATATATATTGGAAGACACACTGGAGAAGTGGGAAAGAGCTGATGGATCTTACCTCTGTCCAAAGAGGCCTTATTTAAGACAAGAGCATCTTCAATATCATAGCCACTGTAGCTCATCACAGCAACTGTGGCATTCTGTCCAGCAGGGAGTTTCTCAAAATCTATCAGTTCTATTGTTTTTGTTTTGACCATTGGCTTTTGTGGATAAGCAAGGAGATACATCAGAGTATCTATCCTGTTTCTTTGATTGTATCCAATTGTACCTGCATGCAAAAATAAAACAAAAGCAGTGAACATTAGTGAGTTTTCTAGAAATGTTTGGCTAGAAAATTACCAAAATGCAAATTAATTAAAATCATACAGAAATTCTTCAAGAAAAGACGAAAAAAAATAATCGAAGCCAAAACAATTTCACATTATTATACTGTAATAAATACATAAGTAGTTTCTTAATTTAAGCTCCCAGAAATAATTATTTTCTTTTGAACAGAGAAAACCTAAGCATCAATATAAAAAGAACAACAACAAAAGAAATAAAAGCCATTTGACTAAATACAGATAAGATGTTCTTTTTCAATCACAACACTGAATCCTGCAAGTATGAAGTTTGCTTTTATTGTTCTCACAGCTACTGGGTTTGGGTTTTTTTGTGGAGTTCAACTTGTGTGTCAGAGACTTGATCCAAAGTTTCATGAGAATCAACAGAAAAGACTATCACTGAGTCCAAGAGAAACTGTGGATCAAGCTCTTCATCTTCAACCTCATATTTCCTTCCTTTTTTGGGCAATAATTAGTTCAACAGCAGCCTGTGTTAGAGTGGGACAAAGTATTAACAAAGCACACCACTAGCAGTAGCCAAGAGTGATTTACTTTCTGAAATTAGAAGCAGCATTAATAGAAAGACTACAGTAGAAGTCCACGTCTATATTTGTCTTTTTACATGAAATTAATTTTAAATTTACAGTTCAGAATTCAACCCTTTGTATACACCTCCCAGCTTGAGACTGAAATTTTTGGCCCTGTCCCATCAGAATGCCAAAGCGTCTCCTGAAATCTGAGGAAAAAATAATTAACACCCAGCAGGGAAACATAAACCGTTGTGTAGCAGAACAAAGGTTAAGGCAATCATATGTTATTGGAGTTTGCTGTACCAGGACTATGCTATGTCTCTAAGCAATTAAGAAATTACACTCTGAAAAGTTAACATTTTAAAGTTTTAAGTGTTAAATAGTCTGCAGTACTTTGTCCTTACGGTATAAGTCTTTCAAAACCTTTCCATTTTCTCCTGCAGTTTCAGAACCTGGCTGCTTTCTTGGAAATATCAAGGCAGTCAGTGTATCAGGAAGATTTCACACGGCCAGGAAGGATATCTGAACACCAACCTGCTCACTGGGGAGGTCAGCTTCCCATTTTACATGCATCTACTTGCAGTTCCCATCTACATTAAATGTCTAGAAAATCAAACTCCAAAATCAGGCATTTCCAAAGACCTATCCTGTCCTTGGCACTAGGTTCACTTTCCTAAACCACAACAGGTCTACCCTTCCCATGGACAAGAATGGTGAGATAGCCCAACAGCTACTGTCTGAAAATGAACTGTTACAGCCTGGACTTTCCTAGGTTCTACAAAGTAGAATTTCTTCTCAAATGACAAGAAAAATCTGGTAGAGTTGACAGGCTTAACTTGTCTCTTGCTTTTAAGCAGTTCTTTTTCTGTCTTTTTCTTGTATAATGAAATGAATCATCTCTGAATAGAATTTTTTGTCTCAGGTAAGACACAAACTGGTAGGGCCTGGATTCCTCAAGACTGAAGACCTTTGCAGTCCCACCCTGCAAAGCCCTACTTGGCCCTACCTAAATATTCCTGACATACTCTTGAGAATTTAGTTAGACATTGTTCCCATTGTACTTTTGACTCAACCCCCTTGGTTTTCCCAGTCTACAGATAGGAAAATATACTTCCAAATTAAAAACTCAACAGGTTTAGACCATTATTCCCCTCTGCATCTAGAATTTGTGTGCTTTCAGAATACGTTGCAGTGAAGCACAGTTTAAATGTTTTAGGTACATTTTCCTGATGTTGAGAGAAATCTTTCCAAGGGAAAATCATGCCAAACTTAACTTTCAAACTGCTTGCAATTTTCTTCTTCTCTGATATCTTTATATGCTATACCTGCTATGGTTCACTGGTTAGACAGGATAAAGTCTGGAGCACCAATTTTATCTTTTACACTGTAAGGGTGTCCTTTAAACCCCAGTGACAATCTGTGGAAGTCCTCTATATATCAAGGATTTCAGATGACATTTTTACATATTACAGGTAATGCAAATGATTTCTCTTCAGATGTTTCACATATTCCAAAACTGGCATTTTTATCAGAGGTTCAGATACGCCTAACAGAACTGCTACTGTCTGGGAGCCAGAAGCAACTGACATTACTGAGATTCTGAGCCTCAATAATAAACTGTATTCAGGCTATTCTTCAGGAGATGAATGCTGTATCAAATTGAAAACATATACATATATATCCATGACAGATATGCTATAGGGCAGGAAAGAAACTGACTAGAGAGTGATTCCAGAGCACAAATGAAATAAATTAGCCAAAAAACATGCCATAATATCAGCAATATTATTCCTAATTGCTAGGAATTAATGGTTATACAAATAATGCTTTCTCTAAACTGGGCTAACAAACCACAGCCTGAAACCACAATCTGCTTATTTAAAATAAAGCAGCAGCTCTCTGCAGAGGACTGGTGTGTTGAGACGTGCCCTCTGTGTGGGTGCTGAAATGAAAGAAGTCACTAGCTTTATTTCTGTTTTCTCTCTGAAAGAACAGAGCCCTTGTTTGCTCTAGCCAAACAACCAAGCAAAAGTAAAGTATAATTAAAGTTCACCATAACAAACCCTGCTCACAATGACTCGCATTTATAATTACCCCAACAGCAAGAACCAATTTTTTTCATTGGTAATTAGCCCTGGTTAAAGCAAAACACACAAGGTTGACCTGGATACAACAAAGATCATTTTCTTGCTTTTCTCAGTACTTGATATATTGTGAATGCACGTGTGCATTCTTTCTTTTTTTTTCTGTTTCCTGACAGGTTTGTTTTTTTTCTTTTTAAGTATCATTTGAGTATCCTTTAGTGTGAAATAATCACTATAAAAACACTACCTACTGATATTTAGCATAAATGAGGCATTGTTATTCTGATGCTGAAAGTTTTGAGAATTCACCAGAACACAGCCAGCTAAAATAAGCATTAATCCAATCCTCTGGTGTATCACTTACAACAACATTAAACTGTACAATCAAAATTAACAAGGATACAGAAATCAATCTGCTTGAGCCAAAAGGGCTATTACTGCACATGCCAAGAAAAGAATTGCTGTAATTCTCTATTTCCCCTGTTTTCACCATGGATTTTCTATGATTCTGTCCTTTTATATGAGCACAAAGCAAGAGAGCAAGAAGTATATTTTTTAAAAGCTGTGATAAGCCTTGCAAAGGGGGCTCCAACTCAACTCAGACAGATTGTCACAGTACGCACATTAAGTGATCTGGATGTTAAGTATTAGAAATACTCTTTTCACAGTAGAAAGATTAAGGAGTGGGTTAAAAGATTATGACTAAATTGGCAGTGGGGGCGTCGGGGGGAGAGCTCATTTCTGCCTCAGCACTTCTGTGCCTACTACCAACAAGAGGAGAGGTGTCAAAATGAGGTCGTGTCGCAGAGCACAAACACTCCTCAAAGAGCAGTGGCAGAACAGAGCTGCAGCCACAGCACATCCAGATCCAGCTGTGATGACCAGCAAAAGCTGGTTTTGCTTTGAGGTTTGTTTAGATTCTGTGCCCCTAGGCTAGCTGTACAAAATTTGGGAGGACTCCAGCTCTCAGTCCACTGAAGAGCTTTCACAACTGTCAAAACCCCCCAGCACTCAGTTCCTTGAAGCATATTTATCCTCTTAACTCAATTTTAACACATTCAGCTGGCTATAGTACAAGACAGAGCAGTAGATAAAGGGCTTTGCTACTTCACAGAAGCAAAGCAGAAAGTACATCATACAGTAAGAAGCTTTTTTTGTAATATTAAAGTTTTTGCTTCATGATAAGCTTCTACATCAAAGCTCTCAGCCACCAACATCTGTGCCCTTCCTTTTCTTTCAGAGGTTAAAGTAACAGTCAACACCCAAACCTTCATTTCCTTACTCAGCACTTGAGTTCATTTGGGTTGAAACTGCAGTGCACAGTTGGGCTGTGATTGTACAGCTTGCTTTGTGTACCCACACCATCACTTACACAGTAGCACATGGGCATGTGCAATATGGGGATTACTGGCAGGAAAACTGTATGTTTTCATTCCTCTTATTAGGCTTTTACACAGTCACAGATGTACAATGTGTAAAACTGACTGGTTTTTTATGTCTTAATGGAATTAAAAAGTCCAGTTTAGAGCTATTTCTTTAACTGTAGAAGCCTTTGATCCTCTTAAGCATTATTTTACCAACACATGAAATGCAAACAGTACAGACTTTTGTATTTTCATCTTAAGTGCTTCTGAGATTTTAAGGTACAACTGTCAACCTTGCACTTAAGTGTCAACATTCAGCTGAGGTCTTTGCAGCCGCTGTTGTATTTACCACCTACCTTCATTTCAGTCTTACAGTTCAACCTGCAACATATGGTAAATAATCTGTGCCGAAAGTGAGCGGCTTAATTTCAATTTAATTTTGCTGAGATCCAGTTTGGTCATTAAGTGCAGCTCTAGTCCTCCAACAAGATGACTCATCTACCCCTGAAAGGGAGGTATTTTTCAGGGCATGTAATGCTTTCCAGAAGAAACATTACTATTTTAGGACCTAACACTTGTCAGGGACACTGGATTACAGACCTCATTGCAATCTCTGATGTCCACTCTCCGCTTACTTGTGCTTTCGTGCCTTTCCTCAGCTTGATATTGCTTAAAAAAGAGACTTAAAAAAGAGAAGACTGTCCAAAGCTGTGGCACAGCAGCTGTGATATGGTCAGAGGGGGTGGGTCAGTGTTGACAAGCACAAGGCTTTCCTCTCCCGGTCTGAACCCTGAGCTCCCTTCACTGCCCCAGGTTTTGACAGTCAAGGGAGTGACACAGGGAACTTGGACATGAGACTTTCCACATGGCAGTGCTGGATGAGAAGTTGCTCTGCAATTTCAGCATGGAGAAAGAAAGCACTAAAGGTGAATGGTTACTTAAAGGTTGGGGTTTGAAGCACTACATCACATCTCTCCACAAAAATAAACAGAAAAAAGTATGTGCAATGGAATGTAATGGGGGGAATACCCTCTAGGTCTCATCTGATCAATAAACATAGAGAAATATCTCTGCTCCACATATTGCCACTTATGGTGGCTTCTTTCTATGCAGTTATTACAAAAAGCTTCAGGTGTTTGCAGGTACTTCAGAAGAGCAAAATATAGCTCAAGTCATGTGCCAACTTTTAAAATTTACTTTTATCTAGCTGCTTTTTCTTTGAGTCAGGTGTTTTGTCATAACAAACTGAAACAAAGGCTTTTTTTTTATTGCTCAAGATATTCAATGGCTTTTGTGTTCCTAGCGTCAGCAGGAACGTCAGAGGATTGTATCCAAGGAGCTAAATGTGCAAGACCTAGGGTCAAAGCAGCTGAATACACCAACCTCAGAAAACACAGACAATGAATTGCAAATGACACTCAAAACAAAACGGGGAAAAAAACCTTCACACAGAAAACTACAAAAGAACTCCACAGATACTGAATTGGCTTTCTGTACACACTGATCCTGCTTAACTGTGTGTGGTAACTAACCAAACCTTCTGAGACTAATAGTCATAAAATAGAGACTCAGGGGTGGGGGAAAGATAATGGGATGGGGGAGAACTGTAAGGAAAAAGATTGCATCGCTCCTCTTTCCACCCACCCACCCTTTCTCTTTTTAAAAATTTAAATAGAGAACATGCATCTTGCTATTTTCTGTTTTCATGTGCTCAACATGACGGTTCAGCATAAGGCAGTTCCTTTGCTATTAATTCTGCTGAAGAAGTCTCACAAAAGGTGCAGTGTTTCAGCTTTGAACACACAGCACAAAATAAATGCTTTGGTAAACCTAACTGAAGTGGCAGTTTCTTCATGAGACAGAGTTGTGCTACTGTAGCTCCCAACTTGCAAGCAAGCCATCAATACAAGCCATGAAACCAGCCTGTAAAGCACCAGTCTGAATGCAGCTGTCTGAATTGATGTATGACTGCTCAGGCTCCTCTGCCTCAAACACAGGCCATAGACTTGGACACTTTAATGCTGGTTTCTCTGAGTATTAAAGAAAGGATTCGAACTTCACTGCTGTCAATTACCCCCAGCAGCAAATTTACAAAACAGTTGGGTTTTAATGACCAGATATGACACTGTCAAATGAAATAGTAAGTAATCAGAAAATTGATTTTGTTTCAGTACTCACCCTCTTCATCCAAAACAACAAAAGCACAAAATCTAAACCATGGCTGTGGAAAGTGTTCAAATAACTAACCACTCTCTTTCACACTTGATTCTTCTTACTCTCTCATGTAAATGTTAACTATTGATATATTTATTTTTACGACAATTACTCAACCAGTCAAGGAAACACTCCTCAATCTATGCTCTGTCTCTCTTTGTGAGAATACTTTTAACTCTTTTTTGTCTGGAAACACACAGCACATGGCAGCATAGAGAGAAAAAAAAACCAACTCTGCCAATCCTGCAGATATGCTGAAAATTTGAAAGTTATGATGATTTCCAATAAAACACAATAGAAAATGTGAAAATGTTCCAGTTTATTAAAATTTTCTTTTAAGTGTTAAGAACTGCAGATATAGTCTTAAATAGAACTGACTGGTACTTTTTTCACATTAATCTTTCCAAGTTTCAGAGGTAAATTCTTTTTTTTCTCAAAGCTAAAGAAGTGCTCTGTTACATTTCCTAGCAAAGCTTTTATGTGAACCAGGAAAGAAAGAATTTTTCTTTGTCACTTTTGCTACATAGCTTCAAAAACTAAATAACACTTCAAAGAGGAATAAAAAGTGAAGTCTTACCCATGGCTTGTTTCCCCATGGCACACTGGTAAGTGTTTCTTGGGGACTGGTTGTGGTGAGGATATGGAATCAGCCCAGCACAGACACCCAGAAGCGTGAAAGGCTCTATCTCCAAATGGGTTGTATCTCTTAAAAGAAAGAGTACAAATTATGGCAGGCTTGTGAACAAACAACTTCAGTAGAATTTATTTAATTTAGCAGTATCTCATAACACTTTACATTCAATTTTGTTCAGGAGAATGTAAGTCAGTAGGACCTCAAAACATGGATTCACTACAGGATTTTTATTTTTATTACTAAAACCCAACAACTTTATTTTGGCTTTGTTTCCACATGAGAAGAAACGAAGGAGAAATAAGTCAGGGTTTATGAAATTCCGTAATGGAGGAACAGCCTCCAGATAATGACAACCTGAGGGAGCTCAGTAAGACAATAAAACATCAGTTTATACAGTAAGACCCAAAATGCCTTAAGGAAAGTCTTCTCATGTAATGAGAGCCCTCCTCATCAAATCACTAATCTCAGAGATCCAGAAATCCACTGGGGAGATGGAAGAAGGAAGAGCACAACAGATTCAGGTATTAAAAAACCTGTTTTAGTTTTCCAGGGTCAGCTGTATCAGTTAAAGAGAAAACATCTGTCTCCAAACCAGATCCAATGCCATAGGTACATGACATAATACAACACTATTTGAAAAGCTCTGCAAATATTTTGGAAGTGATTATGTTGTTAAAAGATAGTACTCATGAGAAGTAAAAAGCCAGGGAAAAGGAGTAAAGACAGAGAGACAATTTGTTCTATCTGGCATGAGCTTCAGAAGAGAAAGTCCATGCTCAACAAAGACAAATCATAGCACATTTTGGGATGCAAGTGGAGAGACTAATAACTAAGAACGAAGTGTACAATAATGCTTGGCTGGAGCAGATAGGAATTTAAATCAAGATAAGTAATTAGGAAGTGGGGAATTATGAAATACAGATGATTATAACTAAACCTATTCAAAGCCTATCTTTCCTGGATTTATTACAGAGAGCTTGGGTTTATGCATACATTGCTTCTTCCAGACATCTAAACCCAATGCATTCTGAAAATCTCATCTCATGTTTGACTTCTCTTGGAAGTCTTTTGGAAGACTTTAATTTTTGAAATAAATTAATTTGATTACTAAACTTCAGGATCTTGCCAAGGAAATGACAGAAAAGTCTTTATTATGGCAACACTCAAAAGACAGCCAAGCACCATAAGCTAAAAAAGGCTAAGGAGTTACCCACAAGCACATACAGACTGAAGACAAGTGCCAGCAGAAACTTAGATAAACGATATATGTACTACTGGAAGAATAATGAAATCTGAAAGCTGAAAAAAAAGACCTGGAAATCCTGAGGATTAAGCCAATGAAACTATCTATCAGTCCTAGAAATCTTTATAAATCACAAATACACCTGAACAACCTAAAAATTACCTGCTGACCAAAGCACAGCCACTATTTTTCTCCACTTGATAAAAAAGCAGCTATGTTGTCTAAAGCCTGTCTTAAGAAAATACTAATAGGTGAATCCAAACTGCAGTCAAGTAATTGCAAAATGGTCTCAAGAGCCAGAATCAAACTTAAAGCAGAGGCTCCTCCTCCATTCTGCCAAGCTTCACAGAACTGCTGACACTTTTCGAACAATAAAACCAGAGGCTTGAGACTTACTGATTGCAAATTTCTTCAGAGGGTACAAGTGCTTAGAAGTAGATAAACGTTTGCATATAGGGTATTCAACAAAATGTCTTCTTCCAGAGAGGTGAATCCTATTTCAAACAAAGATGATGCAACCTACACAGGTTCTACTACCTTATGAAGTATTCCAGAGTGCTAATGGGAGACCTTCAAACCTTACAGTTTCTGCAGGTCAAAAATGCCACTGCCAGAACCAGGCCCAAGAAAGGAAAGGCAACCTTGTGAGTTTGAAAAGCAGAGTTACAAATGTTTAAGGATAAAACTGAACACATTAGAGGCAAATACTCCAAAGAAAACCCCTCTAATAGGATTGGAAAGATAAAGAGAGGATACTGTAGCTAAAAGAAGCCTCTATTACGAAAGTAGGAATGTTAGTGAGATATTTCAGATAGTGGGTTGTATCAGTTGCATTACCAGAACAAACTGTACCAACATGGTCACACCATTTAAAATGCAAGATGATCATCTGGGGAAAGGGGGGACACAACTCAACTATTCAGGATGTAGGGAGTATCATTACCAAACACAAGGAGCAATGTGCTCATAGAATGCAAGCTCAGATACTTATGGCACTGTTAGCCACTGTTAGCATTGAAGCCAAACTCAGAACAATTGATGGACAATACAAGAATCTTCTGAGCTTCCTGGCAGTTGTTGTGGAGTCCTTTCCTCACACTGGTCCATTGGAAGTTCACTTTCTCCTCCTCTTTTGGACTAAACAATGATTTCATGTGATACATTCCCATTAACCTTCCTAGCTGAGTCAGTTGTCCTGTAACTTAAATTTTCAGCTCCGGTGCTTTGTGGAAGTTACTTAATTTTGGCACAAATTACAGCAATTGTGTGCGCTCTTCTTTGCTCATGTATACAGAACTCAGTCAAGAGCATGCAAGAGTAATTTCTTAAAGTGATAAAGTCTTCAAAAGCCTGGGTAGGAGCAATGCAATTTAATTAGCATAGTTAATGCATTACATTTAGCAAAGGTTAAAGATAATTGAAGGGCTCACCCAGCTCCACTGAAATCAATGATGTATTTCTATTAGCTTGCAGGAATACTTGACCAGGACAGATTATTTGGAAAAAGAATTTTCTGCATAAATCTACTGATCAAACATTTCACAGAGATAACTTCTAGCATTTCATATTCAGCCTTCAGTTCACAGGATATTGTCAGAGAAACATTAAAAACCAGTAAAAAGATAGGAGGACTTAAAAATTTAAAAGACTCCTTCGTTTAATGTGGGCTCTTTAATCACAGTCAGAAGACAAGGGTAAAAAAAATTGCAGCAGGTCCTTCAAATATGTGGAAAACATAACAGATCTGGAAATATTTCTGAATTAAAATCACATATCAAAAATGGTTTTAAGATGTGTGGTAAAAAGTACACATAATGATGCAGACATTTTTATAAGGACCTATTATACATCCAAAAGTCAAAGGGAAGGTCTCATCCCAGCACTCTGTTTACTGTAAGGTAGGTGTCTAGAGTCTCTTTATAGCCAGAAAATAAATTTCTAAATAATCATGATATGCTAAGATAATCAAACAACATGTGGAACCATTTGCCTTCTGGACATCTGTTGGGTAAAATTATTTATGATGAGCAGCCCAATGATCAAAACAAAAAAAAAAGAGCCACATCCAGAGAAAGAAAGGATATACCTTTATATAGTTAGTATTTTTGAGAGTCAGTAGCAAGAACAGATCTCCCAAAATCTAAACCATTTTTTGTAACTTCCCATGCATAATTTAGGATGTGTGCAGACAGATTTCTTTCTTTAGCTTTCATTTGGAGTAGTTTCAACCATTAGCAAGGGAGCAGTGTGTACATGTGAAAATAGTAACATTATTTATATGTTTGCATTTCAGAGAGTCACCCTATGAAATATTTTCCCATATCAGTTACTGAATGCATACTTACTTATTGATTGTATTTTCATACAGGGCAATGTTACAGTCATTTTCTTCATTCACATCCAAATATTCAACAAGGCCTTCATGCAAGAAGTCTTCAAAATTCCTACAGATAAATTAAAAATTACACAAGAAGTACTGTTTTATATTTCTGCAAACATAAAGTACTTAGTGTATATATTAAAGGACTGTAATATGTAAAGTTAAACCAGATAAATACTTTTACATGTAAAGTTCAGTGCATATTACATACTGATAAAAAATGTGTTTTTTTAAATAATCCTGTTGCCCACTCACTGCTTCACAGTCTGACAGATGAATGTTACTTACTTGAACAACTAAATAAAATCTTCCCATATGTACTCATCATCACTGTAAATGTAAGCAAATATACGGATAATCATGTACGTTTTTGTGATAGTTTTGTGAAATTTAATTAGAGCTAAATTTAAATGCCTTTGTGTGAGTGTGGCATTTTTAAAAAATATATAAACTAAGAATTTGCAGAAACTTTGAAAACTTTTTAAAAAACTCTGAATGTGCCTAGTTTAGGGTGGTTAAGTTGATACTCCTGTGAGGTATTTGATTTTTCAATCAGGAGAAGGATGATACTGCCTCAAACCTTCCACTTGCAGAAAGATGAAGCTGTGAGATGTATTTGTTCTGTATACTCACCAAAGCTCACAGCAGTAACAAAATAAGAACACCAGCCTTAATTTGACTTTAAACAGAAAATCTCCAGTAGAGAGATTATGAATTTATATAGGAGAGCAGACTTCTCTAATTAGCTAAACCAAGACTGTGAAATACTGACTGACTGAAGCACCTTCACAGTATTTACTTGGTGAAAATTAGTATGGTCTACTTCAATTGCGTACCTGTATCCTTGAGCCAGTTCTTCCATATGCTTGTTTGTAACTGCAGGTTTCTGCTTCTTGACAATTATGTAAGGCCTGAAATATATATATATATATATATATATATCAAAAAAAAGATTGCCATAGCAAATACTTAAACAGGTAACTTAATTTATACTTACACTAAGAACCCTGCCTATGCACAACTTATTCTATAAACTGTTCTTAAAATGTATTTGCCTTTAACAGATAAAACCACATAAATAAAATCAGTAACTATTCATTTAAAATGTGTATCAAAAAAATCAAGACTTATATTTTGAGGTGAAAGCCATTTTTTCCCCTTTAAATCATTCAACTAAATTTTTTTAAGTTTTTCCTACAGATTTTGATGTTGGCTTTAAAAGATTTGAGATTTCCCCAACTACAAAGCTAAGAACAGCATTTAGTACCGTGGTTACTGCAAGGATTTTATAGGAACCTAAGTGAACAGTTTGTGCTCACGTGTCCACATGCAAAGTTGCATTTTGCAATTGCCTACATGCTGTAAAGTACAGGCATTTACTGTGGGTGATCTCTGATGAATCCATAAATTTCAACAGCACATGGATCTCTGAAGGCTTCCCTACCACACAAAAACACTGACACAAAGGATGGCATGCAAGAAGGCAACGTCAAGGGCTGTTGCTATTTGGACAAGTTGCTTTGATAAAGAGCAGCAAATAGCTACAAGATACTTGTGGAGTCCCCTCTGAAGTCTAAATAACTGTTAGAAGACTAATAAGCACTTTTAAATGGTTAATAGGGATATCTGAACAATTGCAGGGTGAGGGGTGCTACAAAGCAAACTTGGTAAAGCCTTGCAAATCCACATGATTTCCCTTGCTTTTATTTTAAAAGTTTAAAGCTTTACTCCCATCTCCCCAACTACACATATTAGCCCTGACTGGAAAAGTGATTTCACTGAATATGCCACTACTCTGGATCTCTTGACCAGGTATGATTAATTGATGGTTTGTACATTTACTATTTTGGAGCCTCTGACATGCCACAAACTACATTCAACTCTGAGATTCAATTAATGAATAATGTGAAATACCACCAGTAGTTGTGACTGCTGCTTTTTTCAAGTGCACACAGAATATGCACACAGCCAGTTAATGCTAAAATATGTATATATTCATTAACCCGTTCTGTCTCTTCCAACCTCTGCCTGTTTTGAATGACGGCTATTTAAGGAGAAAAGAGATGCTCAAGTCGTACTAAACTTGTTCAAATTTGTTTAAATCTGTTCCCATGAAAGTCTTAGCCCAGCATAGAACAGTGTTTATAGCCAGTTCAGTAGTGAGGTAATTCTGATAAGAAGTTTACCTGCACAATCTTCCTCCATCAGAGGAAATGTAGACACATCTGTCAGACAGATTTGTAGAGATGGAAACGAATTCATTGATATAACCCGCTCGACGCAAGATCCGAAAGGTGTTGACTAATTTCTGGTGATCACGTATGACTCCAAGAATGTTACCTGTTCAGAGAGAGAATAAATACCTGGTGCATCCTTAGCACATCCAAAACAATTTACAAATTCTGATCATGTGTGGCATGCATAGTACTTCCTGCTTCTTGCAAATAATGAGTTCTTGTAAAATCTCCCTTCACTAAGGTGAGTAAGAATTGGCTCTTTTTTCCTTTTGATTCAAAATTGTCAGAATTTCACAAGTCATCTACCTGGACGCTTCCAAAGAGCCTGAGAAACCAAATGATATGTTTCTTCCAGCTTTCTTCAAGCATGTTTCTGCTCAGGTGCCCATTCATCAGTTGGTGCACAAGTTGGCAACTCTGAAGTCTGCAATTTCACCTGTACTGAAATGGATTCAAGGTTTCCAAGAACAGACTAAGGAACGGCCCTGCTGCCTTGTCAGAAATTTTAAAGTCCTGATATTTTGATATATGTGATCACTCACATCAGCTCCAGAATTTCTCTTTCAGGTACTTAGCTCAACTCAGCTATCCTGGCAGGGCACTTCAGCTCCTACTTATATCTTCTGATGCATGATGAACAAACAAGAGAGCAAAATTCATTTAAAGAGTCACCTGCCAAAAGCAATCTTAATATATAAAATAAACATCTATGGTCACATTTCACAAATTTTAAAGGAGAAGACCAAGGATGATAGTTTAGGGAATTTATAAGATCTTGTACTTAACAGATTATCTGCCCTCTTAAGTCATAAGTTTAAATCAGGACCAAGTCCACAAGTTTGAATTTTTTATGGATTAAACCCACAAACCACTGGACTGAACAGCAACTTGGCTTGCCTCACTTAGTACTAATTCATCCACATTTGGGAACGTACTATCTTTTTCCGTATTGCAAACTGAGCTTGTGAAGGAACAGTCCAATATTTTGGCTCTGCACTCGTCTTTGGACCATAAAACAAGACAGAAGAGAGTGCATGTGGTTTCACTGAACCTTATCTTCAACACACTGCTACAGAAAAGCAAAGCAAAGGAATGCAGTTCGGTCAAGTCTTGCTCTAATGTTACTGGGAAAAGACAGGGTTGAAGAACAACTGCTGTTTAATTCAAGGGTAAATTAAGAACTTATTCATGGTGGCAGACGTTACACACTGGTCCCTGGAAGCGGATGCTGCTGACAAAAGGCTACTTTGAAGTCAGAGTTATAGTTATAAAAATGTCAGTATTTTGAAATCTGATAGCATAGTACCTGTTGTTTTAGAAATGTTAACAGATCAGTTGTAAAAGAAATATGAACGTGCAGATGCAAAGCACGTGTGCCAATCCATCCCTTTAACAAGAGAGGCTTGTTTTCCATGGCCTAATTTTTCTAATCACACACAAAGCAAGATGCTCCTTCAAAGATAGTTTTAAAGAGAATAGCACTGCTGAACTTCCCAAACAATATTTTGATGTTTCCTTTTTGTTTTTAAAGGCACTTTAAAATGCATGAATATATATATATATATATAAAATATATAAAGATTACAGAAAACTAAATACTTTCTGTAAAGGAAGATCTGAATTTGTAAATTTATTACAATATTACAAATTGAAGTTATTTTCTTTTAAAAGTACTTTACAAGTAGTACCTCCTTTGACAATATCTGAAAAAACAAACAGACCTCTAGCTGAATGTGCATATTTTTGTGCCTCTTTATGCAAGTGGGCTTAAAAACAGGGCTGAAATTTGAGAAAGCTTCAATTTCCCAACTACACACATCTGCAGTCAGAGTTCTGAAGACACAACTTCATGCAACTAAGTGTCATCATCTGGCCCATCTACTTTGCCCAACCCTATCAAAATATTTACAGAGGAAATTATTTGCACATGGAAAGCAGCATCTGCAGTTGACTGTGCTCCAAGAACTACTGGAGGGTTTCTGAAGCCTAACTCTCCATCAGCAACAAATCAGAGTCAAGACTGCTGAAAAGTAACGTACCATTAAGAAAAACCAGGAACACGTTTGGGTATGAAAGTTCTTCACCGCAGAGCAAGTTGACATCTTCAACTCCAAGATTACTGGCTAATTTAATAATTGGGCCATCTTCCATATCCGTAGTAATATGAGTCATGAGGGCAAGGTTTTTAACCAAACCACAGGCCTAGGAAAAAACAAAACCAAAACCCACTAATTTTATTCCTTCTCTTTCTATGTGTTAATACCGTACTCGCATTTTCCTCTCCAAACTGTACTTATGACTGACAAAAACAAAAAGATGGCAAAGTACAAAGTGAAAGAAATTAAACAAATTAATGACCCTGAAATTTTGGAGGAAAAAAATGGTTAGCTTTTCTATATCACATTGAAATGTAATGTTTTAGCATTTACAAGCTAATAAAAAATCCAGGCACTGAAATATATTTTAAATTAACCAACCATGTATAACCCTATATTTCTCTCCTCAGCTACTCAGCAACATAATGGAAATACAAAATCAGTCCATTTATCAATTTTCCACGTATCCTGTAAAACAAAAACATTAACATTTTTAAATGAAAAAGTATCTTCTTATACAGTGTAACTTTATTTCAACTACTTAATGAGACTAGCTCATATTGAATTGTTCAGAGTTCCTCCCCCAAGAGTATCTTCTATTCAGAAAAAAAAAAAAAAAGAAATAAAAGGAAAGCAAAGCAAAGCAAAACAAAAAAAAACTGTCAGAATCAATTTTTTGGTTTAAATATGTACAAAGATGGTTTTCTTCCTCAAGCTAACGGCTAAAGAAATACTGGTACATATTTCCAGAAACATTGCAGGTTGATGCTGCAACTTCAAAACAGAATGTTTATTACACAACAAAGGGAGAGGGGTTTAGGACTCCTCTTTTTCTGCTCTCATCAGAAGAGAACAAGTAGTTCCACTGCAAAAATAGGACCTATTCATGTCATTCTCATATAGCCAAATACTTTCAGAACTGCTTCCAGACAGTCTATGCAGGAGAAAAAAGGCAATATAGTAAGGAGGACCAGGATGTAAACAGGTGGCATGTAAGAAGTAAGTTGTGTTATCAGGCTGAGAATAGTTTATTTCTCCAGAAACCTCCTCATCAGAACTATTCCTCCGATGAGGACTACTTGCTTCAAATTCAAGTGTCTCCATTCCTCAGGACAAGAAACACAGAAAGCAAAATAGAAACTCCTCACCTCTCCTTCAGGAGTGTCAGAAGGGCAGAGCATCCCCCATTGAGATGGCTGTAGTGATCGAGGACCACTCACTTTCCTTGTCTTTTCAAACTGAGAAGAGATCCTGGTCATCATTCCCAGAGCAGATATGTAGGACAAGCGGGACAAGACTTGTGTCACACCTTGGCGATCCATCTTGAATCTCTTTAGAGACCAATTTCCCTGTAGAATAAAATTTATGTTTCAAAAGAATTTGCATAGCTTGTCTGTGTCTTAACTTTGCCCAGTGTCTAGACAGAATGGTATCTGAGGAGCTTTGCAAAACAAATGTTGCCCATTTATAGAAATAAAGTTTTTAACTATCTGCCTATAAACTCCTAATTATAGCATTTCTGTGCTAAGTATTAAATAGAAGTTGAAACAAAAGGACTGCTCTTTCACATGAGAGGATACTTTTGCTATTACATATTCAATCACACAAATATTCTTTTTCATCTGTCCCTCACAGGTAAATCATTACTCAAATTTAGCCAAATCAAATTATTTTGGTTTTGTTTTACAGATCTTTTTTTTAGTATTTAAAAAAGAAAGGAAGGCCTTTGGAGTGATATTAACACTTTTACAATAGATCCCATGAGCTTTCAGTTTTGCCTTTTCCATGATTAGTTACTTTTGTAGAAAACAGAAATTTATGCTGGAGAAGTCTGACATCAAAGCCCTCTACTTTTTTGAAGCCTAGTGTTTTTGGAATCCAGAGGAAAAAGACTCATTGATGTGTTTTCCCAGAAAAGAGAGTGTATGTGGGTGGGTGGGTGGTTGGGTGGGTGTGTGGGTGTGGGAGGAGTAGGTCTACCCAACCTCCATTTGGATTACACCAAATATGAAATGCAAGATCCATGCACATCTCAGAGTGTTTGTGTTTCAGGACTGTCACTGGCACTATCACTTGTGGTTTTAATCAGGAGAACAGAGGAGCTCAGAGCATATTCCAGGACACATATTCTATGCTGAGCAGATGAATAATCCCTACGGCTATCTTGAAATTTGGTGCTACAATTTTTGCCTTTGTGACATTGATTCCATATCCAGTTCTCTGAACTTGAGTCAATGGATACAGAAACTTTCTGTCTGAAATACTATTTACTCCAGGCACCATGTTACTGGTCAGTCTAAAGATAACATTGTCCCAAGAACTGCTAAGAATTCTGCTAATTCTTGAACCACTTTGGCCAAACTCAGCTCACCAGTAATAACAAATAATATGAAGCTCGCTTGCTGTACTACACCAAAGCCCTTTTAGAGGCTTTGGTGAGATTTTCTTGGGTTTTTTATTTACACTTTTAACAGCACAATCCCATTCAGTAATCAACAGGAAGAAAACACCACCCATACGAATGACTTTGTTATTTGCTTCCACTGGAGACTATCAAGTATCTCAAATTTGTAATAGCAAATGGGAAGACATCATGCCCAATGGCAAGTCAGTCAAAAGAAATCTTTTCATTTGTTCAGCATCTTTGGGAAGGGTTCTCTCACTGACCATTTCATTCTCTAAAGACTGGGAGTTATGAGACTGTAAGTGGAACAATACAATAAATCAGTAGTTTTTCTTCACACTAGAAAGTATTGCGTCTGTACGTTAAACAAATATGTGGTTTCTCCTTTGCTGCCTAGAAGAGTCTAAAATCAAAAAGACTAGGAAAAAATAAAAATACTGCCTGAAGAAGTCATACAAAATATTCTTTATGCTTTGGAAGGGACAGACTAGATCTTTCAAAAGTTGTCCACAAAAAAAGAAATCCAAAAGGGGCCAGGGCAGTTGTGAAACCACCCCCATTGAGAACATCCTATTGAGAACTCTTATGAATG
This sequence comes from Poecile atricapillus, assembly GCF_030490865.1. NCBI lineage: Eukaryota > Metazoa > Chordata > Aves > Passeriformes > Paridae > Poecile > Poecile atricapillus. The sequence continues at coordinate 23,493,109 of NC_081288.1, read as the reverse complement.
GGAATTTTCCCCCTCAGTGGCATCAGGTGGTTCTTAGGATGCTGGAATGTCCATGAGACTTGTGGCACTACTGCCTGTCCTACCTTCTTTCCTGGGCTTTTCCAGGGTAAGGAGAGGACCCGTAGCAAATATCACTGAGTACCACTGTACAGCTGATGCAGTAGGGCTATGAATTCTTTTGCATGCTACTGGTGTAATTATGAATCTGCTCAGTTATTTCATGCTCTTTGAGACTATCATTGAAGCATTCTGGTGAGATTGGAGATTGTCATTTCCAAGAATGGTTTTTATGGTATTTGCTTAATCTCTTGAATGGTGTGCACTGGGCATTGTTCCTGAGAAATTATTTTTCAATGCTTAAGAGCAGATGGTGTTTAACTGCTTATGTGGCAGTAAAAAAAAGTCCAAAGACAGAGGAAGAACGAAGACTTCACTGAATATGGACTGAATATTTGCAGATTTATCTCTGTCAGTCCAAATGGAAAAACTGGCACAAGCTAGAAGAAAGCACTAGCATTTAGAGCAACAAATCTGTCAATTGTTTTGGTTATGTGCACTATAGAGATTTAACTACATTTGGGGCACTCATAAAATTAAACAGTGATAAGCTTTAACACTGGGATTTGTAAGTTACAGGCTGTTGGCGGTTTTGGATGCAGTATGTGGAGTTAATTTGTTTACAACAACCAAAGAAAAACCTCAGTTTCATGCTAGGCAGAAAAGCCCTCTCAAGAGCACCAGAGATTAAAAATTAAGTTTCACAATTTTTACCAGCTCCTACAATACTTAAGTCTAATCTAATTTCTTTTAACAATCACGCATTTCAAAGTCTTTTACAAGCTACTAGCTGGATTTCAGGAGCAATCTCACAAATTGCTCTTGCAGATGTCTGAGGTGAAAGAAAAAGTTAGTATCTATTATTGTTCTTGTCCACTGGTGTGAATGAGAGTATCTGTTCCAGCAGAAGATGGAAACAGACTAAAACCCAACCAAGACAAAATTTAAAGGGCAATTATAAGGGTTTTTTTTTAAAAAGGATAACGTGGCATGGATATTATGGCACGCAACAGATTTCCCTGTTAGATAGATCAGCACCATTAGCACAGAAGTACTAACTTCTATGCTGCAAATTTGTTCATTCCAGCAGCTTCAAAATAAAAAGGCATTGCCCTCAAAGAGCTCAAAATTGAGGTTGAGGGGATTTTTTTCCCCTCTTGTTCATGATGTTTTCCTGCTGTTTTTCAAAAATCTTTTGTACAAATGATGTAACCTGACCCCAGCTAAATCCAGATAATAAAAAACCACAGAGTCAAGTAGAACCTAGAAGACAGTCAGTTGGATAAATACAACCATGGCCACTTTTATTTTAAATTTGCCTGTTTCTACCATTCCTTCTCAAAAACTAAAACATCAGTTTGAAATAAAAGATGCTTGATCATTATTGATTCTTCACTGAATTCCAAACACCCTGCCCGTGACGGAATTTTGCAATTTTAATCTATAAAAGAACATGAAATAGATCTGCTTTTTAAACCAAAACCAGAAGGTTCACCAAAAATAAATGTATGCACTTCCATCATTCACTGTGGTGGAAAAGCTTTGCATCCTAGAATGAGAACAGAAATACTTACTGTGGAGATGGCATTGACCATGCCGTTGGTGATCTGGTCCTGCCGCATGTGCTTCACGACATCAAACTGAGCTGCACGCTGCTTGGGGATGACCTGGTCAGCAATCTTCTTCAGCTCTGAGTTAAATTTTTTGAACAAATCTTCAAACAGAAGAGAAAGAAGCTGGAAATACAAAACAGTTAAGGGAAAAATTATACTTCTTCAAGTCTAGGAAATGGGGAAGGAGAGGGGAGACACAAGTTTAATATTTCTACCTTTCTAATTGTCGGTTAACAGGTAGAAATAACTTTTCTGTTTCACAAATGATAATTTTAACCCAAGTTTTTTGCCTTGTTACAGTATTAGAGAACTTATCTCATAATAGAAATTAAGTACAATGGTCTAAGTTTATGCACTTACTCCTTTCTGCTTTGCTTTAATCCTTCCTTCACAGTATTTTATTGTAGCCATACTTCTCTATGCTATCCAACTATTTTCCCTAATCTGCTACATTATAATGCAGCTAATTTACTTCTTCCTCCCTAAAGTTACAAACTCTTTTAGAGATATAATACCCTAAATGTACAACCCTGAATTACACACAAGATTTGGAGGCAACACTGGTTTTTACTCTAATACATACCTCAGGTTTCATAGGCAGCTTCCTTACTCATACACACTTTTATCCTGCTACTTTCTGCCAATCACAATCTGTGGAAAACTAATTACACCCACAGAGGTCACCTGGTTCAACATCATTCTGTTTTCTAGAACTGCTACTATCTGGAAAGTGCAATACTCTTCAAATCTCTCCCTTAAAAAATAAAAACCAACAACCCAAAAAGTCTTCAGTTTAGGCAATAAAGCTACATAACTCAGCTGAATTCGAAAAAAAACCCCAAACAATCAACCCAAAATGAACCCAGCAACAGAACTGGTCAAAAGTGTTGCATTTTAAAGACAATTATTTCTTGTATATTAATTATTTCTTTAAAAAGCCATAAAAAGAAAAAAATCTACCAAAGTTGTAATCTGACTTTTTTCTCCAATCTGCTTTGTTTCTGCAGTGTGCTCAGCCTCTTCTTGCAACAGCAACAGTTTTCCAAAACATTTAAACCCGCACCTCATGCTCACAATGAGTAGCTTTGCAAGTAAGCAATGTAAACTCTAAAGCCTGACAATCCAGTCCTGGGACTTGAGTCTAAAACAGCTTCAAGTTTCAGAAGAACCAAAAATGCAGCTGCCAGAAATGGTAGTTCCCAGTCTACAAAGCACTCATTGTAGAACAAGCTATGTGCTCATCCATCACAAGCTAAGACACTCTGGAGTAATTTGTACCATACGATTTTTGTATATGCAGAATTAAACTGTATTTTAACTGTCTCCATGAGACATAGTCCCCACCTTCTGGAAAGAAGAAAGTAAACCACACTCATTCCTCTCTCCTAGGATGGACCAATAGTTTTCATCTCCTTTCCTCTACCTCTGTGCTCCAGCTGGGCTGACCAAAGCATTTGGCAAATGACACTGTAAAGCTGGTGACAACACACACTGTATGCTAACCCTTGACAAAAGTGGAATTCTATTGCCAGTCTGGACAGACAGGTTTTTTAGACCTGACCTTGGAATGAGAGGAAGGTGCTGCAGACCCTTTTTCCCTACCTGATGTTTGTAATACCATTAACAGACACAAAATTCTACTCTCTCACCACTGTCACAAGAAATCCAGTCACCTGCAAGTCACCTCCAACTCACCCGTGATTTCACTGTTAGTTGAAATTAGATTTCCACAAGAAATAAAAGGAACTTTTATGAAGCATTGTCTTAGGAAGGAGAACTCACTGGAGCCCCCAAAAATAAGATTATAAGGGAAGAATTTCAAAAGTAGGGGAAAAGTAAAGTGGAGGAAATGTGTCATTTTAAGATGGCTGATATGACAATCATGTTAAGAACTAAACTTTTTTGAAATTAACTACAGTAAACATTTGATCTCAAGAGCTTTGAGCAGGATTTAAACACTTAACTAAACACTTTAAATACATTAAATACTCAGAATACATTTTCATATTTGATTCCTTGATCAAAAAGCTGCAAGAATCTCTGAATTCCATATGCCATGCATGGGGTTTGTAAAGCCATACCATCCTTCCTTTTCTCTAACTAATAAAGTCAGTTACACCCCAAGTACACCAACTTGTTACTGTTTGCCAGTCTGGAAAGCCTCATACTTCGCTAATTTCACTCACAGACTCTAAGAGCTCTGACTATCTGGCAAAGAAGAATCTCACAATAACCACATTATTTAGGTCAAGAGCAAGAGATTAAAGAAAAAGGATGGAATGCCACTGATAATATTCAATGGATTTCATAGTTAGTCCAGAGCCTTTCAGCCTTCTTCAGAGAGGAGCACTAAGGAGCAAATTATATTTAAGGAAAAAAAAATACTGACAGCTCATCAATTGATTTTCATTGAAAATCCTAAGAAAAATTAATAAAGAAGTTAAGCTGCTGAAATACAGTTTCAGCAATTAGCTTAATGTCAGAGAATTCTAATTAGGCGCCTTGAGATTGCTATTTAGCGTTTAAGCCTTTAGAGTGCCAAATTCTCCCTTTCACACAAACTGGTTGCAAAATTAAAGACATTAGGCAGCCTTAATTATATTATCAGAACAGCTGGGATTAGGCAATCTCTGAAGTCAAGGCGGTATTCTTTTGTCACAGGGTAGAAATCCCTTGCTTTCCAGGGTGCCGGATTTTGGTGCTGTTCCATATCTCACCCATACAAAGCAAGCTGCATTAGAAACAAAAAAAAAAAAAAAAAAAAAAAAAAAGAGGACAAAGAACAGAGTAATGCTTAGCAAATAATGAACACATTAAGGGAAGAGAAAAGGTAGGTGAAAAGATTAAGCCTGAAATCGGTAGGTTTTGCTAACACCTCAGCTGGCACCTGGCCTACCAAGCCTCTAGTGGCAGACAGACTAAGAGAAAGCTCTGTAAACCAGCTTGGCTAGTGGATACAACTCTGTTATCTAAAGCTAAAGCACATTTCGTACTCTCTTGTCCCATGGGGTGTGAAATTAGCAGCTATTGTTTTCACGCATTTTTATAAACACAATGCCATTTATGTCTTTACACTGTTTAGACCACTGTGTTTTTCTCCTCACATGGGAATCTTTTCTTTTTTTTTTTTTCATTTATTCAGATTTTAAATCAACAGGATTTTTATTCCAGGAACATGCTGGCATTAAAAAAACAAAAATGAAAACAAACTACCACCAACCACTTTATCCACACAAATTTTAGCTAAACACAAATATCTAGAAACTGGAAAAACTCTACACTATTTAGTCTGCAATCCAACAAAAATAGTATTTCACCAAAAAAATGGCAGAGGGGAATTCAACCATTCAGCTTGAAATGACCATTTAAAATACCACAAGAGAGAAAGAACTATTCTTAAACAAGTGTTAAAACCCCCATACCTAGTTCTCCTTGATGTAGAAAAAATATGAATTGGCTTTGTTGTGATGATCCTCTACATTTAAAACCTTTTCCCACATAATTTAAAACAACTTTGGTTGTTAACATCTGTGTGAGCAGAGGCTTTATACTTACAGCTTGTAGAAAATTCTTTACCTGTTCTACTTTCTGCTTTTAAAACTATTGGGAAAAAACAAACTACTCCTTCAAAGTTAAATAAGAACAATCTGATGACCAAGCAAAAACTAATTTTACTGATTATAATCCATACTGAACTACAGCAATATTACAGCAGAAATCAATCACAGCTTAAAATATTTATCTCATTAGAGCGTTGCACTACTGTACATTTACTACTCCTTACACTTTAGAAACACATTCTGTCTCAGCACCAGGGTAAAAATTTGATGAACAGTGAAGATATTAATTTGAAGAGAGAATTTTCTTATCCTAACAAGTTAAAAACATTTTTTTCATTGCATTTTTGCCTCAAATGTGTTCAAGAGTACCCTCTTAGTTTCTTCAGAAACTAAGAACTAGACTAAACTTCAGAAATTTCAGAAACTAAGAAGCAAAGCCTGTGTTTTTTACTCTAAAATAATAGCACTGTGTGTGTATGTGTTCACATATGTACACAGAGGGCAGGGTGGAAAGAAGGAGTATGAAACAATATGCAAGCACACATCTTAAAAAGTGTAATAAAATGAGAATGTCCACTGGACAGGAACAAAAAGGAACAAACACTGTTTTGTGTGTGGAGACAGAAATCCCAACACAAATGCTGTGAGCAGCAGAGATGCAGTTTCTGCCATTCAGTGTATTTTGTGTACTTGTTTGAATTTCTGACACATGACCAATAACCACAGGTGACACCAACTACTGAAACTCCAACTTACATTAGTACTGAACACAGCAAAGCCATTTTAATATAAACTGTTTAACCAAATAAGCACACAAGGCAAGGAAAAATCCAATCCATATTAGCCAAGCAGTTCTTTCACCTGACAGGCCAATTCCTCTTGCATTAGGAGGATGCAGTTTGGCCAACAGCTGTGAACTGCCACTCTCTGCAAAAGGATGCTTCCAGGCAGATACCTCAAACCATTCCCTCTTTTACAGCCCTTTGATACTGCCTCTGCCTCCAGTGTCAAGATTCTGCAAGCAGAGAACTCCATAAAATTGACTTTCATTAGTTGCTCAAGTTAACTTTGAGACATTCATTTTGTTAACTCATGCTACTCTAGAGGCCAGACAGGCAGATGACAACAAATTATGGGAGGCTTGAGCGGCTGTTCTGTGAGCTGTTACACAAGCTGGACTCTTCACAGTGGGACAGCCTGTACCTGACATGCAGGAACCTTCTTTGTCCCAGTTTATTCCTTTACCCAGCTGCTTAGAGGGGAACACTGGGGGACAGCTCTTACTGCTGCCTTCTCGACACTAACAGTGTTATGCCACAACTGGAACTGATGCTGTATTTGCACTTCTCTGTCCCTTTGTCTGGTATAAAGAGGCAATACAGAAGTGAGGATATAATGTATTAGTCTCAGTCATGGAAGAGATCTATGAGTCAACACAGAAAAGCCAATAAAAATAAATTGAGAGGGAAAACACTTCAGTTGAGAAGACAGGGATACTCCTTATTCTACATTTTTTCATAGGAGACAGCTACAAAACCCAGAAACATTTGTCTCTGAAGTAAAAACTCACCTGCCCTGCCAGCTCCAAACGTTTATTTCCATAATAGTCTCTGTCATCTACTTTATTTTCTCCTTGAGCCAAAATCACTCTGCGTACCATCACTGCTGTGTATATGCACTTAGCACGAAAATTGAATTCCTTCACCTGTGAACAAAAAACCCAAAAAAACTAATCAAAACAAAAACACACCAGTGTTTCAGGATCAGCAACTTAGTTCTCATTCAGACAAACACATCCATTTAAATCACTGGTAATCTGGGCTGACTGAGCTACAAAAGGGGTTTCAGTGTTTCACTTTCCTTAAAAATGTAAAAAAATATATATTAGTTACTTTGAAGCAGATAGCAAACGAAAGTAAATCAGAATAAAGGTATAGGTCATGAGATGAAAGTTCTGAATTAACACCTGATACTGCCTGGCTATGCAGAAAAGTATAGTTTGATTAGTTCAACGGTACAGTATTTCACAAAGATTTCTTTTGACTCAATCCAAGTCTTCCCCTTTATTTTGAGGTTGATTTACTTTATCTCAGCTACAAAGCCATCAAAGACATTTTTCCCTGCCAACAAAGCTCACACCATAAATAACCATACAAGATTATTCCTGTTTAATAAACTCCCAGAACATCACATACAAGCACATGGGTCAGAATGGTTGATGCCAGCAGCTCTCGGGCTTCTTCCATCTTTGTTTTCTTTGGGCCTCCCCACATCCTTTGCCTTCGTACTTTGTTTCCAATATACTTCAATGCCTGTGAAGGAGGGAATTAACCTGAGTTAATATCAGAGTTTCAACCTATACAAATATACACATATGTGGAGTTACGTGTGTATTCCTCAACCAGTGCAATCTCACCAGCCATGGATGATACAAACACCAAAGAAACTGCAAAATAACAAAGATGTAAGTGATACTAAGAAAAAAAATCCTGAAAATTGACACAACTGACTATGCATACAACATGTTTATCACAGGTTGGTAACATTTGGAACGGAAAGGGGTGAAAATTCTTTACTATGATACTGAAAGAAAGTATATGGCAGATATATAGAAAAAAGGATTCTATAAATTCCAAAGATATCTAGTTCATTTATTTAGAATTTTCACCTTCAGTTCTTTTGTGTACTTGCTATATTTCATTCAGATATTAAACCATGAGGTGACACTCACTGTTTAATATCCCCAAAAGCTACTGTGTGGCATCCATGTCTGTCTCCAGGAGTGCCTTGCAGTGGACTCTTACTCTCCTACCAGTTGTCAATCAATCTGCAGAATTCCTAGTTAGATTTGTCAAGAAGCTATCCAAGTCCACACAAGAAGTTCCTGCCTGGAAATGAAGCCATGAAGGTATGTGAAAGAATCACCCTCTCCACTAAATGACAGGTTATCCTTTCCATCTGCTACCCTTTCCCACAAAGAGCTATCTCTCTATTAACTTCATTTGACATTTCTTGCACAGAATACCTTCTGCATTTCTGTTTTTCCAACTTCCTGGATACTTCACATTCCTCTGTGTTGCTCCAGCTCACCATCTTACTCATCTGACTCTGAATTAGGAGCTCTTTAAGCTAGCTGGAACCCTCAAAAGCCTCCAAATATGAAAACCAGAAAGGTATTCACTTTAAAACACTAAACATCACACACAGAATGATTTGACAAAGTTTACAATGAAATAGCAGAAATAAGATTAATCTCCAAAGGCTTCTTCTAGCAGAATAATATATTCTCATTTCCTCCCAGCAAAACTGCCTAAGTTGTGGCTAACTAAAAAAAGTACATGAACCAAGAGAATTCTGCAGAGTCTTTAGCAGGACAGAGGGTAGCTGCTACTGTAGGCTTCATACCAGAGATTAGAATGGGAGCATATCTATTCCTGGTGAAATGGTCATACCCACATCAACAGGGCATCTGCAAAATGGGGTATGCAACTCCTTTTCAAAAAAAGTCTTCAATCCCTGATTTTATATACAGGATTATGTCATTAAAACACAACCTTGGGCTTCTGAAAACAAAGCATTGCTTGACTTTGATTTTTTTATTCTCCAGTTAGGTTATGAGAAAAAGTCTCACGTTTGACAAGTCCTGATGCTTTAAAAAGCCCCAGCTTGAAATAAACCCCCAAAACAAACCTTAAAACACAAAGTCTATGTCCACTGCTGACACAGCAAAGTGGTCAATACCCACTGTCTTGATTTTTATGGTCTCTGGCCATGTGAAAAGACACACCTGCATCTGTGTAAAAATCTGAGCTTTTTGGCATTCTTCCAGGCTAGGAGCAAATGCAGCCATCACATGTTCCTCTGTGCCAATCATCTGTACAATCTCCTGGTCACTCTCAACACCCATGGCCTAGGAAGAGAAGAAAAGACAGAAATAACACAGGCTTTATGTTAACTCACTGACATTTGCTTATGCTAATTTGGTATTGTTTGTCTGCATTACTACTAAGCAAGAGCTAGTTCTTCTCTAAGAAACTGTGCCATCTGGCACTGGCAGCACATATTCCAGCTATGGAAGAACGTTAAATGGAAATCTTGATAAGCAGCAGGAACACACAACACTTTTTGGAGAGCTGTTTTGGGTTTTTTTTTTTCCTTTTCTTCACTGACAGGAGTTAAATTCTGTGGGGTTTTTTCTTATGGAAAAAAAAAAAATGAGTAAAAACAAATCAAAATGTTTAACAATGAAAACCAAGACAGATTCTACAATAAAGAAAGGAAGGTGAAATTTCTTAAATGGTACTCACAGTCTCTTACCCCAAGCAAATTTGCAAACTCTGTTGACTGTGATGTTGCCCATCATATTTGAGAAATGTTTACAATTTACCCCCTTTGCAGCTCTCTGCATTTAGAAGATGACTTCACTACACAATTCCACTTGAAAGACATTCTATTATTTCACTGATCCATGGACACCTTGTTAGACTTTATACTGCAGAAAAAGCTTAATAAACTAAGAAAGCGCTTAACAGGTTTAGAAAAATCTCTGTATCAGTAAGTGTTTCAAGGTGGCATCCAGCAGTGAAGGCTTTTGTGGATTCCAGATGGTGCTAAAGCTCCCCCCCTTCACACATTTGCCTGGAGCTCTGCCATATCAAGAAATGGAATAATCTCACTAAACCTCTTCTGGCTGAGTTATAATATGTTTCTCAGAACTTTGTGAGGAAGTTACGTTTGCATTCACATTATTCTCCAAAGTGCCTGCCACAAAGACCATTGTAAATAATGGCCTATGTAGACACTAGTATTCTGGTTCTCATTAAAAACTGGCAGTACCCCAAAAAGTCACATTTTCCTCAAAAATGCAGAAATACCTTCCCTTCTTATTGCCTTCGTGGAGTGTCACTTTGCTTAACACCTAGCTAACGCCATTTCCTTGTAAAACTGTTGCTCTAATTGTGAAGTATTCAGTTTCTTTTTTTCTTTCATTTCTTTCTTTTTGAACAAAGAAGTGGTTGAAGTTCCTTTAAACTCAAACTCTTGTCTTTTCACCTTGTGGTTTATTAGAAATTAAAAGTGCTGAAAAATATTACACACCTGGAACAGTGTGAGGACTCTCCTCTGTTAATAATGCAAAGCCCAGATCGCAATTTCACCATCTCAGACAGACTTGAGTGCCAACTCGAGATATAGTTACTTCACCAGGTAAGAGTGTTTCATCATAGTTTGATCCCATTAAGTAGTCACCCCTCTGATCTCAAGGCTCTTTTCAGAACCAGAAGTTAGCCATATGATATTATTGTGGTTGAGATCTCTGTTTCTCAAATATTATTACACTTCCTCACCCTTTTAAATAAGGTCACACAGTAGTTAAAAACACCTCAGCAGAGAAGTTAACAAAACCCCTCCTGACCTAAGAGCCAGACTCACAAGGTAAGTAAAAGCATGAAAGCTTCACAACAGTAAGTTTCCATGTGTCTAGGATTTAATAGCTGACCAGGAAACTAGTTCAGGAACAACTAGATTCATACAACTGTTGTACTTAATCTAGAACTTTTTAGAAGAATAAAATTGTTGTGCCATTCTAGGCACGTATACCACAAATACATTTATCTAAAGCACATCAGCTGCAAGCTGATATCACCCCATTTCTGCTTGTCAAGTTAATTCTAGGATGGCAACCAAATCTTAAGGGTCATATAAAAACTGGGGGGGGAAAAAGTCAATCTGAATTTTTATTACGTTTTTTCATCCATTAAAAACTGAAAGCCATAGTAAATTAAAGAGGGTTGATGATTTCTTCTGCCTTGACGAATTCTTTAATCAAAAGTGTTACAGCAAAAGGATGAGAGTAAGACAAATCTATGCCTGCATAGATTTTTTAGCTGGAGCTAGTACCAGCAAAATCACTTGAGAATTCTCAGTTTCTGAGTGGTAAAGACTAAGCTCTGTCACCAAACAACATATGTTATGTTGTTAAATATGTGCAAATTGAAGGAAATTAATTTATGGGTAATGACTAAAATTCAGGCAAATGACTGAAAAAGATGTGCTAATACAACAGCCTAAAAGTAAACCTATTTATTCTCCTCTATACTCTCAACAATTCTGATCAGAGTTGCATACACAAATCCACCTACATGCAACACTGAGAGGACAAGCAGCAGGCCCATGCTGCGATCAGACAGATTTGTAATCTTAACGCTTTGGTTTTCAGTAAATTTGGCCCTGATGTTATCCTTCCAAGGAAAACCAAACAAACAACTAATAAACCAAACCAACCAAGAGAAGTACTCTGGAGTTAGCCTGTAAAATCATTAGGACAGTAACAAAATATTCCTTGGTTGTTACTTGTGTTACAGAAACAGGGAGGACGTGCCATACAGGAATGGGCCCAACGCTTAAAAAGCAAAGCAATAGTAAGATGTCTTGTTTCTTTTTGATTGGAAGGCAAGGTCACAAAGGGATAATTTTATGGGGAGGGGGAAAGGAGACTTTGTAAAAGCATAATTTGACAGTGGCAGTGAAAGGATGAGGAAGGAGACACTAGCAGGCTGCTGAAGACCACAGTTGAAGGGTAGCAGTCAATGGACATAAAACAGACAAGGCAAAGCAAGCATTCAGAATTTCAGATCATCCTGAGTCCAAGTGGGAGAAAGTGGTCCAAGTGGAATCAACTCCTTCTTAGGACTGGGGAACTTCCTCTGCCCAAATGTGTTTGTGTCCATCTTTGTGTGCACACACACACGTACAGATGAGAGTGTGAGCCCAGCTCTTCCTCCCCCAGCTCATGTCTTAATGATGATGTCTAGGCGTTTCCATGGCACTTCCCTAGAATGTAGTTCTGCAGTCCATCAGGCCAAATTACAGCACAGAGACAGGCAGATGACTGGATTAAAAAGATGTCAGGGTAGTTCAAGGTTGACATCACAGACAGAATTGGTCTAGAGCTTTCATAATTCAAAAGATACGAGCTATGAAACAACAGCCATGGGAACCCATAATCCTGCAGATCCAGTCAGACCACCATCCAGCTGTTCCTCTGGAGCTGCACCTTAACAGCTCCAAGGATAAACCAGGTTTATAAAAATGAAATTCAGCTTGCTGTTCAAATCTTTTGCCGCAGGTCCTAGAACAGTTTCTTATAGCTCCCACAAAAACTAAAGATACCTCATCTAGTGATTCAGGTCATAAAATTCAACTTCTAAGTCCCTGTAGGTTACTTATAATCCTCTTCCTTCCCTAACCAGTTTTGATGCAGCATACAACCTTCATTTACTTCAGCTCCCAGGGCTCATTCATACCTACCAAACTGAGATCACAAAGTCAAAAGAAAAAGAGCTCTTACCTTTGAGCAGTTCTAACTCCCTGCAATGTAGGGAGCATCCTGCAAAAGCAGCCAGCACCATCTTACCTCCAACTCGGATGATTCTCAGGATACAAACACCCTTACATAGCACACAAACATCCCACACCTCCTCCAATGCTCACTGCTACCTGTAACTGTCCAAGCCCCCCAGGTAAAGCATGTGCACCTCCTAGCCTGACATATTCAAGAGCACTGTGCACAGTTCACATAGCCCTATGAGATGCCCACAGCCAACACAGCTAAAACAAAGGTCTCTTGGGGCCGCAAGGCAGCTCAAGACACTATAAACACCCCTGTGGTTGCATATGTGTATTAACTAATGAAGAAGTGTTACAAAGTAAGCAGGAAGCAAATTAGCTGTGCTTGTTTCCCATTAAAAGGCAGTTAACAGCCCTTTAAAAACTGCAACAAACACATACTTAAGGGGCAAGATTGTGTTTTATGTCACTTCTTCGAAAGTCAAGTTGCATTTCCCTATATAGGGACGGCACAAATGCTTTGTCACTCATAAGAAAAAAAGTCAGGAAAAACTATTTAAGCTACCACAGCTACAAAGCTCTAGCTCCCCCACATCTAAAGAGCAGATACCCCAAGTCTGCCCTAGAATAGTGCCAGGCACATCCCTTTTGTAGCCTATCAAATTGCAGTTAGTTGTGGTCAATGTGCTAAATTTCACAAAACCACAGCTTGCATGTGTTTGGCACAACTGGCTGTAAAACATCAGAGCACGCCTATCCCAAAGATCCCTACAGGTCTGGATGGCAGAAAAAACAAAGCAACAGGACAAGGTGATTCTGGCTTGCAGTTATGGAGAAGGATGAACTGAATGCAGATGCCTCCTTTAGGGTGACCCACACAATCCAGTCCCTATCTAATCTAACCAGATCAAGGGACCTTTAGATCTACTTTACTCCCATGGCTCCCCAAAGCCCAGGTGCCTGGGCTTCACTCCTCACCAAAAGCAAGGATGGAGAACTCTGTGTTCAGGTCTTCCCCTAGCATGCAGCTCTGTCAGTTGGTGGTGTTTGTAATGTTCTCTATTTCACAGTCCTTGCTTTTGACAAAGATATCTAGAGGATATATTAGTACACCTCCACCTTACAGATGCATTAGCTTTAAATACACATTAGATTATAGATCTGCAATACTTGCTTTCTCTTCTGTAAAGCTACAATGATTTTCTGCACCTGATCTATTTCTTAAGTCACATACAAAATGTCAGGTCAATTAAAGCTATTGAGACTAGAAAGACAATCCAAAATTGCTCCCCGTCTCGCAGATAGTCCCTGACAAACTGCCCCCTCTAGCTGGCCAATGCATTGAATGGCAGCCTTCTACCAATTCCTATTTTTTTTGTTTCTTAGTCAAAACACAGAGGTCTTTGGAACTTGGTTGTAGCCTAGATGCCGGTCTGAGAGGAAATGCAGAGCAATGGATTTTTGCCATTGCTTTCTCATTTTAGCTTTTAATTAGAAATTATACATCAGGCTGTTTCAGTACAAGTTAAGGATTCAAAGGCAGTCAAAACTTCAGACCTTAGATTGTCTATACAGCTTTATTTAGTCCCTTGCAGATGTGGATCTCTACATCACAAGAAGCAGAACAGCTACTAGTAACAAGGAAGACACATACTTCATGCCCAAGGCCTGAGTGCTGGCAGAAAGGAATTATTCTCCTTGCTTTTCCAACAAGTCTCCTCTGTATAATACTGCTGTGTGAGAGAGCTGAAGTTAGACAGGCATTCCTAAGTTTGGGATTGTCCAGGCTGAGGGCTATTGCATTTGTAATCTTGCTCCTAGCAGTTAAATAGAACAAAGCAACAGCACATTAGAGCAATGCCCAAGAAAGGAAAATCGCAGACTGGTGACTGCTTTCATTTCCAGCTGGAGACTCGTCAGAAGCAGACAGAAGATCCCTGAATTTCATGTCGTTAAAGGAAATGACCACTCATGAGAACTGCTAGAATGGAACATTCAGAATAGTTAAAGTGGGTGTAGCTAATTTTCTACCGTATTAAATCAAAATAAATAATTTAAAAACACTACAGCCTAGAACTTCTAACAGCTGCAACCCCTTATTCAATTAATAAATGAAAAATTAAGAAATATTATCTAAAATATAAAAGATACTTATGATGAGAGGCATAATTATAGCAAACTACTTTATTACCTTATTGTCATAAGGTAATAAAGTAGTCAGTACAGCTTTGCTTAGAAAAACAAGCCAACAACCAACTCCTCAGACAACAACCCATAGCAGTTAGTTTACATGAGCAGGTATTTATCTGTACCAGCACAGGGTGACAAAACATAATAAAAGTCTATAAGGTAAGGTAAGGTGGAATCCAGCAGTTTGGTACTGGAGCAAATGGATTAAGAGCCATATTAACACTTTCCTGCAACACAAGAATTGTGAACTTAATCCTGGCACTTTTATGTGCATTTCTGTCCATAAATACCTTCTCAAACTCGGTTAACTCTGGTCACTAAAAACAGATGATCTCCTCCCTTATTTGAAGAGATTTTCTTAATCAGAGCTAATATCCATTTATTTACCTCTCAAGTCTAAACCCAATGATTAAACTATTTTCTAGTGCCAAGGCACACCAAGCACTGTGGTAATACGGAAAAACCCATAAATAACATTTGCGCTTTGGGCACGACCAGCTCGGATGCTGCAACCTCGTGCTGCCCTCTCCTGGCACATCATTTCCTGTGACCACCTCTCCAAACTTTCCGTGCTGTAACCCGCTACAGAGAACACAAAAAGAGAGTTTTGCCTAGATCCATCCAGTCAGAGGCTTTTTCGTGCCTCCAAGAATGCAGCCCAACTTCCTCCTGCACACACAACGTAACAGCCTGTAAATTCACAGGCAGCAGCAAAGCATTACAGGACAGGAAGGAACTCCCAGCTGTTGGCAGGACAGGTCCCAGCCTAAGGCCTGGCCATGCCCTACTGTCGTTTCCAGCAGCTGGACAGAGCATGTCCATCCACCACCTCTCCTGGCTTTAGTCCATGCATTTGACTCCACAGACAGAAACCCAGAAACAACGACCCTTAACACAACTTGTAACATAGCTCGTAACAAAGCAAAATCCTTCTGACTTGTAGCAACCTCAGAGGGCAGAGTAAGGGGGTGGCAGATATTTCTCTTGGCCCAGCAATGCTCTCCTTGCAGAAAATCACTTATTCTCCTTTTTGCTGTACAATAAAGATGACTTCCCAGGGGAAAAAAGCTCGCAGTTTCTAAGCCCTGCCAAGTCCTTCTGTACATATTAACTTGAGAGCTGCTGTCAATCTTCATTCTGGAGCTACAGCACAGCATTTTTCTCTCTTTTTTTTTTTTTCCAAACAAATAGCTGTATTACCTTAAATATGATAGCAATGGGAATATCTTCTGACAAAGTGTTGTGCCTCAGGTAAAATCTTCCTTGTTTCACAACCATATTTGTTCTGCTCTTCTTCTCATGAGTGGAACTGAAGTTAAAATAAAAAGAATACCATGTCCAACAGTGTACTGACTCCTAGAATCTTTTCTATAGAATTTAGCAAGCTTGAACAATCTTTCAGCTGAATTAATCCCATTTTCTCCTCTTTTAAAAATTCCATCAAACCAGTCACGGATCAGCCTGTAACTTCAAGGTAATAGGGAATTATCACCTGTGCTGGGGACTATTTGGAATATTTGACTTAATCAAGTACAAGTCAGTACTTTTAAAAATCATCTTTACACGCTTTGACAATCAATTTTGATATAACCAGCAAGGTCAAACTGTGAACAAGTACTGCAGCAACAGTGGTAATGACATAACAGTACTTGGTGGTACATTAACTTCATCCAGACTTACTGAGAGACCACAGAGTAGCTAGGAGAGACGTGAGAGGCCTCTGGAGAAGAAAAAACAGCCCTCACACTGAACAGTCACAAGCACCATAAAACAGACCAGCATGCAGCTTAAAAAATAAAAAACAACCAACCAAAAGCTGAACAAAATTGAAACAAAACTTGATCAAGGAGGAAAGGCCAAATTTAGACTACTTTACCATTTTCAGTAATTTGCATTGTACAAAAATATTTCTTTCCTCCTCAGCTGCCTTTAACTTTAAGTTTTTATGCCAATTTTATATAGAGAGGCAGACAAAAGGTTACATCCAATTTCCACTGCAGTAACTTCATGTTACTTGCTGCAAACTGAGACCAAACACCATCAATTAGGAAGTGCAAAGTGCACTTTGTTACATTAGAGCTTGCTTTTCCTAATCTGGGATGAATCCTGAAATACATGAGCCACTCTCACTAATTTTTGTGGGAATACTACACTATTTAGGGATTGAAGTTTTAGCATACAAAATGACAGTAGCAAAACAGGAGCACTGAATGTCTACAGCTTTTTCTGGTTAAACTATACTAGGAAGAAACCTCCACAGCCATTTCAACCACAACAATGAAGTTCTAAAGCTTTGGGTTTATCTCCTTTATGTAACGCTAGGAATTTACTATACCTGGTAACAGAAGCGCCAACTGTGCCTTTTCTGTCAGCTTCAACAATAATTCTGTTTTTGGATAACTGCTCTTGAATAAGAATGACTTTCTCTACACCTTTAACAATGAAATAGCCACCTAGTTAACAGAAAAAAATATTTTGCATGTCAGTACCCTTGCACCTTATTTGTCTCATCCAATATGCCTTTGAATATAACTTATTAGAAAGTAAATCATAAGTACACAATGGGAGAGTAAATTCTCCCTTAAAAGAGTAATGAACAAACTTGACAGACAAAAACCAAAGAAGTTGCTTGTTACAACCCTCCAACTCCTCCCTACATATCAAATAATGCCATGTAATTTTTAACACTTTATTCTTGCTTTACAAAGGGCAATGACAAATGAGAGTTCCCACCCTGGAGGATATCATGCTCCACTCTTCCCTAATCTGTTTAATTTTCAATGAATTAACTCATTTTTTTTTCTCATACAACACATCACTGTACAACACTATATACAAAATCCAAAATAATATATTCAAAATTTTGGTGTGTTGTTTTTTGTGGTTGAAAACTCAGTCTGCAAATACCAGCTATTCATGTTCTCAACCAAAAGCCTGACAATTTTTTTAGTTGCAAGCACACACTTGAGAAGTTTCCACAAAGACTTAATGGTGGCAGGAAACACACCAGAGGGGTATTTCTTTGCTGAAGAAGACTTAAAACTCAAAGCACAGACAGGGGAAAATAAAAGAACATGAGTGAAAATGTACCTGGATCTAATGGACACTCATTTAGTTTGGCAAATTCTGCAGGAGTTTTCCCAGTAAGTACACAATTGGAGCTACGCAGCATTATAGGCATTCTACAAGAAAACCAGTTACAATTTTACTTCAGACTCAGAGAGAAAAATATGAATAGTCAAATTCAGAACAAAAAACCATGCTGAACAAACTGGAGAGACACATTTAAGGTAATCAGAACTCATACATGCTGTAACCAACAAGTTTTCATTTAAGTCCACCTTATTTCATTGAACATATAACTGAAAAGAGACCTGAAACTGTACACCTACAAGCAGAAACCAAAAACTTCCTATTAAATTGTTATGTAACTATCAGGCATCATGACAAGCAGGGTCACCAAGGCCAGTGATTAGTGCAGAGACTCCTGGTCCCCAAAACGGTCTGCAGAGAAGGACATGTCACTGCAGATCCACTGTTACCAGTTTTCATTAGATAAAGTTAGTTCCTATCTCATTTCCCACACAGGAATGACACCTTCTGGCTGCAGAGAGATAGTGCCTCTAATTCATAACCTAAGCAAGAAGCTGCCCCAGTAGTAGCTCTGATTTCCCTGGTGTCCTTGCAGAGAAGCCTGCAAGCAAACATTTTGTGAAGCAACATGTGGTGGAAAGATATTCCAAGAAATTAAAAACAAATTCAGTGCTTAATTAAGTAAATAAAAGAGAAACTAAAGATTCACCATGAGGACAGTCAAACAGTGGAAGAGCTGCACAGGGAAGTTGGGCAGTCTCCACTCATGGAGGTCTTCAGGACCTGACAGGATGAAGCACTGAGCTGACGCATTTTGAGCGGGAGGCTGTGCAAGAGGCTGAGCAGGAGACTGTACTCTTTCAACCTGAATTATTCTGTCACCCCATGGTAAATCATGGAATGGTCACTTTTACAATTTGAATATTCAACAACAAACCAGCAATGACTTTGCAGTTATTATTGAAAAGTGTACTTTTATAGTCAGCTTCATATCATACCTTTTCACTCTCAGATTTCTCATTAAAACTTTGGAAAGAGAGCACAGTTTGCTTCCAAAGAGAAAGCTGTATTTCACAAAAGATAAAAAGTTTACCACTACATCTACCAAAAGACCTCCATGTCCTTTAGCCTCTTCCACCAAAAAGTTGATTTTTGATCCAGCTTATAGAATTTCACTCCTTGGTGGACAGCCTTTGTAAGAACTGTGTTCCAAGTGTTTTCTAAAACACACGTTGACAATAATTATTTATGAGTTCTATTAAACAAATATTTTCAACCTCTAAGACTATTCATTCAATTTCACTTCAATAAAAAACAAGATTAGACTATATTTCCTGTATTCAAATATTATAAATTATTTTTATTTCTTTGCTGTTCTCATATTGTTGTATCTTAAAAGAAAACTGATGAACTCATATTCTGTACTTCTGCAGATTAAAAAAAGCTATCTTGTCACTATATTTCACTGAAAAAGTGCGTTCTAGAGACAAAAAGCTTCATATGACAAGCAAAATCTTTTATCACACAAAATATAAGCTTAATGCATTAGCTGTTTATATCAGAAACAGGAAGCAGTTGGCATAACGTAAAATGGAATACTTCAATGCTATTACTGCAAACTCCAGTGAAACACCTGTCCCAGTTCAAACTGCATATCAAACAAGAGCACTGGCCAAAGGAAATATATATAATACGGACAGATGAGGAATGTTATTTCCCATGGAAATCATAACTGGATATGAACAGTTTTTAACAGCAAAAAACTTTTTGCATGTATGCTTTTAAAGCTAGTCTAATAATGTAATTTAAGCAATTTTAAATGAAACCTTAACTTGTGCAGCAGAACTAATCCTTGCTTTACTGGTCTTACCATGCACCTTCCACAGATGCTACTCTACATACGATGTATGAAAGACTAAGTAATTTGGCTACAAAGCAAATATGCCTGATTTCATTTTACAATAATGCAACTTGCAGCTCCATGCATGCATTTACTTCTGTGGTTTTATACCAACAGAATCAGAGACAATATTCATCCTTATATCTATCCTTCTCTGGAAGGAGACATTATCAGAAGCTTTTGCAAAACACTATCTTAGACCCTAAAATTCATGTACAGCTGTTTATGAAGATTTGCCTGCTTATTGTTTCTTTTAACAAGGAAGCAAGGTTGGACTACATGTGTTTTGCAGTAAAAACTCTTCCCAGCATGGCAGCAAAGGAAAAATGCCAGCAGAAGCTCAGCACGTGGTGTCTCACCTGCCAATGGGTAACGCATTGCGGATGATCCTCTGGCTGCCCCGTGTATATTCAATATCCACGGTAATCGGCGCAGAATAGGTCATGTCCCTCAGGCGGCACTGAAAGGACAACAGGCACATGGTCAGGTGTTGACTTCAAGCTGAAGAACCTCTCTTAAAACAGCCTGTATTTGGCCTATCCTGTAAATCCTCACAAAGAAATCAAGCAAAGCAAAGCTTCAGCAACATCTTCATGATAGCTGAAGTATGTTGGACAGACTCTCCTGCTTAAAATAAAAACCAAGAAAATCCAAACACAATTGCTCTGATTTTCAAAAGCAGACAGCAGATCTGTGCCTTCAGAAGACAGCACTGCAGAGATTAGCTTCTAAAATCTCTAATTAAACAAACAGGTCTAATTAAACAAACAGTTCTAATCAGCAGAGCTGGCATAAAGACCAGAGTGTGTCTGAGCAGTGCTCAGCTCAGGGACATTTGTATATGCAGACTCTCAACAGCTGAAGACTTGTGCTGCCATATGAAGTCTGACAGCACGGAAAGGCGCAAGATTGAGAGAGACACCAAGCTACCTTATCAGCAGAATGAGCAAACCTCACTGTATGGTACCATTTCTAAAGATGACTTACCGAAGGCTCACTAGAGAATCACTTCTTGCAAGGATTCCCTGAATTTTTCTGCAAATTGCTTGGAGATTGAAAGAAGCAAAATAAACACATCTAGGACATTAGATATCTCATGGTTCAAACATTTCTAATCCAATCTTTCTGGTCTGCTCTCCCCAGCCTCACTCTAAGATGTTGCCAGCCCTCAAGGTACTGTGCCTTTTCATGCAAGACAGGCCTTACTGCATCTGCTGAACACAACAGAGCAACTCACAGCAGGTCATTCGTGACCTCACTGTGCATGCTTTTACCTTTCATCTCCAGGATCACAGGTTTAACAGTAGTCAGACCTGCACATCTATGATTCTGCAGTCTTTCAGTGTATTGCTTATCCACAAATGAAAGGCAATTAAGATTATACTGTGTATTGAAGATGCAGCTCTATGGAAAAATATGCCTCAAGAATCATCACAAACTGGATGCTTCTCCTCTCCACACTACAAAGTTAACCTATTCTCTAATAATAAAATACTGATATACACCAGCAGCTTTCAAGCCATGCTTTGCAAGAAACTAGGTGCCATTTTGCTCCCAGAAACTACATCCAATTTAAAAGTAACTGAGAATATTTCCATATTCTAATTACTTTAAATTCTTCTGTGTGAATATCATCATCTGTATGAGTTCAATAAACTCCCATAAGGACTCTCCCAAAAAGAGAGTTAGATGGACTCTTTAATACTACTTGGGGAAAAAAATGCCTTGGGATTCTCTGTGTGTGCTTTTTTTAACACAAGACACAGATAAAAAATACAAATAACAGTGTAATATTCCGGCATGTGTAATTTTTTATCACCTTCCTTGAGGTAACTTACTATAAACACCTGAAAGTAAAAGAAAGGCATGACTTGATATACACTCCGACCCTCATAAAAATCTAATGATTTTAGGTGATTTTGGGAAGGAATTTTATAAGCCTTCAACAGAGAAATATAACAGCAGACTCCTAACTATCCAACCCTTTTTTTTTTCCTGAAGGCACCCAGGCTTGACCTGAGCACCATCCTATTTAAGGGAATAACTGTGGCCTCCATGTGTGTACAACACACCGAAAATAAAGAGAAATAATGCACTAACATTAAGCATCAACAAGAATATACTTGAGATACAAGAGTATCTTATTCTAAACTCAAGGTCAGTATGCTCTATAAGCATTTATTTAGCTGCCTTCTGCATATATAGTCACTTGAATTATACAGTAAGCAAGCATATTAATACCCGAATTCTTGAGTATGAGTTGTTGGCCACAAACAATTTTTTGCATGCAATTTCATTATTTCATTCATATGAAAGAAATGCTTCCTGTTGCATTTTGTGCATGTTCACATCTACTGATTGAGTATTATCTACACATTTGTGAGGTGCAGCAACTATCATGTATTACATCTGGCTGAGTTATTTGCTTTATTTCAAAGCTTTCCATCAAACCAAATGAGATTTGAGTCAGGTCACTCAAGACAGAAAGTGGCTACGTCCAAGTGGCAGTCACTGGACAGCTGATTCTTATAGAATTTTTTCAAAGCACATAATGCATTTCATTATTGCCTAGATTAAATGATGAAAAAGACATTTCAATATCAAATGGATAAGCAAGGAAAAAAGCAACTGATACATGAACTGAGTTATGAGGTTGACAACAGCCTGCATGTAAGTAAATGACTACAAGTTCCAAGTTCAGTTCCCCCTTCAGAGACCAAAAAGAGGTCGCTCCCTCTGTTGCAGTGGTATAAATCTCAAAGTAGGGTAGCATGAGAGAAATACTGTGTTCTTGAGCACTTTGAAGAGAACTGAATGGCTCTAGATACCTGAAAGCAATCCTATAAAGTTCAAAGCTTATGTTAGCTTATGGCTTTCTCATACATATGGAAGCCACCTTATATCCTGTTGGTCAAAACCAAGAGACCTTCTGATTTCAGTCACAGCAGCATGTCCTCCAACATGCATCTTTATTCCAGAAGTACACAGTCCATCTGTTAACCTACATGCCTACAGCACCATCATGAAATTAAATATACTCTTCAGAAGGCTGACGTTCTTCTGCAACTTCTTCTAATTTCAACAGTTTCTATCTGTTTCTGCTTAAAGTTTCCATGTTTGCTTTCTGAATCAGACTTTAAAAATATGAGCAAAAAATCAAATACAAGTTCCCAAAGACTGGAAGGGAAACAGAGACTGAAATGACGTATGGTGCAGACAGCAGCAAGGCTAATATTAAAAAGAAGTTAATAAAAATATCAAAGAACTTTATGCATTATAGCATGTTCAGCTCTGTCATAAGGAGAGCCACAGGATTAAGCAAAAGAAGAACTTTCACTACTTTCAAGGAAACCTACTCAAATTCAGCTAGCAAAAAACACTGAATACAGAAAAAAAATAAAATTAAAATAAAATTAAAAAGCTTTATTCCATGATGCTTAAAGCTCTGAGGCTTCTTTTTACAGAGATAGTGGAATGCATTGCACTACCTAATGTAGCATTAATGTAGCATCAAAATTACACGCAGCTATTATCCAAGATATTCCCAAGATAAAAAAACAACCCAACAGAACAGATGCAAACATTAATACCTCATGAGGTGATACAGGTCGTGTCACATTGAAGCTTTCTTCCACATCTGGAGTACCCACATAGATATTGAGGTACCTGTAATACAGTTTCAAAATAAGCAATGAGGTAAATATTTTTCATGCAACCTAAAGGAAGCAAAATTTTACACACAAGAAATTACTTTGATGAACACAAGTTGGTTAATAATAAGCAATGATTCTGCCCAAAGTAACTAATTTGAGTTGTGGTCAAATTAGTTAAAATATAGCCTGCATGTGCAGTAAACCTTTTAATCTTCCCATCTTTTATTGCATAAAGTAAGAGATAAGTCATGGAAAACATCCTCTTGATTTAGACCTACACAAGGACTTATAAACATTTGTAGCTGATAACAAACACATGAGATAGCACTCATGCTGCTACCGATATGGAAATCATCTCATGCTTACTTCAGGTACCACATTGGGTCGGCATCACTTGTCACTTTTTCATTGGCCTTCATGATTTTCTTTATCTGGAGGAGAAAAAGAACAAAATGCAACCACAGCCTTTCCTGAGTACTA
Organism: Poecile atricapillus; assembly: GCF_030490865.1. Lineage (NCBI taxonomy): Eukaryota > Metazoa > Chordata > Aves > Passeriformes > Paridae > Poecile > Poecile atricapillus. Next base: position 23,469,216 of record NC_081288.1, on the reverse strand, counting down.
AGAGCCACTCCCCACCCACCAGGAGAACCTACCTCAACATTGATGAAATAGTTGAATGAGTCTATGTGCTGCTTCACCAGTCCTTTCACCTGAAAAATACATGGACACAGCGAGTAAAATCAGCTTCAATAACGTTAATCACACAAGGCAGAAATTAAGCTATAAGCATTTATAACTCGTTTTGGATAACTGTGCTAAATTCTTTCATCTGACAAACTCCTGCGAAGTGGCTGGATGCTCACTCTCTGGTTCTATACATTTCCAGGCTTACACTGGAGCTGTCATATAAAGAGCATGGATAGGGTCTCTGAGAGCCAGTAAAACAGGAAAATCATCTGAAAACATTACATATATACAGTATGGATTGAGAATAGCCACACCAAAAGGCAAACCTCTAGGAGAATGTCTCCACAAAATAATCTGAATCAAGAAATAACAAGAATAATCAAGAAAACAATCTATGGAATGAATCTATTTATAACTGCAAGGAATTAAAAAGAAAGGCAAAATCCACATGAAAGTGAGGACAGGTATTCTGGGAAACAGTAAAAGCTAGAGAAGGGAATGTAGAGAAAGAAGATGAAGTATTCACACCATGAAATGAGCGTACAGCACTAACCTTCAGAAATGCTGGAAGAAGTCTCCATTTTTCCTGAAAACAAAAAACAGTTTGAATCACCTTTCCAAGGAACAGACAAATATCTAACATGCCTGAGCCTTTTTGTCTGCATGTTTGTTATTTTTTGATCAGTAATATTATTTAAAATCACATCTATTTAGAGAAAAAAAGAAAAAAACATACTCTCTAAAGCAAACAGAGATGGATAAAAATAACCTGGATCATTTGAGCAAACCATAAGTGCAGTATTTACTAAGGATGCAATGGCACACTGTCTTTCCTAAGAGCAACTGATGTGAAAATATATTTTTCTTAGAAATTCCTTAACACCATGTCCTCATTTAAGATCTACTAACCTTTTTTTGGTTTTGTTCTGTTAACACTCTAGATTATATTCCTAGAAAGGGAAGATTTCCTACAACTTTTACTTTACAAAATATACACAAAAATCTCAGACCTGGGACCAGCACTTGTAGACACAAGTCTCTGTAACACTTACCAGGACCCTAAAGCCTACAAAGATTGAGCAAAAGTACTGACAAGTGCTAAGTATATCAAGGTTCCCACAAACTTTCCCCAATTTCTAATCTTTGATGATCACAGGGAAGATCTCTTTACATCAGCCCCACTTTTTTCCCACCATGGCAGGGCAGAAGCTTGGCTGGAGACAAAATCCTTTTATTTAGGAGGAGTGTTCCTAGACCCCATATGCTTCTCCATCTACTACTATTTAAAAATACTACAAAATTAATAACCAAAAAGAAACTGTAGAAAGTTGTTAGCTTTCTTATATCCACAGAAACACTGATGGTGCTCTTGGCTTTCAGCCTGTTGTTTGTTAATCTACTAATCTTGCTTGTGATTCCAATTTAACATCTGATAATGGCAAAGCTAATGCAGTAAAAAGAGACACATGCAGTATGGTGTGGCTTTTACTACCGGTCCCTTGTGGTCTATATGCAGTAGTATTTACAGTCTGGAAAGCTGAAGAGAAGTTGATTTCATGCTTTTATGATTTAATGTCATGTCTAAAAAAGGGGGTTTAATCTGTTAAATAGTAACGCAATTAAACTGATGACCTAGGGATGAGGCTAATGATTTTAATCTTAAATAAATATTTCAAGGCCAGGCTGGAAGGGGCACTGGGCAGCCTGGTGTAGCGGGAGGTGTCCCTGCCATGGCAGAGGGATGGAAGGACAAGAGCTGTAAGATCCCTTCTACCCCAGACCGCCCTGTGACTGCGTGGGGACACAGGATGGGCAGAGACGGGGGACAGGACGGCACCTCAGGAGGCCGAGCCCGGGTTCCTGAGGAGCTGCGCGGGGGCAGCTCGGAACACACAAAGCCTCCCCCCGCAGACACCGAGAGGTGCAGCACAGGCCGGGGGACTCCACGTGTGCGCCGGCAGGCGACTCCTTCCAGCCTAGCCCAGCCCAGCCCAGCTCAGCCCGGCCGCGTTCCGGGAGAGCCCGAGGCGCGCCCGGCCGCTCGCCCCTCGCCCCGCTGACCTCCACTGTGTTGACCGGGGCCGCCGCCTGCTCCGGGGTGAGAGCACCCAGCCCCAGCGCCTCCATCGCCACCCGCGCACCGCGGCGCTGCAGCGCACCGCGTCCCCCCGCGCTCCGGCGCGGCGCCCGAAGGTTCCGGCCCCGCACAGCCCGGGCGCCGCCGAGCGCTGAGCACGGCCACGGCCGGGCAGCCCGCCCCTCACGGTGCCCTCAGCCCGCCCCTCACGGTGCCAGGCCCCTCACGGTGCCCTCAGCCCGCCCCTCACGGTGCCAGGCCCCTCCCGAGGCACTGCAGCCCGCCCCTCACGGTGCCCTCAGCCCGCCCCTCACGGTGCCAGGCCCCTCCCGGGGCACTGCAGCCCGCCCCTCACGGTGCCCTCAGCCCGCCCCTCACGGTGCCAGGCCCCTCCCGAGGCACTGCGGACCTGGCGGCGCCTGAGGGTCCCGCCTGAATCCCGGGAGGCGGCAGGGTCACGGGAGGAGTTGGGCTTGAAACGTCTTTCCTGCAGTTTTTAGCATGTAAAGCAACGTAGGGCATCAGCTTGTAGCGTTTATTCTTCTTTCATCCTCTTGCTGAATCACCTCCAAATTTATTTGTTCTCCTTTTCAAGGGCCTGTGCTATGGTGACACCAAAATTGCAGTCAAATGCGGAGCTACTCATCTGCCCCAGTTCAAGATGAAACAAGAAGCACTAGTGATCTCTGCAGATTCCTGTGGTAGTAAGGTTTTGAGAAATACATATATATAAATATATATATGTAAATGTAATAACTGGTAAACAAGTTCTAAGAGCAGGGAGTGAAAATAGCACACATACGCGTCTGCTCTGGCTCGGGTTCCACATGAGGAGCGTTCATGGGGTTGGGTCCGGGCTCCACCCATCCTGGGCACTAAGGCCCCTATCCTAAAGAGGAGTTACATTTCAGACTCCTGCCATTTGGTTTCCTGCCTAAAGCGCACAGTCAGTGGAGACTTGGTTTAATACGTGGCAATCCACGTTTAATCCATGCAAGGCCCCTGTCGGACACGGGGGGAAGCTTGGAGCAGCTTCTCACAGAAGCCACCCCTGCAGTCCGCTACACCTCCAACTCCACCGTGCAAACCCAATACATCGTGGTCCAAGGAGTCAGATTTAAGCAGGCAACTGTTTTGAATATTATTTGTACAGCTGGGTTAAAGTCACTAGTCTACACTGGAGCTGCTCCTGAGAAGTAACAGAAAAAATGGTGACAACAGAATATTAGTGGAGTCATTTATCTTTGGCATTTAACAATCTGCTGCATTTAATAACGTTTGTATAAATGACTTTTCACCACTGATGGTATCACAAACAAAATTTAATGCATACAAACCCTGAAATACTCGTTTTTTAACAAAGCTACTACAGAATGGCATCTTGTTTCACAAGGACAACTGTAGAGTAGAGGCAAGTTCTTTGCAGCCACAGTAGCATAAACAGCATGCAACACATGACATTAAACAGATGCAATGTCCATGTTTGAAACATTAAATTAAAACACATTAAACCATCACTTGAAACACAGGCCATGCTATAAAATGCCCTTTACAAGTCACCTTAATTACCAAACCCCCCAATAAATGCTATCTTTTGAGTACTTACTGGTAAAAACTAGTATGACAGTTTCCCCAGTTCATTAAAAAGCTATAATTTGATACTTGTTTGTAAAATAGAATGCATATAAAATACTAAAATAAAAAGTTCATAATCACATTAGCAATCACCTTCACATGTTCATAAAATCCTCTTTTGGCTGAAGCTCAAAATCATGTAGGTATATCTAAAGTTGTAGCAAATCACTAAGATTCATTCCCCCTAGCTGCTTCTGAAAAGCATTCTCTTAATGATTTTGAATTACCTACCAAAATTTTGTATTCACGTGAGCAAGCCTGGCTTACCTAGTGGCACAGTTATAGTCTAAGAGTTCCATTCTCTCAGGTTTTCCAGAAAACAGTTCCCTTTAAAATATGTGTTCATCTATTTTTTGTGCAATGTTTTTACAAGGGATAGAACAGAAGTGCACTAGAGAAATTACTCTAAAAAGGCATTTTGAATAAAGTAACATGTACATGAACCAAAGTAACACATACATGTACCTTAACATGTACATGTGACCAAAGTCCTTGGACACTGAAGAGCAACTGAAGTAATTTCCTTTGCTATAAAGAGTATACATTCCTGTAGAAATGGACTACAAAACCACAGTGCTAATAAATGCCCAGGTTTTTTCAGACCTTTATAATAGACACAATAATGTGCATAAACAATTAGTGTGAGACATTACACTTTTACAGGTTTTGTCTCTTCATAAAAAATAGATTATAATATAAAATATTAAAAACAAGCTCTAACTTGTACCACACTGAGGTCTTCCATATATGGCATCTTAAAAGGAGTATTATATGGTAATATATTAAAATATAATTTTCAAGTAAATTATTCAATTTCATAGACAACAACATGTCCATAATATGTATTCCAGCACTACCTAATCCCAGTAATCTGAAATATGCAAAATACAGCCTGTGTAAATTTAAACAAGTTCACTTCCACATTTCTCAATTTCAGTCTATTTCATTTTCAGTATGCAGGACTCCCAATGCCTTAAATGGGAACTAAGTATTGCGGCCCAGTCCAAAGAAATTTGAGGAAAATGGGAGCATTTCTCACACACTCCGTAAAGAAGTGAATCTAATAATATTTTCTAAAATTACTAATTACTTGGGTTCTTGCTTTCAGGCCTAAGAATATCTTGTGAAAAACTTACATTCTGTTGGATAAGGGCATGAAAGGGGTAGTTCTTCTGTGGTACACTGTAAGGTCAGTCTTAAGTGGTTTTGGGAATAAAGGTTTGGAGGACCTAATTTAAAAATACTTAATACCCATTCATTAAGATCAAAGATCAGTACATACATGTATTAAAGATCTGTATGACCTCCACTGAATAAACAAAATGCTTATAAAGACTATATACAGAAATTTACTCCACCCCCCATCATGTTTCTTAGGTGTTTATCATAAATCTTAATTAAGAGTTGAGAAGTTCTGAATGATTCCTGCTTGTAAGCAGTGAATGCCACTTCTGTAACTGATATCCTTCAAACAGCTTGTAACACTGGCATTCCTTAATGTAACAGAGGCAAAGTTCTGGATCCAGTAATTGCAGGAGTACCTGAACTTGGCCTAGTATGAACCTGGGTTTGGTTACTAAATCAGTTATGCTGTAACTTTCTTCTTCAAAGTATTGTCAGAAACATAATTGTCATCTGAGATGTTACTCTACAAAAATACAATGTAAGCATAGTACATTTTATTTACAGTTGTTTTGTCATTTCCTAATATGCATTGCATGTAAATATATTTCAGCTGAAACATTGTTTTGATGGTGGCAAAACAGTAAGTACATTGCCAGCTCTTTCCCACTGTGAGTCATAATAAATGCTTGCTATGGAAATTAATTCACTGGCTATTACAAGTGACAATCCATTAAACAAGTATTTTTCTATTAAAATATATATATATATGACCTTGACATTGATTTCTTTACAGTGAATTTCAGAAACTATCTGTATACATTTTACAAGACTTTTTCCCATCAACAGTCACTAGAGTAGGCTGTTCTTAGAGATGTGACTTCTCCACTGTCTTGGAAGATTAAAAAAAGGGTCCACATTTTAACTGCTAGATGTTTCTGCTTCTGTTTTCTCCATTGCTGCCTCAGGAAAAAGCAGTTTTCTAAGTATGTTTGCATAGAATGGTCCATACACTTTTTTATTGAAGTTTACAATGCTTGCATACTGAGATCCCAGAAACTCCATCTCTGTCTGAATCACAGAAAGGCCTCCTGGCATAGTAGGCATACACTTCTGAAAACTCGGAAGAGCAAGCAAGCTTCTCATGAAGAGCTGGATTCGTTTGTCTGAAATGGAATATAAAGTATGCTCAGAACAAGTGTAAACCCAAGATGATGCCATAGTCACTTTGTAAGCACCCTGCACATCAGCACGGCTAAAAATCCAACAGTGTAAGCAACACGTCTTTCCCAGGATCGTGCTGGGGTGGGGAACAATACTGCAAGCTTCTTAGATTTAGCTACTGCAAGGTGGACACAGCATAAACCTACTGCAACAAGTTACATTAATTAACATGAAGTAGACACAAAGGAAAAAGAACAAACCCACTAGGTTTTAACTCAGAATGGACAGAAAGAAGACTAAATAACACTTATTTTTTTCTCAATTCTTCTCCAAAATACTAGGCTGCCTAGGCTTGTCCCTACATGCACTTTTACAATTCTTTCTAGCTGTGACTAACCACGCTCTGCAGCATACCAAGAACACCATCTCTAAGTAAACAACATTTCTGCAGTCTTAGTTGAGCCAGTATTTTACTGCAGCAAGAAAATGCTTTTAGAAGGTAATTAGACAGCTGATTAAGCTTGCTGGTAGTAAGTTTATAAACAGACACATACAACATGACTATTAGGTGGTATCTTACTAACCAATCAAGGAACAGACAGGATTATTCTTCTCAACAATATGAGCGATTTGACCCATTAAATTACTCTGCATTTCTTCACTAAGAGTGGGAAGACCTCTTTCACTTAGAGACTTATTCACTGTGCTGCAAATCTGGACACCAATAGCATTCAGAGCCTCCTTCAGGTCAAAACTTCTGGAAGAAACAGAAAAGCATTAAATTCTGCAGTTTCTATAGCATACGTTGTAAAGTGCCCTCATTTGTCTCCTCTCCCTTTTATTTTCAACCTGGTCTCTGCAATGAGAATTTTGAAAAGCTTTCATCTTTTGCTGCAGATTTATGTAAATCTAGATATACAGGAAAATCTCTACGTGCAAGATAAAATAAGGACCTATATGTGATTCAAATGGAAAAAGTAATTTCAAGTGTTCAGCAGTGACACCACTTCACTTTATCATTGTGCCTAGGTGTTTTTCTGGATCATGTGCATAGCATTTAATGAGAAAAAACAGAGTGGAAAACTCTTTAAAAAGACAGGGACATACATCAGACTTGCTTGTAGTACAAGCAGACAAAGAAATAGGCGGCCAAGTAACTTGAACTACCTACAACAAGTTTGCAACAACTCCCAAGAGGATTTAATGAATGCATTGCCACAGTCTCTCCAGTATTAGGAGTATATGAATGAACTTTACTACTAGGTTCCAAAATCTGTACATTAACATCAAAACCAGGATTTCATTAAAATCTACCTTTGAAAACACGTGTCTAACATATAGTGGCCTTGTATCATAAAGGGAATATATAAATGACTAAAATGTGGTATCTTCCTATTAATAACAAGCACCAGCTATGACAGCAGATTTTTTTCCAACTGTTTCCTGTAAAAAAAATAGAAGTTAAAAAAAGGAGCAAAGAAAAGGCCTTACGTCTTGTTCATGCCTTCAAGAAGAGGAAAGGAGATCCTTTTCAGCTGGTCAGCAAAATCAGGCACATCTACAATTGCTGCACCCACCATGTTATTTGTTATGAGAGAAACACAAGCTATGACTTTTAATTGATTGAGCTTTTCTCTCAACTCCTGAAGACGAACTTCATCTGTTATTAGAGTCTAGAATTGAAACAACAATACTAATTTAGGAATAAGGAGGGAGAGAGACAGGAGAAGGACAGATCCAGGATATAGTCATGAAGCACTACTATTTTTAATCACAAATACATAAACCCAGAGAATACAGCAACTGAAATACCCTAAATATGTAGTATAGCATGAAGTGGCATTATGTACAAGTACCAGAAGTAAACCTGTGGTGGGAAGAAAAGTAATGAGGCAACTGAGGACATAGCACCTTATTCCTCATCACTGCTGACAAATCTGCAACCAATTCAGCCCATGACATGGAATGCTCAGAGGATCCAGAGGACATTGTAATAACCAAGTTACAGACATAATAGTCTTCTGTATTTGGGTGTCTTTTGAAAAATTGCCAAGATTTGTAACTGATGGATAATAATGAATAACTGTGCTTGACAACCACCAATTCAAACACCAGATCAGGTTCTACAAGTGATACATAACCCATTCCAGGCAAAAAGCCAGCTGATCATACCAAGAACATAAGTAATCCCTACAGCAAGATGTAGCTGGAGTTAATTTTAGGTTACAAAGAGTTCATCCTGAGCAGCACAGGGGCATTAACATCCAACTGTACTTGGTAGCAATTTCAAATTTAATAATATGGCAAGCAAGATCCACCAGAGGACATCTGTATGTAGTTCTTACTCAACACTGGTCACAGCAAAGTAAGAAAGTGGTTTCACGTCTGTCCACTGACTGAGAACACCAAGAGCATCCCCATGTATTTAGCAAATTCTCTGCCAGGCCACCCTACATGTAGCTAAGGCCCTTCCTTGAAATGCAAATTTTAGCCCTTAATGATGGCAAATTTCACACTGGCTTTATGGGAAGTTGCAGAGGTCAGTAATCAGGAACTTGAAGGAAAAACTGAACATTGAGTCTTGAAGTAATAGTTTACATGCACTGAGAAAGGGTAAATACCTACTTTAGAGGCCTCAAGTTTTTACTGATTCTGTTTTACAGAGCAATCCCACCAATTCCTGGTGCTGTTAGGAAAACAGGGTGCTACAGTCAGTTCTTTTATCGATAGAAAAAGCCAAGTACTGTCAATACAAGGGCCAGCCTTGTACCTGACCACTGTAAAGATTGCTCTTGGGGTGGAGCTGGTGAGCTATGATTGGAAAGAGGGAGAACAACCTTTACCTTGTTCTTTTCTGGTTGAAGACTTGCCCATCTTGAATTTCAAAAACTGGACTAGAATATAATCTCCAAATTTCAAATTCACTGTGCAGAAATTTAAGGAGTGCAAGACAATATTCACTTACTGTTATCAGTAGCAGGATTATTATATCACACCAATGATTTCATATAGCTGGTAATCTGAAGACATCAAAGTATATTTCTTACCTCTGGAATTGTTTTGCAATAATCCCACTGTAACAATTTCAAGTAGCCATTGTTTAGCACCAGTGTAGGACTAATAATTGGTTTTGAACTACAATCAGCACCAGGGGATGATGAAGACTCATCAGAAATAGATGACAATTCATCTTCTATTGATTCCTTTATCCATTCTGTTGTGAGATTCAGGGCACCTAAGCATTGCAAATAGCACAGATTTACTGCATGCTTTCATCAAAATAAAGCACTACCTTGAGAAAAACATGAGCTGTATATATAAGAGAATTCAACTTCTGAAGACTTAAACATAGTGGACAGCTCAGTCTTCATACACGATAATTCTCTCACTCACTTTCTTCCACTGGTCACCTTTTTACCTGGTTTGTACAAACCCAGCCACAATTTGTTAAGACTTCAGTCAAGATTTTTAGGTAATGGAAGTCTCTATTTGGGAACTCAAAATTTGGAGTTCCCAAAGGATTGTTTTCCCTTTTTCGCAGAGGCCACTTATCAGATAGGGCATAAGAGTGAAAAGTAGAGGTGAAGGAAGATTAAAACATTTGATTTGTTGTGGTAGAGATTTTCTCAGGCTGCATGTATGAACACCGCAGGTCCTACCAGTGGCTCAGGGCTCCCATTTTAGAAGCCCCTGCTCCAGATGTTAGCAAGCTTACCTACTCTTCTTGGAGGATCTATTTCTGAGCACCGTTTAACCAAATTGCACAAAACATGCAATAGTGGATCAAGTTGACTTTGCATCATCTAAGAAATTTTGTTCAGAGCCTGCCTTTTGTTTATTAAAAAATTGATCTTACCCCTTCCACCTTTCAGGGACACAAACTGGTTTTGCATGTTCACTTCACACTAACAGAACTGCTGCACACAAAAGAGAAAAGTCTCATCTTATGTAGGGCTTCTGCATCCAGACAGCAAGAGTCACCCGCTTGTTTTTCAGACACCAACTGATTTGGCAAATGTAAGTTTGTCAGTAACTCCCCCAGGTTGCAGACAGACAAACTTGACAGCAAGTTAAGCAATCATCCAGTGATAGCTTCCTTATGAAAAATTTTTCCCATTACTCAGATACAGACAAGAAATTGAAGTTTTCTTCTAAGTTAACTGCCACTTATAGAGTTTTCACAGCATATATTTAAACAGTCTTCTTTTCAAAGAAAAGTTTAACTTAAATATAGCATGATACATACTCGGTGTTTCTTCAAGAATTTCCTGGAATTTTGTTCTTTCGTAGTCCACCAAGTTATGCCAGAGGTATGGTCTAAGGCTTTTAATTCTGTAATTTGCCATATCCATTTTCATCAGGTCCAAAACACGGAATATTTGTCTGAAAAGAGGAATTTAAAATTTCACACTTTAATTTAGTCTATTGATTTTCACCAGCACATGCTAAGCACATGTACATTATCACTTTAATTTCAATTCTGGGAGAAGTGAACTCCTTCATTGGCATTTCAGAGTGGAATTCTTCAACTCTATCATCTGGAATTCTTGAAGTAGTAGTATATTTAAGGCTTGGTCTAAGTTAAGGAGAACAGGACTAATGTAGCATCACTAAATGCTACAGCCTTGTAAGTTTTTCAAAAACTACATTAATTGGTGTGTTTTAGCCTAAATTAACAGATTTTAACATTTTGGTCACTGATTGCTTTAAGAGAAACAAACCTTCTGACCCAGTTGCTTTGATCCCTATATATACAGTGGAACAACTACCATTTATTCTTAATATTTCAGTGTACCTAAGGAGCACTGTTTTCTGCCCTGTTATGCAAATTTTTACTAAAGTTCAATTAATAAGATCTTAACTAAAGAGCTTTTAAATCCAAAGTTTGGCCTTCCAGAAGAAGCATGCAATTAACACTTCAAGGAGAAACAGTACAAGTGTGCTGCTTACATTTTCTAAGAATGAACAAAAAAAGAGTTTCTGAAACAGAGATTATTGCAAGAGTTGTTGGCTTAGATATTCAGAGCTGCCTGGTTTCATCTAGGTATCCTACCCATTTCATTACAAAGATAGACAATCTGGTCAATGTGTCAGAGCTCTTCTCCTTTAATGCTTCAGGAAGTTTTCCTATAGTTTGAGAACAGGTGTTATGCAAACTGACACAATTTTAGACTTCCTTTACCCAACCACCCTGCCTTCCACTGTTTACTACCCTTTCAGAGAGGAGCTTTTTTCCTCCAAAAACCACACTCAAATACCAACCTCAGTAACTCTACAATATTGTCAGTGGCTTTTAACTGTTTTATGTCGTTGTCTCTTATTGGAGCACATAACTTTCCCATAGTGTTGATGATATAGTTAGCTAGCCCAGGAATATCAACAGCATTGTGTTCTGCCTGCTGTCTTATGAGATCCGTATCTAGGACTTCACAAATTTGATTGTGAATCCTGTTTGCTCCAGGAGTCAGGAAGGAAAGTAGAATCTAAATTAGAGGGGGAAAAATAGGAAAAACTTATTAATAAAAACCAAAGCACTTAGTAAACACATTTCAGTGAAATTTTAATATTCATAACAGGTGCATATAGCTGACAGATTATAAGCAGACGTTTTAAGACTGAACATTATCAAAGGTAGTGGAGAAAAAAAGGACTTTGAAAAAAAACAGTACAGTTCTGCAAAAATTCTCAAAGGTAAAAAAACAAAAAGCAAGTCAACAACTAGACTTGTTCAAAAGCTGGGAGGCTACCCTGTAAAACAAACATTTACTAACTTAAAATTCTGAAAGACTTAGTATTGTGCCAGGATTGAAGGTTTGTATGCTCACCTGTGCAATAATCAAACAGTGAGGTCTAAGTGGGCATGTGCAGTCATGTTTATGCTCTTGTTCATGCCCTAAGCTCATAGTGTGATTCTGGAAACAGGCTAGTAGAGATGTGAAGCTTTGGGAAAAGAGATGACTTTCATCCAGTAACTGTGCAGTGAAAGTTGAGTGAACATGCCCCTGTTTGTTTGTGGCCATATTCCTGGTTGATATAAATATACTACAAATAGACATCTATTTTCAGTTCTGAATAATCATGACTTCATACTATAAAAGGAAGAACTAGAAGATGTTGGTTCAACTAAGTTAAGGAGACCCTTCAGTGAACTAAGGGACTCTTAGAGCAAAGATGACAAAACAATACAAAGAAGGAAGAACATTACCTCCTTAATTTCCTCAAAGAGCTTGATAGCATGTTCATATTCTGGAGGATCTTCATTCAGTTCTGATTCCAAATGATCCCAAAATGCCTTGTGTACAATTTGTTTCACTGTGCCTGCAAAGCTGTGGAGTAAGTCAATTAGTTATGGAAAAAACTCTCAACTAGCTTTCATCCTTGTAACTGTTTTAGATGAAACTGATCATTTGTTGGGAAACACACCTCCCCAGATATTATGCCCTGCAACCACATTGTTCTTGGGTGGTGATCATCAGCTCGCAACACATGGTCTGGACTGCTCCATTCATTTCTCCTCTCTTTCCAACACCAGCACTGCTTTTTGCAAAATTCAGGCTCTTACCTGTTTTGTGGGTAGTCTTCATGTTTTATGCAAAAATTTGCATTTACAGCAATTTCATGAGCTAGAGTCCAGTTTGACAGATTTCTTGTAGCTGCCATCAGTTCATCAAATGTGATAACCTTAGGAGGGCTTGCTGCTGGAACAAACAAGATCAATTCAAGCCAAATATCTATAGCTGGTAAGTGCAATGGAATATACTAAAACCTAGAAATTTTACTGCTTGCTAATTGGACTCCTGTACTCTGGAAGAAGCAACCCAAGATCACCAAGTCTTTATATCTTCCTAAAACACTAACTCAGGAAACTCCCAGCTTATCAGGGGTGTGTGTGTTTGTGGGGAAATACCACATAAGCCTCAAAACATTTTGAGGAGATGTTCGTATTTCCACATCTGAACTAAGATATCTTCTTTCCTTTAAAACGGGATCTGGCATTCCACAGATTTCCTACTAACTGTTCTGTCAAAGCCACCCAACCAAAAGCATGGGCAGTGAGAGATACCAGATGTCCACAATAATTATGAGCACATGATGGCTGTATTGCCTGTTGAAAAGGTTCTGAAGTTATTGACTTGCAAACATCCCCACTTAAGATCAGCAGATCTTTCATCTGCTGTGGAATGTAAATTATACTCATTTTTTCAGGAGTTAGCAGCAATGACAAAACAAACTCTACATTGGAAAACAAGAGCAAATTCCCCAAATTTTTAAATCCTCAAATTCTGTAATTTAATTTAGTATTTGGAAGACTGGTAACAAAGAAAGATAAAGACCCAGGTGCCAACCGCAGCTCTACTAACAAGCTTGTTATAATGTAAGACTATTTACGTAGATGTAAGAAGCACGGTCTGCAAATGCTTACAGACACACATGAACCACATCTTAACCAAGGCTTTCCTTATCATTACTCAAATTATCTTCCTTGTGCAAATGTGTGTTTTCTGTTTGATTCTAATATTTATGAAAGAAAAATGTGAATTCAAGATTAATTACATGTAACTTGATATGGTATTAGAGATCTGTAAGTTACAGAATTAATTTTTAAGTGCAGGGATCAAACAGAAGAAACCCACCCTTTGCACAAGGCATATCTGATTGAGTGGGAGACTGCTACCAATGTCAAGGTTAGGAAGACCATGGTGACACACTTTTCTTACACTTTCTGAAGGGAAGGAGTGCCCATGGATACAGCTGCTGGTGGTGTTCCACACACAGGAGATGCACTGCTTCACAGCAGAGAGAAAGCCATGCCTCTCTCATAATACTCTTAAACAGATTCAGAATCCCAGGTTCTACCCACGACAGCAAAGAGAAACAAGGTAAGTTAGCCTTATTGGTCCATGCACAATGCAGGTAAGGCTGAAATAGGCTTACACGCTGGGGAGCTGGGTTTGCTTGAAGAATCACTGTTAAAGCTCTGCCTGGAATATTCCGAGTCGCTGGAAGAGGCTGTGCTTTCCGAGAGGCGTGAAGAATCTGAGTCACTGTTCTGGTCATCATTGAGAGGCATTCTGATTCCCTTTACCTTATCTACACAGTAAACAAGAACTGGGAAGACAAACACAATTCCCATTCACATTCACAGACACAAACCAGCAGTTACTTTTGTTTGCTTCTCAAACATGCTACTGATCATTATATTGTGAATGAAGATCAAGCAGCTGCCTTTCCTAAACAGGAAAAGTAAAGGAAATTATCTGGCTTGACATGCAGAATTATGTAGTTATCAATGAGCTTTGTACCTTCAGCTGTTTCATACTTTAACAATTATGCTGGAGACATTCCCAAACTGGTTATATTTTAAAAAATGAAAGACTACCCACAGGAACCCCTGAAGCTGCTTGTTACAAGACTTTTGGTAGTTTTCAATGTACATAAAAGCATCTTGTGATGTTACCATCCCCCATCTGACTTCATCATGAAGTGGCGTTTAGCAATGAGTTTCCTTCCACTAACAAGCTGTACTCAGTGCAACGACTGTGATGCAAACACAGAAGCTGCAGGGGGAGAAGAGGCAAGTAATTCAGAATGTAACATTTCTAACAAGGGGTAGCTGAAAGTATGGCCTGCTGCTTTAGCTGGGTCTGTGCTCAAATCAGATCAACAATGGTCCAGACCCAAAAAACACTGCTCCTAGGAGTAAAGGTGGGTAGGTTTTCTAGTTTAAGTGAAATGGCAACTCTGAGCCTCTAACATTCTATTTAGCACGGACAACCTCCTCTGAGAAGCGTTGTGCTTCATAGTCTTTCTGCCTATGTAAAGAAACTGCCTCCCAGGCAGATAATCTGCAGTTGCAGAAAATGTGGACAGCTGCGCAGTGTGATACAGATGATTAACAACTGCATGACAGGAAGTGAAAAATATGTTAATAATATTAAAATGAGGAGCTGGAAGTCAGCTGTAATTACTACCAAAGGAATTTGGCCCAGATACCAAAAGTAGCTGTCCATCTCTGATTATGGCCATGAAGCATTCTGTAGTGGACTTTATGAAGAGGCATAACCAGCAATGGTTTCCATCAGCAAATTTAACCAATATATAACTTCATTTATTATTAAACCACATCAACTTCAGTAGGCGGGGATACCACACTTTGCAACTGCTGAACTTGGAAAAAAAGACACTTTTGGCAATAAAAGGATGATCTTTGTCTGTACTTATTTAATCAACATATTGTGGGGTCCTGGGATAGACAGAAGGTAGTGAAAATTAATATTTCTTAATGCTGGCACCTAGTTACAGCTTGGGTACCAACTCATCCTGAATAGGCCTTTATAATTTGATGAGCTACTACACCAATGAGCACTCCTCTGTTAATTAAGATGATTAACATTTCTTAAGTGTATGTTTACTCTTCTTCCTCTCCCAAGAGGAAAGAGGATGCACTTGAGCACCTTATTTATGTCATACTTTGCACTGGGATTTTTTGTGAAAAGAACACATTAGCAAGAACACAGCTATCCATTTAGCACTGTACTGGAGGAGCCAGTAAGAGACACTTGACTAGAACATAGAGGTCATGCATTCAGAACTTGCAGCATTACCTGTGATCCTAAGCATCATAACTCTTACTAGAATAGCAATTCTGTGCTTTCTAACAAGCAAATATTTAAAACAATATTGGCTAAGCAAGACAGAGTTGCAAGAGAACCTAAAAACCCCAAAACACAGAGATATTTTGGCTTGGAAATTGTATTTTAGTTGCAAGTTAAGAAATGGATCACTAGTTAATGCTAGAGAAGAAACAAATTATTTCTTCAGTTAAAATCTGTGTTACTAACTCAAAGTTAGTGCTGACCAGAAACCAGTTGTGACAAACTAGTTATAGAACATACTTGAGGTTCTTCATGTTGAACTGCTCACGTAAATACAGTAACACTGTCCAGAGCCTGCAGAGTTTTTACAACCTTCCAACTAATTTTTTGATCAATTAAGAACACTATTTCCAGGCTTTAATCTTATATAACACCCCTTTATTTCCATACAAATAACTAAACTCCAAAAGATTAACGTTGAAGCACGTGGTTCATCAAAATATTTGATTAACGTCATCTGCAGTGTAGGGGCCCAAAGTCTTGCAAATCACTTGCCGAGTATGAGCACTTCAGGGCAGTTCAGGTGTTAAGAACATGGAAGAAGGTAAATGACCATTAAAACCCCAAATACTCTCACACAATTTACACATCATCATTTCATGAATTTCCTCTTGCCTCTAGGTATGACAATGTTAATAAATATTCAGCTTTGCAAGGTGCTTCTGAGAGAAGCACTAAATCAGCTATGAAGAAGAGTCAGCACTGCCATTTTCCACCCCATCTTGATTTCCAGGAAGATCAAGTAGAAAAGGTAGAATTAGAAGTCTATATACATTAAGTCCTTAAGCACTAGTCCTAGCAAAGGATCTTTTGGCAACAAATAGTTGCATTTCAAAGAGGCCCATGGCATTTTGATGAATCAAGACCTGCTCCTACAATATATGCACACATGCAGACAGCAGAGCTGTCAGTAGAGTGCTTCAGAAGACTTAATTTAAGTAAGAAGTTTCAACACTGCAGTGGAAGGTCATACACAAAAGAAACACTGTAATCTTTTGCCACACTAAATACATCTCCTAGTAGAATGCTTCAAACACAGCAGGAAGCAAGAATGGGTGTACTCTGCAGATTCAGAACATTATTGCTAAATTCTAAGTTTAAAAGATAAACACATCAAACTGAACATACATGAATACACAAGCAGAACCTCAGGGCCATCTAAAACACTTAGGCAAAAATACAATCATTGAGCATATGAAAGGTAAGTTCAAACCAAAAATGGCATTTCTAATTAGTTACAACAATAGACAACTGACTCACTTAGTCTTTGGTTTATAGCATACACTGGAAGAGCTGATTTTCCTTACGTTTTGTATATAGCACAGAAGTTCTCATTAATAACTAATGGCCAAGTTAATTTGGAACTTTAAGTTTCAATTAGTATAAGGGTCACATAAAAATATTTCAAAAAGCCCTTCAGCCTTTCAAGTTCTCTTTGTAACTCACCATCTTGGATAAACAACACCATCTTGTTCTATTTTTTTGTTCATTAATTATTACATATTAGGCTGTTGTTTTAATATACATATTAATATCCCACCTATTGTATTAAAGGGTCAGCCTGAGCTTACAACCTGCTTTACTCTGCTGCATTAAAGACTACCTACCTTTACATTTATATTAGGTTAGACACCTTCACAGTGGGCTTCATCACACCATTTGCTTTCTTTCAATCAGTACCATACTGTAAGGTTTTTTAAGGATAAACTCTTCGGGAGACCAAGCTAAAAGTACCTACATGTACCAACCCCAAGTTCCACATGTACCGAGATTCCAGCTAATTTAACAATAAATTAATAAATTCTTTTTAGTAAAAAGAAAAGGAATACAAAATGCTTAGAGGCATCTTGCTCCTAATTGGTTACTGCATCACCCAACTCGATTCTTCATTTAGAACTTATCTAGACTGCAGTATCAGGTTAGTTTTAGAAGACACAAGCACACTTTTTATTCAGGAAGATTTGCTTTAGAAGTTATTTTACGAAACACGTGGGGGGAGGAGGGAGGAAGATGGTTTCACCATTCGTTTGGTTTCTTCCTCAGATACCATCTTCAAGGAAAGGTTTTCCACAGCCCTGCTTTGTTCAGCCGAAGTGCACATGGACACAGAAACTTATGAGTGCTCTGTCCAGTTCTACCACTATGAAGGTCTTAACTCTGTTTATTCTGCTGGGCTCACATTCTTACTATCTTCAAGCTGGCACCGACTGAATCTCATTTGGTCTCGAGTTTCCCTTTCACTGACTCCACCTCTGTCAGCACCCAAGACATGAGAACAGAAAAGAACCTTTGTTAAGAGTTACTTGCATTTCCTCCCGCCTCATTTTTCACAGCTTACAGCCGTCACTTCTCCCCTTTAGCTTTCTACTTCCACAGCTCTTTCCCTTTGAAGAGACACTTCGTGAAGGCTTAAAAAACTGTATCGGCGAGAGTGAGATGTGGCCGAGTGTCTCGAGCGTTGCCCGCGGGAGTCACCTCCGCCTGGACAGGTCGGTGACGGGACGAGGGACCGCGGCTCCCGAGGGGAGCCCGGGGACGTCCTGCCCGCTCCCCTCCCCCGCAGGGGGAGCGACCGCGAGGGGAGCCGGCGGCTCCTCCTCTTCCTCCATCTGTTTCGCTGCCTGTCTCCACCCCCGGCCCCATGTTTTTAACAGTTAGCAAAGGCAGGAGTTTGGCACTCGCCGACCAAAACAAACAGCGTTTCCAAGGACAGGCCCGGGGGGAGGGAGTCCGGGGGAGAAGCAAGGAGGGAACGCTCCCCCTCAGCCCCAGAGAAGGCGAGTCCGGGCACCCGCCCCTAAGGGCCCCAGCCCCCGTGCCCCGGAGAGGTCGCGGGGTGCCCCCGTCCTGCTGACCGGGGCTGCAGGGGGGGACCAGGGGCTGCGGCCGTCGGGGCGGATCGTCCCGGCGGACACGAAGGGATGGCGAAAGCCCAGGAGACACGGGGCAAGGGGAAAACTACAGACTCAGCGCAGGAACTGCGAAACCCACCTGCTGCAGCGAGTGCCCCACCGGGGCAGCAGAGCGACGGGCCAGCCCACCACCTCCCTGCCACCCACACCGCACAGGAGGGTGGCAGCCCCCGAGCCAGCGCTGACCCGGACTCACCCCGCGGCTCATTGCCTAGTGTGCCCGGACACCCCGCCGCGTGTCAGCTCCGCCGGCCGGCCAGAGCAGCCCTGCCCTACCCCGCTGTCGCCAGCCGGTCACTCACCGCTGCCCCGGGCGTCCTGCGCGGCGCTCGCCGGGGCGCACACAGCCCCCCCTCAGATTTAAAGACCCAGCCCGGACTATTAGTGTCTTCCTCGGGCACGTCCATCCCTGGCCGTGGAAGGGGGGAGGTGCGTCATCCTTTCCTGCCTGCCAGCGGCGAGTTATCCGAGGCGCTTGGGCCAGCCTCCGCTTATGTCCGTAGAAACTGCCTGTATCTCTTCATTCTGCCTGCGACCGGGCACTAAGCGTGGAAAAATATGAGGCGACACGGGAGGATATTTCGGCGGACTCCCCCGCGCTGGCAATGGGCCGTGCCGGCGTGCGGGGGGTAGGCCGGAGGCCGGGCCGGGTGGTGTTTACGGAAGGGCCCGTCCGTCCGGGCCGGCACCGCCCCCGCCCCGCCCCCGGGCTGCCTCAGGGACGGGAGCACCGACCCCGCCGAGCCCGGGTGTTGGGGGGAAAGGGGCTGTGTTCCACACGGGACGGGGTAGCTCCTCAGGCCGTGTGTGCCCTCATTTGTGCACTGCGCTGCAAAGGGAGCTTTAACTGTTCCTGCTCTGGTTTCCTTACTCTGTCGATTGGGGGGGGGGTAATGAGGCGCCCCTCCACGCGCCATCTTGGCCCCCCACCGCCACCCCGCCACCGCAGCTTCAGGGCAGCCACTCGGGACCTTGCTGAGTTTAATCACCCGTCTCGCTCATGGCTCTGGTGTCCGGAGGCCTGCTGAGCGCCCACTGAGGAACGCAGCATGGGGCCGTACAGCACTATCATTACAAATGCTTTGCTTATTGCTGTATTGACCTCATGCACTGGCAGCTTCACGCACCCGCTGGGCCAGCAGTACCTGTCAGGGTCATCACCACTTCTGTCACAGGAGCTACGTGCCACCGGTGCCTCACCCACCAGGAAGCACGGAGGGCAAAACACCGGCAGTCATCTCTGAGGCAAGAGCTCGCTAACGCCGGCCTTGCCGATCATGAAGACAGAGCTCCCCTTCTGCTGATAGCCTTTAGCACACGTGGTGAGCTACACAGAATAGGTGTTGTAGTCGGGTAGACCAAAGCCCTCTGTAGGTCCCAGTAACCTCTGCTATAAAATCAGGGTCTCGAAGCGGGGAACCGAGTTTGGCTACGCGAGTGCCAAGTGCTCGGCTGGAGAGGGAGCGCTTGCTTGCAGCGATGCAGAGCACCTGTCAGCCCGGCCTTCAGAGATATTAAATGGGATTAAGTCCAACAGTCTAATCCGATAGCTTCTACAAAGAAGACGATGTTTTAAATAACTGTATTTGCACTACTTTGCCCCACTTTGTGCATGTCACATGGCAATGACAAGTCTAAAAGAGGCTCCAAAGGATTTTGGAGAAGACTGTGATGGTACGCAGATGGACTGCTTTGTACAGAACTGTTGCAACTTCCAAGGACATCATTTATTTATTGTTTTTTACATCCATTTTTGGTTAGACACAATCTGAAATATGGGAAAAACACAAGTCTTTGCTGTGATGACTGCTGACACTTTTTATTAACACACTAAAACTGCACAAAGATTGCAAAAACACCAGGGCCAGTGATTCAGGGTCCATTTTATGTCTCTGTGGACTGGTAGCTGTGGAAACCTGTGCTGCTCAGTGGCCTGGCTTGCACAGGGCCAGCCTCACCAAGTGAAGTAGCTTCTAAATACTGGTATGAAAGATAACTTCAGGGGGAAAAGTATCTCAGGGATGCCACCTAAATCATGGAGTAAGGGATGGTATTCCAGAAAGGGATGGCTTTAAAACAATTTTTTTTCCCCCAGTTATAGCAGTGTCCATCTCTCATAAGCACAACAGCTGTTTTGGAGCCCATCCTTAAGTGAATAGCTTGCTCTATCTATCTAATCTATCTAATCTATCTATCTATCTATCTATCTATCTATCTACCTACCTACCTACCTACCTACCTACCTACCTACCATATCAGAGATGTACATCTGTATGTATAGCTGAGGCACCAAGGACATGCTTTGAGATTTTGGTCCAAAAGCCAAGAATAAGACACTGCAGTACTCAGCACTTCACCTTCTTTGTGGTATCAATTCTTTCTGATCCAGAGGCACTGAAGATGTAGGCCACTATATGGATCTTGAAGTAGATTACTTACTAGAGAGATCTTCTCCTCAGAGAAATGCTGCTCATTTCTCATTTTCTGGTGTCCCCAATGTCAGCCAGAAAAATGTACAGCCTTTACATTTGTTCTGCTCAATTAACAAGATCAATGTCCTTGTGTCCTATAAAGCTCATGCATGTATGTCCTGTATTTGGCAGGGACAGAGTTAATTTTCTTCCTAGTAGCTTCCAAGGGGCTGTGTTTTGGATTTGTTTTGAAAACAGTGTTGATAACACTGGGATACTTTAGGTGCTTACACTGGGTCAAGGCCTTTTCTGCCTCTCACCCCACCTCAGCAGCCAGAAGGAGGGTGCACAAGAAGTTGGGAGAGGACACAGCCAGGACAGCTGACCACACTGACCCAAGGGATATTCCATACCACATGGCATTGTGGTCAGCAATAAAACTGTGGAAAGGTTGACGCAGGGGCACAGCCTGGGGACTGGCTGGCCACCAGTCAGTTTCTGGTGAGAAATTGTTTTCATTTGCATCACTTGTCTTTATTGGCTTTTATTTATCTCTTCGTTATTTTCATTTTTATTACAATTTAATATTATTCTATTTTTTTTCCATTATTAAACTTCTTTTATCTCAACCCACAAGTTTTCTCACTTCTACCCTTCTGATTCTCTCCCTCATCCCACTGGGGACATGTGGGGTGAGAGAGAGCAACTGTGGTGCTCATTTCCTGGATGGAGTTAAACCACAATAAAGGTACACATTTGGAATTTTGACTAGTGTCTCTAATTGACTTTAACTCTTGGCCTTTCACTACAGAAGCACTGTTAATTGAAATGAAGGACTAGTTTGTGCTCACTCTTTGCAACAAGTTGGCTCATAACCTTCCTTACTGTTACCAGTAAAACTGTCAAAGACAGTAAAGCCTTCAATTAGTGCTCTGCTTTGTCCAGCAAACAGCAAGGCAGCTATGGAATGGATAGGATGTGCAGCTGCATTTGGCCCCACAGGTCAGAAATGTCTCAGTATGTGGCTAACTCATGGTTAGCGTGGGAGGAGAGGGAAAGGGCAAGGCATGCTATAGTTTATGCCAGGGCCCATGACAACTCAGTTGAGAACATAAAGTCACAAGACATTTTTCCCTAATCCTAATAACTGAGCCAGGCAGACTGGCTTTAGTGCTAGCAGATGGATGTTAAGACTCTGGGTTGACTGAGATCATCAGGCCCAGATTTGATAATAGGCTCAAGGTCAAGACAGAAAGACTACAAGGCAGGTGGAAGGATGCTTTCTCAGCTTGTTCTTCTGTGAAGTTTCCTGTATTCCAAGGGGAAATAAGTCTTGTGAGAGGCTAACAGGGTTGCTACTTCTCCCCACTGAAGTATTTGTCTTCAAATTCACACAAAGGCAAAGCAGGACATTGACACTTCTGAGAGAAAATGATACATCAGTAGCTTCCCCAACACACCAAGTCTGCATTGTCTAGCAACTTTACCACCTCAGCAAATTCCTAATTAGTCCCCTCAGCACTAGTAGCTGGTCTTTCTGTACAAAGGAAATGGAGTTTGACCCACCAGTGTCAAATACAACAAAAAGCTATTTGTAGAATGGTATTCTTGGTCAGAAATACCTTGAATTGGTTCCATGGTGAGAAATATCTTTAGGTAGTACATTGCTAACATTTTCCTTGTCAGTACCAAGCGAGAGAAGGAGAAATAGTGACAGTTACCTTACTGCCTTACCCCCTGAAACAGATTTACATCCCTTGATACTTAACATTGATGATCCTCTTGATTATTCTCTCTGGTGAAGTCCATATGGCTCAGTTCTTATAGTAAACTCTGAAATAAACAGCTTCAGAGCTAAAATCCTGGGTCTTAGGGTACTGCTACAAATCCTAGCCTTTCTAGGCCCTTCCTAAATAGAAACCTGATATCCCTTTCTCATAAAGTGTGAGGCTGTGGCTAAATGCTCACAGTGGAAACTGCTTTTGTAGCTTTCCCAGGGTGCTTTGTTTGCTGCTGAAGATTTCTACTGTCATTGTATTGAGGAAAACAGATTATTCTGTGATTTCCTCATATGCTTTAGTGCAAGCCCCCTCATACCATCTTCAGCCACCTCTGGGATATATTTAAGACAACCTCCTGACCCTATGCAAGCTGTTACTTGTTAGGGTCAATAAGTTCTGTTGTGGTGCCCATAACCTGCAGTCACTCCAACATCTTCTCAGGTCTGTGCGTTTGATAGAATTGTGCTAACAAAATGCCTGAGACAATTCACTATAAATTCTCCTCTTATCACCTATTCTAGTAGTTACTAGAACATCATGTACAGACTTAACAGTTCAGTTCATCCTAAGCCTTGGCAGAGGTGGAACTGTATTTGACAGGCTGACATCAGAGGCTGTGATCCTGCTGACTTTACGATTCACTGTTTCTAGGTAATACTCAACATAAAATTTATTTTTTATGTATATATATTTGTAAAGGAAGAATATACTGTAATCAAAGGAAAACCAAAAAGACAAGATCTTCCAAGCCAAAATTTCTTTCTGTAATCAAATGGAGAAACAGATACATTCAGTGCCTCAATCTCCAGCTGGAGCCCGCGGCACAGGGGAAGGAAGGCCTCCACAGCCTTTCCTTTCCCGTCCTGTGCCAGGATTCGCTCCGTGGGGAAGATGAAGGCAGCAGGCTCCTGTCGGCATGGGGAGGCAAAGAAGCATGCTCGGAGCGGAAAGGCTCTGTGGGCAGACTCGGTGCTGAGCTCCTGGCCTCTCCATCTCGGACAAAGCCGTCCGTGACCTGAGAGGGGCTTGCCTGGGGCCTGGAGCGCTCCTGCCAGCCAGGGCAGCAGCTGCTGGGTCCCCAGGGACCAGCCCGATGCCAAATCTCTGCTCTGCAGGCACTAGAAATGGGTTGGGGAGAGGGGTTGCCGATGGAGAAAATAACTTTCTCTCAGTCATTCCGGAGCTTGCTGCAGCTATTCCAGCCTAAATCACAACCAAGCAAAACAGAAGGTGCGTGAGGCAGAATCCAGAAACAACGAAAACTTTACGCGCGGGGCCAAAACCTGGCAAAGGGACTTGTCTGGATCGGGGGACGCCCGGCGCCGGAGGCTGGAGAGCGCTCCCCGCTCCGAGACCCCCACACAGGGTCGGGAGAAGGTCTCTAATCGCGGAGCTGGGCCGACGCTTCCTCCCCTCCCGGCCCCGCTCGCCGCTTCCCGGTCCCATCGCTCCCCTGGGGATGGGGCTGGGCCCTGCGCGCCACGTCTGCCCCCCGGCAGGGCCGCGGCCCATCCCCGTGTGCGTGGCGGCTCCCCGGGGCGGGCGCCGGGGCGGGGCGGGGAGTGTGGCGCGGCCCGGGCCGGCGCCTCCGCCTTCCCTCCATCCTCTCTGTCTCTCTCCTTCGCTTACTCCCGCTGCTCCCGCTCTGCGTACGGCGGCGGCGTCCCGCCATGTCGGCCGCCAAGCACCGGGGCACTAAGGGGGGCAGCCCGCCCGCCGCCAACGAGAAGGGCGCGCAGCCCGGCGGCGCCGAGGAGCTGCCGGTAAAGAAGCCGGCGGCGGCGGGGCACGGCCGGGGCGGCAGGGCCGGCGGGGGGGGCCGCTCCGGCGCCGGCCCCCGCCGTAGCTGGGCGATGCTGCTGAGCGCCGCGGTAGTGCTGGGCGCCGCGCTGCCCGCCGGCTGGTACATGCTGCAGCTGCAGGAGGAGGTCGGGCGGAGCGCCCGGGAGGTGGAGGCCTCGGGCCGGCAGCGGCAGGAGCTGGCCGCCACCCTGGACACCGTGGTGCAGAAGGTAGCGCGGCGCCGGGCGGGCTGGGGACCGTCGGGGCGCTCGGTGCTGCTCGGCGGGCCGGGGGGCAGCAGCCGCCCGTGCAGGGGGGCGGGCGCGGGGGTTCGCCCCTTAAATAAGGAGCTGTGCAGCTCTCGGGTGGCCTGGCTTGCGGAAAAGCGAACGTGTCCCGTTGGCTTCCCCTCCTCTTCCGCGCTCCCTCAGAGATGCTTTCATGGCATTATAGGGGCGGATGGAGTCAGGGCCGCGGTATTCCCCGTGCCTGCAAACGTGGCCCCAGAGCTGCGAGAAATCCCTGCCAGGCAGCGTAGAGCTGGGCGGGACGGGGCGGGCCGGGACCCCGCGGCGGTGGCCGCAGCCCCCAGCTGGCTTTTCCAGGGCCTGTGCCTGAAGCCATTTTATGGAAAGCAGCCCGCGCCCTGCTTTCCGAAGGAGCTGCTGCCCCTGCTTCTGCATCTTCAAATCACTAAACCTAGCGGGGCGAACGAGCCGCTCGTCGCTGCCTGAGTAGGCAGGTGTGCACGCCAAGGGACATGGGGTGGCAGCGCCGTCAGAATGGGGCAGGATCCTGCCTCAGCGTCCCCACGCTCTACAAAACAAAACCCATGTGAGCTTCGCCGAACAACAGTGCCTGTGCCAGAAACACTGCTGCAGTACCCTGCCTCCCACGTTCCTGCCGCACTCTCTGGCCAAGGGAGTGAGGCTCGCAGTGTCCAAGGCAGTGCCTAAGGTGGTCCAGGATCATGGAAAAACTGTGAAGTTGCTGGCACAGGATGTGGCTCAAATGAAATGAAACAAATGCTCATTTCTCTCTTTTTTTTTTTCTTTTTTTTTTTTAACTCTGGCCCTTATTAGCCTCCCAGCTATAGTTTTACAAATAGCAGTATCCACTTGGATACATCCTAGGGTGCCTGAAACCTTTAAAAATGGCATCTGTGATTGCATATCATCAACATACAATTCAACTCGTTTCCCAGGAGTAGGTTAATTGGTTGGAAGACAGTATGTAAAGTTATGACTGAGTCAGATCAAAAAAAAGGAAATTCTTGTCTCAGCTTGACTGCTTTCTGCATGGCAGACCATTTGGATTCCCTGTATTCCCCACGAGCTTGGACCTGGGCTGGCAGTGGGGGACAGGCACTGGCAGAGATCTCCTGGCTGTTCAGTGGTGCTTCCAGAAACACAGTGGCCTGAACGTGTGGAGATTATATTGTCACTCTTGGTGTTTCCTGTCCCATACAACAAGGAGGAAAAGGAAAATTCATGTATGTGAGGGAGAAGAGTTATAAACTTCAGGGCTATAGGGCTGTGTCTGAAGCTAATTTTAAATCCTGAGGGGTTTACTCAGTGATGACAGGACAGTGATTTGAACTGGCAAAGGTTGTTGCTTTTTACCGGGTTTTAAGCCATTTTTGTGGACTGCTTGTAAGAAGGAAGAAATTGCAATGGCAAGATGTAAAACTACAGTACATGAGTATAGAACTCAGATGTACATGCAATGTATAAGCCCTTCTAATCAAAGGATGGGGACAATTTACTGCCTCCCATCTCCATGTCATTGCAGAAAATCGGAAGTATGTGTTATGTATTCTAGGAGAGGAGTATATAACAGAAGTTTATAAATAATTGGTTTCAAAGACAACTGAAACTTACTTGCTGTGATAGCAGATGGCTGTTAAAGGTGGGGGAAAGATCACAGGGTTTCGATGTAACTCTTGGAAATTTCAGTTGCTGTGGTTTGGTGGCACAGAAAGGTACTTGAGGGAGAGGAGAGCAGGCTGTATTTCATTGCTTTACAAAGGTGCAGGATCCTGTGCTGTACTCGTAGAGTGCCATCAGCAGAGGCTGCTGTGTTGCTTTGCCCTTCGTCTGACTGCAGAGCTTCTGTCAGGAGTAAGCATTATATAAACCCATCTGCTTTACACATCGAAGAGAAAGGAAATGATGTGGAGGTTTAGTCTTTTGCATAGCACCGTTCTCAGAGAGGCCAAGGTCATTTGTGCAAGGGTATTGCTTTGAGTCTTGGTGGCTTTTGGTTAGGACAAATCAGATTAGAAGCTGGTATAATTTGAAGACCCCAGTCCATTTTATTATATCAGAGCTCTCTGATCTTCAAGTGGCTGGCCCAGATGGGGAATAGCTTCAACTTCCACCATGAACATTGCCTGAATGCAGTGGAGTGAGGTGGGATCCATCTCTATGAGTCATACAGTTGCAGAGGCTCAACCCTCTGGAGAGTTCTGGCTATTTCTGATTGCTTAGACTAAAAAGATAGTTACTTGCAAATATGAATTTGGTGATTTGGTTGAAATGTGTCACTGTAAAAGGAGGGGGAGGAGAATTTTCCTGTGTTGTCCTGTTAGATTTCTGACCTCCATTTATAGTGATACAGAAAAAGCTCTCTGCTCTCTGTGGAAATAATCAGAATGAATGACAGCTAAGATGTAATGAAAATGAGGGTAAGTCAGTCTAATGACGGGTGCCCAGCTGCAATGTGTATGGCAGTATTACCTTCTCCACCCCTTCCCCTTAGGTCATTTCTAATTTCCAATGGGAAACTAGAGAATACAAGTGTAGGGAAAGTAAAGACATTAGAAACCTTTCTGCTGAAGAGGAAGAGAAGAAGTAATCTTAATGGGTATTCTTCAAACTGCAGGGATCTGTCAAAGCAAGGGCAAGTCTCATGGCCAAACTCTACAATCCTTGTACCGTGTAGACTTTCAAAACTAAGGAGGATTTGGCCAGGGATCTTCAAAAATACATAGAAATAGCTTAATTTCTAATTAGGATGACTGTTTGGTATTTTGAAAATAATGTCTAGGTTCAGAGTCAGTCAGGGAACTGCTGGGGCCTGCTTCAGTTGAAAAGAATAAAAAAAAAAGCAACTCTGTATTCTAAAACCATATAAAATATATTTCTTTCTATTTATAGAAAAAACCACCCCTCCAGCTGTGTATCTAATCAGTAAACATGGCAGCCCATGTGGCATGGCTGATTAATGTACCCCTCAGACACAGGGAGTAGTGTGAGGCAAGGCAACATGCATTACTCAGCACTTGCCATCCTGCCAAAGCCTTGAGGTATTTTCTGTGTGATGGATTCCTCTTGCAGCCAGTGGGAGTTCTTACATTGCTTTACTAAGTTTAAGAAAGTACAACCCACACATGCACAAAAAGATTTCTCCACAGTCTTAAGACTGATGCTCTGCTTGGCCTCAAAATTAAGTAATGTGTGCTTCCCTGGCCTGGATCTTACCTATAAATGTGAGAGTAAACGAATGTGACAGCCCCTCACCCCTTGACCTTTTCCCTCTGGCTGCTACTAAAACCAGTTGTAAAGATAGTTTTTGTAATTGGGAGGTTTAATAGCGTACCTGATGCAGTGGTAGGAACTTTCTGTTAACCTGAGCTAGATGCAAGGCAGGCCCTTGGCAGCTGCTGTGCTTTTGTTCTCTGTGTGTCCATACATGCGCTCTGCTCACTGTGACTGTGTGGGTGTATGCAGGAGTGGGAAAAACAAGCTGCTAACTATTTAGAACATTAAAGACTTACTTATTTTTTCTAATTTTAAAAAAATAGTTAACAAAAAAACCCCAATCTCTTGTGTTTCTCTTGGTCCCTAGGAGCAGCAAAATGTCATGATTACTATTTCCATTCCTTGGCCCATCCCAGCTCTACTCTCCCCCTAATTTTTCCTGTTGCTCTTTGTTGTCTACTGTGAAACTTCCTTTCCATGGTCAGGAATTGCTCTTCGGTATTCTTGACTGATAAAATCTAATCCCAGCTTTTCTATATTCAGAACTTGATGCCAGATATTATTTTGGATTGGTTTTCCCCCCGTCCCTCCTTTTTCTAAAGACTTGTGGTCTTTAGAACCAGGAATCCTATAGGGGAGGGATGGTTTGGGGGTCTGCATGCAAATTCTGGAAACCAGGGATCCTTTTTCACTGCCACAGATTTCCTGGATCATGAGTGGCAGGTCAGTGAGGCCAAGGACACTTAACAGAAGGTGTAGGTACTATAGAGCTGGAAGGCTCAGGATGCTGGGGCTTTTATGCCTCCTATATCTGTATGCCACTGGGTCACTTCAGGTATGGGACATGAAGGATTGCAAGGTAATCGTTTCGTCTGGTAACAAGGGCTATAAGGATCTTGGACAAAAAAGGATGAAATAACTGGTATTAACCATGTGTGTTTCTGGCCTAGGTACGTTCTCTTCAAACCACAATTGGAGAATTTGAATCCATGATGAAAATTGTTCAGCAGAAGCAGGAGGTGAGCGAGAAGGCTGTTAAACAAGGGGAGAGTGAAATAAACCGGATCAGTGAAGTGCTTCAGAAGCTGCAAAATGAAATTTTGAAAGACTTGTCTGATGGCATTCACATGGTGAAGGATGCAAGGGAACGAGACTTCACATCTCTGGAAAACACTGTGGAAGAGAGACTAACAGAGCTGACCAAGTCTATAAATGATAACATTGCTGTATTCACTGAAGTCCAGCAAAGGAGCCAAGATGAAATCAATAATATGAAAGCAAAGGTTGGTTCACTAGAACAGGCAGATGTGTATAAACATGAAATTAAGGTGCTAAAAGATGCTTTTGATGAAATGCAAGCATCCATGAAAATGAAAGAAAAGGACATAGAGACCTTGAAGAGTACAATAGACTCCATGGAGTCTGATGTGTACACTGAAGTGAAAGAGTTAGTCAACCTCAAACAAGAACATGAGAAGTTCAAAGAGGCTGCGGACACTGAACACCTTTCATTAAAAGCTTTACAAGAGAAAGTTTTGAGAGCTGAGGGTTCTATTATGCAGCTCCCTAGTGACATTAAAAGACTTGATGAAGATTTACTGCAAGTTAAAGCCAACCTCAACAAATGGGAAGATAATGAACTCTTCAGGAAAGCATTAGAAACCTTTGGGAAGAGCAATGGAGGACTGGAATCTCGATTGAGGCACATAGAAGACAGCCTAGAGTCTCTAGCGTCTGTTGCTGCTCAAAACAGTGAAAAGTTGGAATCTTTCCTTTCTAAGGAGGCAGAGTATGAGAATAAGCTCAATACCCTAGAACAAAGCATTACCACTCTTCAGGGACTCTCAAATGCAGATGTAACTTCAGTCACAGATGCTCTGAAAAACCTTGGTGAAGCACAGACTTCACTGTACAACGACATGGAAAACTTAAGGAGAAGCATCAGTGGCTTGCCATCCTCTGGTGCT
Organism: Poecile atricapillus; assembly: GCF_030490865.1. Taxonomy (NCBI): domain Eukaryota; kingdom Metazoa; phylum Chordata; class Aves; order Passeriformes; family Paridae; genus Poecile; species Poecile atricapillus. The sequence continues at coordinate 23,439,161 of NC_081288.1, read as the reverse complement.
CTCCAGGATATCCAGAAGCAAATCAGTACTTTGTTGGATCAAGGCAATCATCAGGCAGGTCAAGCACATTCTCAAGGCTACCTTGAAAAATTTTCTTCTATGGAAGGCTCTGTAGATGAACTGAGATCTTCTGTTAGCCAGGTTGATTCTGATTTGAAAATGATAAGAACTGCAGTGGATAGTTTAGTTGCCTATTCGGTGAAAATTGAAAATAATGAGAACAACTTGGAGTCTGTGAAGAGCTCAATAGATGACCTGAGGAATGATCTGGAAAGGTTGTTTGTGAAAGTAGAAAAAATACATGAAAAAGTTTAGGCAGTGGTGCTCCTTGGGCAAATAATGGGTTAAGGAAAATAGCTTTTGTATGCCCCGTTTTTTACTCTTTTTAAAGCAATTTGATACCTCCAAAGAGAATAAGAATACTTTAATAATAGAGACAGTTCTGCTTATTTCCTTTTTTTCATTTCCGTGTAGTGTTTTTGGAGTTTTTGTTGTTTGGATTTTTCTTTCCCTTAAGTTTTGTTTAAAGAAAACACAAGTTTAGTTGGGGGTTGAGTTTCTTAAGGGCTCATCTTCTCTATGAAGTTGTACCACTGTTAAGTGTAGTGGTGTAACTGAGGCACTACAGCCTCGTTAGCATGGGCACATATTTAATGGCATGAAGGTGTTTCACACTGACACTAGAAATCCCACACAGAAGGGAGAAGGGCTACAGCTGTTCTGGTACCCAAAGCATACTGCTGCACTCACCGAGGATTTTACTGGTATATTTGGGTTTAAGAAACAAACTATCTTAAACTGTTTACTGCAGGGAACTTGAGTGGTGCAAGTGTGGAGCACCTCATCTGTTTCTGCAGTTTGGGACTCAGATGTGTGGTCAGTTTACCAAGGGTCAGCTGAGCTGTAGTGTATTTCTGAGACCTTAATCTGTACCAAGGAACTAACAAGGTCTGAGGTAAGTGGCACTGCCTGGGGCTAAGGCCTAGGAGATTCATTCATCATGATCACATGCTTCTTTGCCAGCATCTTCAGCTGCTGGTGCAGAAGATCAGTGCTTAGAAGGGACATCTGAAGGACTGGATTAATTTCAAGAGGGTACAGTAATATTTTTGCCATATTTTTAGACTGTTTACATGATTAGGCTGTGTCTTCCTTGGAAAGTGGTCTTTGATAAGGGGTTTTTCTGTAAAAATCATCACAAATTTGAGGAAAGAGAAGGACCAAAATTGTACCTGTTGTGTTCCATGTATAACAAGCATGCTAACAACAGCAATAATACACTCCAAAACACACAAGAGGGAAAATCACCATGAAATCAGCAGAATTGCTTCTATGGCATATACATTTCCAAGTTTTCACACAGCTGACAGTGACCTGAACTCTAGTTACGTATTCAGGACTTGGCACCTGATTCTTGTCACTATTTTTGTCACCAGGTGTCTGGCTGGGGCATTGGTAGCAAAGGAACCTTCTAGGAGAGTGAGGAGAAAGTGTCATAATTCTGTAGATGGTCTTCTAAAAACTGCTTTCTTGTGAAGCTTCTTTGGTTTTCTATCTTTTTGGAAAGGATTTCTAATATCTCTCCTTTTCGAGTTTACTTTTCAACTTTATCCAAATAATTGGTAAAGAAGTCTGCACACGGATACCTTGGAAATAGGCCATGGGCATCATGCCCACTTCAGCCTGGACTAGACAGATCCTCAACTGTGTTAGATGAAAAATTACTAGAAATAGCATCTCCCAGAAACGGGAACAGCACAAGTGAAAAGGAGTTCTCCTAGGTAAATAGGATACTGAACCATATCCAGTGTTGTTCCCGCTGTAAATGGGAAAGAATTGCTGTCAGAGAAAGAGGGAGCCATGGCATTAAGGTAACTGTTGTCACTGTTGGAACTGCACTGTTCTTTGTTGACTTCTCAAGTTCTTGAACAATGTTGTTTAGGTTACTGTGAAATGAACTGTATGGCTTATTTGCAGTATTTTTAATACATAATAAACATTTGGAATATTCTTTGCACCTTTTTTTTGATTGCTCCTTGCTTATTGTTGTATTTCCCAGGGTGCTTCCAGTGGGGTACAGGGAAGGGCTTGGGGAAACGCAGCAGATGTGCTGCAGCCCTGTACTTGCTCTCAGCTTCCATGGGGAAATGTCGAGGCACTTTTGCCTGCTGTGGTTACAAACCAAGTCTTGGAAGCAGGGTTTGAGTCGCATCAAGGTGTTGCTGTTGACCAGCAGACTCTGGAGGCCGAGAAGGTGATCATAAAGTGTGAAATACCTGATCTGTGCCATGAGTGAGTTCTGTGCCAGACACTGCCAGCAAGGCCTCTGTAAGACTTCCTCAGTGCCCAAAGCTTGTAGGACAGAAATAATGTGCAGAAAGAACTTGTGTGATATTTCCACAGTGGCTGCTCCTTTTGCTTAGCTTGGAATGCTGGATTGTTAGGCCCATCAACTGATACTATTCTCATGATGGATATCTGCCTTTCAAAAGTTTGGGAAAGGGTAATTTCAGGAGTATGGGCATCATCAAATCCTGGCAATTCTTGAGGCCAAAGTCACAGAAATGGGTCATAACTCTTTAATTAAACTACACGTGCTTGACAAAGCAGGTGAGCACCCAAGCTCTTCTGTGTAAAGATATTTGAGATAACCTGTTGGCAGCAAGCTGGCTGACAGCATGCAGTGACTTCATAGTAGCTGCATGATGTTGGAACTTGGGCTGTTAAAGCCAGCAGTGCAGCTGGGCTGTATTTGACATCAAAAATTAAGCAAAGAATTACTAATTACACTTCTAGTAACTGAATTTTTATGGCAAGCTATTGAAATTATTTATTTCACTAAATGAGAATAATAATTCTCTGTAAATAATAACATGTCTGGAGGCAGGCACAGAGACAAGGATCCCTTGGCAGGCTGGTGGCTCAGCTTTTATGTCTTGTTTGACATTTTCATCCAATAAAAACATTTCCTAATTTCCTCATAAATGCTCACAGACGTAATGCTGCTCTTTACTGTCATTCTTCAACTTTGTAATGAAGCAGTGGAGAAGGTCTTTAGCAAGACAGAGCCTGTTGCCAGTGTTCCTTTATACTACTGGGAGTTCATCAGTAACATGCTGTTACAGTAATAAATTTCAACATAAATTGTCTTACCTGATTGATGGGGTATTGATCGGGCCTGTTCATTAACTCTTGCTTTCATTTTCGGCTCTCATAAATGGAGAAACCATTTCACTGAGGCACTGTGGATCGCTCTTGAAAGGGCTACGCTGGCAAATGTGATGGAGATAAATCTTGGGCTGCTGCAGGAACTTCTCCCAGCGGGAATTCAACCACTGCCTTGAGCTAAATTACTGAGAAGGGCATCTGGTGGTCTAAATGTGTGCGTTGGAAGTTTCATTAAAGCATGGATTAGTGATTTAGTGTTTTTACTACCTTTTTTTGACATAGCTCAGCTGGTACCTTAAACAAAGCTGCAGAGAGATTCAATGACTGCGGGAAAAAAGCCTGTCTGAGATGTACAAACACCCCAGCAGCCAGAAAACATCCAGCGTGGCCCTTCCGCTTGCCAAGGGTGCTCTCGGTGCAGTTTGGAGCCCTGCAGGAAAGGAGCGGCTGGGCTGGAGCGACTCCCCAGGAGAACGATGGCGACGATGGGAGGCGAGATGTTGCAGGAGGAGAGCCGGAGCAAACGGGGCTGTTGAGACGCGGACAAGCGGAGGGCGAGGCAGGCTGGCAGGGGAGGACGAGCGCTCTCCGCTCCCCGGGGCTGAGGGCGCGGAGCGGGGAGGCGGCGGCGCCGGGCGCCCCCCGGTGGCGGCGGCGCGGCAGCGGCACGGGCTCTGCGCCAGCCCGTCCGTCCGTCCGTCCGTCCGCCCGGGCCGCAGGGATTCACTCCGGGGACAGGGGCCGGGAACATGTCCGGCCTGGCACATCCAGCTGGCAAAGGACAGGCGCCAGGTTCCCCCCCGCTTCCCCTCCCCGGGTCCCGCCGCGGCACCGGCCCGTGTGCCCTGTTTAATGCTCTCCACCGCCCCGAAAAATCCTTCATCCACTGCGGAGCTGATTCTAGAAGCAACTGCCGCTTATTCTGCCCAGTTTTGCCATTTTGCTAATAACTGGTCCCTGGCCCATTTGTCGTGTCATCACTTGCTTGGTTTATACCTGTTTAGGGAGGGGGAAGCTGTAGCTCTTTTGGGTTTAATATCAGCGCTATGTGATTCTTAGCACTGTGAGATGCTAATCCCTGTTGCTCCTCTGAGTACTCGTACATTACTGCTACCCTGGCCTTCCTGCATGCATTTTGGTCATTGTCATCCTCCACTAGCCAAGTGCAGATATTCACCAATGTCAGACATGCTTGTTCAGAATATTTACATTCAGGACTTTTTGAACAGCTATTTGTAAATCTTGGCATGAGGTCAAACAGCAAAAAAAAGTGATTCCCTTGCCAAGAACCCATTTAGTCTAACGCTGACCAGGGATGCTCAAAGGGAAATTCTGCCTTGGACACCCAAACAAAAAGTGTATTTTGTCCTTGCTCACACAGGAAAACCTCTCCAGAGTCTCTAGTGTACAATCCATTGCAAGCTCCCAATATAATGTAATTTCTCCAGAGTCAGTGCTTGCTCATGCACTTGGAAAGTGAAAGAACTTGGAAATCTTTTTATGTGAGCAGAGCTCGATAATTCCTGCATTTATAATGCAAATACTAAACCCCAGAGCTATTCAGAGTTAAGACAGCATCACAGTTGTAGCCTGCTAGACCTCAGACAAAGACATCCCTGAACTCTGATTTTTTTTGCTTATGGAGCAGGTGTTCCCTTGGTTGCCACAGATTTGCAAATAGTACATCTCAAAATCTTTTCCAAGATGATGCTACTAGATGCTCTGCTTAGCATCAAGGGGACAAAGCTCTTCTCAAGTGATTCCTGTTTCACTGTGAGAGAAATAAAAGCCAAAGAAACAATTTCTCATTTTACTGTGTATCCTGTTTTGAAAAAAAAAAAAAATATATATAGTTTTGAGGAAACACTTATTACACAATTAACTCCTCCTGTGCCTCACCCTGGTGTTCATCTGCAATTCTAGAGGAAGAAGCTAGTTCAAATAAGGGCGGCTTTGTTCCACTCAGAAAGATTTTGCTTTGGCACTCTCTAGATGTAAATATGTCAAATTCCAGTGCATAATCCTTTCCTGTCAATACTGCTTAGGTTGGGGTTGGGATAGAATCCTAGAGTTATGAGTAAGGATGGAAAACATAACAAGTGGAGAAATAATCAGGGTTACCTTGAAACTTCTGAATTTTTTTATTGCTCTGACTTCTGAAGTTCTGACAATTTTTTCTTTTGCCCTCATTTCTCCCTTTTCACCAAATTTTTCAACTGTATATACATAGTACGGGGATACAGACTATTATGCTTAGATTTTAATTGATTTACAGTAAAAATCTGAAGTCACAAGCAAAACCATGCCTTAAGATGAGAGCCACTGAAGAGCTGCTTGTTTAGAGAGAGCACTGCAAGAGATGTGATCTAAACCTGGAATTGATATCCTTGTCAGTGGCAGGTAAAACAAAAACTTTGCAGTTGCCAGAGTGTGTTTGAATAGTTCACGCTTTGGTGTCACTCAGGCCAAAAAAACCTTACTGAACCAAATAGTTCCCTGCCCTGGAAACTCAAAATGCTTTTGCAAGGGAGTGAGATCTATCCTGCAAGGTGGTGTGCCTGTGAGCCAGAGACCTGGGAAGGGCAGCAGACTACCTCTAGTCTGTTCAGCCAGTGTGCAAAGTCCGTAAATTGAAACGGTATGGTCAAAAGAAAATTTCCATCTCACTGGAAAATTTTTACAGAGTGACAAGGGTCCTGATCCAGATCCCACTCAAGTCGGTAGCTACATTCCCCTTTTCTTTCCTGGTACAAGATTTAGGCCAAAGCACTTCACCCAAAGCCACATTGTAAATGTGTAATATACCCAACAATAATTTCCAACACCTCAAGTTAAAAAAAAATTCTCTCCTTTCCTATGAGTGCATCAAATTACTTACCAGAATACCTAATAGCTAACAAATCTTCCCATCCTGAAGCGAGGCTCTCCTTTTTCAAGATCCCTTCTCAGAGTTTAGACAAAGCACTGTAAGAACATTGTCAGAGGAGCTAGTACTGGCTTATGTGGTATATGGATTAAAGAAATATGGTTTGTGGTGCTGGGCAAGCAGGATGGGCCTCAGGGCATGTTTATTAACTATTTCTGTTCAAAAAGATTAACAATGTAGATAGCCTAATGCTCAGCAGTAGGCTCTTCACTGAGGGACAGCCTTCTCCGTGCTGTTGTTTCCAGCTGCCTAGAGTTTCAGACAGAGCAGCTACCTGGTACATGTTCAGCTGATGCCTTCAGAGATGCCATTACAGCCCTCAGATAGAAACAAAAGGGACATTGATTGATCTGAATGTGTGCCCTGAGTGAATGAAACTGTTGTTATTTCTACATCATGCATATAACACCAGAGCCCAGAGGTTCAAACAGGTGCTGGATGAGAAGATTTATTTAGGCACCTGTCCACTGGAATGCTCCAGGCACCAAACCACTCTCCCAAGGGCATATTTTTTAGGATTAAACATGGGTTTCAAGCACCCCATTATGATAATTTTTGCCTCATCCCTATACCAGATCTTTAATATTGTACATTCACGTCTAAAGATAGTATTGGTCTTAGCACATCCATTGAGGATTGCACATTCTCAAGGTGGTTTCTTGGTTCTATCTAATGTGTTTAGCATTTTAAAATAAGATATGCATGAAAAGGAGCAGCTTTTCCATTCAGAAAGGAGATATTTGTATTGCTAATAATAGCCCTACTAAGCTTTTGTGACCTTGAGATTGATGGAAGGATAATTAAGGTTTGCCAGAGTCTGAATCCTTATGTATAATTAACTGAGGTGATAATAACCTCTTAGAGCCGTGCAAAATACCTCTGTAGCTGAATGCATTCAGTGATCAAACTGCATTACAGTATCCCAAAAGAATGTCACAGCCTCTCAGTGACTGCAGTTTGGGGACCCTACTGGAGAAAGCCCCATACCCCCTAAGTCACTGTAGTTTTAAAGCCACAGCAGCCATAGAGATAGCAGGCTGACTCCTCCTAGTCTCCTTTGTGTTCAGAAGAACCTCCTTTGATTAAGTCAGGCTGAGAGACATTGTAGACCTTTCAGAGTATATTATCACACAAGGACATTTGGGTTAGCTGGTAACAACATGGGGTAAAAAGAAGCTGTGGTGCTGTAGGAAGTGAGGGTGCAGGCTCCAGTTGTCCTTTGTGTCACTGCTCCTTCCATCCACTGTGCAGTCAGACAGCAGACCAAAGGTCTGACCAAAGGAGCTGAGCAACCAAAGAACAGAGAGGGACAGAGGAGGTGTGCTAAAGCAGTGAGGCACACAGCAGAGACAGACACCAGTACACGTGGCTGGTGGCAACCATGGCACCTGTGACATTTTTATAACTTTCAGGTGTTTCTGCGTCCTCTCCTGTCTCTTTTGTAGAATTTTTCCTGGGACATGATTCAGGGCCTATGGACATAGATAGATCCTTCTCTGTTGACTTCTATGGCCATTGGAGTAGTGTGTGTGTGGCACAGGGAGAGGGGAAGGTGAAGAAGTACCAAACAGAATAGATACCTGCTGCTTTCCAGCCTCCTGTTATATATTTTCCAGTGTTTGGGGAGCTTTATTAGTTTATAAATCTTCCCAAGGCAAAGAATCTTCTCTTTCTTCTCTGCATTCTTTTAGTATGTAAGGAATACTTATAATGAAGTTGGCAATAGATAGTGGTGTTATTTGTTAAATATAACCCTCAAAAATAGTTTTTGATTCAGGTCAAGGAGTAAGATCAAGGACTTTAAGCTTTGCAACTAAGTGCTCCAGAAGTGCTGGTAGCTCCATAAATCCAAAACAGGAATCCCATGTTAGAACTGACTAGAATTAATGTATTTTCCCCAAAGTCCACAGGAACAGCCAAGGGTAGGGTGAGGAGCTTCATTCTCTTCTGGTTTGGGCAATTACTACTGACATGTAATTTTGCTGTTGTTGTGGATGATCTGCAAGTACTTTTAGCAGAGAATTACGGGTCTCATATGACATCTTTGGGACCTGCCCCATGCAGCACATGTACTGATTCTCTTGCTTATGAGCCAGGTCTGCCCCAAACCTCAAATAGATGGAGTAAAGGCTGAATCTATCCAAGAGCACTACCACTTTGTCCTTTGTTCAGATCCTGATTTGCTTTCACTTGCCTTCACAAAGCTCTTCAGTTTCCTTAGGTTTAACGTTTCACATTCATTAGAACTGGTATAATTTACTACTTTACCTATAAAATTAATTCAGAAACAGAGCTTCTGTTTCAAATGGTTGCACAGAGCAAAATCCCTGTTTGCGAAAGTATTTGAACTATAAAAAGAAGCACATCTATTAAAAAGAGTTTTTGGAATGCTGTTTATTTTTCCTTTCAAATTTTTTTCATGTCACCTTAACAAAAAGTTCTCCTCCTCCTGAAGAACAGTGAAATAAGTCTAAGTTCTTACAGACTTCACAGCACAATCCACATTCAGGACTAAGTGTGCTTTCTTGCATTGGCAAAAGAGAATTGAGAAAAGATGTAGTGTAGTGAGTGAAGTTCAGTGTTTGTATTTTTGCCTGAACTATTTAGAGGCAGCACTGATTTTAACATTTCCTGGACAAAATCTGGAGGTAAATTTGTATTGGGATGATGGCTGAATCTAGAGATCAGCACTTGATTCCTGCAAAAAGAAATCAAGATCACAACATGAAAATGTCCATCACCAGGTGAATCCTGCTCACCTCAGTACTGCTGCCTGAAAAAGGGAAGAGAGTTTTGGAGGGTGCAGCTACACTGTACCTTGAGTGTGAGCCCAAACTTGCTTTATCTCTAAAGCATTTGGGCAAAAGCCTGTGCTTTAGGAGTGAGGTTAACTACAGATTTGTGCAGACAAACCCAGAGGAGATTCTTTCTTTCTTTCCCTCTCTGCCAGTCTGCATTTCAGAAAGCAGAAGCAGGGAATTACTATGGGTTCATACAGGCAAAGAGAGGCTTGAGGGCTCAGGCTAGCAGCTAAGTCTCCCAGCAGCAAGTCAAAACTCCTAGCCAAAGTGCTGACTTCCAATTCAAAGTGCTTAGGTCCCTCTGAAGTTTGTACTGAGTAAAGATAAACACATCCTGAAGTGCTTTGTTAATATCACAGGGAAGGGCTTGACACAGGGACCAGATTTGAGAGTGGAGGTCTTCAGTACAAATGAAAAAATCTAGTCACTGGGTGATTTATTAGTCTCTCTTCAATGATACTTTTGTTTTAAGAGGGCTTCAGTTACCCTCTGCTGACTGGAATTTTTCATTTATGTTGGAGAAGTATTGCTCCTTGACTTGAAAAATTACTTCCAGTGAGCAATAAATGCTGTGGGCCTCATCCTGTGGCTTTGGGCATGACAGCTCACCACCGGTCACTTTGCCATGGGATCCTAGCCATTCTTTCTCTGTTTTCTTTTTTTTGCCTTATTCTTTACACATGTTTGTAATTAACTTTCTTTTTTCTTTTTAAGTTGCCTTGTTACATCTCCCTCAGTTCCAGGCTATCAGCTATGGGTTTCCCTGTATTTGAATCCCAGACATTCCTCATCAGTGTGCTTGCTGAAATGTTTTTACCGCTGGAAGAAATCCTTTTCTCACATTGTTTCCAGTATATGTGGTAGAGTGAATCCTTGCAGTTAAAGAAAATTCCCTCTGGGGAAAGATCCAAAGTGCAGTGAAAGGCTGAAGACCACCAATTAACCTCCTTTCAAAAATAACAGCAACATTTTAGGTGTAGCTGAAATTCTTCTTGTTCGTTTTGATCTTATTTGCACATTTCTGACAATGAAACCTCTGTCTGGCTGTATTTTTGCATCTCTTGTGCAGTTATCAAGGAAAAGGTTCGGTGTTTTGGTATATCTCTAATGTAGGTTCTATGAGTAAGTTTATTTAAAATGTTTTCTTTAATATGAGTCCTGGGCTTGTGGAGAATCTTAATACTGCCCTGCCTTATAATAACTCTTGGTAGGGATCTGTGGGGTCTGTTTGCTCTTTCCCAGCCTTCTCCTGCTCCTTTCAATAGGAGCATTTGACAAAAACAAATGCTGTATTTCAAGGCAGTTCAACTCCACTTACTCTTTTCAAAGTCAAAATGAAACCATTTTAAAGTAGGGTTTTTACTAACCAAAGCAACTCTTGCATACTTACAAACAAGAAGAAAGCAGCACATTGTTACGATGCTGTTATTGTGTCAAGATGTTAAATGCCTGTGAGTAAAAAGCTGTGTGGGACACCTTCCCAGGGCCCTGGTTACACCAGAGTGCAGAGCTTCATCAGTGCCTGCTCACCCTCCTGCACTGCCTTTGCAGCAGATGGCAAAGGAAAACTGTGGCACCCTTAGGACAAGGTCTATCACTGAAGCCCCTAATTCTGCAGCTTGTTTTGTTGAGATCAGAGCCCTCTCTCATCACTCTGACATGTAAATGGACTTTAAAGGTAAAACAATTCCATAATAAGTCAAGAACTATTGCTGAAGATGTTGGGTAGAACAGGTGTGGCAGCGCCTGTCTTTGAGCTGGACTTGTTGATTAACTCCCTCTTGCTTCCCAAATGCCATAGTGTTCTCAAAGTGGGGCAGAATTTCCTGACTGCTGCCCTAGCAATACCTAGGGAAGCTAGCTTCTGTCTACCAAACTTTCTGTATAAATATCAATACAAAGTCTTGTATTGATACTAGCCTTCCCAAGTCCAGTTACCTTTCTAGCTATTTGCCTGTACAGATTTGAACAGATCTTTAACATTTTGAAAATATCTTCTGACAATGCCTAAAATGCTCTAATTTTTCCTTACATTCCCTCATATCCTTATATAGGATAACAAGAGTTGTGCCAGGGGATCCTTCCACAGCATGCAGCTCAGCTACTGCAATAGCAATGAACACTACTCAACTCCTTTGGGAGTAACCTTGTCTCTTGCTTCATGCAAGATTTAGGCTTCAGCTTTCTGCTGAGCCTTCTTCAAAGGTGGCCAGGAAGAGCAAGGTTGCCAAACCTCACTGCAACCTTAATGGGATTCAGTCACCCAATTCCTCACAGCAGCAGTGAAATCCCACTCTCAGCTCCACGCCTTGTTCTTTGCATAATGTTCACAGCCCCATGCTGCAGCCTAGCTAGTCAGTCCCAAGGCAGCACCTTATCGTTGGCTGTATTACAGGTCTGCAATGTAGGTTGATGTGCCCAAAGAAAACACAGGAAACACATCAGATTAAAGAGGGAAATCAAGAGAAAAATCAGGTAACAACACTCATCCTCATTACCCTGAAAGAAATGAGACATAGAGAACAGAAGGAAATGAGATGGAGAAAACAGAAGGAGCCGCCACCAACTAAATAGGTCAGGTTGCCAGCATGAGGCTATTTAGACAGAGATAGCAGGAAGGGTGATCAGATATGCAAAGCTTTTGAGATGTAGATTTAAATTCCCCTGGTCAATGGCTCCAGATGTTCTCAGTGTAGCAGGGCAGAATTTTTTCCACAGTAATCCCCCTCCACAGTAATTCTCCTCCACAGTAATTCTCCTCCAACTTTCACTGAACATAAACTTTTCATGAGTGCCCTTAATATGAAGCACAGAAGTCTTCAAACTAACACCTGTTGCATCTATTTTTATAAGCTGTGGGACGGATCAGTTCTACAGGGGATTCAAGAATAAAACATATTTAGTAACCACAAAGGTTTTTTATTATATTTCTTTTAATTTCAGAACTTGGGACTGTATAGCCTATATGTGCCACCTGCTGCTGTTCCAGTTTGACATAAACCTCTCTTTGTTTTGCTCCTTTAAACTCGGTGCCAGATTCTGCTCATGCTTGTGCCCTCGTAGATTCAAAATAACTCCCTGGGCACTAATGGTGCCATTCCAGGTTCTGTCTAGTGTAAGTGAGAATAGGAGCCGGCTTTTGTCAATTCAAATTTACCCTTGATGCGACTTCATTGAGGGTGAAGGAGCTGCCATGAGGGTATTTTGGCCTCACTGCTCCATGACACTGAGTGTTTCCTGCAGGCAGCAGACGGAGTGCTGTCCAGCCAAACGCGGTGAGTGCAGCAGGTCACATACCTCTTCTAAAGCTCTGGAGCTAAACTGGGTCAGTGGAGGCACGACAGTCCACACCAGCTACAGAGGGGCCTGCGTCGTTTACGTGAAGCAAGAAAAACATGTGCAAACGCACCTATCCAAACCTGGAACTGGAACTGACAGAGGCGAAGGGAGTTCCCCGCTCTGCTCTCTCATCACATATCCTCGATAATAACCCCTGACAGAGAAAGCCTCTTCCTGGGCAGCTGTGGATTTAATTTTGGTCTTTGTCCAGCCCAAGCAGCTCAGATCTCTAAAGGAGTGGATTTTCTACACAATAGGGGTGGGATGCACCGAAGCGTGAGGAGGAGGCGGGACACCAGGTGTCTATGAATGAGCTAAGCAGGAGCCTGAAATGCCTCCGTAGCCCTCCCCTGGCCCTTGTTCTGCCCTTGGACTGTAACACGGAGCAGCACAATGAATCAGTATTAGCCCCGCTGCAGCTGCGAGAGGTCAGGCCCTGCACTTTTGTACCGGCATCTTTCATTTAGGCTCCTCGGGGACTCGTTTTTAAACCGAGGAGAGGGCTAATGCTCGAGCTATCAGGGGAAATTACATCAGTTGGTGACAGGACAGGCTTTTAGGAAAGGCAGCTTGTACTTTAACCTCTCCTACCACACCCTCGGTGTGATGCTTAGGTAGCCTTTTCTGCCCTGGTCTCTTTAAAGTACCCTGTATAAAAGTCAACAGTGCAGATCTGGTCACCTATTCTGCCACTGATCCTCAGGAATGCAAAAGCTAAAAAACTTTAGAAAAGGAAATTGCTTTTGGTGGCACTTGGTGCAAAGTCCAGAGACACAAAATCTGACAGTAAAAGAGGCAGGGAGAGATGAGTACTTTTGCTAACTGCATCATAGGGAGAGTCCATATTATTTTCATTCTGGTCTACACTCCTGGCTGCTAAATATCAAGCCCTTTACTTTGGCTCTGATGCTCTACAATGCTGTCTGCTCCCTGTATTCTTTTGTTTTGTGCCTACTTTTATTGACACGGCCCACGTTATTAACTGCAAGCTGTTTCTCCAGGGAAAATCAGGTTATCCAGCCAACCCACAAGGAAGAGATGCCTCATGCATGTGAAACCCCTCTGTCTCCAGTCTTCAGGCAATTAACAAGCAGCATTAATAAACTTCTGGGGGAGGCAGCCCTTCCTGTCTGGAATGGTGGTGGTTGTGACAGAGGCAGGAGGGAAATGCTGGTGAAGGCAACATGGCAATCATTAGCATCAGGAATAGGATATGCACTGGGGAAAACCAATCACTCTAAGCAGCAGGTACTGGATGTGGGCACTGAACACCTGGTTGCCTTCTGTTTGAGACTATGCAAATCTGAAGTACATGTAAAAAATCAGAGGAACAGCACCTGCAGAAAAATTGCAGTAGGCTAGGAAAGGAAACAGGCTGTGAAAGTTGTCATCCACCATCTGTGCTGAAAAGCAAAAATAAAAATTTTCACCACTTATATAAATTAGTATTATTCCTACCAAAGTGGAATTACACTGGCATAAAAACAAAGAAAAGTGAGGTCTCATAAGGAACAACAGTCTCTGGATTAAATCCATTACTGGTGTAAACAAATGCATTCCACAGACCTCAAAGGATCATGCCTGCTTGTACACACAGTGAATTTGGTCTATTTTCCCCAGAGGCCTTTTTCCATTTTAAGTGTAGTGTGCATGCAGATGGCCTGAGCTACAATGGGGTGTCCAGCTCTGTACTAAAACTGTCAGCTTGACTTCAGCTTGAACATAATGCTGTGCTCTGCTGTGATTATATTTTTAAAGTTATATGGGAACAATATTTCAACTCCTTGTGAACTTTGACTTTTAGATCCTCAAGCATCAAGATAAATATAAAAAGGCTTTTAATATTGATGGCTAGTGTTGACAGGATCCCTACTATAGCTGTAAAAGCAATGTGAGCGTGCATTTATACATACAGATGGGTATGTAGATATTGTCGTTTTTATACATTCATATATGAATGCTGCTGTTAGGTGTATCATGGACACACATGCACAAATGCAAAGAGTAATTAATGATTATAATAATCCCTCGGAAATTAGATTCTGCCATGTGTTTTGCCTCAATTTGTCTATCTTCCCTCAGGATCAATCTGCCCTTCTTTTCAGGAGTGCTGAACAGCCACTGCTCCTGAACACTGGCAGCCATGCATAATCACCTCCTCTGAAAACCACACTAAGCTCTCACAAGCCTGCTTATGATGAGTCCTGGTCTGTTGGTGCTTCTCTTCAAATAATGATATTCCCATTATTTGTCTGCAGTATCGTACTGGAGGATGAGTCCAATAACATACCACTGCCAGCTGCTGTTTTTGAAATGGAACCGTGCAAAGCTTCACCTCAGGTCCCTTTCATCTTATCCTGTCACACTAAGAAATGTATTTTTGAAAACATATCTCTGTCATTAGGAATGCTGAGTCCTTCTGCTGCTTTTCCAAACAGCGGCACCTCAGGCATCTCTGGCTGGGTTGCAAGTTTGCAGGCAGGCAAACTGAATGGCCACCGAGCACCTGCTTTTTTAATTACAGAAGCATTAGCTGGTACAGAAGAAGGTTGCTTTTTATTCCTCCTGGGGTTCTTTTCACTTGGGCAGCCCCCGTGGAGGGCAGAGATACCTTTGGTCCCTGCCATTCCTGGAGATAGAAGCAGCTAATGCTGCTGTGGCACTGCAAAAGGTCAGTGATGAACACAAGCCTCAGTGTCCTGCTTTCTGGCCAGAAAATGAGTGGGGATCATGGGCTGAGACCTACTGACACCCACAACTGATGAACGCAGCAATTAAAGGGGGACATGATAGCTGAGAGGAGAATTACACCACATGCCTTTCTAGGGCTAATCACCAGAGAGACAACAGTTTTGCTCCTGCATTCAAACCTGCTGAAATCTATTTTACACAGATACAGCCTGATAATCTGGCCCCAGGAGCAGTAGTTTCAGTCTTTCCATGAGCCAGATTTGTGGGTTTAAAAAAAAACTGTGATCAGAACAATGCCAGTGGCTTGGGCTCCTAAGGCAGACGCTTTGCTCCTAAGGACTGTGTTGGGAGCCAGGTTTTACAAGGGACATCCCAGGAGATCCCTTTCCCTGGAAGTCTCTTTGTAGTGGGGGGTGAGCCTGAGCAACTAAGCTGTTATAGGCCTCTTTCCATCATATGAAGACTCAAGGCAAAGCAACCCTCCTTTAGTAGCAACCCTAAAGGTAGAGCAGCAACAGCTTAAGACATATGAAAGAGTTTCTCTGATCACTTATCACTGGCAAAGGGCAATTTTATATCAGGAGTCTTTCATGGCAGCAGGAATCAGCCCCCCTATCTATTTGTGATCACACACCCTTCATAATTGTTCAATCTGATTTATAAATTCACATAGATTTTTTTTTTTTTCAGGAGAAGAAAGGTAAACTGCTAAAAAAAGGTGCTGCACGATCTTGCCCACCACTGATTCCTGATACCATTTCCCAGTGGAAAAAAAACCTCTTAAAGAAAGACCTGTCTCTCACTCTGTGCCTGCAGCACTCCTAATACATCCCAGTCCTGGTTTTCACAGCTCAAGACATCTGCTCACTCACACAAAAACCAGATAAGCATTAAGGTTTTGTCAGTCTTCTGACAACTTTGAGTTCAACATACCTAATACCATCTTCACGCACACTCTGGCCAGCTTCAGTGATGCCAATCCCAGTTTACATCCAGCTTTACAGACAGAAAATAATATTTACTACTTACAAGACTGTAAAGTAGTTGGAAAATGTTGCTGTGAGGCACTGCTGGGGCTGGTTTTGCAGACAGATTTTTTCCCAGTGACGCTCAACCACTTGGTGGTGCTACAGAAAGGGTCTCCTTTGCTTTCTAAAGCAAAGCAGGTTTCTTCTCTTTCATCAGCAGTAACCAGAGATCACATGAGATAAAGCTGTGGCAAGAAGCACCTTTCTTCCTTTCTGTTTTCTCATTTGAGTACTGTTATTGCAACGGTCAGGTTGAAATCTTAGAAATCCAGCTATTGTATTTCTCCAGAGAATGTGTGTGTAAAGTTACAACCTCAGCCAATTCATTTCCCTCTGTTGGACATTTGATCTACATATTTCCAATGGAGCTGAAAATTGGCAGAGTTGGTGTCCTGGGAGAATTCACCCATTTAAAAATGAATGTGCCCCACACTATGCTTGCTTTTCTTGATCATCCAGTTCTAATTTTTCTTTTTCTCTGTCATGAACGCTGGCAGGAATCAAGCAGATTTCACGTCCAAGAGCTCACAGTACCACAGAGCAGAGGATGTGTGTCACTTGGTGTAAAACCAGAGAGAGCTGGGCAATTCCTTCATCTCCTTGGAATACCCCAGGCATACTTGTAGGTGCCAGCTGGTACACAGGGATGAAAGGTGAAACCCTTATTTTTTATCAAGCCAGGTGATGAAAACCCTGATGGAACAAAGGTATTGAGCTTTGTGTCTAGGTTCTAAGGGAGGAAATGTCCTCTTCTGCATCTGTCCCAACAAGTGACAGTGGGCTGGGAACTGAGGGCAGGGAACAGAAGGATGGGACAGAAGACTTCAGACAGTATCATGATGAGGGGGGATGGATATGGAGGGAGAAGATGAGTAATTTCCAGCTGTTTTGCAGCAGCATCTGGCTTATTCTAGGCAGTGTAACTGGTCTCATCTTCATAAGCTTCAGTGCTGGCAAAGGCAGCCCTCACAGAGATTAGCATGAGCTGAAGTAAAGTGAGAAGGATTTGGTCTTGCTAAAGCAATGGTAAGTATGCAGAGGTCACGTTGCTCCTCTTACTGAATTTGAGTACTTTTTTCATCTTAGTAACAGACCTTCAAACATGCTCTTTGAAAATAACTGTCCTGTTCCATTAAAAATAAATGTTTCTTTCTTATAATACAATTAGTGTCAGCAAAGCATTCTGCAGATCCAAGAAGATTTATTTCTGCATAATTCTTGGGAGGCAGGAAAGAGTATTCTAGTTCTTTAGGAGAGATAAGGAGACACAAGTTTAAAAGTGTTTTTAGGCCCTGGGCCAGATTTTCTGATTGGCCATAGACCAAGGGGGAGATGGAGGCACCTCAAAGCTCTGTGGATTTGCTGGGGAGGGTGGCTCTTTCCTACTGCTAACATTGCCCAAATTGTTGTGCACTTTGCATTGACACAGGCAAGCTGGTGGCATCAATGTGTTGCCTTGCTTCTCCCTGGGGAGTTGGGACTGAATCTTAAGCTTATGTGTTATCTTTCTGGGGTTGTTGAACTGTGACTGTCTGTGGTTTCAATGCAGGCTGGAGAAGCCAGGGAGTGGCTGTCATGTGGACCAGCTAGCATCAGCTCCAAAGAAAATGACCTGTCAGCATGGCAAAAACATGTTCTCCCACCCTTAAATCCCTCCACCCCAGGCCTGACACTCACCCTGCTGTGGGCCCAGCAATGAGGACAGTGCTGGAGTCAGAGGGGCTGTCACTCTTGGATGAAAATGCACGAGGGTGCTGGCATCCTCTGCTCCCCTATACCCACTATGGGGATTTTAGAAATTTGCAGTTCCCTTTATGCTGCATGAGAAGCACAAAGAAAACACAGAGAGTCACAAAACCTTCCCTGTCACAATTCCCTAGCCAGCAAAATGAAATTTTCATGCATAATGAGGCTTTGATCAAGTTTGTCACTTAACCAATTTGCTACTGATTTAAAGAGTCCTCTCTGCGAGCAAACAGGCATGAAAAAATGTGATTTTTAAAAGATCTAATAGAAAATTATATTTGGTTCTTGGGCAACTATACACAAACAGATTCATTTTCCATTTGACTATCCTTTGTAGTTCGCTGCCTGAGAATTCTGGGTATGTCTTTTTCTGTGAAAGTCATTCTGGATGGTTGGTACACATCCTAAAGGCATAATATTCTGTTTACATCTTTCTAATCACTTGCCATAAAATTATGATCTTGCCATTAACATTTTTTTTATTATTTGACCTAGTTTTTTTTACAAGTCATAGAAAACACTATTTTCTAAAGCCAGGAAGTGGCTGCAGACAAATGAAAAGTAAACAAAATAAAGCTAAAGGAAGCTGGCAGTCTCCGTGCTGAATCTATTTTCTAATTTAGTATTGTTTTGACTTTGACAAATTAATGATCAGTGAAGGAAAAATACAGAGAGTCTTACAGCTATGAACTCCAGTATTTCAGTGGGAATTTAAAGGGAGGAGGGGAGGACAAGATGATTTCTCCATGTCAGGTTGTATCCCTAGCATGGAGCCTGTGGCAAGAGCGTGAAGTTGTCCCCTGACTTCTAGAACACCTCCAGTGGGGGAAAGCACTGCCTTTGGAGAAGGCATAATTCAGTCCTTTTTCCCCTTGGTCTGTGGAGGGCAAGGAAGTTACCAGCCAGCCTGTAGCACCTGTAGGCAAAGAGGGTATAGAGAGCCATGTTGCTGTCTAGCCCTACAGATTTGTCTCCCAACAGGACTCAGGTGGCAAACAACGCCCATTTGCCCACTCGATTTGAACCTCACACCCACACTGCCAAGGGAAGTGATGCCTGTTATAAGTTAAATATAACAAAGGATGTTCTGTCTGATGGGGTTCATTGTAAGTCATACCATGGTAATGTCATGGGGTCTGTTTTTGGAAACTGGGCAGCATTTGCTGTCAATATCCCTGATATCTGCCAGTCAGTGATAGTCTTATGGAAAGGTTTGTTCAGGTGTATCCAAATGTAGGAACACCCGGTAACTCACTGGTGTCATATCCAATGTGACTTTTAAGAAAACATCTCACACTTTATCTTCTTCGCTCTAAAATTGATGTATATTTAAGAAGAAAAACCCAACTTTTATCTATGTCTTTTTTATTTCCTATGTTATTAGAGCAGCTTTAACCTTATGTTTCCAATAAAACTGATTATGCATCAAATAGCAGCATGAAAAGAGCGATACAATCTATACACAGATCAACAAACCTCAACATCAAAACAAAAATCTTGTGCAAAACATACTCTTGGTTTTCTACACAAAAGCCACAACTCAGGCTAATACCTCTCTCCTTGTAGGAGCTACCCACTGGCTGTGATATCTCCATTCAATCAGACTGCGCAGGAAATCCCAGAGTCCTGGAGTGATGTATCTGCCCCATCTCATCCATGAGTCATCCAGGATGAAGGGGTCACAGTGGCAAAAGTTCATGCTTACCCATTATGTTCCCACACAAACATCTCTGAGCGAAGGCCCTGAGGCACGCAGCTCCCCGGCGCAGCCCCCAGCAGGATCACACCCATTCCGTCACCACCTCGGCTGCATTTCCCTCCCCTCTCTCTGCCCCAAACCCCCCCAAACCAGCAGTGACTGCACAGCTCCACCCTTTTCCGCCACAACCCGCAAGCACCACTGAACACCACCTATGTTTACAGGATAAGGGCCTGTGGCTTCACCCCCAAAACCCAACAGGAAGACACCTCGCCCGCCTGCACTGTTGCACCGGGCGAGGTGGGGCTGGAGGAATTGAGTGATGGTGGTTGGGGATGACCATTCGTGGTGATGCTTTGGAGCAGCTGGTGTGTACGAGCTTTGCCCAGAGCAGATGTTCCCACTGTGGGAGCTGGCGGTGGGCAAAAGAGGCTGGGTGCAGATCTGGCTGCCTGCACACAGCCTAAAGGGCTGATGGTGGAAAGTGATGCCCTCAGACAGTCTCTCAAAATAAGGGCAAAAAACCAGAAACAGCGGAAGGGATGGAACTGAGGGCAACGAAGGGAAGTGATGAGAGGAGGGAAGTGTGCTGCTGAATGACTAAGATATGTTTTAAATGTCTTTTTTTTGCAGTTTGTGTTGTTGGAATGTGCAATCCACTGGCGATTACCCAATGCAATTCTCTGCTCCAGTGTTGCAACTTGTATGTGAATTTTAATCCTGAAAGGATTAATGTGCAGGGAGAGGGAGGGAGCTGCTAATTTGGATTGTATTGCTAATATATTTAATACAATTAATGTAAAGCAACACCACAGAGTTTTACTGAAAGAACATTTAAACTAAATGAGAAATAGGAAAGCAACAGAAGAAAGTATTGTGTGTGCTCAATCCTTCTCAAAGCTGGGCAACAGAAAAGATGCTGAGCCTCAACTACTACATTTCAGTTTTTGGGTTGTTTCTTCTCACTTCTTTGGTTTTGAGGGCCCCTGTTTAGCAATAACAGTGGGGAGTTTTGAGGAAATGTTGAGCATAGAAAAGCAGGTTTTTTATGGGTAAAATCATGTGACATAAGCATACAGGCACACATTTGCACATGTAATCTGGAGATGTAAATTGAGCAGGTGATTGCTATCCTATGTGCTATGGATATCCCAATAAAACATATCAAGCAGCAGAAGAAATGGAACAGTATTACAGGTAAAAATTATAACACATTAACTCTCTAAGTGCTCAGGGAAACCCAGAGAAACAAAAGCTTGAGGCTTGGAAATGGAATTTTAAAAGGTATTTTATGGACATACAGCTCCTCTCCTATTCAAAGTCTTATAGTCTTATGAAGAACCCTAGTCTCAATTCTAGAGTCCTCTCCAAAAGGGCATTACAAGTATTCCTCAGTTTCTTCACTGCTCATAAAGCTCTATAATGGGTCCAGGATCCAGATTCAGAGGGTTTGATTTCACTTAAGTCTTTATTCTTCCTACTGCATGGACATCTCTAAGAGTCCTAGCATCAATCAAAGAACAAGAGGAGACACATGAACTTAAGTGGATGTTATAACCTCCTAATGTGGGCCCTGTCAGTGATCGTTACTTGACTGAAGTATAGTTTTAATAGTGAATGGACATCTCTGGATGCAAACAAGACACACCTCAAAAGACCACTACTTGTCAAGGCAAAGTTTTTTTATATGGCTCACTACAGAGAAAATCAGGAGTTTTACAGTCTTAATCCTAAACTTTCTTGATAACTGCAATTTTCATAAAGCATGCAATTACAAGGATTGGATGTGATCTGCCAGGGTAGATAATATACAGATTCCTGCCACAGCAACCAGATGGATGCCAGCTGTCTCTGCCAGCACTGCTTTCTAAAGGATAATTCCTATCCTTGAGTGGAATACATTAACATGCTTTCACGTCATCAGATCAGAAACCTGTCTCTGTCTCTCAGCAGGTACTTAACACAGAAGAGACAGTTCCATTGAGAGAATGTCCTCCAGTTTCACATGCCAGTATGTTCCAATGATTTCAGTCATGTTGTCCTTAGATCTGCAGTCTGGACTGTGCTGAACACTAAAGCTTGGTCCAGCAAATGCTAACACCCACACTTAGCTTGATCATCAAGCATGAGCAGTCAAAGCAACTTGACTTAAATATGGTTATGTTTTTCTCCATGTACAGATTATAGAGCTCAGTAGAGAGGACTGAAACCTAAGGAAGCAGCATATTAGAATCCAAGAACACATGTCTATTGCATCCAGGAATCCATTTAGTACTCATTTCTCCTCTTTCCTCTACTTTACACTGTAGGGAACAGTCAAGAAACATATTCCAGCTCTTCAACAACCCCCAGAAGCTGATCTCTGTCAGGGTGGTAACAACACTGTTAAACAACTCACAAACACTGGAGAATTCTGAAGAGCTAAAGGTCTGAGTACAGAAGATACCATCTCACCAAGTTGCCATATGCATAATCCTTGCACAGAGAGTACCTGGCCTCAGTTGGTAAATTAAATATTTAATCAAGTATCTTTGAAATCATGTTTTGTTTTTATTTAGCTCAATATATGTAATGAATTATCATCAGCTCTATGAAACTCATGTCTCATTACAGAAGCTATCAATTTCTTGAGGAGCCCTAAATATTTGACTGAGTTCTATTAAGCCAATGGTCTTTTTTATCCTGAGTGTCTCTATGCCAGATAGAAAATAAGTTGTGCTGTTTTGAAAGTTCACAGCAAAATTAATCCTAAAGATGCACTGAAATTTATAATTTTTTACTGCTTGCATGTTGCAATCTTTTAAGATCATTTTCCAATTCACACTGACTTTACAAAGGTAAGCCTACTGAAATCAATGGCTTTTTGTTATTATTGTGATAATCTGTATAGTTTAGATTTGGCACAACAGAGCCTCCAAAACTGTTCTGAAAATTAGAGCCTAATCCTATTTCCTTTGAAGCTGGCTAGCAGAAGTCTGATGGTTTCAATGGAAGGGTAATTCCTTTTTGTGAATAAGGAAAAGCAGTTATGTAAAATAATACTGTCAGAAATGAAGAATTCCGTAGTGGTATTTATAAACTCAAAGAACTGAAATACTCACCAAATGTGGATCTCAGAAACAATGAAACACTACATGTTTTACACAGACTTGCTAAAAATTGAAAGGAAGCATCTCTGTATGTTGGTGATACATTCAAACATATGTATACTTCTGTATTTATCATTATTTTCAATTACCATTGCTATTACACATGAGCACAGAGAGTTTCTTTTGTCCAGTTTCAATTTACATATCTGATTTGCTCAATGCTCACTGGCTTCACTTTTAAGGGCATGGAAATTTAAAAGGAAAAGTGGTATTTCTAATGCTACATAGTACCTGTGCTAATTCCATTACAAAATCAGAAGTTTTAATTTTGGAGTTTCTGGTAATTTATTATGCTGTCTATCTCTCTAATCACAATCCAATATATAGCAATGATTTATGACATATTTCCTTGAAACTGATGATTTCCATGAAAATGATGATGTATGTTTCCAAGCAGCTAGAAGGGCCCACTCTTGGGGATATTAACAATGCTCATGAGTACAACACAATGAAACCTATTTCCATCATGGGCATTCATGCTTTTCTGCTATTCAAGAGGTATAAAGGACCTGAATGCAGGCTATACTGAGTTTCAGCCTGAAGGGAGCTTCCAGACCGTCTGACAACCATAGCTGGACACTTCCCTGCTGCCTCTGGGGGGCTCCTGTCGGTCCTGAGCTGCTCCTGCAGCACGGTCAGCTGGCACAGGTCAGAGCAGGAGCCGGGCTGCTCTTCTCTTTGGTAGGACTAGGGCTTGCACTGGACATGCAAAACCTCCAGGCCGTTGTCACTATTACCTTGACAGACTGCGCACCCCTGACACCCAGCAGGACTGGGACTCTGATTTAATCTACTTAAGTGAAGTTGCACAGAGGTGAGCACATGCCAGGACAATTTTTCACTTCTCTTGGCAGTCCAAGGGCACCCTTCCAGTTCCCTGTGTTGCCAGCCCCTCTCCTAGGTCCCTCCTGCCTCTTGCTGCTGCTGCATTCCCACCCCGTGCCAGTCCTTGCTTGCAGAAGGTCTGTCCCACATTTCTACACTCTCACGTTTGAGGCACTCCCTCAAGTGTGAGAAGAGCTGTGTAAGTGGGTTTCAGACTGGGGGCATGGAAGTCAGCCAGGGCAGTAGCAGATGTCCCTCTGTCCCTCCCCTGCACGCTCAGGTAGCCCAGGCATTGCATTATTCTGTGCCAGCTGCAGGGAATGCAACAGCACTTCAGAACATCAAAATAAAACAATAACACCCAAGCTACAAATACCATCTGGCCCCTTACAAAGAGAAGGCCACAGAATTTTTGTGCTTTCCACATTTAAGAAAAAGGAAGGGGCAAATGTGTGGGGGTTTTTTTGTTTGTTTGGTTGGTTTTTTTAATACAAACAGGATGAAGCTTTCCTTACCTTTCCTGCTTTGGAATAGCCACTTTCTGGTGCATTCTGTAAAACAGATATTAAATTTCATGCTCTCAGACACCAATATCAGGCTTCCTAAGATCAAGAAGCCAACACAGGAGATGTTTCTTCTGACTGCTGCAAGATCTTTTCTGTCTTCAACTCTTGTGGCATGCTGCTGGCTCCTGCCAGAAACAGAGTACTGCATTAGGCTGACTTGCCTTGAGCCAGCTGGACACTTTTGCTGGTCCTAAAATGAAGGTGTATTGATGTAATTACAGAGAAATTTCTGGTTTCAAGTTCAAGTCAGAGAAGCTAAGGCTGCAACCTCAGGGCAGACTGTTCACAGTCTCAGGAAGAAACCTTGCAGAAGTCCAGCTTTACACACAGGCCTGGTGAGTTAGAGGAACCAATGAGAACCCTCACCAAAGCTGGTGCCTGGGTATCACCCCATCACCTTGACATTCCAGAGGCAGTTACCTTTGACAAACCTAAGCCTTTGCAGGAGCCAGCCAGTAAAACTCTGAGCAGAAGAATCAGCTTCTGTGCTAACACTGCCCCAGCAAACCAGAGGGATGGGGCTGTTGGCTCCTGAAGTTCTGTGCCTTGACAATCCTCTGACCACAAAGTGCAACCCAAGATTTCAAAAGGTCTGTGTGTTGTCTTTGCAGAGCAGACAATGCCAGCTGTAATCTGCATCTTAAGAACAGCCAGTGGGGAAGAGACACTGAACCAGGATTCTCACTTGAAAGCTTTTGTGTTGGTCCAGAACAGTGACCATAGTGGAAAATGCCAGAATGATTCCACCCCATGCAAATTTCCCACTTCTGCTACAAGTGACCATCTGCCTTCCCTAGCCATGCACTTAGGGACGGCTTCTTTTCTAAAGCGATCATGTGATTCGTCTCAACCTTGGCAACAATTTGTATGTCAGTATTTAAGTTTTCAAGCTGTCTTTGTGAAAGAAATAACCCTTACTTTAAAATGAAGAAAGCGCAAAACCGACGCATTCTTTGTATTTCAAAGATCCCGAAAGCAGAGACGAGGTGTTCCTCAGCTCTTGGCGCAAATTTGCAGTCAACCACTGCAGACTGGGCCCAGGAAGGTTTCTCACCAGCAAAAACCTTGTGGAGCAGACAAATACTGCCTGCCCATGCCAAGGACAGGCGGCACCTGGGTGTGTCTGAGTTTTTCTGCCAGCTCCACCAACATGGAAACCCTACAGGAAACCCTCGCCCGCTTGGTGAATGGGAAAAATTAGACGTTTTCTGGAAAAACTTTCCACACCTAAATTTGGTGCAGGCTCGGCTCGAGCCCGTGCCCGCCGTCCGTGCAGGTGCACACGCCAGTCCCGCGGGGCCGGGGCCGCTGCTCCGCCTCGCCTCAGCCCGGCCCGGCGGGGCCCAGGGGCTCAGCCCGGGCCCGCGGCGGCGCGGGGCTCGGACCCGCTGAGGCGCCTTCCAGAGCCCCGCTCTCCCCGGCGCACAAAGGAGCGTCCGCAGCACCGATCCCTGCGGCTGCCGCCCCCGCCAGCCCCGCGGCTCTCGGGGCGGGGCGGCCCGGGCGGAGGGGCCGTCCCTCGCCGGTGCCGCCGCCGGGGCGGGCGGCGGGGAGGGGGCGGAGAGCGGGGCCGCCGCCACCGCCCCCCGGCCCGCCCCGCCCGCCGCGCCCCGTGGTGCCGGCGCGGGCGCGGGGCCGAGGCAGAGGCGGCGAGGCCGGCGGGGCGCTCACACCGCGCCCGCCGCCGCCGGGCATGGAGGGCGCCGAGGCGGCCGCCCGCGGCAGCAGCAGCTCCAGCCCCGCGCAGCCCCGCTGCTCCTCCTGCGGGCCCGGCCCGCCCGGCGGCGGCGGCGAGGCGGCAGCGGCGGCGGCGGCGGCCATGGAGGAGCCGGTCGGGGCGGCTCCGTCCCCGGAGGTAACGGCGGCGAGGAAGCAGCAGGGGGTGAAACGGCATCACCACAAGCACAATCTGAAGCATCGCTACGAGCTGCAGGAGACCTTGGGCAAAGGCACCTATGGCAAAGTGAAGCGGGCCATCGAGAGGTTCTCTGGCAGAGTGGTAAGGCAGGCGGAGCGGCTTCTCTCTGCCCCTTTCTCTTATATATACAGGTATATGTACGCTCAGATTCCAGCGCCGGTTTGGGACCGGAGCCGGCTGGGTGCATCCCCTCCGGAGCCCCGTCCTGTGCGGGGCAGGCGGGTTGTGGCAAGGCGGGGACCCGCTCAGCATCCCAGCCGTGCCGGCGGTCCGGGGCTTTGTTCAGAGTGCAGCCCTGCAGAGAGACTTTCGTCTGGGAGGAGTGGCGGAGGTACTGTTGTATCGCATTTTGAAGGGATGTGTTATTATTGGAAAAACAGGGTGGCTTATTGTTTTTCTTCTGTGTTTTTTTACATGCGGGTCCACTGTGAATAGTTTTTTTCCCCAGTGGAAATTCATGTTTTGGAGAAACCTGTCACATCCCCTGGCTAACCAACACTGCTCACAAAGTACTGTCAGAAGGTTTGCTTCTCTGGTTAAAAATGCCGTGATTCGGTCATACTTTTGTGACCTGAACTTTGCTGACACCTAAAAAAATTGCAGGGACTGCAACCCACCCAATTGGTTTTTACGATGCGTTTCACCGCTCAGCGGTGCCGGCTGGCTGGAGACTTCAAGCAGTCCGGGGGTTGTCCAGCAATAACTCAGCTTCAGCATTTCCTCGCTGCTGCAGCGCTCCAGCCGGGCGCAGAAATGCAACTAAAGCAATGTACACATTAGTCAGAATTATTGTCATTTTTCCTTCCCAGAAATACGTAACTATCCACAGAGGGCAGGCGAATGAGAGGCAGGCGTTGTGTTAAAGAAATAGGTGATTTTCTGCAGAGGTCTTTGTCCTGAAGTACACTAATTGAGTTTTCACTAGATTTCATCTGAAAGCAAGGCATTTCCTTGGTGACGTTACATTTATCTTTCCCTTTCGGTTGCTGGGGAGCTCAACACGCACCCAGAGGCAGAAGGATCTGTAAAACAGAAAATGAAATTTCAGATGCTATGACTTTAATAAGGAACACTTACTTTGCAACTGAATATCTTTGTGTCGACAGTGAAAATGAGAGTTCCAGCCAAGTTGTAGAGTCATATCATATATGCTTTCAGTTTATTAGCTCATTTGGAGGCTGACTAAAGAGAAACCAGAGATGGACATCTCTGCACATGCTCACTCTAAGTCCATGATTTTTAAAGTTTGCTGTCTTGGCTGTTTTACAATTTCAGTCTAACAAAAGCTTCAGGGCTATATTATATGCTAACTCTTCTTTTAAAAGTAGATTAATTTTGAGTTGCTTTATAAAATGTAGTGAATGAGCAAGTAAGTTGAAAACATCTATTTTCAAGGAGTTGAGAAATTAAAAAAAAAAAGGTGACAGTAATGTACCATGAGATTTGGCCTTGGAAAGAGTCCTCACAGGGAAAAGGATGTAGAGTAGATGTGTGTCTCATCTAACTCAACAACACACTAGGTCTTTCCATATTTTGCTGTTAAGCTCTTCAGCTGCACAGCTAAAGGATACTTTGATGTTATAGTCTGAAATGAATTTATATGGATAATGCCATCTTGAAATGGAGAGTGTGAAAATCAGATTACCTATGCAATCTTAAATGTAACAAAAATGTAACATTCGCTGTATCAGCTGGCATGTAGAAGCTGAACAAGTCCTTACCAGGGTGTGAGTTTTTTACTGGAGTAATGCAAGCCTTGGCGTGTGGCACTTTGTAATTATTAACTAGTCTGCAGGCGAGTTCTGGTGTAAGGTGTCTATTTGAACTGTAACATCTGTGAGTGTATGTAAAATATCCACACTTTGTCTGCTTGCAGAATAAAAGCTAGTTGTCAGGATTCCAGCCAGATCTCAGTGAATGGAAAACGCTTCTTGTTTTCTCACAGTTCCCTTGTCTGGCTGTTACAGTGAACAGAGATTCCTTTCCATGGGTGAGATAAAAGAACTGACGGGATGACTCATCAGAGAGGGGCAGTTTTTCTTTGTTTTTACCACCTCTCTTTCCCTTCTCTTCCCTTTTCTCAGTTCTTATTAGTGGCAATGTTTGCATCATCCATGAGCAGGTTGGACCAGATGCTGCTGTGTCCAGCAGGGGATGCACAGAGCAGGGGATGTGGCCAGCACTATCTGTTGTTGCACCACATCCAATGCCAATCCTATTGCAGCCGGCAGCGAGAGTCCTAAGGGTGCTCTTGTCCAGGCTGTTTGCTTCCTGTTCTGCTATCAGTTTAGCTGATCATCTCTTTCTTTACTCAGTGGTAAGCAGGTATTTGAAGCTGTATGGTAACAGATTGCAAATCTGGACCTTGTATTCCCATTTGTCAGTCTTGTTCAAGCAATTCTCCTGTTTGGCCTCTCCACTTCTCTTGTCTGTCAAGAATTTATTTAGCTGTATGGCGTTTAATAAAGAGGTTTGCATGATTAGCCAGGCTTTTAATGTGAAGCACAAACTTTGGATTTGTCGTCATCTGTATAAACAGAGCTCAGAAATGAAATAAAGTGGCAGGTTTCGGTAAATAAAATAAAACCAAGGTGAGAAGACAGTTCGGCGTGAAGTACAGATGTGCTTTAATCCTGTGCCATTGGAAATCAATAGCAGGATTTCTGTTGACTTGAATGAAAGTAGTATTTGGCACGTGTAAGCAGGTTACGGGTTTATTCAAATCGTTATTCCTCTTAACTTTATTGTCTTTCCTTATAACACAGTGGAACGTGATCATAAAGTTTCCTGCCATAAAGCTCCGGGGTAGATTGTATGATACATTTGGTTTGTTACTGGAAACAACTTAGGTGAATTTGTGCCTTAGTTACCACAGTGACTACAGACAGTCTTGCATTCTGCATGGAGCAGTTAAAATATTGCCCAGTATATGATGTATGAGGTGCCTAATTTTGCCAGCAAGGTTTCTTCATTAGTGCTGTCTCAGTATGCACAGTTGTAACTTACGACATTTTAAATTAAGGCATCTGTTAGCAAGTGTAAGGATGAAGAGATGATATCTCAAGCCTGTGAAGTAACACTCAACGTTGATGTTTCTGTGGGTGTTTTTTCCACTTGTCATCTTGCACATGTTAAACCGGAGAATGGAACTTTTGTTCATGTTATGTATTCAATGTTTGTTTGCCAAGAAATCCACAGTTACACTTATTTCAGCCTTACTTAAGGTGTGTATTGACCACCTCTGGCTGATTCTTTGCATGGTGCACGAAGATGGTAAATGCTGCTGGAGTCTTTGAGTAAATTATTCCACTGGAGTAAATACTCATTAGAATGCAAATTTGGATTACAGATAGGCATTTTCTGTTTGCAAAAGCCAGGAAGTTTGTCTCCCTTTTTCTCCCTAGGCTGCACTTGGGAGGCAAAGGGAATAGCTGCAGGAGCCTGCCTCCCCTCCAGCTTCATCTCCCTCTTTCTGCCTGAGCCATGAAGTATTTTCTTCCTCCTCACCAGCAGGTGGAGGAAGCACTATTCTCCTCCACCCATTCCTCCAGAAAGTTAATTATTTTGGGAATTGATGACAAGCAGCAGCCCAACATGAAGAACAGGCATGTGATGCATATTTGGACAGGCATGTTATGTGTGGTGTCTGCCGTGTGTTATTTATCTCTTTTGCATAATAAGTGCAGGTAGAATGATGTTGCCAAATGAAAGTGGTTTTTGAATCGAAATTGTGTAAAAAACCTCAAACTTTAAAGCAACCAGTAATTTTATTTACTACTGCAGTGCAAATCTTTTCTTTGAAACAGGTCTGCTTCTTGATGAGTTCGAAGGGTTGCACAGGGTCTTTGAAACCGGGAACAGCAACGGATTACATGAAAGGAGGACCTTTGCTTTGCTGATTGTATCTCTCCATACCATGACAAAACCAAAACATGAACACCAACAATAACAGCTCTGTCATGTCACTAATTAAGGCCTTGTTGGCCACACAACCAGATGTTTATTGGCAGTGTGGTTTTTAAGGGTTCCTTATAACAGGGTAAAAGTGTGCTCGTGGGTCACTGAGGGCAGTGAAAACCAAGTGGAACATTTGTCCCAGTTCTCTCACCTGTGCTGCTGATATCACAGAAAATGTCAGTATCCCTCTAATGCATGTAAATTCCTTTATCTTTAACGATATATTTCCATTTTTTCCCCCCCAGAACTTCTTCAGTTAAGACTTGGGTGTTGATTGCTCGTTGTGCATCTTCCGCAGGACAATGTCCAAATGTAACACAGAACTGTTTATTTCTTTTGACATTCTTCGTTGCTCTTACTAAGATGTCTTCCTTTGTGGCAGACACAGGTGTATGTATCTACACAGCACTGCTGTGATGTGAAGTGTTTGTACAGTACTTTGCTCAGCAGGTTCCTGATTTGTGAATGTGGCTTCCACAGCTCTGATAATACACTTCAATTATAGTAACAATAGCTTGTATTGCTCCCCCATTTTATACATGAGAAAGGAAAACCTTGCCAGTTAAAGCCAAAATCGGCAGAAGTTTCAGCTAATTTTGAGTGCCTAACACCTGATTCATCCAGACATACAGAGTATATAACATCAGGGTCCTGTGGACAACACCCCTCCTCCTGCAGAGCTCAGCCTGTTCTGCCTCCTGGCCTCTCTCTTTACCCTGAGCTTTTGTCCCTGTGTGACATCCAGCTTCGGTCTCCATTCCTGGACCTTTTGTACTCCGCTGCCTCCCACTTTGTTGCGCGTGCCAGCGCGGTGACCCGCACGGGCGTGCGGCTTTGCTCCCTGCTTCCAAGCTGGCAGCTGCCAGCAGGATCTGCACAGCCTGTGGTGGCTGCTGTGGCCACCTCTCCTGCCACGCTACACTCACATGGGACCAGAGGCTCCTCAGGGCAAAAGGGATTCTTGCAAAACATATCACCTAAATCTTATGCTTGTATGTATGTGTGTATGTATTTATTTATTTATTTAAAATGTTCAAACCGAGTTCCTTTAGGGACTCGTAATGTGACTAAATCTGGACAGTGTTTTCATGGTGCTGAAGGCATGTTAGGGAAATTCAGGTCATGCTCTGCACGCCTGGAAATTCTAGATCTGGAATGAAGAGAAGTTGGAAAGAGTATATGGGCTTGAAAATAGTTTTGCTGTTAATTTGTTATTCGTTCCACCTTTAACTATTAGATGTGTTCTTAGATTGTGGTTTAAAAATAGAGGAAAAAAAAGCAGCAAATGGGAAAAAAAAAAAACCCACTGGAATTATTCTAATGTAATTCACAGTGAATATTGTGGGCTTATTACCATAGGAGTTACTACCTGGTTGCATCAAATTGCTGCAGTCTTCATACAAACACTTGGATAATTGAAATGCCAAGGAAGACCTTAACATTAAGGGGTGCAGACAGAAATAACCAATTTCAGCATGAGGGTCCTCAGGAGAAAGACACTAGAATAGAATACCACTTTTCTGCACTGAGACTTTCTCTTGGAGAAGCAGATTAATTCCAGGGAGTATGGGTCAGTGGTAAGAAAATCTGAATTAATGACTAGCCAGTAAGGGGTCATCTGAACATGTTAGTTTGTCTAATCTTTTACCAAATTAAAGAACAGCATGTTCTTTGAACTTTGAGTAAAAATCAAATTATATTCTTTCAATGATGTTGCACTTCCTTACAGCTGAGGAAATTGAAAGTTTCCAAGAGACTGTTGCCTTATTTTTTTTCTCCTGCATTGGATTAAACAATTTTGGGCAGATAATTAACTTCCCTGTGTCTCAGTGTATTCCCTTCTGGAAAGGTTAATATGGGAAAGTTAGACTAATGAACAGGACACATTTTGGCTTGATGCATACCTAGTAAGATTCCCTCTACATGTGAAATTTCACAACAGAATTTGAGCCAATGTTTTTAATGCAGCTTTCAGTTAAAAACTCCATAAAATGCCTAAGTGTTTTTACAAATGGTTTCACAGCACCATGTGCTAGAGAACACAAGAGAATGGAAATTGCTTGTACAAAGTCTTTCATTAGATATTGCTAAAATGTACTGCATTTTTTAGTGGCATATGTTCTAAAAATTATTATTATTTTTTTAGGAACCACAATGTGGATTTGCCATGTGGAGACAATTATTGTATATATTGTAGTTCGGGGTCATACATGTTGAATAAAACCGTGTGGAATGTGCAGTTCTTGTGAACAATTGTTTATTCTTTACAGAACTCTAATTGTAGTTAGTCTGTGTTTTGTCTGGTAAATAAGTAACTAGAGAGTCTCTGCTGGAGTGAAGAATTGGGAGGAGGCATGCGGTGGCCACAACAGTGCCAAGGAAAAATGACAAATGTGTGGGTTGAAAACCAGCTCTGGGTATATCAGCCTTGAACACCAGCAGGTGAACATGTGTATAGCCATGGTTATCCAAATGGAG
Source organism: Poecile atricapillus (assembly GCF_030490865.1). NCBI lineage: Eukaryota > Metazoa > Chordata > Aves > Passeriformes > Paridae > Poecile > Poecile atricapillus. The sequence goes on along the minus strand of NC_081288.1, from coordinate 23,406,870 downwards.
AGCATATGGGACACGTTTCCAAAAGCTGCATACCAGGCATTCAGAAACTGGTTGATGACCTTTGGTTTAACATAGGCATCTGCCTGGTTCTGGTCTCTCTCTCCTGTACCATGCTAATATACTCTCTATCTGCATGAGCTGGGATGCTGATGTCAAAGCACCTCCTCTTGCTGTGCAACTTTGCTCCTTTCAGCAGGACACTGTTCTCCTTATTGTTGTCTTCTATGTTTTTCTGTAAAATGTGTGACCGAACAATGTTTTCTGCCAAGAAATTGTCCAATGATTCTCTGAAGCCAGAGGTGCAGGTTTGCCTCCAGGCTTGGGGTGGGATGGGAGCTCACAGCTCCTGGCCTGGATAAGGCTGGAGACTGCAGCCAGTGCCCAGCTCAGGCGTTCTGTGTTGATGGTTTGCACGCCACCAGTGATGGGCACGTTGGTGTGGGAATCTCTGACCTACAAAAGAATTTCCTTCTTTCCTCCTCCATAAGTCAGGATTTGTCCCTAAATTGCCCAGGTGTGCACCAGACATTTTACAGAAAAACTTCTTGTCATTAGCACTGATGGGTCGATGTACTTAGGATAGTTGATATGTCAGAGGAAATGTCTCAGATGAAAAGGTCTCCAACTAAATATATAAATGATATTTGTCAGTGTTTCCCTCAAATATCTTCCAGCAGATGTGAGTACCATGTGTGTCCATTTAATAAACTAAACTCAAAATAATTTCCACTTTGCTAGATATATGGGGAATAGCTGGGGAGGGCGGGGAGCAAACTACAAAGCAAGGTAAAAACTGCATATGTGTGTTGTTATATTTGATGACCAATTCATTAAAGCCATAAGTGTATCCAGGCTTGCAATAGTGTTCTCCTGCTGTTGCTTCCTGTACTCCCTGGCTACAGAATCAGTCTCTATGGCTCTCATTTGTCTTACCCACATGAAAGACTTTGAGCATCTGCAAGTTATGATTTGAGAAGTATCTGCTTTTGAACAGAATATATTTATCACCGTGTCTTCACAGGCAGCATAGTACGTTGTATAAATTAGGGGATCCTAGACCTTTGAACACTCGGAGGCTGGGTGAGGTGCTCTGTGTGTGTACTGTGTCTGGCCATACCCATTAAACATCCTGGACCCACACCAAAAATGCCAGATGTTCAGTAGACGTGGAGGCCCTCCTGTAACCTTTGCTGTGTGCTGCAAAGCGTGGAGGGGGCAAGGTTGTAGCCATCCCTTGATCTCCCATGGTTCTTGCACTCTTATTTGAGCCCTGTAATTTCTATATTTTGAGCTAGAGACCATGGGCCAGTCTTCAATTCAGTCTGTTAAACTATTGCATGGTATAAGCTCATTGTGTCCCTCAACTGTCCAAAGATGGATGGGACTCGCTTAGCTCTGATGGTTTATGTGCCATCAGTCCTTAAAGCTGCCACTGGTCCACGATGTGATGGAAGTCCTGGGTCTTGCTCAAGTATGGACTTTTCTAGGCTCTATCCTTACCAGCATAGGAGATAATAAAATACTTTAATGGGTCGTTCCTTTCACTTGAAAAAAAATCCATTCACAGAGCAGCTGTGGGAAAAGGGATTGTATGAAACCATCCCAGCCAGTTGTAGGTGAATGTGAAAATCACAAAATAAATGCAGGTCTTGTTTTTTATAAATATTAAGAAGACAGCAGCTGAGATTGCTGAGCTTAACATGCTCCTGACGTAACTGTTAGTTTCCGGATTCCTCCTCAGTCTTCCCTTCTCACTGTCAGTATTTCCCACTTCACCTCACCACACCTTCAGCCTGATGCTTGGGCGTCCTTGCTGCTTGGGTCCCTGGGCTGCCAGCCTGCTGAGCGGGAGCATCTGCTGCACCTTGCGTGGGGCTGGCTGCCTCTGATGAAGCATTGGTGCTTGGCAGGCTGTGCTTCCCTGTTGCCTCGCCTTTCAGGGGAACATTGGCCTATGGTGATCCCAGAGCCCCTCGGCTACGCTGGTGCAGCAGCCACATGTGGGACGACTTAAGGCTGGAGCAGTGTCTTTGTTCGGAGGTCTGGCGGCTTGAGGGACTTGCAATTATCCTAATGTCTGGCTGGGCCGTGGAGCTGAGTCAGCGTGCTTGGCCTCGAGCAGCACTGCCTCAGAATAACGACACTAGTTAAACGACATTAGGCTTAAGAAAAAAAATAAATTTATTGTTCCTGTGACAAGATACCAAGTTCAGGGACTAAATTTAGATATTCTTCAGTAGATCAGAAAAACTGGGGTCCTGCTGTTGATGGAGATCTGAAAGCCTTCATATCATGTTTCCTGTACACAACAAGGCATTTGATCTCTTCTGAGATTTCTAATCTCTATTAAATGCCTGATGGTGAAAGATACCTCCCTTTATTTGAGGTACAAGTGTTATTTTAAATATGAGTGTGAATATTTTTTTTTTAATCACAAAAGATAGCAATGAGGGTTGGGTAGAAATACCTCTTTGATGCTGTGTGGTAACTAAATGTTCCTTTTTGTTAAACGGTGCTTTGTTGTTGACACAAAAAGGTTAAGTCCTTCGCATACAAGTCTGACAGGGGAAGACAGCAAAGCTTGTTGAAGAAACAGCTTCCAAGGCACTTGTTCAGAGCTGTCACTTACTTGCATATTTTTACGACTCTGCACAAATCAAATATTATGGCTTCCCCAGCAGAGTGCAGCTCGGGAAGGAGGAGCGAAGGTGTCTGGAGATGCCTGGAGACACCTGGTGCAGCGGATTCAGCAAGGCAGAGCTGCAGGCTGTTGTTTTGGTGTGAGGAAATAAAATAGCCTTTGGGAGGAGAAGAGGGGAGAGTGCAGCCTTTCCATCTGATGCATGTTCTAATGCCATGTGGCCTAGAACCTGGAAAATTCCTGTAAATACCTGCTGGAAGCAATGCAGGCTTAGCTGACTTGTATAGGGATGTAACTGAGAGACGCCCATTGCCCCCTTGGGAAGATACCTTTTAAATCAGGACTATACATGAGGAAAGGCATCCTTCATGCTACTTCCTTTGTTTCTATTCTCTTCAGGGTACCAAAATGAGCCAAAATAATTAAATGGTGATCTGTGGGTTTAAGCTTCAACTTCTGTAGCATCCAGTTGTTCCAGCCATGCTTTGGGCATCTAGGAGGAGAGTGGTTTCCGTGAGGTTCATCTAGAAAGTCTGTGGTGGAGCCACGGGAAGAGCAGAGGTTGACCACAGCTCCAGCACTGTGCTGAGCCATTCCTTGTGTGGGTATAACCATCTCAGGAAAATTGCTCTTAAAATGAATGTCCTCTTCCATGGCTTTAGTCACACTTGGAAGGGATGGTGCCAATTTTTCAAAAGCCCACCCTCTCTTGTGCCTTGGAGGCAGCTCATCACTGTTGGGCACCACTTGATACAGCTCAGTTGCCGTTGTGTCAGCACAGCCTGGCAGGAATGAGGGCCTTTAGCTGGACTGTGCAGTGCGTTTGCAGCCAGGCCAGAGACCAACCATCCTTTTCAACTACAGGGTTTTTTGTGTGTAGAGATCGAGAGTTTTCTACCAGTGTTTCAGTAAAACTCCCATTCTATCTGGAATTTTATTGTGTAAATGTGGTCTAAGGGAACCTGTGATAGGCCTCGTTGTGGGTTATGTGTTGCTCACAAGGAATTAATCAGGGAGAAGGATTTCATGCTGTACTTCAACCTCCTTCAAGCCTTTCTTGGATGAAAGGAAAACTCTGCAACTGTGAATGTAACTGGTTATGATTATTGGATGTCATTACTCACTCACTCTGAGCATAAAACAGAAATATTGCATCCCCTGTGATATACGTGGATGAAATGCTGGTCTCAGTTGCGTTAACACTTGTAAGCTGAAGAGTAGAGTCCGGTCCTTTGTTTCATTTGAAATACTCGTTTAACACAGGCAAGGACTAAACAATACACTTGAAAGCGATTTGTGTTATTGTCTGTAGAGCAGAGCTTGTATTTTATGAACTGGCTGATCATAAAGACAGCATAAATCATGTAAAGCGTTCTCATTTGCTTTTTCTTTCTTTTTTTCTCTTTTTTTCTTTTTGCGGATGGGGCTTGTAGGGTAGAGTTGCAGTCAAATGTCTGCTCCAGGATATTTTAGTTGAACTGTGCGAGTCCATTAAACAAATGTAATGGATTTTTGGAAAGAAGCACTGCGTGTTTCAAACCAAATGTTTTACATAGAGAACATCTGGTTAGTTCTGGGTGTTTGTATGTAGAGCACATCAGACAGCAGCCGTAGTGAGTTCAGCTGGGAGGTTGCCTGGGATGTAGTTGTAGGATATGACAGTTTGGTTGTTATGGGGAATAATTCCTATGAAGTATTGCCATAAACTGAATGTTTGGCACAAACAGTTATATCTTTGTTTTACTGCACACCCAAGTTATTTTTCTTATCTGCCCAGCAAAACTCTAGAAGCTGTTTAAATAACCCAGTAAAAGCTGGCACCTCAGATCTGTATTAAAGCATGCCTGAGGAAGGGAAGTGAAGCTTGCTCTGTTTTCAGGGAAGCACTATGGATTCCTGCCATGGGCAGTGCAGTGTGAGTGAGCAATGAATGCAATATGTGCGAATGGTTTTGTGGGGTTGAGTTGGAAACGATCAGTGTTCCACTCGTGTTGTATGGTGTTGCTTTGTGCTATGTGAATATGCAAAACTGGTGAAATGCATGTAATTAGCCTGACGTTAGAGTTTATTGGGGCTACTGGAAGGACTTTAACCTGGGTAAATTAATAAGTCTGCTTTTACTTCACAGCATCGGAAATACTGTATTTCCAGGAAATGTAGGAAATGTAGAAAAATGTCTTATTTGGGAGTTGGTTCTTAAATTATTTCTGCAGTTTAACTGAGGAATGCGTGGTTCAAATGAGATTAAAGCTGTAATTTCCAGAGTAGCAATGCAGCTTCCCCTTTCAGGATTGTTTAACTAAAAAGTTAAACAAAGTGGGTTAGGCAGTCTCTTGGTCTGGTCCCTTGTGGACAGCAATTCACATTATGCAGCACTGCTTTAATAGTCCTGCTTGGTCTGACATGATTTGTGGTACTTGCTGAGATGAGTTTCTGGACCGAGCAGCATGAGAGGGAATTGCTCCTCACTCTGAGGAAGGGGTTATGTCCAAGTCTGTGCGAAGGTCACTGGCAGGGTGAAGTGGGAAGCCTGAGCTGCTGTTGTTACACTACCTAACAGTTTAGCTTCTGGCAAGCGGATCTCAGAAACATGAGTTCTAACTCGCGCTTGTTCAATTGACTCCAGCCAAAACACATGCCAAAAAAAGTGTTTGTGCATGTTGAAGAAGGGGGCAACAGTCCTGGAGCTCACAGGATCTGGGGGAGTTCTTAAGCAAAAGCTTTCCATCCTGAAAAATAATTGCTTTGTGCTTTTTTCCCCTCCAAAGTTAAGTCTCCTCAGAACTACTTAGAACTGCCTGCAGTTGGGAACTCCTCTTCTAGCAGGAAAGCTGGAATTATGCATTTAAGGCTGCAAAATTGCTGTGTCGTCAGTCATTTAATTGTAGGAAAGTGTAATTCATTCATCACTCTCTCACATCCATTCCAAGCCCAACTGGCTGCAGGGAACAAGAGTGTTCCTGTTCCTGTGTTACTCTCTCCACTGAGCCATTAGGGTGGCCCTGGTAATTTACTTTCAGTAAATAGAAGGGAACAACAGGAGGTTCCTCTACCTTCAAGGGGCATAAATATTTCTCAGAAATCAGAGACGGATGGGGAAGAAATCTTAGCAAACTCCTTTTCTCATGCTGTAGTAATTCCACCACATTCTGTCATAAATTCCAAGATGGTCCCTTCCCAGAAGGGATCATTAAATAGGTAATGTCCAGGCAGAACAATGTAATACTGAAGTAGTGTGTTAATAAAAACCAAATTTAATATTGCAAAGCGATCTGTAAGCCCTGGAGCAAAATAATCTGGGTGAGGCTTTGATACACGATTGCCAATCTTTTTGTTTTCCAAGAGTATTTTTCCAGATAGGATGTGGGTTTATGGTTTGCTAGGTTCCCACCAGGAAGTGGTGTTTATATTTTGATCCGCCTTAGATCAGTTTAGGAAAGTGTACTAGATACAGGTGCTTCTGATAGTTCTGCATCACTAACCCTTCCAACTGTGCTGTTTAAACACATCTGTCCATCCTCCATCATATGATTTCTGTGGTCCGCCATTTTTGCACAATGAATCCTTGCTCATCAATGTTAATCCAAAAGGCTAAAATCTATAAATTCAACTTTAAAAATCTCTCCACACTTAAAAATTCTGTTCTGTTAATTAGGAATTTGAGGTGGTCAAACAGTATGGTGTTGGATTTTAATGAGTGTTGTGGTGCATGAAAGTACAGACATTTCTTCTTGAAAAGACTCTTCCCAAGTTTTTTCCTTGTACTATAGTAATTCCCATGGTGAAACAACACTTCCGTTTTTTTCTCTGAAGGACTGCAGAACCAGAGAGCAAAATCAAAAGATCCACACAATACCAGCTGACTTCACATTTGTCGTGGAAGAGGCACTGTAAAGATGTGCAAAGCTCTCAGTGATTCTGAGGTTTCTTTGAACTCACAGCAGCTTCAGTGAAAAAGAGAATAATCCGAGTTACATTTACTTATCCACAGCTTTCTCAAGCAGAATGTACCAATAAATGAAAATGTGCTTTGAGGTGGCTTCTTGGGAAAATGATTCTAAGAGTTCAAACAATGTCTAACCCTCTTCCTTGTTTAATGTGAATTACAGCCTTGCACTGATGTAGTACCTTTCGCCTAAACCTGTAAAATCACTTTAGAGACTCTGGTAACTGCTGAGGTTACCATTATTTAGCAGCACATTGTAACAGTTTGCAGCAGTTGCTTAGAGGGTGTGAATAACCCCATTTCCAATTTAAATTATAGGAGGAATTACAGGAGACTGTGTAATTTTCAAACTGGAGCTAGATCCAGGCACCAGGACTTTATACCTGTCTTCTTAAGAAAGTCATAAAGGGCTCTTTATAACGACATAGCCAAGATCTTGGTTTTGTGTTTCATCCTCAAATTGATGCCTTGAACAGTGTGCACTCCTCCTTTGGAGGATTACTTCAGTGTGGTTCACTGCTTATTCACAATGAAAAAACAACATTGAATTAAAGTCCCTCTCTGCTGCCTCAGGTTAGCATTTTGCATTACATCAGCAGCTGTGGTAGCTGTGAGATCAAGCCCCAAAATTACTGTGAAATCTTATCTTCCAGTTTTTGGACAGTGGATCTGTAATACCCATGTAACATTGAGAACAGTAAACTTGGGGCTTGTGAATTCTTTCACTCCTCTTTATCCTGACTTGCCAGTAATTAAATTAGTGCTAAACAGTCTGCGCACAGGCTTGCAGAAGTTAAAAGACTGACTGACACAGGATTCACTTTCAGTGACTTTTCCTCTTTTGCACATGTGCTGGATGGAGCTATGGTGTGTTTGGAATTTGATCAATAATGATTGCACAATTCTAACCTCATTTAAACTATGATATAAACAGACATGGTAGAAACGGATGCTACCAGGTTTTTTTCCTGCTTAAAAGTGAAGTCAGCTTTTTTTTTTCTGCCTTTTTCCCCCCCTCCTTTTTTTTTTTTTCCCTTTTTGGTTCCAACAAAATTGTAACCTGGAAGAAAAGCAATTAGACTTTGTGAAATCCCAACTCAGTGTAGCATTTGGCTTTGGTAAATGTGGAAGCCAAAAATAAACATCTGCTTGGCAACTTCACTAGAACTTAACTGTAAATGCAGTTTTCATCTTTTGAGTGAATGTGGCATTCAGTGCTGGTTAACATCTATGAAGGAGAATGATCCATAGTTGAGGCTGTAAAGCATTTTTTCTCTTTTTTTAATTATAGTTATGAACATCCATTGCCTTGGGGAAATCCCCTACCCCAGTTTCTTTCCAGATCTAATTTCTTATGTGCCAAAGCATGAACTTTTCTTGAAAGTTTGAAGGTAGTTGGCTGGGACATTTGTGAGTTATTAGACTTCGGAAAGGAGATGGTTACATTTAGAAGTGTATTGAAGAAAATGTAATCAGTCCCTCTTTTCTCCAGGAAGGTGAAGTCCGCACATGCTAGGGCCTCTCCCAGGATGCCAGACCTGCCTTGGGCTCCAGTCCTGCCAGGACACAGCTGCAAGTATCTTTAAAAACCTGGTCCTGTCAGATATCTGCTTTTCAACAAATCTTCTGCAACCTCTGCTCCTATCACAGCAAATTTGTTTTACTGTGGATCAGGGAGGATTGAAGTGGATGCAGATTTGTGGTAGCATGCTATTGGGACAGTAGGGAGGGGTGAAAAGGGGCAACTTGAGGCATCACTATGGGAAGCACATCATTATTGCTAGAGATGTTGGTTATTTGTAGGATGTTTCTTCTCGAACTGAATAGTGCTATGGCTTAGGAGTTCAGTAATGTGGTGTAAAAAACTTTGGGGAAGGGAGAAGTTTTTTAGTATATTTCTGACATAGGTGACTTGAGGCAAGGATTCTCAGCATTAAATGAGGAAAGGTCTGCCAGGGAAATTTGTCAGAGAATGCATGGTGTAAATATGTCAGGCTTTTTATACATAGCTGAGGGTAGTGGGTACCAGACAATGAAAGGATGCAAATTTCCCAGTAAGGCAGTAGTTACTCAGGAAATGTGCTCACAAATCCTGATAACAAGCACCGTATGCGGGGGTGAGGAAAGAAGTGGAGGGTGTTGTATGTTCCTCCTGGCACCCACTTTATATATGTACAGCATAAATGTGTTCATCTGGTACCTTCTACTGCTCATAAAAACTTGATTCCATAAACATCTTTCTCTGTGAATAAAGGGGGAACTAGAGAGAATATATAATCCCCTTGCAGAGTGTTTGTGAATAGTTAATTCCTCTTCTCCACTTGGTGAATCGTTATTGATGATATGATAGCAGCAACTATGTCCAGCAGAACCAAAAAAGTAAAATTAAACCTGAAGTAATTATACCTTCATTCTCCCAGAGACAGTGGCACATTGTGCCTCATCTTATGCAAATAGAATTTTGATTTAACCTTTATCACAGTGACTCGGGACTTCTAGTGCCTTGGCACAAGAGTGAGTTTCTCTACAAGTAGTGACATCAGCTTTGGTTTTTAGAAATATAATCTGTCTGGTACATTGTGAAGAGGGGAATAAAACAGGGAGATGCTGATGTTTGCCTTATGCTGTTACCATGCAGAGTGAGGCAGCTGTAAAAAATACCTTTACCTCATACAAGCACATGGACCTGAGAGGTGCATGGAGGCACGTGCATCCTTGCCCTTTATGTGTGCAGCTGCTGGCTTGCAAGAACAATAACAGTGTTTTGTCCTTGGTAACATCCATGACATGAACAAACATGTGATGGAACAAAGTAGTGAGCAGAAGCTGAGATTTAAATCAGCAAAGGCTCACTTGGGTGCAGATGGCACCGATTACTGCTTTGAGCAACTCCCCCGATTACTGCATAGTTTGCCAAATATCAAACAATAGAGTTGGGCTGCTGATAAATAATTAATAAGGATTTTGTTGAATGCTTGTCTCCCAGGCAGTATCACCATGGAGATGATCTGGCTTTTAGGATGTGAAAACTAACAATCTCTGAAACAATGGCATTGTGTCAACCTTACTCTTTCTCTGAAAGGGAGAGCTCTCAGAGATGTGTTAGCACATTGCACAACGCCAGGCACTAATTTTGCTTACACTCACAGTGGCCTTTTGTCAACTTTTCAGTGTCTGCATGAAATGTTTCCTATGACCATGCAAAAGCTTGTTCTTAGAATTACATGTCCTTGCATGATGCTCTTTAGTACTGCATCTGGCCCAGGGCTAGAATCTCAAGATTACTTTTTTCCAGCAAATGGACACAGCAAAGGTATAATCATGTGGTACGAGGCTTACAAAAAGAAGTCCTCATGAGAATTCCTTTTCAGAACCCTTTGGATGCTTCATTTTCCCATAGGATTATTTGTCCATAGCTCCTTCTTCCCACCTGGAAGGTCCAGAGGCTAGTTAGACAGTTACTCAGCCCAGCCTTTCCTTTTTCTCCTTTGTGCAACCTCTTGAGGTGCCATTTCAATGCAACTTCATTATCAGCATCCCCCTCCTTATCATTTGATTGCAGCCACCTCAGGGACCACATAATTTTGTAGCTTTGTTTCTTTTACTCTTGGTTTGGTGATGTCTGGGCCAAGAGCCATAGGTAGAGACTCGCCTGGAAAAAACATTATGTGGTGCCAGACTTTATTCTTTCTTACTTGGCTCTGTGGAGCTGGAGAAAGAACAATGTACCTTTTCTCTCCCCACCCCCAAACATCCTCTGCTCTCCCTTTCTCTTCCTCCCCTGGTTGATCAACCTATTCTTTACCTCCACACCCCATTGGCACATTGCACTTCCCACCTTAGAGTCTCAAAGAAAGGAAGCAGAGCTGTGAAACTGGCTGGGCTCACCCACTTCCCATTGCTGGGTGGGGATGGGTTCAGTCCACAGCTTTCAGAAAGGAGAGGTTTATGTGTATTTAACCTTCCCCTCCCTCTTCACCCAAAGAAAAGAATTTTTCATAATTTTCTTTAAGCGTCTTTTTTGACACGTCACTCAGTGGCAACGAGCTGGTTTCCTTTTCTCAGGGAACTTCGCTCTCTGTCCTCATGCTGGCTTTTTGACTCTCTGCAATAGTATTGCAAGAGCCCATTGGAATTTGTTCGAGCATGGGTGGTATGTACAAGTGCTGGAACCAGCTTAAAAGTCACAGCCTCCCTCGGTGGAAAAAAGCAGTTCATATCTCACTATGGTCCTAAAAATAGCCTTGGTAGATAATAGAGAGTGGAAGATTGTTTTCAATGGATCTGAATGTACTGCATGCAGAAATCGCTGGGGAAGGGTCAGTAGTTTGTGGCCTTTAAGTAGTCAGGCTCAGCTACAGCACTCACCGACGTAAAAATCTGTGACTCTGCCCTGTGGCTAGTTCTACCTTTATTTATATTCATACAACTCAGCTGGAAATGAGGCAAACTTAGGTTCATTTGACTAAAACAAACACATGAACCAACTTCCTGAAATCAAATGAAACATATTTTCACTTTGATGAAAATAGAGCACTTTTTTGCTTAGCCATAAATGATGATGCCAGCAGTGACTCAGCAGACAGGGAGATTTGATATGGAAATGGGCACCTACTGCCTGCCATGCCCATTGCCAGATGTTTAGACCTGGAAATGCTTTTTGGTACACAGTGGTCTTGATAAGGCTCTGTAAAAATAAATTCTACCTGTTTTGCTCTGCTAAGCAGCCAAGAGGCTTGAAAAGGAAGAAGGACATTTCTCTCACAGACAGGACTGAATGTACAGAAACCTTTGCAACCATCATACTTTTGAAGTATTTATAGTTCAAGTCCAGTTATTTGTATGAAACAAAAGCAAAGAAGCATGAAGTGTGTTGGAAAATACTTTATAATCTCTCTACACCAGTTCAGAGAGTGAATATAAATCCTCTTTCCAGCAAATGGAAACCAGTAATTTACTGCAGCCTTGAAGAAAGCAATTTATTTCTCTACACTTCCTGCCCAGCACACTCTGCAAGCTGACTCACGGAGGGATGGGAAGCCAAAAGCTGTTCTCCCTCTTTCCTATCTGCTTCTGGAAGGCAGAGCAGCAGTGAAGGTGGGGGTGTGTGCTTGTGCAGAGCAGCTTGGAAGTGCCTGGCAATATTAGAAGCTCACAACCACTGCCTGTGCCATAGATTTTGGAGAGGGTATTCTCTTTACCTCCTTCTGAGCAGAGACTGGTACCAGAACTGGCAGTGCAGGTGGAGGCAGTTTCATCCTGTCTCCGATGGTCTTCTCTCCCTCTGACCCGATGTGTGGGACCATGCAGCCATCGGAGTTGCAGAAGATAATGGAAATGGTTTTGGTGCATACAGCCAGTAATGATCCCCAGAGGGAAACATCACATGGCCTAGTTTTGAGCTGTGACCTTGGTGCTTATGCATGTATTTAACTTTGCATGTGTGAGCTGTCCCACGAAAGTCAATGGACTGCTCACATGTGTGAAGTTAGGCATGTGCTAAAGTGTTTTGCCAGATGGGATATTGTGTCTATGGGGGCTTTGGGTGAACTTAAACCTGTTTTGTTGGGGTGAGAGGCTTTAGATTTCATTATTAGGAATCTGATACATTACTCTCCGTGAGTGCAAGGTCTTGGAGTTATCTGAAATTCTCATTAAAACAAGAAGCTAGGAAAAATACAAATTCCTCCACTAGTAATGTCACTAAAAATACTATAATTAAATTATCTAAGTCTTAAACCCAGTAAAATATATTGAGAAAGTGTGGTAGAGGTATAAGTACAGTGTTTTGAGAGTACCAAAGGGACTAACAGCACTCTCTCTGCAGATACTGACCTGGAATATTTGGAGTAGTTAATGTAGCTGATGTAAAAAAGCATGTTGCTTTTTCTGTACTCTTGATTCATAGGCTGTGACCCTTAATAAATTTTGATGTTGCGAACAGTGAAGCCGCTGCTTTCAGAGAAGGCAAGAAAGCAGGCAAGAAAGAAAGAAAAGAACCTTAAGAATGAACAAACAAGTTCTTTCATAAGGGATTTCTCAAGTGACATTATTTCCTATTATGCTGAAGTTATTCAGGTTTATCATGCAGTGGTCCTGTAAGTGGGGTTTAGAAAAATGGAGCTAGCTCTGTCTGGTGTTAAAAGCATAAGCACTCTTTAAAAATGTATTTTCTGGAATATATTTCTGAAACAAATAAATTTCATGAAAGAAGTTACATCATTGATATTTTAGAATACCTGGAAGAGAGGCTTGTTTTATGGTCCTATACCATAACATACAGCTAGGGGTCTTATTTTACTCAGAGACATGAAAACAATGAAACATGTAATAAATACCTAGAACGTGATAATGATTTGTAACGTCTCCATGAAATACTGAATAAAACCCAACTGGATTGCTTTCTTGTTTGTGTTGGGTTTTTCACATCAGTAGACTTGAGCCCAAGTATTCTTACTGACATGGTCTAAGCAAACCGGTGCAGGTGAAAGACTTGACTGGCAGAAATCTGTTTCTTAGAAGGGAAGAGCTGGAATGAGTGCTGTCCTGCTCCACTAATCCTGCTCTGGGATGCCACTGCCAGTGACGGTCTCCTGACATTGATCGCTCACTGTTTGGCCTTTCAGACCAGGTCACCAGCAAGGCTGTGCATGGCTGGTAGCCTTTGAAGTGTTGAACTTGTCCACTTGGGGATTTTGCAGGCCACCAGGCAGATGGCATGGGGCAAAAAGTATTTGTTGAGATGCCTTTGAACCCTTCACTTTGCTGACACCCTTTTTGAGGAGAAAAATAGCAGTTTGACATGGGAAAAGGTATCAGAAACCATCCTGTTATAACCGGATGGTTTGTTGAATAAGGCACTTCCGAGGTGTGTTGCACAGTTAGGGAGGAAAAGGCAGGCAGCAGTTTGTGAGATGCTACTGTCCTTGTTTCCTTTAGGAGTCATGTTGCCTTTCTGTTTCGATTTCCTCATCTCCTGAAAGTGGATAAATTGTGCTGTTTCACCGATTGCTTATCAAGGTTTAACTAATAAATGGCTTATGTGCTGTGCAAATAGACAGTGATACTATTTTGTTAGTGCATGTGAGTAAGCCTCTGTTACGTGTGAGTGCTTGTACTGGTAACATCCAAGGGGCACTGCCTCCCATGCAGCGCTCTTGCTGTTTGTCAGGATTGCAGGGGGTGGGCTGACCGTGGCCAGATGGATTCTTAGAGCTGCCCTGGCTCCATTGGCACCACTGGAGTAAAGATATTTCATACCTGCCAATTGTCTTTCCTTGTTTCCAAATGCTGGTCACTCTGATCTGAAGGAGCTGAGTGAGGGAAGAGAAAGTCTTGAATGTTAAAACCCAGGAGATGTGTTCAGCATGTATTCTTTCCTTATACTGGGATGAGATGTTGCAGCCTGGATGTCACTGACAAAATCCCAAGTACTTTGTCTGGGCTGTTGAATTCTACCCCTGCAACTGGGAAATGATGCTTGCAGGAGAGCTTAAGTACCATCTTTGAAATTTAGGTAAACTTTTAGGAATAGCCTTTATAAATTAAGGTGCCTTAATTTTCAGCATGGCTTGTGAGACTGTAAGCTCTCTGGTCTTGTTAAAAAATATGTTCCCAGGCAACACAGCTGTTTGTGAAGATGTGTAAAATATATTAGAATGTTGATCCAAACATATATTTACAAAGTGCCACCACACTTCTCAATCATGTTTGCATTTTTGTATCTAAAAATATGTTTTCTTACACACAATGATTCCACAGAGGCCAGTTGCAGTAATTATGGGTAGATGTGCAAAAGTCCTCTCTTTGAAGCACACAGTCAAGTTATCAGGAGATTGGCATGTCCTCTGGGCTGCCGTTATTACTTTACCAGCCATGAATGGGGAAGAATTTGCTCCCTGTTGTATATTTTGACAATGAAACCCTTCTTAAATTCTTCCTCAGAGCCAAGTACAAGGCTGTCTTAATAAAAAATATGTTTTTACCCATGTCTATATTTATTTCTTGCAGGAATGCACATACTGCTCCAAGAGCCACCCACATCCTTCTGTATACAGGGTGTATTTGCATTTGCAGTCAGTCCGAGTGCAAACGTGGGAAGGGGAAAAATCCAATGTCATCTTTAGAGTTGGTTGCCTTTTCCATCTCTAGAATTACTTGGAGGCTATCTTGGTCACTCATTCAATTAAGATCTGTTGTATTACCTTTTCTAGAAATATGTACCATGTAAATAAGACCTATATACTGTAACTATGTTGTTACTTTTAAAATCTCGATTCCAAATGTTTGGGTCAAGAGGAAAAAAAATAGTTTTGGTTTTAACATGCAAATCATTTTGTCCCTTGACTTCTTTTTGTTCCGCTGTCCCAAAGTAGGGGAGCACTTGAGCAAGAGCTTAATTTTAAGCACGTGCAGCAATCCTTGGGAATTCAAGGGGATGGGGCATGTGCTTAATGTTTTTTTGAACAATGTTGCTTTTCAGAGTTGAAGGCTTTGTAGGAAACCTGATCCTTTAAACTGGCTCCTGTTTATGTACATTTCAATTTTATAATATCGTAAGTTTTTCTCTTCTTTCTTCAATATCCTCAATGCTACATCATATAATGAAAACAATACTGGTCATGCCACTTACAATTACTAAAGTAGGCAGTGAAATTTTTTTTTTCTAGAGTAACTGGGGAAATAACGTAAATCGTAGACTTACAAATGTTTTCCCTGGAGAAGTCCACAGTAGTTGGCTGCAAAGAATGACACAAGTTTGGTTTACCCGTAAAAGGGTGGTCATCTCAGCAGGTCAGTGATGTTTTTCAAAGACGTATTGCTGATTTTAAGATAGCTGATAATTTATTCCCTGAACCCTAGCTTAAAAAAAACAATGCAGGGTAAATATTGAATATAATAAAGGCCATGCTGCCATTCAGTATGCACAATGCCCTCACCTTCCCTCTCCTACCAGCTTCTCTGCATTGTCTTCTGCATTTCTCACAGGGCATGAGATGACCTCCACGATTATTTATGGGGGTGTTCAGATAAGCCCTTTTTTCACAGGCAACACACATGCACACTGGACTCACAAGTACTGTTATAATTTGAATTTATATTCCAAGTTCAGCTATCACTTCCTCTGTTCCCACCCTGCCTTTTGGAAAGATATCCAGTCACATTATTTGCTTGTTAAAAAAGCTTGCTGATTGAGGAAGGATGCAGGAAGGATATGTTTTTGCAGTGATTGCATAAGTGTTGTGTAGGACCTGAAGCCTTGAGTTTATATGAGGACGAGTTTAGATGGGAATTTCAAAGATTTATTTCTTCTGATTTTTGAATAAGTTATAACTCTTAGACAGTTTGCCTGCTTTAAAGAACCATGGACTAACCTGTGTTAATGGGATCCTTTATGATTAACAGAGATATCAATACATAATCGGCACCCTGGATTCCCTGCCTCTGTTCCATCAGAGATCTCAACGTTTTTTCAGAGAAATTGTCTCATAAGTTTCTTTTTAAAATTGTCAAATGCAATTTTGTCTTAGCAAATGTACTTCCCATCAAAGTCTCTTGCAGAGTTTTGTCATTCACATAAGCACATTTGCATGTGCTTAGGCTAGCACAGAGATCTTTCCAAAAGACACTGTGCTCCCCCTCAGTGAAGTCCTAAGACCTGAAGAGCCCAAAACTTCTTGTCACCCATTACTGTAATAAGAGTGTATTTATTGCTATGCAGTGAGGGAGCTGGAGCATGGAGGTTTGTATTTTAAAGATTTGTTTTGGTCATTCCACGTTCTGCCAACATCTAACATCTGTATTTATTTTTGAACTCTTCTTAGTGGATTTGATGCATCTGTTCAGTTCCAAGAATAATGCTTGATTTCCTGAATTTATAGGTTGCAATAAAATCCATTCGTAAGGACAAAATTAAGGATGAACAAGATATGGTTCACATCAGACGGGAGATTGAGATCATGTCATCCCTCAGCCACCCTCATATCATCACCATATATGAAGGTTAGTGGATGTGATTTTCCTCCCTGACTGCTCTGTTACGTTCTTGCAGACCTGATGTTCATGTTTCTTGAGATCGTGCACCAAACCAACCCCTACTCCTTGTGTAACCCATCCCTTACCAACGAGACTGCCTTGAGCACTGCCTTCCCTCTGAGCTAACAGTGTTTCACAGATCCATAAACCTGTGCTTGGAAGAGCTTCTTCTTGTGTGAGTTCACTGTGTCAATCGCAGGTGGGAGATGGTTGCATGTGTCACCTCATGTCCTTGCTCCCTCTGCACAGCTCAGGTTCATTTCGTCCTCACTCATGAACCAGCCTGATGTCTGTTTCTTCTCCCAGCCCCTGAACCAGTCCTTGTTTGCTTTATTTTCCCTGGACTGCAAGGACCGCTCTTATCTGCTCTAGGACTTTGGTCCTCCTTTACATGCCAGTTCAAGTTGCTAGTTCTGTCATTGCAGCTTTTCCCCCTGAATCCCAGCTTCCGCTTCCTGTCCACCTCTGCACACTTTTCCTGTCAGTCTGGTGGCTGACTTACCATTCCTGTTTCCTTATCCTGTCTTCTTCCTCTACCTCCTTTCTTCCTGGGACACGGCTAGGAAGATTTGCCAGTTTGTTTATGTCGCAGCAGTAGCTGGGCGGGTCAGGCGATGTGCATGGTAAAAGATACCAGCCAAAGGGTCTGTTGCTGCAGGGAGGGAGGCTGCATGTTGGATCTGGGATGTAGATTCCAGAGGTTCAGAGGGGCCTGGGTCAGACAGCCTTGTCCCTGGGGATCACCCCTTTTCCTCTTTGAAGAATAGGAAGCCTGCATGTAGCCCTACACATTTCCATAGCCATGAGGTAAATGCAGAAGGTGATGAGATGTGTATGGCAGCTCTGCTCTGAGAGTTGATATGGCTGATTAAAACAAGGGCTGTCTTGGCATACTGTTACACTATCGCATATTGAGTTATTCAAAAGCATGTTCTTGTACTTGAAAAGAGATGAGTATCTGTCTTTTTATTGAATAAACTCATAAAAGGATCTGGGAACAGAAAAGGGGAGGGATACTGCGTCAGCATGTGGGCTGCAAATGGAACAAAAGTTACTTCAAATGTGGATGGGAGCTTAAGAAGAAAAAAATATTAAACATGCTGTGGTTCTTTGACCAATTGCCCTTCTCATCCTTAATTTAAATAGTTTTTACTGAATTAAAATATTTGTAAAAATGAAAAAGGTTACAGCATTTTTAGGAAGCAGACACTAAGTCTTGTGGGAGCAAAACTTCCCTGTCTGGCCCTGCAGAGGGAGGAGCAGTGCTTCTGCAGCAGAGTCAGTTGAGCTCCATGATGGAGAATTCATCTTGTCTGAGGAAGATGAGCACGTATATCAGTTCTGGTGTGTTTTCCAAGGGGTCAGAGTCACTATTTGGCCTGTAGCAGCCAATGCTCTAACTTTGATATGGTAGCACTGGGAAGATGTGTGGTTGTGCAACTAAACACAGAGGAGCTGCCCAGAGGTGAGCGTGTGAGATCAGGGGCCCTTGAGTGTGCGCTTCACTTGAAGCTGAAGAGTACTTGTTGCGAAGTTAAGGGACTATGTCAAGGACTGAAGTATTTGTATCCTCTTGAAGTTGGATTTTAGACACATAGCTCTTCCTCTTGAGTGATGCATGAAGAGTGATAATATCGCTGTCCCCTGACACAAAATGTTGAAGTCAGTAAATCCTAAGAGATGGGCTTAATCTCACCAAAATGAAGCAATCCAACATTTCTGCAGCTGGTGTATGCTACAAGTCTAGTGTCCCTCTCTAGTCAGGAGAGTTCAGCATCTTCACAGGGTGGTTGGCTCTGTCCTGGGAGATGTTTTTCTCAGATGAGTGGGATAAATGACATATTGGAGGCTCCTGTTGGAGTCTGACTGACTAACTTAGATCAGATGCTTAACTTTAAAACAGGAGCCACCCTAGAGATATTTTACTCCTATCTCACAAATTTTTACTGTAGGTTTCCAGACTGCCACTGCACATCTCTGTAGGTGCCAGGTTGCACAGATACACTTAGCATTGACAGTGATGGATGTCCCTGTAATAATCTTTGAAAGCTCTTTGTATTGCATTTACAAACATGTGTTTTCCTTAAGTAGGATTTTGTTTAGGTATCCTTTTGACCTTCCTGCTAATAGCGATTAACCTCTGAATTTGTCTCCTTGATGTAAACACAACCTTATCTTTTTTATTGATACCAAGGAAATTCAGATGTGTGGAAACCAAGCTTTCCAGTTTAGAGGTGCTTCTTTGTAACCTAATCATAAGGCATGTACCTTGCCCATTACTGCCAGGGCAGATGCACAGTTGTGACTAAAATTCCATCCTCTCAGCAGGGCTGTAATTGGCAATCTGTTGAGTGGGGTTGTGAGGGAAGTGCTCTTTAAGTGACTTTAAACTCCTTGAAAGGGACTGGATAAACAAAGTCGGCTTTGCTGGCAGTGTTCTGATTTCACCACTAAATTTTAATTTATAGAATAATGCCTCTGTCCATTCATCTGTCTGTCTCTCCCCTACCCCTCGCCCTTCCTTTGCCCTGTTGCTTTTTTGCCTTGAAAACTCCAGGATTTTATAATAAAGCCTTTGACAGCTAACATATTTTTCCAGGGGTAGCTTGAGTGCAAAATCTACCTCATCTGGCAATACTTTATAAAAGTTAAACCAGGGAAGGAACATTCTGCAAACATTTAAACACATGTTGGGCCAATCATGAGCGTGAAGTTACACTTGGTACATTTAGGAGTGAGCTCTTGAGTCTTTGTAGTGTGAAATGCAGTTGTCTGTGTGACTGTTTATGTGCTGAAAGAGTTGTCCTTGGTCAGCATAGCCATAGAGAAAAGTCTGCCCTTTTGCAAAATGCACTTAGAGGTGAACAGACTGTTAGCTAACATGTTTGTAGAAATAGTTTACTGAAGATCTTCTCTGGAGGATGAATAAACATTAGGATCAAAATTGGATACCATTGGAACACGATGGCATTAACCTAAATGGATAACTGAAGGAAAGTGTGTGCTGAAGTGCTCTGCTGAGTTGGGGCCAGGATGCTTATTAGGAGTGCTGTACCCTTTGCATTAGCAAGACACAAAATATGGATCTCCCAAGTAAGATGCACTTCTTTTTCTCCTAGGTTGCATTTTTGGTACTCTGCAGAAAAAGCAGAGAAATTCTCCATCATGTGTCTGTGAGTCCACAGTGGCTTGAGCTGGGGTGCATGTTTAATCAGGAGACTGGTTCAGCTCTACCTTCAAACCCCAAAGGCAACAGCAGATAATCTGACAGACTGTAACAGCAGTGGCATAGTATTCCAGGGTACTCACTGCACTGGCCAAATACATGTTCAGTCTCACATTTTGTAACAGACTTCATGCAACAAAGCATAAACACACTTGGTATTTCACACACACGTAGGTCTGTCTCTAGTGTGGGGAGCTGAGTCGGTCAAGTCACCAGCCATATCATCAGCAAAGCCAGCTGCACTGTCAGAAATCTGCCTGTGTGGCAGCTGCTAAGGTGTGTGGACATGAGCCATTGCTGAGGAGCTGCATCCCTGCAGCAGCACTGGCTCAGACAAATGTTTTCCACCATCAGCTGCATGTGGACCTCAGGGTGGGGCAGCAGCCAGGTGCCAGGGTGGCAAAACAGTCACCTATCTCAGGCTGTGACCTGAGTTCAGAGCAATCCCAGCCTGTCTCAGCCTTCACTATCTCCTGATTTTCAGACATAATCAAAACAAACTTTGGTGCCTAATGACCCCACCCCTTCTGTGTGCAAAACACCTGAAAAAGCCACAAGTCCCTTCAAACATCACGTGCATGACTGGGCTTTATTCAAGAATGCTGGATGTTGGAAAGCTGAAATGACTCCTTTTTTTTTTGGCCAAGAGAAAGTACTTCAGCAGTGATACTGCTTAACCACATGTCTAATTGATTTCCTCTAATTATGTAGACTTTTGACTTTTGAGTGCTTTATTCTCATTGTTTTCAGTTGATAACATCCAAGAACATCAAGTAATATTTCAGTTGTCTGGAGATACTTATGAAACAAGAATAAACAAACTTAACTCCTTAGTTACTATACGCCAGCTTTATGAATTTCCTGTCATTCAGGGTGATCACCTAAACAGCACTTCATCGGACATGACATCAACTCAAACGTGTGAGACGACAGGCAGGTCCAGTTTAAATGTCAGACCGATTGCCAGCAGTGATGAAATTTATTTCTATCTTCCCATTTACACAGTCCTACCATAGCAATATAAATATTTGCTTCTCTGAAGTTCCTCGACAGTGTAAATCATAATTTAAATAAAGGGAAGTTAGCTCTTGTATTCTTTGCTGAAACAAAGACAATTAGTGTAACATATTATTGTGGCCAAATTAGCAGCTGTCATTTTTCCTTCCTTTTAAAGAGCAAACCATCATAATCTGCATATCCTCAGTCTTGCTCGATGAGAAACAATCTCACCAAGGATAATAGTTCCCATTCTGATTAATCTTCTCACTGGGGAGTAAATTATAGCATGCCATCTGATTTAAAGAGATTATTGCAGGATCTTAACTATATTCCTTTAATTTAAAATGAAATGCAACTTGGCTGAATAAGGCCATAATTCAGGAAAACAATTTAACACAAGCTTAGCATTAAAACACATACTTTATATATATTGATATCTTCAATTATAATTAAGCAAATGCAGAAATTCATGTGCATACATATAAGTGGTTTTCTCATTGGCCCTGGGATATTTTCATGTCTGCTATGTGCTCTGTTAAGAACAGTAACAAAATACTACTACTACTAAAAAACTAACTAAACAAAAATTGTGCCAAGGGGCTGTAAAACAGTCAAAAACACAAAAGCTGAATCAGGCTGAATTTCTAAGGTAAAAGACAGTTTTCAGTACTTGCATGACTTTTTGAAGAATAATTCAAGGTTTATTACACAAGTGAGGTAATTGGGTCATACATGAATTTTCTGAATGAAAAGGTTATTCTAGTCTGCATCTCCAAAATTAAAAACAAACTCGCTTGTTCTTTTGATTTGGCTGACCTTTAATAAAAGAGCATTTTGTAGCAGTGGAAAGGTACTTCTGTCTGCGGCTGTTAGGAGAGTAATAAAAATACCACTGAATGGAAAGACACCAGATGGAAGGAATGTCAACATACTGGAACTAATTTAGGAGATTGCTCTGATAGAGAGCAAAGGCATGAGGAGAATTCAAATGGTTCCAGTGCAAAGAGATTGGCCGCCCCTCTTAAACTAACAAACTAAAATCCTTACCCCAGGGTTACATGTAAACGAAATGGAATCAGCCCACAAGGAGGTAGTCCTTTGAGGCAGGGGGAAAGAATCCACCCCCCTCAGCACTCACTCTGACTTCAGTGTTCTATGAGCTTGGAGGAAGGGCAAAAGCCTTCTGCATTTTTTTGATT
Source organism: Poecile atricapillus (assembly GCF_030490865.1). Lineage (NCBI taxonomy): Eukaryota > Metazoa > Chordata > Aves > Passeriformes > Paridae > Poecile > Poecile atricapillus. The sequence goes on along the minus strand of NC_081288.1, from coordinate 23,384,824 downwards.
TTGGTAGTAAGTCAGTGCAGAGTGAACTGTCCTTATAGAGAGGTGTACAGTGTACCATCAGATATTTCTGTCTGATGTTTCCAAAACCATGCCCATCTGGGCTTTCAACAATTTTAGGGTGAATCACATCTCAGCAGTGAAGAAATGTAGTGAGTATGTTCATTTGGTGTCAGACTTGAGTTTCAGAAGAGGTGACTTTGGTATAGCTAGATCTAGGGAAGAATTTGGCAGTAGGGTTGAAAAGAAGAGTGCTGATGAGCAAGAGGTCAACCAGCGCTATTTGGAAAATAGAAGGCTGTAGATAGAAGCCTCTAAATAAAAATAAGTGGAGAGATTATATGCAGGAACTATTACTATAGTAGAACAACCTGCAAAAGAGGGACAGATTGTTCACATTACAAAATGTACTTTGTCTCAGATATACCTTTGATAGTGAGAAGTGAAATTCTTTCCCAATTTCACATTTATGTTCTTCAAGGAACTTTGAAGTCGGCAGATTTGGTTTCAATTATGAGCCTGGAGATACAGACTTTTTCGCTGTCACTTTTAAAAAAGAAACAAACACATGAGCATTAAGGGCGGGGTTTAAAGAAAAGTAAGAAATTTTTGACCACTGTATCTTAAGCACCCTTTGCTGCTTAGGTTCCCAAGGCTTTTGGGGTGACCAGACCAAAGCCAAGCAAGCTTGTAGCCCCCAGGGAAATGCTGTTTGTCCACGTTGCTGTGGCCAGTGTCCTAGTCCTTTGCTCATCTCCTGGGGATACAGTCATGTTGTTCCTCACACCTTGAGGTTCATGCTGTTCCTGCTCCTGATTCCTGATGTGCTCTCACACTGTTGTCTCTGTTTCCTCCCCTGTGGCCACTCTAAGTGCAGTCATCTCCACAGTCAGTCCTTCAACTGGCAGGCTCTGTCTGCTAAGGAGTAGTAGTGATCTGCAAGCACTACTCTGTAGCAGCCCTTGACCACTATGGCTGAGGCAGTGCAGCAGCCCTCCCACCACATCAAGGTCTTGCTGCAGCTCTGAGTAACTCAGCTTGCAGAGTGGTGAAAATAAAACAATGGCTCAGAAAGGAATGGTACACAGCCAGTAGCAAGCATTTCTCCTGCTGCTGTGCCCTCTAAGAGGTGAAACTCATGCCTTGTATCTAAGCAACCCCCCTGTCTTGATTCTTAATTGACAGGCCATCTCCCCTGCTATCCATGTCTGACAGTTCTCCATTTATCTAATTTGGCCAGCCATTTACAGAGTATTGATGGTTTAAAAAAAGCTAAAGCAGCCCCACCTTATTCATACATGGCTTCCTTCCCTTGACCTTGCTCGGGGCTGAGGAGCAGGCTTGTATGACATGGCTGTCCCAAAAGTAGGAAGCTTTGGGAGGCTCCTGGGGTTCAGCATCCTGCCAAAGCCATGCTTCTCTGCTGGCAGTAGGTGCAGCCAGGGTTCAGGCACACTTCTAGGTGGGAGTGAGTTTCAGAATGAATATGCAGTAGGATGGCAGGTAATAAATCATCTGCAGTAAAAACAAAGAGTGAACCAAGCAGTCCCAGAAGCTATATGGAGGCAACCCGTCCATCATCAGCCCACAGGTTACAGCCCAGGTGCTAACAGGGCAGTATATTTATTACCCCATTATTCTTTGCAGTAAGTCAATCCAGCCTTTAATTAATGCCCTCCTGTCTTCCCCCAGCATTGGCCACAAGGCTTTCTTGAGCATGTGTTTATAAAACTACATGCTGTGCTCAGAAGGGAAATTCAGAAGTGCCTGTGAAAACCTGCCTGAAGTGAAGAAATGAAGAAGTGAAACCTGCCTGACATCCTAAATACTACTGTGAAAATTCATGGTGTACTTGGCTGATGGTGTGAGACTTGCCAGAATGCCACCTTGTCATTTGCCTGATAGCCTTGACCACTGAATTCCTCTTTAAGGCTGTGTGTGTGCATAGACATAAATCCCACTGCCTTTCAGCCTCCTCTTCTTCAGCTGCAGCTCTCATTTTAGACTTTTTTGTCTGCTATTCAGTTCCCTCTCTGCAGGAAGGAGCTGTGTGTCCACTCCTGACGTTCAATTGATATGGTGGAGGTGCTCTGACGTGAAATGATGTAGTTGTTAAAAAATACCTCCCTATTCACCTCTGCTCCTGGGTGGAGAAACAAATTGCTGTTTAATTCTGTAATTGTTCAGCTGTGGTGATGCTGAGGAGGCCTCTGTAATGTCACCTAAGTTCAAGGATAGCTTCCATCTCAAAATTCTCCCTCATGAAGAAGAATGTGCCAGTAAACTGAAAGCCAAATACGAGTTCCTGGAACGATATTGTTCTCATTGTTTCTAGTGTGGCCTTGTGACAAAAATTTGAAATTTGGAACAGGGGTTTACTCAGCTTGGTGGTAGTATCTCAGTTTCCTAGAGGGTGTAAGAGAAAATTTGAAATGGAAAGTATCTTTGAATGCACATTCCTCCAAATCAAATGCTTTCCACCTCATTTCTGTAGAAATATTAGAAAATATATCTGGATGAGGACTTGAATTAATATGGTGAATTTGAGTCTAAAAAAATTAGATTTTTGAATTTAAAACTTCAGAACATCAAGGATGATTTGAGAAAACTCTTTGGACTGTGTAATGAAGACAAAACTTTAATAAAAACACAGCCTGGAAGAATGCTCTATCATGGCAGGGCTGCTATTGCTGTTACTGTCATCAGCAGCACCAAACACCTGGTGGGGCATCAGCCTTTGGGGGAGTGGAGCAAGAAGAGCCAAGAACAAATATGCCTCTGAGCTGAGGGTAGTCCTCAGTTGGAAATGCTTGGGATGTGCATTCCCATGAAAGTGCACTGAGATGGTTTGTGCCATGTGGCAACTTCACCTGTATGTGTGTGATACAGTAACCCCAAGCTCATGGAATCAGCTGGGGTTCTGGGGGAATTTTGTTGTTGTTGTTGTTATTATGTGATTTATATGTTTATTTTTAAATCAGATCTCTTATATAAGAGCATTTTCAGTGATTTGTCTCAGCTTACTAAAACTATTTCTTTTTGCCTTTTTGAAGAAGCCTGTACCTAACAAGCCTTTCCGAGCTTAGAGAAGCGAATGTATGCATTACTGTTTTATTGGTAACACATCACAGCACTTCCCTGTGTGACACAGGGCATGTTCAGTTTTTCCCAGACAGTATCAGTCTGTCATTCTTGGAGAGGATACTGTATGTATAATCCATCCAGAGACAGCTTTTCCAGTTTCCGAAGTTTATTGCTAATGAGGATGCACATAGGATGTAATCGCTGGCAGGAGCCTCTGCTTCGGGGTACAGTGAGGCCAGCAGACAAGTAAGCAGCCAATTTTATCTGGCTGTTTGCTCTCCCTTTTATCAGAGCTGTTTGGCTGGGGTTCAGGGGTGTTAGAGGGAACTGCAGAGGCTTTGGCTCGTAGATTTGAGTGACAAGGTGTGAGAGGACATGAGACAAAGCCTAAGAGAAGCAAATATCTGTGTGTTAAGAGAGGCAGCTTTGTATTTCACTGCAAAAGCTGAAGCTTACTTCTGTTTTTTTTTTTTAATCACCGAAGACTACTGGCTGAGCTTTGATAAAGAGATATAGGAAGGCATCATTACAGTAGGGCTGGTCAAAACTAGCATATATTTGTAATAAACCCTTTAACCTCATGAATTCGTATATGCCTTGTTGCCAATATGACCAGTGCTTAAAGATAGAAAATAGATAAAAAGATTAAAATGATAAAAATGAAAAAGGTAGAATATCTTCTAGATGAAAAGGAAAGAAAAAGAAAAGAAAAATCACCATGTTTTCATATAGCAGTGGCTATTTGTGGCAGGTGCAGGAAGTTTCCAGTGGGTTGCAGTGGATTTTTGCTGACAAAAGAGAAGAACTATTTAGCAGCCAGCAATTCCAGGCTATTAACAGCCTGCTTTACTAGATTGAATATTAGTATCTGTCACTCACAGTGAAGTCCTTGACAGCATGTGACACAGTGTACTCTCAGCCCCAAAGAAGGGTCGGGCTGTGGCAGATATGAGATGGATTTTCCTTGCTCTGCTTAGGCTGCCGTTGTGCATTGCTGCTGGCTCTGTGTAAGCAAGGGAGGATTACAGCATGCAATCTGTGATATGTGGTAGGGACAGGAGATAAAGAAGCTTGAGGAAGAGTTGGTTGCATGAGGTGGGGTACAGAGCCACACTGACAAGAGCTGTAGAGCTCTGGAGGCACTGCAGCCGCAGCAGTCTCGGGTGTCCATGCCTGCCATGCTGTCACACAGAGTTGGGATGGAGGAGGACATGTCTATCAGTTCCCTTATTGGATTTTGCTGGTAGGTGAAAGCCAACCAACAGTCATTGTAAGCCAAATGGCAGTCCTGTATCAGTCACTGAAGACAAGAATTTATTTTGCCTTCTATGAACCCTTTCCAAATGATATGAGGGCTCCTCTTTGCTTCTGTCCTCTGGCCTCAAGTAGGCTACTTGTACAAGGAATTCCATCCTGGAGCAGGAGCTGGTATTCATGTGTTACTGGCACAAGTGTCCACCTCATCTCACTAGGATAGACTTTGCCACCTTGTGACCCCATATTACTTGAGACAAAGAGGTTCATGTAGCCATATGAAAGAGAGGATAACCTCAGCTTCCTTCTCTTGGTCTGAGATGTTGTAATCTTCCTCTGGTAAAAAATAGCTTTGGAACTTGCTTTTTGCAGTGGGATTGTTAGTACATCTTTCCAGCCCACACTGGTGGTCTAGGATGTGATCAGACATCCTTGAGTCTTCTTCACTTTTTAAAGTGTCACTTTCAGATGTATGGAATCAGCTGTGGTATTTTTTCTTTTCTTCTGTGCAGTGTTTGAAAATAAAGATAAGATTGTGATCATCATGGAGTATGCAAGTAAAGGAGAGTTGTATGATTACATCAGTGAGAGGCGGCGATTAAGCGAAAGAGAGACAAGACACTTCTTCCGACAAATAGTCTCTGCTGTGCATTACTGCCACAAGGTGAGCAAAGGATTTCATAGTAAAGAATGCTGTTTCAAGGCTGATTACTGACATATATTTCAAAGCATGTCTGAGGTAACACCATTCATTATTATCAGAGCACATGATTTTATCAGTATAACAGGAGATCTTCATTAAAAGTGCTACACTGAACTAATGCCTTTTTTTAAAGACTAATGGTGCTTTCCTGTGTTATGGCAGATGCCAGACGCACCCTTACTTTAGATTTACCTTGTGTTTTTGCCTTTAAATAATTCTCCTGACATTAAAATCTCAAAAATTAAAACATCAGCTGGAGAAGGCATCCATACATGCTGTCCTGCACAGTATTAGTATTAATGCATTCAAATAAATGTTAGTTTGCAATTTGAATATGCTAGTAAACAACTTTAGAACAGGAGATATAATACATGAAAGAAAAAGCCAAGAGATAGCTATGAGGTTCATGTATGAGCTTTACTACATACTCATTCTGGATAGCTAAAAGTAGCTTTACCAGATGTAGCGGGAAAGATACCATTTGCTAACGACCTTATCCATCATGGTACCCACTTGGAATGACAAGTCAAGCAATTAAACCTAAGGTAGCTGACTGGCTGTCATCATAGACCTTTATCCCTGTTTATAGAGCATATCCCTGTTTATAGAACTGCGTAGAGCCAAAACTTGTCTGAAGCTAAAGGCAATGAGCAGCTAAGATAATTTTAATTTGAATTCTTAAAAGAAGTCTCTACTTGAATTCTGATAAAAAGGGGGTTTCTCAAAGTCCTCACTGCATAGTGCTGAAAAGCTGCAATGCCATTCCTGATGCAGTTAATTTTCCCAAGTTTCTGTAAAGAGGGCTCTGACCTGGACCCAGTCTGTTTGCTTCCATCCCTAACATTTACAATCCTTTGGGATTTTAACTCCCCCGATCCACATGGCTGCTCATTGGAGGAATAAGCGCTTTTGTAGGGGCTAACGTCATTGACAGATATTGGTTTCTGGTGCCTGGGAAGAATATCCTGCTTTCCCGCAGTGGGGGTAGGATCCAGGATGAAATTAAGTTCCGAAAAGACACCCCCAGCCCTCTGCCCCCCTACTCCCATGCTGTTTTAGAGTCTTTGTGGGAGGACAGATTCCAGTCATTCTTCCCTTAACCACACACCAAGTGACTAATACAGTGCCTGCCACTAGTCACTGGGCCATGAGTGTTATGACAGTGACATCAGCCCTGAAATGTAGATGCAAAGACCACCCTGCTAGCTCACCTTTAATTTTCCCAATATTTCTCATGCTCTTCCCTGTTTTTTCCTTCCTTGTTTCAGAATGGTGTTGTCCACAGGGACCTAAAATTGGAAAACATTCTTCTTGATGACAATTTTAATATTAAGGTAGGATTCTTTTTCTCAGCTTCTCAGAATGGATTTGCATGTTTTATAACGTTTTTACCCAAGGTATTAGAAGAGCCATTGTTATGGTAACAGCTACTAAGCAACAGCATCTGGCAAGAGGCTCAGAGGTTTGGATGTTGGGGGAAGACACCACTGATTCCCAGTTATACACACTAAATGAAGCTTCGCATACTTTGGAGGAGAAAGCCCTGTCCTGCCATGCAAAGGTGATGATTCCCAATGCAGTATCTGCCCACTGGTAGAAAAGAGCAGAGCATTTTGTGCAATCAGGCTTATTGTACAAATTATATTATTGCTGGCTGCTTCTGGGGCTAGGAAAAAACTGTTCTGGTCTACAGGGTTCAAGTGCCTCCTACAGAACAGTCTGAATGTTCTTTTGATCATGGCTGGAAAATAAGCAAATAGAGTTTCAAAATAAACCTAGTAAAGCACATGTGCTTCATTAGGAAATGGCCTTGGAACTTCAGACACAAACGTATACTTTGGATAGTGATGTCAGTGATGTCATTTCCATGCCATTTCACTCCAGTGAAAGCATGGGAATGACCTTTTTTCCTGTCTTTTTCTTCTATTGTTTATAGATATAGCACAAAGTTAATTAATGCAGAGATTTAATTTCCAGAGTAATTTCCTATATACATCCTATCTATATTCCTCTATAAAATAAGTGTAATTTCCAGGTGGCTGAACCTGTTTCACTTTCAGCTTTGTTCCTCCTTGGGTAGCTGGGTGTAACAGTGACTGGATGTGCTCATCCGCAGGCAAACAAGCAGAGGGAGGAACACCAAAGAGTTTCTGCTGACACTTGAGCATCCTTATTTAATTAAAAAAGTAATCAAGGAGCTACTTGCATAGCCCGTTATCTAAATAGCCTGGATCTTCCTTTTGTCTCCCCTGAAAGCCCTGGGGCTGCAGGCACTGCCTTCTGTGCTTCACACTGGAGAGATTGTCTTCGTTTGGAGCTGATGCGCAATGGAAATGGAAAGTAACATGTGGTAGCTGCCATCTGTGTAATGCTGATGACAGAAGCTAACTTGGATCAACTAGTGGATTAAAGGCACATAAATATGTGGTTTCCAAAAATAGTCTTTTACAGAAGGCCCATCCAATGCAATATTTGGATGTTTTGCTGTTAGCATCCAGCGTTGGAGCAGGCCTCCCCTCTCCTGTTCCTACAGGGACGCTGTCTGCAGCAGCCAGAGCCGTTCTCAGCAGCACTGAAAACAAAAAGTAGCCTTTCTAGGACATTGTATACAAGTCAGGCTTCCGCAGGCAGGATGACCTTTCTTTCCACATTACACGCCAAACTATCTTCCCAGCTAATCAGAGAATTCTTGAGAGAAAAGAGGAATTTGTGGAATTTGCTAGCTGTGGAGGGCTGGATCTCTGCACTGTGGTCCTCATCTGCAAAACCAATCAGTTCCTCAAGCCTCTGGGGAGCTGAGCTTTGTCAGACGGCTCCACTCCTGCCTCTGTCTTCTTTATGGGAGTCGTTCTCCTGCAGGTAGAGCGGAAGGATGGGGCAGGGACAGGTAGCTTTGTTTGGTCCACCCTTGGAGCTGAGCCAGGAGCTTTAGAACCGCAGATGCATTTCAGCTGCCATAGCGAGTGGCACTGCTGTGAAGAAATTCAGGTAGCTCTACCTCCTTATATACCTTCCAGTCATTTGGGCGTCTTTTTCTTGAGGGTTTCCCTTTCCTGACTTGTGCTGTGTTTAAGCTGCTGTAGGTATTTTTCATATTTCCAAGCTTTCCTCAGCTATATCTTTTCAATGTAAAGGCCTCTGAGCAGGCAAGGCTGCCATGGCATGGGCAAGTGGCTTGTTTGCTGTCCCCTAGGCACTACTGCAAAGGGTCTCATGAAACTGAAAAACATTCTGAACTCAGGAAGGTAGTGATATTTCATACATCTTACAGTCAACAGTGTTTGAATTTGAATTGCTTCAAGAGGTGTCTTGTGGTATGGCTTTCCTTTATCTCTGTGCTCTCTGTGACAAAGACAGCTTTGAACACTTGATGTTAAGCCTACAGCCACCATTTCCCTGATGCTGAAGCTTTGAATATGTTGCTGTGGTTTCTGTGTTACTTGCACAGAATTTTACTTCCCACTTTTTCTTTGTTTCACTAAACAGTAACTGGTGGCAAGGAAACACATATGGAACTGTAAATTATTTATTAGGAGTAAATTTATCAGGTCCTCACTCTGAGAGTATTTACATGTGGTTTGTTCAGGCAGAAAAAAATGAAGTTTGGGGTTTGGTATCGACCAAAGTCTTCAAATACTCAGGGGAAGGCATCTTCTAGAAATGGATTGATAGTCTTATCTGTACTTTCCTAGTATTTACATTTCATTCAGTGGATTACAAACACAAAATTGGCAGTTTGATTTTAAGAATGAGAAAATTAAAGGAATTTCTTTGTTTCTTGGGTGCAATGTGCAATTAAATATGTGTTTCTGATGAAGCCAGCGATCTATGCATTATGATTTACAAAAACATGTCATAATAATGTGAAGAAAAAATAAGATGATGTAAAAATGGATCCCTGTATAGCAGCTTAAACAATACTTTTAAAACAGGAAATAAAGAGGACAAGTAATCCATTAGAAATTATTATTTGACCTAAAAGGGCCCCAGGCCATATTACTTGTTACTACACTAACTTGGAAACCATTCTTAAGCTTTAGATAATTAAATGAAGGTCATTAAGGAGTGTATGGAGACATAAGAAGGGTGGGTTTTTTTGTTTTTAAGAGTTGTGATGGTGAGTAAAAATCTCTGGAAGCACAGTCATGTGTTAGAATATAGCAACAAGGAAACACCAGAATCTGGAAGCAACAAAAAATTACACATTTTGAAGAGTTCTGCCTATCCACAGGCCAGAGGTGGAGTGCAATGAGAGGAAAAAGGTGATCCAGTCTGTGGTGTATTATTAGGTTTTTCATGGACTTGTTGTATGCAGTACTATTTTCTGTAGACTTCTACTGAAAACCACTAAATGCAGCAGACATAAATGAATCAAATGAGCTTTAAACACTTGTGAGACTGAACATCCTTGTTCACAGTAGGGATGAAAATGGTTCCTGGGCTGGGAATTGTAGCTAAAAGAGATGTCTAGCAGAGGTTGACGTAAACGCTATGATCAACCCCAAAGTGATAGAAGAGTAGAACAATGCAAGTATAACAGTAACATAATCCTGCTAACTGCACATTCTCTCAGGCTGGTAAGAGGACACCAATCAGACTAACCACTAAAAACCCACGAGGGTTTCATATATACAGACTAAGTATATGGAATTGGGATTTACTTTGCTGGAAGGCTCACCAACTGCACGTACTTTTCATTTGCTTTAAGAGACCTAATTATTTCTCTATCTGCAGTGCAGAGAGACAGATTCTTAAGCGGGATAAAACTGACAATATCCATGAGTGTGAACTCTGTGGAATTTATATTCCACACTTCAACAATAACTTACATCTGGTTTATCATAGCTAACAGTAAATATGGAACATACATTCCTGAAGCAAGGGGAATAAAAGTCCACTTTTCTGCTCCTCCCAATTTAGGAAGTTTTTTTGACTTGATGCCTTAGTTCCATTTAAGTGCCAAGAACATGAAGTAATGTTGGCTTCTATTAAACTTGTTTTGGGGGGCATGACACTTTTAATGGGAAAAGCTGATAAACATCAGTCTGTGAGCATGGGAGTGGACTCTAACATAAATACTCTTTTCCTGAATGGTCAAAATGAAAACATGAATGCCCAAGTCTGAGAGTTTCTTAGAGTGAACAATGGTATGTGTATATATATATATATATATATATATATATATATATATATATATACTTATGCACATCCACAGGCATTTTATACATTCCATGGTGTTAAGGGAATGTATTTTCATAAGGAATCACACTGTGCAGTGTTTGTCCTTGTCTTAGTTGCATCCTGAACTAAAATAAAAATCAATGACTAGCACGAATTTTTAACACTGAAATGATCCCATTCTTTCCCTGATTGACAGGGCACACTTCATAAGGCTTAAAACCAACTTCCTGCAAGCCAGGCAGAGTGACTTGATAAGAAGGTGGAATTTAAGGCAATTAAGTGTAATCTGAGCCATGAGAATATGTTTGCAGACTGCAATTCTACACCAGCTGTTTTCAATGACATTCCAACCATACAATGAAGGTTTTACAAACCGCATTTATGTAAGGGTTGAATTTTCGGCTGTGGGTTGATAATACACTGTCTGAGGGACTGAGTGAATTCAGTCTATGAATGAAGATGGTGAGATGAATTAAAATTAATGAACAGAAATCAGCTGTTCTTTGAGCAGAATGAATACAGATTGTCAGTGAAACACCTGCACAAGCAGAACATCAAAATGGGGAAGAGTGAAGCATGGAATCTCATATCTGACTTGTGACATTAAAAATTGTGTAAAAAGGATATATTAAAAAATTCTGCATTTCTAACATGAAAGTATCTATCAACTATATTTATATCTGTTTAGAAAGCATATACGTGTTCCTGTTTTGGTCTCAACTGTGTCATTTTTCAGTGTAGCTGTACCAGTTGAGGTAGTAGAGACAAAGACTACCTCTTCCAAGAGTTCACTGAACATTGTAATTCAACAGGTATTAGAGGCATTGATGATACACATTTTAGAAAGCCAATAGTGAATGATGGTGCTGGCAAATCCTTTTCTTTCCCACTCACTTTGTGTTTTCTTGAATTTTCTCTTGTGAAAATTCCTGGGATTTAATTTCTTTCATGTAGAAAAGACATGAATAAGGTGAAGAAAACCCAGAGAAAACTCCTGTCTTTTATATCTACAATACCTTTTTTATGCCTGTGCTTTATGTCTTTTATGTAGGCATTATGTTGATTGTAGGCAGTAATACAAGTATCTCTGGGAAGCAGAAACATTTGGGTTTTAAACAAGATGAAAATGAGATGTGTTGCCTTGTGCTAGAGAAACAAAGAAAATGCAGAGGCTGTGGGAGTATTTAGTGTTGCTGTCCTCAGCTTTTGTTTTGTAAGAACAAGAACAGAGAATTGAAGTAAACAAAATATTTGGACCTGATCCTGCAATTCCTACATGGGCAAAATTCCCAACAGTCCCAAGGGAAGTTTTGTTTGAGTTGGGAAAGCCGGATTTGGGCCCATTGTTTCTAGTTAGGAACCAGACTTGTGTTTATTATCTTGTGATAGACATCTCATGGGTTTAACAGCTCAGATTCCTCAGCCCAAAGTCCCTGAATCTGGAGGAGTGAGTGACTGCCTCACTTTGCCCCTCATTCAGGCGTAGCTACATTCCAGCTGATTTAAAAAATCACTTTCTTCAGTAATGGTTAGCTTCCTGCTACACTCCTGCCTCCCTCCTCCTGTTGATTTTAAAGGTTATGGCTTTTGGCTTGCATGTGTGTGATAAGAAGGGTGGTACTTTCTGCTTGCTTTCCTCTGGTACTGATGACTATACAAGATGAAGAGCAGTCAGTGGACAGCAGGCTTCCCAGTATGAGATTGTCTTCGCAAGCATATGCAATTCATCCAGGATAAAATTACCAGCTCATGGTTGTGCAGTTGGTGGCTTGTCTGTGAATGGACCCAAAGCATCCTTGTTCCTAATCAGGACTTAACCTGGGAACCCTTCTTCTCTGGGGGATCTTTAGAGAGAAAAGTAAAATCCACATCGAGTTCCTTGCCCCGTGGTAGAGACAAATATAGCTGAGTCTTTCCAGATAAAGGATTTTTTGTTACTTTAAGAAATCATTAATATTACAAATGCCTTGTGCAATTCTATTTGCAGATTGCTGATTTTGGACTCTCCAACCTTTATCATAAAGACAAGTTTCTGCAAACCTTTTGTGGAAGCCCACTGTATGCTTCCCCTGAAATAGTTAATGGACGGCCTTACAGAGGCCCAGAGGTAAGAAGGGTCAGTTTTTCTGTGGTGGTATGGGGATGTGTTTGATGATAATGTTCTTGAGGGGTAGTCTTAATGCAAATCTTACTCTGCATGTGAGTTCACTTGGGTTTGTCCTGTGTTTGAAGTGCTTAAGCTGCTTCACTTCTGTTTACATTGACTGTGGGTAGCTAGTGAGATGTTAGATACCCGTTTGCCCAGCAGTAGGTGCAGCTAGACATGATGCTGCTCTTCTGGTGCTAATGGCATGGAGAAAGGCAGGGATCAACTTTCCTGGGCTTCACACACATTGTGTCTGTATTTCAGGTTGACAGCTGGGCCCTTGGTGTATTGCTTTACACTCTGGTTTATGGAACGATGCCCTTTGATGGCTTTGATCATAAAAATCTCATCAGGCAGATCAGCAGTGGAGAATATCGTGAGCCAACACAGACCTCAGGTATGAAAAAGGAGGGAGAGCCATGTACTGAGCTGACAGCAGTTCAGAATGGAGCCTTTTGTTCAGCCTCTTCCAGCATGTTACAGTGTCATATTAGAATGATGCGCATCAAAAAAAAAATCTCATTCTCCTACTGAGCTCATCTGCTATAAATTTCCATCTAGGTACAGCACTTTCCAAAAGCCCTTTTGAAATTAAAGTTTTGTAGCAGACAGATTTTGTTGCCTTGTGGAGATGTAATGGGCTCTTTTAAGCAGATCTGTGGCAGTGGAAGGTCTGTTAGCTATTGCAAGTGGAATTGTTCAGACAGGCTACACAGACTGCTACAACATACTGGTACAGATCTCTACATAGTGGGCTATCACAAGCAGAGAGAAGGTGAATGGTCAGAGCAACACAGTCTCTTATTAAAGAAGGCAGGCCAAAATCTGGATTAATGCCACTGTGTTCACATTGGCTTCTAGGATAGCACATTAAGCAGTCACCTGACAGAAAAGTAGCAGCTAAGTCTGACTCATTGATTATAATGACTCCTTCCAGCCTTAAACATCTAGGCAAATACTATATTTAAATGAATATTTATCTTGTGTCAGTTGCTTGCCATTCCATTCAGTTTTCTGTCTTATCTCTCTTTGTATGAAAATAAACCTTTACCATATACAGAAGACTACATTGTTTATGGAAAAAGTAATAAAAAAAGTAAATACAGAAGCGATAATGTGTAGATCATTTAAAATATCCCAATTCTGTTTTATTTTCCTCTAAGTTTTGTCATTAGAGTCAATAGATTGGTGACTTCATTCAGTAATACAGCACTCTTCACTGTCTAATTCCAGTACAAACATGAATTTATTGGATAGCCCAGTGTACACTTTCCAGAGTGAATCATATTCTTCTGATAAAAAGTAGTGCTCAGAGGCATTTTCCATCATTGACTGATGGTCAAAGCCTTGCTCCCTTTCACTTTCTCTGTAGTATGGAGCATTATTTTTGCTCATTTGATTGTCTTTACACTTTCAGTTTAAGCTGACAAACCTAAGAATGTCCATATTCTAAAAATGTTATGTGCCATTCTTCATCCATAGATGCTCGTGGTCTTATCAGGTGGATGCTGATGGTGAACCCTGAACGCCGAGCTACAATTGAAGACATTGCCAACCACTGGTGGGTTAACTGGGGCTACAAGAGCAGTGTCTGTGACTGTGATGCCATGAGGGAATCCGAGTCCCCACTGCTGGCAAGGTTCATTGATTGGCATCACCGTTCTACTGGCCTCCAACCAGAAACTGATACCAAAATCAAGTGCCTTTCTAAGCCCAAAGGTCCTGAAGTCACACTAGAGAGACAAAGGTCTCTGAAAAAATCAAAAAAGGAAAATGACATTTCACAGTCCATCCAGGAAGGAGGAGCTGAAAATGCAACCAGACTGACCTCCAAGAGACCCAAAGGCATCCTGAAGAAAAGGAGCAACAGTGAACATCGCTCTCACAGTGCAGGTTTCATTGAAGGAGTTGTCAGCCCAGTGTTACCCTCTGCTTTTAAGCTGGAGCAAGAGTTGTGCAGGACTGGTGTGGCCATTAAAGGTGTTGTGGAGGGAGAGGTAGCTGGTAAATATGGCACTAAGCAGTCTTCACTAATGCCAAAAAAAGGAATCTTAAAGAAGACTCAGCAGAGGGAGTCTGGCTATTACTCCTCTCCAGAAAGAAGCGAATCTTCTGAACTCTTGGACAATACTGATGAGACAGTAAACGGTGACACTTCTCCAGGGGTTGCAGAGCCATCCAGAAATGGGTCTTACAGCCATTCCTGCAGGCGTAAGGGCATCTTGAAACATAACAGCAAGTATTCTAGCAACAACACTGAACCTGCTTTGATTAGCCCTGACACACCAACGCTGGAGGCCATGGAAGAAATGGTCTTGCCTGGGGACGCATTACCTCGAAGTTACAGTCGCCCTTCCAGCGTAATTAGTGATGATAGTATTTTGTCCAGTGACTCATTTGATTTGCTGGATTTGCAAGAGAACAGGCCAAACAGGCAGAGAATACGGAGCTGTGTCTCTGCTGAAAATTTCCTCCAGATCCAAGACTTTGAAGGACTTCAGAACCGCCCACGGCCACAGTATCTAAAGCGATACCGCAACCGTCTGGGGGACAGCAGTTTTTCTCTTCTCACAGACATGGATGATGTGACTCAGGTCTACAAGAAAGCCCTAGAGATCTGCAACAAGCTCAACTAGCAGAGGGAAGATGGAAAAGGGAGGGAAGGGAGTTATTCTGTGTACCTTTATGATGGAGTAAGCCAGGTCACTGATTTGCTGACAATGGTAGGGTTTGATTCAGAGGAGCTGACTGTACCTATTTAGCTGAACTCCGAGTAAAGTTGCCCCAAAGCCATCTCACACTTCTCTAATTTTGTGTCCTCAAAATATTACCTACCTGACCAGAGAAAAACCTTTGGTCTTTGTATCTGTGATGAAAGCACATCAGGAGCTAGCAGACAAGCATCAAGATTTGATGGCTCAAAGTCAAAGCTAGTCAGAATTAAAACTGGAAGTGAGTGACACATGATTTGAGAAGTTTGTAATTAATAATCGGTAAGCTTTATTAAGAGATGAACTGAATTATTCAAGTCAGATTTGGATGCCTTTTAGAACAAGAGGCTTTATTTCCCTCTGAAGTTATTTGTCTGGGTACAGTGATTGCACAGTGGGAATATTTGGCTTGCATTATGCATGACACCTGGCTAGGTGGTCACCATGGTCCCTTCCACTAGAGTGACCTGAGAGGCTCTGAACATCTTCTAAGATAATCTGAGAGACTTGCCCCAGAAAAACCTCATGAGGTGTTTGTGGACAAGCAATGGAACAGGCATTCATATCTGAACCTCCCATAGTGTCCATAGCCATTGCTCTTCAGTGAGTAGAAAGTTCTAAAGTTGTTTCCAACTACCAGCAAAAGCAGAACCACAGAAATGATAATGGCAACTGGAAGGAATGCGTGTTACCAGCAGCTAAGTGAATTTCTAAGGCATTTCAACCCATATGTTCAATCTGTGACTCTTTCAAAATGGCCAGCCAAATGAGTGCCCAGACAAAGATGGATCTGACAAAGATTCTCAAGGGTTAACTGACCCTCCAGTCTAGAGTTCAGTCACTGTCAGCAAATGGTGCCACCTTGCTGCTAGCTTGTAGTATTAGGGGGTGACAGTAGTTTGCAATCAGAATGTTAGGTAAGGAAAAGGTTGTGGAATGTAGGAAATGGATAGAGGTCAGAAAGTTAGTGGGAAGATGCCTTTCTGCAAATGAAAATGTTTCTAGGTTGGTGGTAATGGAGCAGAAAGAATTGAGTGATGAAATGATAATGGTAGATTTAATAACAGTTAGTTAGCATAAAGCTGTGGGCCTGCCTCTATTTAGTGTAGCTGGTACTGAGTGTGCAATGATACCAGTTTGAAAAAAAAAAGGATATGTGTTTGTGTTCACAGACATATCCAGCTATCCAGACCGAAGGCTTCAACTCCCATAAAGGTACCACATGGGTCTACTGGATTACCTGAATGTAAGCCTATGTCAGAAAGGCACTGTGTGTTTGACAGGCCTGGGCAAACTGGAATCTTCAGGCCCATTTCAGTCTCATTTCCATGAGCACATAGCCCCTGGCTTTCTTGGAGGTGCACTGGTGTGATTCGATCACACGTTTCAGCCGATGATGTCAAAATGATCCACAGCTGCAAAACTTGTATCCACACTTATACCCAGAGCAGAGGGGCATGGGGAAAGTTCTGGTCTCATTCCTGACTTGTAACTGGAACTGAAAGCAGAGTTTGACCCACTGTGTCCCAAATCCTAGAGATGGTGCAGAAACCAAATATATTTCCCCTGGGGATTCCTTGGGAATCGGGGATAAGTCCATAAATCGCTGGCATCTGGGACAGGGAGCTATTTCACTTGCATATTCCTCTTACTCAGTGTGTCATGGTACTTAAGTCTGCTGGTTCCTCCTAAAAATCAAGTGGGCTACCTAGCACAACAATGAACCAGCTTGAGTTTCCTAAATCAGTTAATCTGCCTCTGTGGAGAACCTTTACTTTTTACTTACTCACTTACACTGGACCAAATTTGACTCTGAAATAAACAGCGTCAATACCATGAAATCTCTGAGAGACGTACTCTCAGGTGGTCAAGTAAAATCTGGCTCACTGTTGTTTGCTCAGGAAGGGCAACTGCAGGTCACTTCTCTACAGATGTGTACCTCTCTGTATGATATTCAGACATCTCATCTTGTCTCACAAGCCCTGCATGTGCTCTGTTACCCCATCCCAGACCAGCACCCCCTTTTGCAGTGTGTTGAATTAACAGGTTTGCTGTGGTGCATTTTAAAACAGCTCAACAGCAGTCTCCATTGCCTTTCTGAAACAAGGGTGGATGTGCCTTGCAGCCACAGCTTTTGACTCCTGCCCTGGGGTGTAAGAGCTGCATCCTCAGCTAGTGTGAGTCAGTGTTGTCCTGTTGAGGCTGGAGCATCACACCTTCCCTGCACATCTGGCACTAAACCTTGAGTGGATTTATAGAGGTTTCAGGACGAAGGGAAGGGAGCTCAGCCGGCCATGGCAGGGAAGTGAGGAGCACTCTGAAGGCTCCTATCTCCGAGGCTTTTGCCCAGGCCTGCTTCCTTGTGTACAAATGTGAATGAGTGAGTGACTGCTTGCTGCCAAACTGGAAATGTTATGTAGGGATTTACTGGCATGTTACTGGCATGTTACATGTTTACTGGCATGTTATCATTCCTAGAAGAGAAGAAAAAAAAAAACTTGACTGCACATTGTTACTATTAGTGTTGTGATTCTTATTTAATTTTTTTTGTAATACAAAGTCAACTTTTTTATTTGAATTTGTCATTTTTTTTATTTATTGGTCTGAAAGCCATTTCAAAGTTATAATAATATATTTGGTGTAATTTAATTGGTGCAACATTATTTTACAGCTCCGGCCAAAATTGTTTGGTGTAATTTTTTGGTTTTTTTTGGTTTTTTCTCCCAATCCTTGGTTGGTTTGAGCTCTACAAGGCACACAGGGAAAAACGCTGGATAATCACCCGAAGTGTTTGTATTTTTAATCTGATACTGTTTTTTATTAAATAAAATGAAATTAATGTAACTGTGAAGAGTCTCTCTCCCCCTTTTCTTTTTCACTGTACATCAACATGAGCCAATGCCAAATGGTAATGAACTTGTCATGCAGAAATACAGCAGCATCTCAGCACTTTGTACCAAGTTGTTTATGCAAACCTCCTTGGCTCATTTGTGCATTTGAATATAACGTGGGTGGCCACAGAGATTCCCTTGCTGTGAAACATTTGACACTGCAAAGCACACAGAGCCTTCAGCTCTAGAAAAGTTCGGTGGAGAACAGCTGGCTGGGGGTTTTCTGTTGAAGGTAAATGAGGTTTGTGGGCCAGGTGTGCTGTAGGTGAGACAAAGCTGGCTGAGCAGACACAGCACAACTCATTTGTAGCTCAGAGACAGATGGTCATGGTCCATTCTCCTCCACATCTGGGAAAGGGATAGTTTATTGACAATGTTTTTGTTTGTAAAATTTAGAGGGTTTGAGCAGTAATTTGATCAAAAAAAATGATGGCCATGCACTGCTGTCGAGTTTGTGTTGATTTTGGTCAGATGGCTTTGAACAGACAGAGAAATTGGTGAGGGGGAAAAAGGGGAGTCAGTTTTCATTTTTTTTGGAATCCCCATGATCACCAGAAGGCTTTAGATTGCTTTTCTTGGAAAACAGGTGGGCATCATAAGAGAAGCTTGGTGTTAGGTATGCTGTGTGTGCTGGGGACTTGTTAAAATAAAGAAAATGGTTGGCAATGTCTTTGTATTGGCTCTGAGTAAGACACAATTAAGCTTCACCCTTGATGCAGCCAGCCAAGATACTGTGGCATATATTCTGCTTTTTTAAATTACAGGCAGTTTGTATTAGGATCTGAGGTTTGGATATTATAAAAAAAAAAAAAAAAAAAAAGGCTGTAATTGTTCTAATTTATTTTCTCTCTCTTGAGCTTTTCTAAAACAAGAAGCCATGGCTGTAGCTGCTAAGATTATGACCACTTGAAACCCAGTGGGAATAAAGGGAAGAAACCAATAATGCAGAAGGGTAAGCAGGCATTAATACATTACAAAAGGAATGATTATCTGCTGTGTGCTAATTGAGTCAGGAATTATGAGGTGTATAGTCAAAGCCAGCAGGCCCGTTCTTGCACCTGAGGTGAATAAGGTCTAACTGTGCTGCTGGTGGAAAATATACTGCAAGTCTCTTCTGTAATAGTAATTATGAAACAACTTTTTTTTTTTTTTTTTTTTTTTTTAAACACACTAGTTAAAAAGTGAAGCTGAGGGCAAACTATTTGTTTTATTTTCAAAATAATGACTTTTAGAAAGTTATGGATGGCTGGGCATGCTGCACATTTGTGGCAAGCTCTGAGGAGTAATTATGTACATGTTTGTACAGCTCTGATAGTGCACAGCTCTGGGGTGGGAGCTCATAGTCTTAATTTTCCTATTTATTACAGAAGGTAAGTGCAGAGCAATATGCCTTAGCTGAAGCCGCATAGTAAATCTGTTGACAGACCTGGTCTTTTATGTTTACTGCATAGGCATTCTAGTGGTTCTCAGAAATAGTTACGTTTTTATGGTTTGGGCAAGACAGGAGCAAGGAAGCAAGAGAAGAGCATTTTTAGTTACTGCAGACAAATGAATTTGCAGATAAATTTGTTATTGACTGCAAAGTGTGTGCAGTAAAACTTTGCAACAGCAGAGCCTCAGTTACAGCTACAGGGTAAGTAGTAACCAGCCTAATGAAGGGAGATGTCTGATACTTATGTAAATTTGGTATATATAAGAGGCTTATCAGTTTGATTCAACATTTATCTCAGTGATTCACGGCTCATTTTAATGAGCTGCTTCTGGAGACAAATCTGCAGGAATGCTTTTGTTGAGCCAATAGAAACTCTGATCCTTGCTAGCATCAGCCCAAGGTCTCTGGTACCTGTTTGAGGGTTAGTAATTTCAGGGTTTCAACTGAAAATTTTACCACAGCAGAGAACAAGATGGGTTTCCACTGTGTTATTGGTATTTAGAATTCAACTGGAGCCTTTTTTTGTCTGGTGGAGCTATTTTTTCCTCCTTGCCAAACCAAGACATCTTTCTCATAAAAGACTGAGTAATTTGGCTGAAGAAGCAACTTTTTTGGACAGATGATCTGAGCATTTCTTTTCTGGCTATTTCTCTCTATTCTTTACTCCCTGCCCCATATTTCCTGGAATTTTATCAGTGCAGAAAACCCTTTGATTTGTGTGTCATCTGGCCATCCAGAGCCCCAGACTTTTAAGGAAATTATATTTATTTGCACTGATGCTTAATTGTTCCTTGGAAAAGCATTTTACAAGACAATTTTACAAATCTCCAGAAGACTCTTCATCCCAACTCAACTTCACGCTGAGTATTGCACCAGGCCCAGGGCCACAAAGGAGTTAGGTGGATGGCTGCTGTCAAAATAAGGAAATCAGCTGTTGGTGTTGGCTATAGGTACACTTCTGGGTCAGGACATCACCCAACTTCTTCATTCAGCAAAGCGTCTTGACTGCCAGTGTGAACCCAGTTTTTTTGACACCGAGCACCTCTGAAAATCCATGCCCAATTGGTCTCACAATGAGCACCCTGCACTGAAGCCTTTGCTGTCAGAGACCATGTGGGAATGTTGGCATCAACCCGCCTTGACATTTTCCTTTTTGCCCTTTCCCCTTTAATTTTATCCTATTTACTTAACACGAAGCGTGTCTCTCCCTCGTGTAGTCCAAATCCTGCTTGCTGTCCTGTTTAGCTTTGTTCCATAGACTGCATCAATCTCCTGTCAGGATGGTGGGTTGAACTTTGCTCCTAAGTTCCTTTTGCAGCTCCAACCCTGGCTGTGGCATCGCTCGGCCTTGGAGGCCGTTGGGATCCATTGCTGAAGTGGTGGCTCCAGCACTGGTCCTTTGCAGCAGGTGGCTTTTCTTCCAGGATGCAGAAACCATGGATGGGACCCTAAGCTAACAGCAGGGAGCTCTCTGAAAGAGGCGCCAAGCTGCAGGACAATTACAAAGCTGGGCTGCCAGGACAAACGGGTTAGACTGACCCAATATAAATCCCTGGAAGCTGGTGGTGAGATTATACCCTTCCCAGCAGGAATCCACTGGGAAAACTGTGCTCCTTTCATAGGCTGGGGAGATGCTAATGCATTCAGAAATATGAGGAAAGAATAACTGTAGAAGGACTGTCTGAAAAGCTGTGGAGGAGGGAGAATTTTTCTTGTGGCTCTGCAGTACACAGAGTTTATTAAGAAACCCTTCCAAATTTAAGCCTCAGAGATAATACGACAAGACATACTTTAAATAGAACTGAAGGGAAAACAAATTCATAACAGATGTTAGAAAATATGTAAATATATATTTGTATTTACATATAAAGCCCTAGCCCTTGCCTGCCAGACAAGATTGCTAGGACCAGAGCATGTGTCATCATCCCAGCTGCATTGGGAATTGTGAAAAATATTTCTTTAAATGGTCCTTCAAACTCTGTTGTTCTCTTTAGCTGCACGTCCACAGCTTGACAATTTTATCAGAAGATTTCTTGAGATGAGGGATCTGCTGCCTGAGAAGAGATCTTTGCTAAATTCCCATACAACTCAGTGCCACAAGGAATGTTCAGTTAGCTCCAGCCCTTAGAAACCCCAAGGTAGTTAAGCCCCTTGCATTCCCAGGACAAAATTGTGTCAGAGTGGAAAGAGGCAATGGGTAACATTGTCAAGTATTACATCCCCAGATGGTGCAAACTGATGGTGACCCAACCTTGACAAACATCCAGCCTTAAAAACCAAATTCCTATCATTGTGAAACTGTGACTGGATTGAGTGGGAATGGCTTCCAGCCTCACGTGCTCACCATTTGATCTCTCCATATGAGGAATTCTGTATTTTCAAAAGTAGTGTTAGAAATACCTGTTTCTGAGAAGCCAATTTCAGCTGCCTGAAATTTTTGAATTTTTTTTACCTGAATTTTTGAAACCAATGGCCACCATCTGCTCCCTGTGACCTTAGTCTGAGCTCAGACTTAGGTCTAAATCTAAGTTAGACTTAGACCTTAGTCTGGTCCTGTGTGCTTACAAGGATAAGGCTTACTGGACCTCAGGCTGGACATTTCAAAATAGAGATACTCTGAAATCTTGAGCCTTTCCTTAGCTGTCTGGGGTCTTTCAAAACATGGACACACCAGGGCATTGTAAAATTTTGGGGAAGTTGAAAAATTCTTCAGCTGAATAGGAATTTTATCATTTGTGGCGATGGTTTAGGGAATCAAAATGCTTTTAATTTCTCAGGAGTGCATGACTGCGAGTACTGCATAGAGGACAGGAAGCTTCAGCCCCTTAGGAAAACAAGACACTTGCAAAGCTTTCAACAACCAAGAACTTGAGTGTTACAGTTCACTAAATCTGTCCTTTCCTAAGGGAAATGATGCTTTGGTTAAGTTTCTAATGTGATCTTATCCCAGGGTATCCCAGCAGACTAGTCTGGGTGGGCATGGAAATTGTCCTCTTGTGACATTAATAGAGAAGACAAAAAAACCCAGACGAGTAGCACATGAACAACATCACCTGGCCCATGAAGAAATAACTGCAGTTGCTTTTTACTAGAGCCAGAATGTTGTTTTCTGAGAAGTTCCAAATTATTGATCTAGCAATGACTTAGGTAGGTAACTCTGGAACAAGCAAAACCATTGATTACAGAAAATGTGGCAGAGTAGGGGCAACATTTCATCTTGGTGAGAGAATAGAGGGACAATCTTCTCTTGCACTGGATATGAGTGAATAAATTCATTTCCTCCTACTGTTCCATGCTGAAATTGGAGCAGATTTACTAGAGCCTCCTTTTCCCAGGGCAAGTACCAGTAGTTAGGTTTTCTCACAAGAGATGCAGATTTGTCCCATGTCACCATTTGCAGCAGGACCGAAGTTGCACAGAGAATGGGACTCTGCTGGCTGACATGCTGAGGGAGAGCCCTTAGAGCTCCGCCCAGAGCCCTGGGACAATGACAACTTCAGCGTGAGAGAGGGATCAGAGCCCTTAATGCACTTTACTGGAGCTGCCAAGGATAGCTTTTGTTCAAGTTCTGCCATGCAAAGGAAGATTTGCATATTTCCCCCTCTGACATCAACACGCTCCCCAACACCTGCAAAAGCGCCCTTGCCACAGAGAGCATCTCTAAAAATACTTCTGAAAATTGTTGTGAGCAGACCTGATTTTCTGCCTCAAACAGCAGAAAAGCCTTGTTTGTCAACACACTTACTAAATATTAATTAAAACTGTACTGTTCCACCACAAAGTTATCTGGCTTTTCTTCTGGCAAAGCTGTTACTACTGAGAAAGGATTTCCTGCATTAGTTTATCTGCCTTCACCCTTTAAACCTTTTCTTCTGAAGAAGCCTGGGTCAAAAGCTGAAGCAAGGTCCTCCAGTTATAGAAACTAAGCTCAAGTCAGTTTGAGGAATGGAACAAAAATGACATCAGTTTTGACCAGCCAAACCTTGTCCACACTGCCTGCATGAACATTCCATGTCTAGTGCCAATTTCCCAGAAATACTGCGAGGCCATACTGACTAACTGCCCACTAAATGGAAGTGTGTTGGAAGCATCAGACGGCTCTAAGTTAATTTAGTCCCTTGCCCTGGTATATACACTCCTCACCACACACAAACAGTTGGTTGAATGGTGTTTGAGAGGGCAGTAGAAAGCCTGCAAAGCTCAAAGGAGAGATTTGGGGTTTCACCACTAAAGCATCCATACTCTCCTTCACATGCATGTGAATAGAAAGCCTTTGTTCAGATCAAGCCAAGAAGAAATAAACTGTTGTTGGAAGGTCATTTCAGCTTGCTTCAAGGGGTGAGGAAGAACTAGAAAAAAATAACCAAATGTGGTCTTCTTACCAGTGATTACAAATATTGTCTTTCATCAGAACAAGCAAGGTTTTGTTAGAAATATCTATTTTTGTGTTTGATTAATTCATTGTAGGTTCAGGCTAGAGGTTTTATAAAAGCTTTAGCTATCACAGTTCCTGAGTGTCCCACTAGAGGCACCCTGGGGAGGTTTGATTTTTTAGAGAATGAGTGTCTTATGAGGACACAGCAAATGTGCAAACTCAATCTGCCTTGCAGGTCTTGGTGGCTGCTTCTCTGAGCGGTGCCTGTCAGCATTCAGGAAATTATGAGTTCAGCTAGATGTTAGCAGAGGAAAGATCTGCATTAATCTGTTCTCTATTGATATCTGGAGGCTTTGCTTGGATTTTATACCCCACCAAAATGTAAATCTACAACCAGGTTGGTAAGCAACCATGCAAAGTCCATCTTCCAGCAAAGTACCACCACTTTTATTAAGAAGAGTTTTGCTACAGCTAATGAATTCATTTTAAAGGGAGGGTAGGGAGAGGGCCCATGTGGCATTACAGATGTAACTGCCAGGATTTCCTGTAGTTTAGTCTGTTTTATGAAATATTTCCCCTTATCTCTTATAAGAACCCTGATTCACTAAATTACTCCTATAACTAACTTTCCATGTTTAAAGGTAGGTCTGCCTGTTCCTTGCTGACTCAGGGCCATGCCTGACAGTGAAATGCTACCCAGGAAAATCCCCAAAGGTCAGTTTTCAGTATTATTTTTTGACATGAACTCAAAGAGGTTGGCAAAAATGCTTCAGTAGTGGTTTTCCTGAAAAAACTGAGCAATATTATATGTCTGTCTTTCTGCAAATATGAAGATTTGGTACAAACCACAGTTTGCCTGGCTATGTCCTGTTTTCTCCTTCTATTTTGAGTATTCATTTCTGCAGATAAATGGTTTGCAGTAGTCTGTCATATAAATGGTCATTAACAAATCAAAGCTGGAATTTTCAAAAACAGTCTGCATAAGCCTAGCTTTACTCTTGTTCAAGTTACTGGCAAAACCCCTAGAGATGTTAATTTTCCTTTTCTACAGATAGCCTCTCATAAATCTAGAGTATTTCCCCATTTCTGGTAGAATCATTATAGGAGTTATTGCATAAGGAAAGAACATTCTGGCAAAATAATAATGATAACCTGGATCTTCTTTTATATAATTATGGATTCAGAAGGAATTAAATCAGCAAGCTTAGTGATGGAGAGAAAAACTGAACAGGTTGTTCCGGTACGTCCAGGGTCACTGTCATATTTGATTTTGTAGCCCATAAAATCTTCCCTGCTGTAGTGGACATCTAAAATGACTGGCTTTACGTGCTGATTTTTCTTCCCCAAATGGCATAGGTAAGTTCCTTAGGCTATAGTTTAAACTTCCTTAAAAACCCAACAAAAATAATAAAGCTGACCTTTAATCTACTTGATTTATTTTTAAGTGAGCAGTCTTTGAAGGAAAGAGGATGCAAAATCAGAGCTCAAAACAAATGAATATTGTAAGGAGTCTTTCCTCACCTCTCACTGTTCTGGGTTTCCCTGACAGCCCATGGGCCATGTAGCACTTCCTAACACAGGCACATCAGCAGCAGCCTCCACTGCAAGCCCACACCTTGCTCCAAAAGTGCCATCACACCCAGGAAACCTCCAGGATCCCAGCTGCAAATATCATCTGCACTACCCACACCTTGAGCTGAATGACTTCAGGGATCCCCTGAAGGGTGTTTTCGTACTCCACTTCCACCAATGTTTTTGTTTTTCTTCCCTTGGAGCATGGCCTGATGCTGCTCATTGCTATTCAAGGTCCAGGGTGCCTGGACCATGTGTTTCCCACCAGTTTGTTGAAGATAATTTGATCTGTGGATTTGCAGAGACAACATCAGAGACTGATTCTTAACTGGACATCCCACCCCATAGTTCCTTCTCACTGAGTCCCATTAGACAAGGCCAATTTACACCTTCTGCTGGCATAGGCAATTTGCTTTAAAAGTAGATAACCAAGCTCAGGAAGGAAGGAGTGGCTGGGAGGATTGGAGCAGTTGGTTTCCATGCTGGGAATCCCCATTAGGCTGAACAAAATCCCTCTTGTTTGTTGAGCAATAAAGAAGAGTCACTTCAGGCGCCTCAAACCTGCACTAACCTGCGGAGTTCGCAGGCTCTGCCCCGCCTGCTGCATCCAGGACTTTGCTTGGTCGAGCGTCTGTTCCTGGCTGCTCATCTGGCTTTTTTCTTATATGCAAAAACCAGTAATGTTACTTTTATTTTAAAAATATGAACTAAAAAAAACCCCAAACGGCCGGCTGCATCTCCTATGTTGTTTGATTGCTGCTGTCTGTGTGGGGCACACTGCAGGTTGTGAACTCCTTGTGGGAGCACAACACGTACACAGCTATGCAATTTTTATATGCATTTATCCCACAGTCCTTCACTGAGCACAACTCTGATCACTGATGTCATGATTACTCATGTCAGATGTGTCATGCTGGCTTTCAGGCCTTTTGTTCCACTTTCATGATGACTATGGGGAGATCTTGCGAAAGTACCATCATCAGCAAAAGAAATTAAAATCAGCTAGGATTTTGGCTTCTGTCACTGTGAAAAATCTGCAGTTCAGGAAATTTTGAGCTATTGTTATAACAAAAGCAGCTTCCTCTCTTTTCATTTTCATTTGCTAGGATCTTTCAGCTTTTCCACACTTGAATTCTTTATGAGATAAACCAGAGAAACTGGAGACCTACATAACTCAATCACTGTACAGATATATTTTCATAGGAAAAGTTGTGAAAACACTATAAGACACCAAAAAAAAGAAATTTTTTTTCCCAGCTTCCCTTCAGTTTATAATTAGAGAAATATAAGTTCCAAAATATCAAAAACTTCAAGCAGCCCCATGGATCAGTCATTCTGCAATTGTATTTAGAGGAGACTTGAGAATTTGTACATAAGCGGCCTGAAGAACAAAGACGTCTGCCCTCGGGAAGGATATTAATATTGAAGGAGGCCTACATTTGAGCATGCTTCTAATCCTGCTTCAGGGGATTTTCTTCCAGCAGGGATTTTCCTGCTTCAGTTGCTAATTTCCCTGAAGGCATTTTGACAAGTAGGATGCCTCTTTACACTTTTTGTCATAGGTATGGTATTTGAGGGAGCAAAGTGAGAATCTACAAATCTGCATGTGTACAACGAAGGAAGGAGTTGTTAGTATATGCTTAAGGGCAGACAAAGGATTATCCTCTAATCTGCTCATTTTGCTAAACAGAAGTTGTACAGATTTACCAGATATTACTGGTGTCTGTTTAAATTACAGCTTATCTTTCAAAAAATAACCAGCCTTGGTACAAGCATTCCAGTGGATGAAGAAACAATCGCATTCCTTGGGAAATCGTTTCAGTCATTTATTACTAATACATGAAGCTGAGATTCTCAGAGTCACCTTGAGAAGTGAGCAAACCAAGACCTGGAGGCAGTTAATCTTTAAAATCTCCATATGGAGGAATTTCTTCAGCATTTTGATAGTGTACCTCTGAAGCCTAGCTGAAATTAAAGTGCTATTAAGTCCCTGAAGTCTTTTGATCTCAAGGAGAAACTTAAAAATGGTTGGAAAACATGAACACTCAATTCATGTCTGCTGTGTGCATTTAATCCCCTGTCTCTTTCTTCCCAAAGGCTATATATATATATATATATATATATTTCTATAATACATATATAAAAATAATAACTGAATGAGTAAATAGATACTGCCTGTGTCCAGGATCAGTAAGTTGAAAACAATGCTCTGGTTAAGCTTCCATCCAGTCCTGTGGGATGCATATGATGGGAAATGCTTCCCTGTTGTTTACATAGGTCTGAAAACAGAGTTTTGACATCCTGTAGCAAATGCTTAGGGAATGTGTGCTGGGATACTGGAACACTTGTTTCACTAGTGCCAAACAAATAAAAAAAACCCAAAACATTCCTGGATAAAATTTTCTAATTGTTTTTAGAAAAAAAAAGTAATTTTTTCCACATCCATTAACACATTGTCATGACAGGTAAGTTAATTTTCCAGCAGTGCTCTACTGTTCCAAGTTTACCCACAGAATGTGCACAAAATTCCTAATTAATCTCTTACAGCAATTAGCCTGGAAAGTACTCTACAGAGTTTGAATTTTGTAAATATTAACTGATATAAAAAGTCAAGGGAAACCCTCAATTATTCGACAGTGAAGCTAAGTATGTGTTACAAAAAGCAAAAAAACCTGACCTAGAATAGAAACCATTCCTGATCTATTGTCTGATTTTCTGATGCCTCTTCCTACTGGTATCAGTGATAGCGTGTGAAAAGTAACCACAAAATATGTAGCTTCATCATACCAAAAAGACACGTAAGTAGGAGAAGGGGACTGGATTTCAAGAAAGCAAGCTGGATTTATGGAGGAAGATTAAAAAAGCTAATTATGTTTAACTTGGCTGACAGACAGCTAAAAAAGGGGATATGATAACTGCCAACAAATATTTGAAAGATGCATAATACACCAAGGAAAGAGGGAAATAGTTTGAGACAAAGTCTGGTAAAGCAAAATTTAGGCTGGGTAGAATGCTAACAATGAGACCTGTCAGACTGCAGAAAAATTTCCCAAGGGAATTAGTCAACACCTCATTTAAAAAAATACCTTGGACAACATGCACTGAGGGGGATTGCAGGGAATAATTCTTCAGTGAGAAAGTCAGGGACCAGGGAGCTTCATAGGCCACATTCTCTCCATTATTGCTGCTGTTGTCAATATGATTTTAAAGATTTTCCCAACAATGTTTTTGAGGCACAAGACTTTTATTTCCTCCCTGACAAACAGTAGATGGAGGGAAATTCTCTTTGAGGGAAATTACTCTTTTTATGGAAAATTTGAAACATGAAGAGAAAGTCACTGTATTTGGAATGGGAGCAGTAGAACACACCAAAATGGTGTTGTGCCAACCTTGTCTGTCCCCAGGAAAGTTTCAGTGCAGCTGACAGGAGTCACTGCTGTCATTGAAGTGCCAGGGAATTGGAGACAATCTGTGTTTTGGATCATGTATGCAGCCTCCTGTTCAACATAAGTTCCATAGTGGACTTGCACTTGAGCAGCTATCCTGTGCCAAAAGCCAACCTGCCTTGAGTCTGTTTTTTTCTCCTGAATCAGATAATTTGATTTTGTCAACCCACCTCCAGAGCACATAATTTTTTTGCAATCTAGACCTGCCTTCACTATTAGGGGTTGCACTTCTATGCCAGAAATACCAGCCTATATTTTTCCACAGGACTGGCTCCCCTGCATGATCTACCACAACTGAGATTTAACATAGCTGGAGTGGAGCAACTGTGAATCTACTTAGCATCAGTCTTATGAAAGTCAGTGGAAACAGCTGATCCCTTAAAATGAGAAGGGAACCACTGTTTCAATGTGCATTTATGCCGATGTAACTCCTCTGCCTCATACTAGGATGAACTGAAGCTAGGCAGTAGTGAATCAGACCTAATATGTTTAGTACTTGTATACAAAATTTATGAGGCACCCAGTGACATTTGCCTTATGTATAATGGTAGCACTCCCAGCAGGATGATCTAATCATTCATGAGGAATTATGGTACAATGTTGGAGTTTATTTAATGCTTAATGTTCACAACAACCTCCAGCATTGATTTTAATCTGGTTACTGCTCACATTGTGCAACAGATCTCTGTGGAGCAGCAGCAGCAGCAGCAGCAGCAACAGAGGAGATCAACCACATCCTGTGCAGCGTGGCATATATCAGCAGTACAAGGTTCCACTGTTTTTTCTGACAGGCAGAGGAAACAGAGTTGATTCACACACCAGAACAATTCCTCTCACCAAGACACTTAGGAATGCATCAAAGGAAACCGGTCTCTTTCTGCAGGCTTCCTCTGAGCAATGGGCTTACTGTAAATCAAAGGCTAAAAAAATAGCACATTTTAAAAATGGTGTCCTTGACAAATGGAGCAGGAAGACCTGTGAAAATTTGGATGCAGCAGAATGACTTTTCAAGGCGTGCATGCCAAGGTGTTAATTTTGTAATATGTATTTGGAGTGGCACATTTTTCTGCTTCTAACATTGTATTCCCTCCAGGAGGAGACCAAGGCCAAAAAAGGTCTGCCACCTCCAGGAGATATACTGTCCCTTAAAAAGAACCAATATTACAGGAAAGAAAGGAGGAAAAAGAACTTTCATCCAAGTTGGTTTCTCAATTTCTAAGGAAAATGTTCCAAATAACTGAATGAGCTTTTTATAACCAGAATCTCCTTCTGGGGTCCCTCCAGCTTGGTTCATGTTGCCTTCAAGTCATTTTAACAGCAAATATTTCCTGAGCAGGAAGGGCAAATTGTTCTTCTAGTGGAATTTAGTCACAAGGTTTTAGGGAAATAATATTAATATTCACAGCTGCTGTGTCAGTGCCATAGAGTAGAAGCAGATTCACAAGGATGGCTGGTTTGTATCCTGTCCAGCCTTCATCCAAGACTGGCAAGCTCATTTTGCTAATTTTCCCCTGGAGAGATCACTACTTTATTCAATGATTTCTTGAGCTACTTGCTTAAAAGATGTATTTACATGGCATCTGTGCATGTGATTGATTGTTCTTATGACTTGTTGCCTGGCAGCAGCTTAAATATTACATTAAAAAAAAAAAGGCATAAAAAATTCCTTCCTAGTAAGTTAAAGTTACATTAAGGAGGTTCTCACATTTAACAGTCCTTCTGCGACCACATGTGACAACATGGTGAGGAACAGGACCCATCCAACTTGTTTGCCTTGGGCTGTCAGAGAAACAAATGACTGTGGACTTTTCTTAAAGAAGCTTATAGCATCATTTCAAATGTCATGGGGCAACAGCCAAGGCTCTTGTATTCTCCAGACAAAAACACTGTGAGCCTGTGAGTATTACCGACACAGATCCTGCTTTCTGGCTTGGAGGAAAAGCAATCACACCGCACCTCCCACAGCCATAGAAACAGCTGGCAGACAATGACAGCCTGATGTGGGTCCTCTTCCCAGCTGCCCCACATTTGCAGCACTGTGTCCCTGCTGCCTCCCGCTTTGCTCAGTGAAATGACCCTCAGCGTGTCACTTCCAGGCAGGTCTCAGTGTGTGCCCTGACCAAGGATGCTTTGAGGTAGGGACATGAGCCCTCAGCCCAGTATGGGGGACTAAGTGCCCACCATGAATTCCCCTGAGCAAGAGTCCAGATTGCAGCTGTGTCCTGGGTTTTATCATGGGGAAATAGGGACATCTGACAGTGAGACAGAGAAGGAAGAGGAATTACTCATACCAAGAGGCTCATGAAATTAGAGGGAGTCAATCTATGACTCTGCATTGTTGGTTTCTGGGATAACTCTAGCGCAGTTGTTGGTACAGAATGTTATTGGCTGGGTACCCCTGGGCTTCTCCCCAGGGAAGGCTTGGAGGGCTTGATCCCACCACTGGCAGCGGCCGAGGGATTGTCGGGAGGGATGTCCCTGCAAGCCTGGCAGACAGTGCTAATATCAGTCACCCTGCAGATGCTTTGCCGGGCATCGCTCCTGTGAGGCGGCGCTGGCTATTATCGGCTAACATGTCTGGTTACTTTATAGACCCAGTTAACAAGGGGGGGGGGGCCCAGAAAATTCCTACATTGTGCAAAGGACTCTTTTCTCTCCCCTCCCCCCGCCTTGTTTGGATCTTTGCCACTGTTTAAATTTCAGCAGATTTGCTATCCCAACATCTGCAGTTTGATTATTTGACTATTGCCTGGCTCTGGGTCAAACCACAGCAGAATACACTAGTCTGTGATTTACAGCCTGGGCTGTGATTATAATGGTTTTATTTTAGTTGGACCCCTATTTACAAGCTCATTTGTATTAGTGCACAGTGTTGTAATAACAATGGTAGAATTATTAGGTCTCGCGGAAACAATCGCACGTAGTAAATGGCTGCGGCTCACAGGGCGCTGCTTAAGTGCTCCAGCAGCCTGGAGATGTCTGCAGCACAGAGGCTGCCATTTTTATAGCAAGGTGGGGAGGGGAGCGAGGAGAGGACCGGAGAGGGGGAAGGAGCCGGGGAGAAACATGGTTGTTATTCATTCTTTTCTAAGTAAATAGAAAGGACGTGTGTTTCCTGGATTAGCCATTGAAAACAAATGCTGAGAGGGGAAAGAGCTGGTGTTTCCCTCAGCAGGGTTAAATAAGGTACTGTGCCTCGGCGCTGAGGGCCGGCGGCTGCTCGGAGCCGCTCCACGTGCCATGAGGGACCCCACAGGGCCTGCCGAGGGGCACCGTGGCACTGGGGAGGGTCCTGGATAGCCCTGGGTGTCTCGGCTTGCCCTGGAGAGCCATGGCCAGCTGCAGGGGAAGTGCCTGAGGTGCAGAAGCTCAGCCCCGGGGGCCTTACCTGGCAGCAGGGGGGTGGAAGGACGGGACGAGGTGAAACCGGGGGGTTCGTGGCACCTCTGAGGGGCCCTGCTGAGGCCGGCCCAGGACTGGGCCCGGCTGGTGTGAGCCATTGTTGGTGTGTCCTGCCACCACCCAGGGCTGCACCGCTGTTCCACAGGCCTTGCCTTGGATGCCTGTGTCATCTCTCTCTTCTCCTTGTGAAAGCAGGAAGGATACTCAGGGTTTTACCTGGCACACCAGTGCTGACCCCACCAGACCTGAGTTGGACCACACGTGGCTGGAGCTGGCCACTACTGCAGGCCTCATGTTTGACCTGCCAGTGTGAGGAGCACTGGCAGCTTCTGCTGGAGACTTGCAGGTGTCAGGCAGTTCTGAAAATTGGGTTTTTTATGTGATTGGTGGCCCTGGGGGGTTCAGTGGCAGGGTGGACAGGATGGAGGAGAAGCCAAGCTTCAGGTTCTGCCACTCTCTCACTTTCCCTGAAGGGAGCAGGGAAAAGACAGCTTATCAACTCTGTGGCAGTGCTGTCCGAGGGCTTCCACCTCATGCCCCACCACTGGTTAAAAATTAAATATTAAAAAAAATTATGATTATCTAGTCTCAGGCAAGAAAAAAGCATCTTCAAATAGAAAAAAATCAAAGGAAGAGTAGTACCAAGAGTTATTATCATTCATTGTGAAGAATGTAAGACAAGGAAAATGCCATGCCCTGACTTGCAGGGCTTAAGTCCTTTCTCTGATGTGACCCCCTCAACCATCATCTGAGTCTGCACATGAAAAATGGGTGAGCTGAATCATCCTCTCTCCTGACTATGACAAGAGCATAGGCCAAAAAAGCACTTCATATGGATGTTTCAGATAAATTACTCAAAATGCCTGAGATTAAATTAAAGATATCCTATTTAAGATGATGGTTATAAAACTGTGTGTGCTTGAGGCCTGTCCTGTGCTTAGCTACCCTTCCTCTTGCAGATGCTGTTTGGTACTGCTGACCAGCTCTGTTCAAGGGTAAAACCCTTGAAAGCTAAGAGAAAAAGTAGTATTTCTTTCTCTGGCTGACCTCTGTCTGTGTACCTCTCTCTTTTTAAAAGCTGCTGGTTTCCTGGGTGTTTTGGTCTATTAGAAAAGAACCTTCTGACTAGAATTCTGTGCAGTGAGAGTTTTTAGGGGTTTTTGCAGTCCGTTTGTACTAATTGATTCCCCAGTGCATTAGCATCACCAAAGCTAGATTAATCTTCTTTTCATTTTAGTGCTGAGATCCACGTCTCTGTCAACATAGTTTAATGAACCTGGTACAGTTTTACCACTTGCATTTACCTCCTCTAAGATGGCTTTTCTCTTAAATATGTCCTGAGAAAAAAATCCCACTTTAAAACTCTCTCTGGCCAAGCTGCCAAGCAGAATTGCTCTCCTGTGGGGCACGATCTACTGCCAAAATTCCTCCTGCTTCATCACAGATGCAGAATTTCCCAGCAGCTGGCATGTCATCCTGTAGCTTTAGGAATGAAACTGTATCTTTTTGTCAAAATAAAATTAGTATGGACTCCTCTGCTAAAGGGAAGGACTAGTGGGAGATAGTTTGACACATAGACTATGCTGCCTGGGCTCTTTTCATGGATGTAACACAACAGCAGTACAAAACTTGCTTTCTGATGGAGTCAAATAGCTTCCATTTTTTTTCAGGATTTTTCAGGAGCCATTGAAAAAAACTGGCTGAGAGGTAATTCCTATATAATTACCCAGCCTTATAAAAGAGACTGCAGAGAAGAGGGTTTACAGATGGTCTCGCCTGAGCTCATTTATATCATGCCACGATAGTGTGGGAAAAGCAATCTTTCTGCTTGTTTTTGTGGATGGCACAGACAGCAAAGGGTCCAGCCCTGCCCTTGGCAGTGTGCCTGCTGAGGCTGAAATTGGTGCTAAATTGCCACCAACTCCAGTGGTAGATTCACATGATCTCCTTCAGATTAGGTTTGCACTGTTTTCTCTTCTCTTGGCTTAAATAAGGATCAGTCCTTGCAAGCTTTCTGTGCATCAACTGCTTCCACCAACTTCAAGGATGTATTTGAGTGGATGAAGATTATTTCCTCATATGTGGCCTGCAAGAGTGGAGCCAAAGATGCACAAATCTTGCCTAAGAGGACTGAAGCAGAGCTTAGCTTACCCATCTGCTTCTGTCACATGCAGTGAACCTGACTTGTAGCTCTGCTCTGGCTTCAGCATGGTGCTAAATACTTCACAGCACAGCACTTCCCAAAAAGTCTGGGAACCCTACATCTGCAGGGAAAATCAAACAAACAGATTGGAGAAATTAATTGTAGAGTTCCCACACACAGCTCTGCATTTAAAGTGAGTACAAACAAATAGGTCTGACAAGCTGGGCTACTTGAAAAAGAAGCGAGCAATGCAAACCAGAGAAAAATACATTTGCTTTGGTGATATTTTAATCACTTATACTTTCATTAAACAAAATACTTAAGTAGATCTTATGCTTCAATGAAGTTGAAGGGACTTGAGTATATGCTGCTTTAAATTCTGTAAGTGCTTAAAAGTGCTGCCAAGCAAGGATGCAAGTCCTCAAAGTGCTTGGGCTGAGAGTATACTTAAGTGTTTTGCTGAATCAGATCCATGGTGTCACAGAGACTCAAAGTGAGCTTAGAGGTTTCAGCTGAGATGAAGGATAAAGCCAAACAGCACAGCAGGAAACTCTCAGGATTTTCCAGAGTCTAGTCCATAATTAGATTAAATGCACAATCCCATTTTGGGATTATGAGTGGGTTTGGGGTTTTTTAGACCATTAAAAAGAGAAGGAGTCTTCCTTTGCAGACGTGCACAAAATCTATCAGGTAACATTTCCTGTGCTTTCCTAGTATGTGGCATTTCACAATTAAACAAATGTCAACGACATTGCAGTTTAGTTTTGAGTAATTAAATCGTCCAGTTTATGAAAACAATTTCTTCTCCTGCATTCATCTAGATAGCAATAAATTATTCCCCAAGTTTTCCCTGGGAAACTAAATGGATTGTAATGGTACTGCAAGTAGAATATAACACTGCCATAGCAATTACATCAAGCTTTGCTAACCATACATTTCAGCAAATAATTCTTAATTATATTCTTTATGGCACACAAGTATATTTATTTTAATATAAATATTTAATTTACAGACTTTAAATGTTTCCCCTAGCTCTGATCTGCATTAGCCACTTCCATTGCCTGCAGAAATGCATTAAGCAAAGCAGATTGAACAGTTCTGTTCCACTGCTTCATGTCTTCATTCCCCTTAAAATTCTATCCTTTTACTTGGCCACAGCCTGACCATGCCCTTCAGCACTACTGAATTTCAAAGAGGTGATAACTGCTTTAAAATCGATGGAAAAAGCCATAAAGGAGACTAAAGACATAAAAAGCGTCTGTTACCTTCATGCTGACTTTGTCTGCAACTGCTATGTGATTCCTTTCCATTGTTTGAATTTATTCAGTCATCCCAGAACAAATCCTGAAACTGTACACTCTGTCGAGCAAAATTTAATTGGTTTTAACAAAGACAATGCACCTCTAAGGAGCACTAGACAATCTCTTGCACTTATCTACACTGATCTTATGCTTCATTCATTCTGTTTGCTGGTGTTCTGTAACCACCCCAGTCCAGGGCCCTTGGGGTAGGAGTGTCTGCCAGCTGAGCTCAGGTAGTCCCAAATGCCAGTAACCTGCCAGGGGTTGAGCTTGAATGACCCAGGCTGACTACTTGCAGTGACATTGGGGTGTCTGCACCACGTGCCCCAGCAGCTTTTCCACTTTTCTGGGATATCTTAGCAGTCCTCCATCACCTTCCTCCCTCCCAAGAGCTGTCTGGAGAGCCCTCCCCAGAACTTAATGTGCCCTGATGCCTGGAATTGGGATCACAGACCAGACTTGACAGTCTTGACAGAAAGCAACCCAAAATTGTAAAAGCAGCTTAATTTCCAAGATGTTGTTGTCTTCCTTTGCCTTTCATACTCCCTGTATATGTGACTTTAAAGTGGGTTAGCAGTATGGCCTAGCATCCAGAAGTTATGAAGATACATGAGGGTTTGATTCCCTATGGGCTCCCCTTCTCCTGCTGTGGCTCCTCCAGGAGGTCAGAGCAGATCCATGCGATGTAGCCCAGACTCAAGAGGAGCCCGCTTTATCCAGCACATTCAATCTGTGCCAAGGGTCCTCCTTGGGAGTTACAAGCCAGTGCTCTGTCCCAATTCCTGTCTCCTCTGCACACAGTTGTGTAGATACCACACATGTCCTTTTTATCAGGCTTCAGCTCCACAGTGCAGTAGCCAAATGCAGGGAAAGCCATAAGTTGCTATTTTCTATTGTCAGCAAATTGCTACAGAGATGAGTCCAGAAGGAGGTGTGGAGGCAGGCACAGAACAGCATTTACATGGCATTTGGTTGCTGCTGACTGTTGTTCCAAAGGGGACAAAACCTAGGCACTGACTTCCCATATACATCTTTAAAGGCTGACTATGATTACTTTTTAAAAATACCATTGTATCACAATGGATAATATTCTGCCATTTCAGCTTTTAAATCTATTGAATGCAGGACCAGTCGAGATCTAGACCTCCTGTGAGTGATAGGGTCCTTAGTAATAAGGAAATTAGCAGCTGGAGGATAAAGGTGCCAAGGAAAATGAACCAAACAGATCTTTCAACAACACTTGAGAAAATATCATTGAGATTGCTCAATTAAATATGGATATTGTTTAAAATGAATGGGCGGAGGCAGCAACAGGCAGGGAACAGCTGTGCCTGTTGAATCCCATCCCTTTGTTTGAGCAACAGCACAAATCCCCACACATGTGGGATCTATTTTATTATCTTTACCCCCACCCCACATATACTTATCTTTATTTATAGAATCTCTAACAGCATCTCAGATTGTAACCTTGATTTATAATACTGGAAACACTGGCGCCCCATTTCATTTGTGTGGAAGTGAGCTAGGTGGATTGCATAGCTGAACTGTAATGCTGCTGTGAAGAATAGCAGATGTTTAGCTGTTTTCATTTCCACTCCTCAGTGGACAATCAACAAGGTCTGATAACTTCTCTTGCTTGCTGTAGGGTGGCCCAGAAATCTAAGTGGGGGGTCTGGCCAGAGAATAGCACACTATTGGATCAGCAGAATACTTCCATCAGCATTTACATAGGCAATGACAATAGCTAGCTCAGTTACTGGGGCATTGTTTGGAGCTTTTCTTGTATTTCTGATTGCCCTAGGTCTGTTGCCAAACTTTTTTGGGGTTGTTTTGCATATGTGATACTGTCCTCTTTTGGGACTTCCTACAGGAGGTCAGGCACCTTTGTTATCTCTTTTCAGGAACTGAAAGTACACCACACAGACGGATGAGAAACATTTTCCCCCTAGTAAATATTTTCACTAAAACAGAAACACCTTTATATAACTGAATTTCCCATAAACTCTTAATGAGAAACCTCCTACTTTTCAAAAGAAAACAAACAGGCAAGCAAAATCCTCAACCCACCCTTGTGCTCAGCAAGTTCCTCCAGGAAGGAATCTAGCCATGTCTGCAAAAATTGTGTTGTGTAATGCCAAGGAAATGCAAGAAACCGACAAACACTCTCGTTCATCCCTCAGCCAAGCTTTCTTCCCACTCTTTTCCACTTGTTTTAAACTAATACCCGTCTAGTGACTGCAGGGGAGCTTCTCTCTGGGGAAGTCGTAGGCTGCGTGATGCAGGGTCTGTGTCACCCAAGCAATGTCACTGTTTGCACTTGTACAAAGCAGCTCGGCTTCTCTCATTACTCAATTGATCAGATGCATTGGAGCCTCACTGAATTGTAAACCAGTTGAGTCAATTCAATATCAAAGCTGAATCATGATGAATGAGTGTAGATTGATCTAAAATTACCCAACAAGTGTGGCTACTTGAAAGGGTGTTAACTTCACCAATGTCAAGGGAGTTGCTCTTGTTTTATGCCACTATAAACAAGAGCACAGCTAAGCTGTGAGTCATCACCCATTTCTCTTTTGCTGCTTCTAATTTCAGAGCAGATCTACTGACTTTGCTGCTAGATGAGGTTGCAGAGATGCTTTTTGGAGCTTCTTACTAGTTAAACAGGGGTAGACTTTGTTCTTTGTGGGAGAGCAGAGAGAATCAGGGTGTTATGACCTGGGAAAGGTTGAAACGCAAAGGCTCACACAGTATTTTTAGTAGTATTATAAAATAGAGGCATCCCAAACCTAGATTTTATCTCAGCTGGTAACAAGCATTTGAGGGCAGTCATTCTGTGGCCATACTGGGCTCCCCCCCAAAAAAATTGCTTGTCCCAAGCAATTAAAATAGAGGTTCAAGGAAAAAATGATTATGATATTAATCTTGGACCTGAAGAAAGATGACTGAGGGGGATAGTTGCTTTGAACCCCTGAAGTATCTTTGCATTGTCACATGCTCAGAAGGTCTTTCTTGTAGGGACAGCTGTTTTCAAATTCACTCTTCTAACACAAGCATGCACAGGCAGGATGCATCCATTTTCTGAGGCAGGCAATGTAGCAATCTGTCAGCTGAGAAACATCTGAAAAAGGGTGGTTTTCCTCAAAAGGAAAATGGCTAAAGAAAGCATGTGGCTTTCAGAGGAGAAATACTTTGTTATTATTATTATTATTAAAGAATCCTGTCCCCAAAACATTTTTAGTCTGACATTTAGCACTTGAACTGTACCATGTGGTCCAGCATTGTAGCTATTAAAATCACTTGTTTGCCCCTACCAGCCAGCAAAGTAATTCTGTGGCCAAGGTGCTGTGTTCATATCTTCCTTTTCCACCCAAGCTGTCCTCAGCTGTCTGGTCTTGGCTTCCATAAACCACTCATTTCTTTCACCAGGACTGAAAACAAGATGTGGTAGGAGCCATCACAAATTAACAGATCCTGTTTGCCCGGATGGATACCATGACCACAGGAGCTAAAGAGAGTCATGTCTTCCATGCTCACATTGCTTTTGGGTACAGTTTGTCCCGAAGAATGCCATGCTGGCAAAGATCTGCAAACTAGGATGAAACTCTCCCCTGTGTAGGCAGCCAGAATGGGGTACGTGCTTTACCACAGTCTTCTTTGAGCTTTATTTTGACAATGCAGTAATGTACAGCCATTCTGTTGGTCCTCTGAAAATGAGTAAATTCCAGTCTCAGAACTTAACTGGTGTCATATTGTTATGAATCACCACTTAAATATTTTCAGTGCTCCTTGGAAGAAATAGAAAACTCAAGCAAAAGCAGAAAAGCTATATAGGAATTTAGTCTTTACATTGGGTGCCATAAAAATTACTCTAGCTCTGTAAGTCTTGATATAGAATATTCTGACTAGAGTTGCCTCTTTGTTTCTTTCAGGCTACATTTTCCTTAATTTGCAATCAGGCTGAATTGGGCTGATTTGTGTTTCTGTGCTGCAGCCCAGCAATCTAACAAAATAACATATCATGCTAGTAAATATAAAGAGAACTTGTGGACTGCAAGCTCCACTCTGATGTGTGTGCAGGCATCTCTAGATATGCCTGGTCCAGTAGAAATTGGAAAAGATCCTCCTACCACAAGGATGGGTTGTGCTGCTATTGTGCCCAGGCACTTTCTGTGCAAACCTGTTGACCTTGGTGGAGTTATTCCATCCACATGGCAAGAATCCCTAAAACAGAACTTGGAATACGGGAAGTCAGTGGGAAC
This sequence comes from Poecile atricapillus, assembly GCF_030490865.1. Classification (NCBI taxonomy): domain Eukaryota; kingdom Metazoa; phylum Chordata; class Aves; order Passeriformes; family Paridae; genus Poecile; species Poecile atricapillus. The sequence continues at coordinate 23,344,927 of NC_081288.1, read as the reverse complement.
TATGCCACATCCATTGGCTTCAGGAGGAGCAGGGATATTGTTGGCTTAAAATTGCAGTCAGCTTTCAATTTTTATTTCTGGCTTAGGAGGGAAGGACTTAAAGAGGAAAATGGATAGAGAGAAACATTGATTTTAAAAGCTTAAGAGTAACATCATTATGCTTTCTCAGAGTGACAGGAGCACAACACATCTCCAGAAGAATGTAGGCTGAAGTCGAATTGCAAGATTTGTATATTTTTTCTTAGGAAAAATGCTGTGGTGAAAAATGTTAATGATTTTTAAATAATGCTCCATTTTGCAGAGAACAATTTTCCAAGCAGTCTTTGCCTCCAAAGCAATTGCTGACCATTTAATGACATAGTAAGTATGAAATACTGGAAGAAAGTGCATGTGGTAAGGACCATATAATCACAAAGTAAATTCACCAGTATTTTTGCCTTAAAAACCAGCACACGTGTTAAATGATATTTTTGGGTCTACTGTATATAATTACCAAGCACTGTACACTTTGGGAATACATAATTATACATATACTCCTTGCACCAGGAGTATACAATTACTCCCTGAGCATCCCTTGGATGCTATGACTGTCCTGCCTGAAGGGCCAAATATTGGACCCTTAGTGACCAGGACTTTGGGGACTGTCACATAAATAGCCAAGTCAACATCTTACCCTGTTATGGTTTCCTTGAGAATACTTTTGGAGAGGCCAAGACCTGAAAGAAACTACAGGCTGGTTTAGTTACCTCAGCTTTGTCACAAAGATGCTTCATCTGCCTGTGTCTTCCCTTGCCATTGCATTACTGCACTGAACAATGCTGAGCCCACCATCAAAAGGAGCTAGAAAATTTAAAAATAGGTGCAGGAAGAAGAATGACACTGTGGCTGGAAAACATGCCTGACATGCAGACACTTCAGGCATCAACAGGAAGTTCAAAGGGGTGACTGGAGAAAACACTGAGTACAAAGTCAGCTAAAGGCACAACAAAATGGGTGCGGGCAGATTGTATTGATCTATCTGCCTGAGGATTAACTTCTCGGACTTTTCACCTGGGCAGACAACCCATTACCTGGAAGGAGGGTGGTAAAACCACCAGTCATGCAGCTGCTGGAGTCCTAGAGGGAAGAGACAGAGGGCCAGCTCCTGGGCAGAACAACTGAATGAATCTCTCAGGGATGCTGTTTAGTGCTGTGAATGTGATAACCAGGGTCAGTATTTCACATATATATAGTATATATATAGTATAGGGAGAGAAAACCAGAGCTATAGCCAGACATGATATCACATCAGATTTCCAGAGAACACATGGAATGATTAACTGGAATAAAGTATTTTGCCAGAAAATTGCCAGCTCTATAAAATAATTTTCTATTGACTGCGAATCTCTAAGGACCTGTTAAATCCCCTTGGTGAGGAAAAAGAATCCCTTTTATCTGTAAAGAGACAGAACTAGCTGATTTTCATCTGATATCTTTCAGTCTTGGGACTGTTCACCAAACTTTTTTTTCAGCCAAGTTCCCAAAGCACTGAGTGCAAGCATTCTCTTTTTATTTTGGGTTCCCACTTTGAGATGTTTTTCTTCCTATGGTCTGTAGTTGACAAGAAATCACTTGTCATTTGAGGAAAGGAAGAATATCGCTTGAGCAGGTGAATGTAACTACAGGACTCTAAACCCAAGCCACTAACACTCTGCTATCCTTTCCTGTGACTCAGTGATCCTGGAATATCTGAGGCATGTCCTGGCGCCCTCTTATCATTGTCTCACCAAGGACTCGATGCCTGAGTTTGAGAAACCTTTATTAGTCAGAGCTGTGCTGTATTGTTGGAGGTAGATAAGGGCTCCAGGTCACTGCAATTCAATGTATGCCTGGCTTGCTTAATCTGAGGCCCATTATATGAAGGAACAATAATCCTGATTTTCTCTCTCTTCACATTTGTACTTTGTGGTCTAAGGATCTCAGAGCAAATGCTAATTAGTAAAGCTCTCAATTTAAATCTAAAACATACTGTAAGATTTTGAGATTTTGTACTTTGCTTCCACAAGTACAGTCCCACTAGTCCTAACCAAATCCTGCCTTTTCATATTTTTAAAGTTTTCCATATAAATATCACAAACACAAATTATTTTGCCATCAGTTGCCAATGGAAAGCAAGTGAGAGCTGTTTCAGTGTGAAGCATTTTGCCAAGTATCTAAGTAGGTGATTTAGCAAACCTCAGGCTAATGTCAAAGGTCCAGATGGCTCAAACACTTTCAAGGCTACTGCACTTTGCTCTGCCTGACGTCTGCTGTGCCTCAGCTGCAGAGATTTGTTTGGGATAATGCTTGAAAGTATTTCCTTTGATGTTAGATAGCATTAAGTGAGTAAATGAAAAGAAAAAAGAAAAAAAAGAATAATAAAAGGCAGCCCTGAACCTAGAATCCAACATTTCTGAAATATTCAAGATAACAGTCTGTTTTCAGTCTGTCTACAAAAGATTGTTAATATCACATTAGCTCCTTATGCTGATTAATACTCCAGCACCAATATATATTTTATAATAATTTCAAAACCGCAGAACCTAGGGTACAGTTTCCAGCCTTGCTGAGGCACGTTTCCTTGTGTCATTTTCCTTGTCAGAGCCTTGAGTCAAGCCTGATGTGAGCAGGAGCAAACTGAAGTCTACAGTCTTTATTTGTGAAGAAATAAAAATAGCAGTGACACAGGAAATATCTGGAGGCAGTGTGACAAATGGCCCTTGTCAATTTACAGCTACTCACTTTTGGTCCTGTATCACAGCCACTGCATTTCCTTTGCCTAGATGTAAATGACCCAAGGAGATGCCTGGCAGTGGCAAGTTAAGCCCTACATGAATATTTCAGATCTTGTGGGTAGTGACAGGCAGGCAGTGTTGCCTGAGATACATGGTGCAATCCCCCTCGGTGCACCTGAACCCTGAGGCATTAGGGAACAAACAGTGCAGGGAAAACTGGATCTGCCTGCAACTACACCGTGCATCAATAGCGCACGGGAGTGCTGGCAGCTGGATGGGAACCATGGATCAGGAAGAAGAGAGAGAGTTAAGAAAGACTGTGGGTGTTCAGGAGTGCTTCAGAGACGCAGAGTTGTTTTGGCAGAGCAGAGACAGCAGGAGTCTGGACAGCACAGCCAGGTCTGCAAGGTCTGGGGAGCAGGAGGGAGCATCTGCATGCAATGCAGCCCTTTGCAGCTCTTTTTGCCAACTTTTGTTGTTTTTTCTCCCTCTTCTCAAAATAGTTACTTGTTAGAACAAGCTTCTTGCCAGGATGTCGCAATTGAGATGTTTGCTCTTGATCCTGGCTGTGATTCCTGTAGCACAGCTATGCTGGGTAAATCAATGCCCCCCCCCTCCCCCTCAACAAGTGGCAGAAAACACAATCCTGGCTGCATTGAAAATAACAAACTTTGACTCACTTCCTCTTCAGAAACTCTTCAGTATGCCCCATTATGCAATTCTCCAGTCTCCTGGTACCAAGAGAGAACTAATATCCCTTTAATCCCTGAAGAGCAAGCTTCTAGGGGGGACTTCTTCCTGCATGGATCCTTCAGTTGTGGTCATGTTAAAGTGGTGAAGACCTGTGCTGATGAAGGAATGCTCTGCTACTGTCCCTCTTTTGTGTGTGTGTGTGTGCACATGGGATCCAGATCTCCCCTTGTTATTTATTTCACAGCAGACATGAGGCGCTTGGCATTTTAGTTGGAACACCTCAGATCCATAGCTTAGACTCCAGCAGTTCAACCTTTCAGCTTTTCAGGGGTATTGCAGTCTCTAGGAATTATCCCAACACTCTGTCATCAAACCAGCACCTGACGTTAAAAAAAATCTAGGTTATACCTCAGTGAGTAACATGCATTTCTTTAGTGACTATTAGGAGGTGAGCAGGGAAAAAGAAATGGAAAATTGCTTGTATATGAAATATGCAGGAAGAATATTTTCATGAGCCTAGACTACAATCTTGCTGGGTTTCACATCTTTCATTAAGCCCTTCAAACTTCTGAGCTGCAGCAATGAATCCTTTTTAATTTTTTTTTTATTAATGACATCAAGGCAGTATGGCAATTATTTAGGCAAAACTGTCCTGCACGCACACATAAAAACACATGCCTTTTTGGTGATTGGTAGTTGGAAGAAAACATTCAATAGATCAAGGATAAATGTGCAAAAGTAAAAATATCTTTTTAGTCATTGATGTGAATGAAGCTTTACTAAATAAATTACATGTGTGAAAAGAATTTCCACAAATTCAGGTGGTGGCTCAGCAGCTCAGTCTGTAACAGAACTGTTCCTCTGCTGAAAACTCATGCTCATGCGTATGACCAGTACTGTATCTAGGGAAAACCAGGGGAATCACAGCATATTTTTAGCAGAATCACCCCCATTTTACCTGCAATTTCCCACTGAGTACAGCAAAATGCAGGACCTATCCCAAACATGAGGAAATATAGCAATACATCAATTATGTATCATGAGGATGAACACTCAATGCTCATCTCTGAATTCAGTGCACTGTATTGTGACATCTTCTGGTGTATGATTGTGGAGTTTTAGCAAAGCAGAAATACCTTTAGTAGGGACGGAGGACAGTCCTTTTTTAAAAAAACCCAATTTTTATTGCCACCCAGAAAGACGCCACAAATCCACCTACTCACAGGGATCTACTAAAAAGTCCTAATAAAATTCCTAACTGCTTTTGAAATCTGGACTTCTTTGTTTTATTAGAGCCCCCACCACAGACAATGCCCTATCGTCCCAAGCTCTGTTCATACACACCTCTAATCCTCCAGGATTTATAATTTAAATAAGCATATCAGAGATATTAATCTAGATCATCTAAGAGTCTCTTTGAGGGTTTTATTTCAGATTCCAGTCAAAGAGATAAAGAGCTGGGATCTGAAGTCTTCTGTAGTCTGGCATTTCTTCTAAAACTGGGATAGGGTTAGGAAGAACACTTCCCATGAAGGCTGACTATGGGCATCTGTATCTCCTCTCAGATCATGTCAGCTCTGCTGCATGATGAATTCTTATTTGGAGGTCACACACAGCTGGGACTGATGAGGCAGCTGGCAGTGAGATGGGCAGCCTCTCCCTTGTGACTTGTCCAGGGTGCTGGTGGTTTGGAAGCAGCCAATCAAGCTGAATACTCATGTGGAGATGTGTACATGCACGCATAAAATTAGCAAAATGCCTGCCTTGCTGAAGAGGCCAGTTTGCTCAGTCTGCAGAAGCCTGCTCCTAAATCTGGAGGCAGCTGTGGCCTGGCTGACGCTGTGACAGGCTGCCCACATGTGTGTGTGCTCAGCCTGCAGGGAAGGGCCAAAAAGGCAGGTGAACATGCAACATGGCCCACCTGCCTGGGCTTGCTTGGAATGACACACCCAGCTTCTGCACAAAAACGCTGCCTTCAGTCTCTCAGAAAGGTAAAACAACCACAGTTGGAGGTTGCCTTTGGAGAACTTGCTTACTGTGCCTGCTCCCATGGGGAAAACATCAGGTCCCTCAAGATTTAGGAGGCTCCCCATGAATGGGAACGCAACACAAGGTAGAGTGACTGAGCTACAGTGCTGCCCATCCTTCTGCCTCACTCTTTCACAGACCCAGGTGATCCATACAAGTTCCCACCGTGATGCTCTCCAAGGTACAGCCAACATCCATACCTGGGACTGCCCCGCTTCAGGGCTGCTGAGGATCTGCACCTTTTCTGGTGCAATCTCTCACTTGCTAGAGAAATGTGGTTTTGAAGGGGCAGTTTGGTGGCACAGTCACTGCCCAGTTGGAAGGATGCCGTGAAGGATGGACAGCTGAGGCTGCTCTGACCCCACATATCTCAGTGTCTTCAGCAGTGATGTTGAAGGCTGGTAGTAGTCATGTGGAAGGTTGGTAGTGATGGTGTTTGGTAGATCTGAGGAAGACACAAATATGAAAAATCTGCAGTGCATCAGGCTGAGGAATGGAATTTAAAATTATGTCATCACCTTAGGAAAACTGAAAGTAGGATGAAATTCAGTAGAGACACATGCAGGATGTTGTACTTAGGCTTGACAATACAATTCCTTAAATCTTTCATCTTGAAAGAGTGAAAATGGGTCCTGTTCTGCTAAGCCCTGGGAAAACTTCAGCTGGATTTTCATGCTCAGTTTCGTGATCAGTTGGAAGACCAGATCTCTGTACAGAGTTTTTTTATGACTCAGTATAAAACAGAGACTTTGTAAACCAAAAGACAGTAGCTGTTTAGAGATCTGTCATCATTTGCCTCTGGCACAAATATTTCTGCTGGTTTGGTTGACAGCATAAGCTTCTGTTCTGAGAGCAACAGTATTAAACTTTGAATTTCTCCTGGAAGGTGGTGATTAGAAGGTGTGTTGGAGACACCCTTTGAGTGGGAGAAACCATGATGATGCGGTTGTGCTGGGCAATATGTGCAGCATATGCCTTTCTTTCCTCTGGTACTGCTCCAAGTCAATAGTGTTATTACTCCAATAACATCAAGGGACTTAGGCTTGTATGAAACTGGAAATAATGCAGTGCTTAATTAGATGATTTTGATAAGAGGAACCTAGGGTAACGTGTAGCTAGAAAAGATTAATTGCAGCTTCATTTCTCGAGGTAATTCCATGTAGGATTGCCTCTAGTCACAACACAGTTTCACTCTAATGGTGCTGCACATTGTTAAAAGTCAGCAGTCATTTGTTTTGTGCTGAACAGACTACACTATGAAGGAGATAATCCAGTTTGCTGTCATTTTGGCAGCTTGCTAATGACACAGGGCAGCGTAATATTGCACGGGTTCAAAATTCAGCTGCTAAGCTTCAAGATTTATGCTTAGCACATACTGTCATTCTTCAGAAATAGTTTTTCCTTTATCCCAAAACTTTGCTTTAAATTTATTGTCACTTTCCGGCTAATGTCTAAAGGGCAACCAAATGACATTTTTCTTCATGCCTGTTAAATGATCTATAATCAAGTGAGGGCAGGGGGAAAACTCTGGCAATTAACAAGGCCAGAGCCTTTGCAGAAGCAGATAGAAAGGAAAAGAGAACAGATTTGAGCTGACTCAATGAGAAGAGGTTTTAACAAAACATTCATTGCTCTAAATCTATGTCCTTCATCTAGAGGGAAAGAAAGTCTAGTAGTATGGATATTAGCCTAGAACCTGTATAGGGCTAAGAACTGCTTGGGCCATGTTATTCTCTTCCATCCTTCCCCTACTCCACCCCTTTCTTCTATTTCCATGTAATAAGAAGTCAGGCCTGTGGCCCAGCCAGGAGCCAGGCACCCATAGCAGGCAGCACCATTGCCTCAAGTTTAAGGCCAGAGAACAGGGGCAGATGAAACTTTACAAAGGTGAACTTCGGTAGTATCCTATGAATATCCTGGCCCTCTGCTCTTTGGCACTTAGGGGGTGTTGCGCAGCTCTGCCCTTTGAACACAGCCTGGTGTCCTTCCCAGGGCACAGGGAACCACGGGGAGTTTGTGCTGGGGCATCTGCAGCTCTTGCTGGCGTGGTGTCTGTGGACACAGTAAAGCTTGTCTCCTGGTTCTGGTTTGCATGAGCTTGTATCTTCTGAATTTTACTTTGATTATCAGGAAGGAAAAGGGAAAATCTGTTGAAAATGAATAGCTCACTGGCATTTCTGCCATACATCATCAAGATTGCTCTGCACTGTATTGAATTTTCCTAGGCCATTTTTGCCATAGGTTTTGTTTTTCAGTGTATTTCATGCTTAGAAATAGTTTCAGGTTTACAGACCACAACGAACCCTTATGGGAATCCTGCGGTTTGTTTGGTGGCCTGTTGGGTTTGGTTTGGTTGCTTAGCTGGACTTGGTTCATTGTTCATTTGGAGGTCCCCAAGGAGTAGAGGGCAATGGGTTCTTCTGCTTCCTTCTATTCATAAAGGGTGGGAACTCAGGCACCCTCTGACAGTGCAGGCTTTATAAGGGCAGGTAGGCAGAAAGATCAGCCTGTGGAGAGCATTCAAACTGGATACAAAAAGCCTGACCTTCATGTCCTGAAGCCAAGGGAGTCTGAAGAGTGAATCAAAGAAGACAGGAGGAACTGACAGTAGGCGATTGATAGGCAAAGACTATGATCTCAGCAACTGCATTTTGAAGGGAGGCCTTCAGGGGGAAAAAAAAAAAAAAAAGAAAAGAAAAAAAAAGGGGAAAATAAAAGAAGAAAGAAAGAAAGAAAGAAAATGAGATCAAGCATTAAAGTTTTACCAAAAAAGGTTGACCTTTACTGATGTTAACTGCTATGAATAATATCAGTTTGTACCAGCAGAGGAATTGAGCCTGAATTTATTTTTCTTATAGACTTCCCTACTAGGTTAATTCACTTGTGAATGAGATAAAAGTAGGAGGAAGCTGAATGCTGATATTGCTAACAGCAAAGTTCAGCTCTCAGGCCAGACTTTCATACAAAACAACTGTGATCTCATACTTTTGTGCCTTATGAAAAAGATTGAATTAAAGTCAAACCTGCTCTGTGCTGCACTGAATGGCATTTATAGCAGTGGGAGGCATAGCAGGACATTCATTCTGTCACCCTTCTCCCCTCTCCCCATTCACTAAAACACAGCCAGTGGAAAAGGTGTAATATTGGCTGAGAGCTGGGCTGTTTACCTGGACATGAGTGGGTTGGCATACTGACTCCACAGCCAGCAGTGATGAGGAGAAGCTGAAGTGTTCGAGGCCAGGTTAGATGGGGCTCTGAGCGACTTGATCTGGTGTCCCTGCCCATGGCAGGGGGTTGGAACTAGATGATCTTAAGGTCCTTTCCAACCTAAACCATTCTATGATTCTGCAATGATTCTATGATTACAAAGAAAATACTTGAGTGACACCATTAAATGGAGCTCAGCAGAGTTAGGTTCTCAGCTCAGGACAGGTAGTCAACAAGTTAAATCATGTCCTTTCAAATGTTGCAGTCAAAATGAAGAAAAACACCAATAGGTTGTCTTAGAATGAGGAGAGGGAAAGAGAAGAAAAAGGAAGCATATTTTTAATGGTTGGAAGGTTCTTTAGATACAAAGGGTCACCCTGGATAAGACAATACAGAGTAGGCAGAAACAGCAGCATTTCTGAAGGGCTCAGGAATAAGTAAGGAAGGAAAGCTGAGCTAAATATGACTCATTCCAAGGACCTGAATGAGAAAAAGGATGGGATATTCAGCAGTTTCCCATGAGGAAGTACCTCTAAAAAGAAATCCTACCTTTCAAAGAAAAAAATGTAAGAGAAAAAAAAAAACACCAGAAGAATTTATTGAGATTTTGTATAATTTATACATGTCTTTTGCATTTTTCTCATCCTTAGAAAATTCCTTAAGAAATTAGTGGATCATTATTGTAGGCGGGGGCTTTCATCACCGTCTTGAGCAAGCAAAAATGTTCATGTTAATCTCATGCCTTTGGATCATGTAAAGGACTGTGTGTGTCATCACAATGGCTGCATTTGCACAATGCCTTAAGACACTGCTGCTGATGCCTGTGGAAAGTACAAAGCAGTCCCCGGAAGGCACTGTGCCCCATTGTCCCATTTGCCTTTTTTTCCACTCTTTATCAGCTGGTGATAGAGATAAATATTTGTTTTTCTCCTGACATTTTTGGTTCCAGATTTATATAGGATGTGAGTGAGAAGTATTTCCATCAACACTTAGATTTACAACGTCTTGAATTCCTATGCTGAGAGAGCATAAGCATTCTGAATTCAGCCCTATTTTAAAGAACTATTTTGTTTTTTTGTTTAGTTTACTGTTGTTATTGGTTTTCTTTGGGATTTTATTTAATTTCTCTCTCTGGAGAAAGTAAATTAACAGTATGACATCATGGTTTGACATACCCATATCTTTTTGAAAAGATATATGCAGAATAAGGAAAGATCATCTTAATTGTTCACCCATTAAGACAAAAAAAATCACCTTTGTTTCATGCGATATGGGATGTATGGACATCCTTTCTTTTGCTATCTTCTTAGTCTCCTCTGCCATTTCCATCTGGAAATTAAAAATCTATATATTCTGTAGGAAATAAGACTCAAAAAATTTACTGTGCTTCTTCACATTACCCTTTCCCCTGCCTCTGTACACCAGCTTGCTCTTAATTCTCTACTGCTGATCAAGAGAAAAATGGGTGCACTTCAGGTGAGTATGCAGGATACAATCCCCCACAGTGTGTGGGGAAAACCCTGCAAGAGAGAAGGCAGTGAGTCTCTGAGGTTTCACGTGCTGTGGTTTTCCTGGGTGGTCTTTCTGATGAGAGGTGATAGGTATATTGGGGAATTTTGAAGCTGCAATGGTGGCTCACTCTTGGAGCTCCTCTTCCTCACTAGGATGTGGTAAAATTAGTCCTAATCAAGCCAAGTCCCATGTTCCAAGAGCAGCTCTTGTTTCTGGTGCCTGTTCTTGCTGAACAACATAGCTATACATTCCACCTTGCAGCACTGCTCTGTATCACATTTACAGGGCTACTTTATCATGCTCATCCTGTTGTTTCTAGATAAGTAATTCCACTCTCCACTGAGTGTTAAGCCCTTGCAAATATTTATGCACACCTCTCCTCATACCATCACTCAGTCGGTGCCTTCAAACTTTCCTCTCAATCCCTTCACATTTCTGGTAATTGCAGCTATTTTTTTCCTGTGCTCAGTACTTTTCAGTCAACAAGCCAATGTATATGTTTCTCTTTAAACTTCTTATAGACCTACCCCATAGGCTACCCCTTTTTTCAGGGAGCAGGGAACCGCTGTTGTGACTGTGATGGTGATGTCCCTGCTCCTCTGTGACCAGAAGAGGTGCAGGTATTCCCAAACTGCACATCTTGGGGTTTTGAGTCCTGTGGTGCTCAACTGCTATTGGTAAACCCACAGTCTCCTGCAATGCTCCTGTGTGTGAAATTATTTCCTCCCTGCATCTCCACCATACATTAAGTTGTAATGAGAGAAAGTAAGTTGCTCGCTGTTCTGGTTCATATGTATTTGGAGCCTTAATTAGAACACCACAAAAATCAAAGAAGACAAATGAATCTAACTCTAAGACATTATTTAATCACATAAATGTATTTTCAAATTTAGACAGAACTCTTGATAGCAGAGCCACTTCAAGCAACCCACACCGGTAATATTATTTACTAAGGAGCCATGCACACACCAGCACCTGCATCCATCAAAACTAAGGGTACTCTAAATCATCCAGTGCCAAAATTTTAATGCAAACAACCGGGAAAAATATAAAGAACAAAGAAAATAACATGCCAGTCCTGGGGCTTTTCTCTCTAATCTTTGGAAGAGCCTTAGGGTAGACACATCAGATATTTTCTTTGTTCTTCCTTCTGTACACTGTTTGCATTACAATTTGGCATAATTATTTAAGAAGCCCTGAGTTGTGTTGGATGTGGGTGGTGGATTCACGGCCTGGAGACTGTGGTGTTGTTGTTGTATATTACTGTCTAACTCTCAGGAGGCTGAGCTTACTGTACTCCATCTGCAATTAATTTATCACTTTGCATGTGTGTTTTTATATGGTGTACATATTATGTCTAATACAGCTATTAAGCAATGCAATTCTATTTTTCCCTCTTATTGTTGTAGACAGTAAATGTCTGCCCAGCCTTCTCCATTTCTGATCACCTGAAAGACGACAGAGTGGGGTTTGTGCCAGGTGGTTGAGCAAACAGTAATGCAAATTTTCTTCTCATGGTTACTGTTCTCAAGCTACAATGGCATAACTACAAACAGATAGCAAGACATTGCAGGAACACAGCAAGATCTGCAGTTTATAGGTTTACGTGGGTATTCAGGCAGTTCATACAAGTTTTCCATTGCTAAGGATTTGTTTCAAAAAGCTATCTAGAATCTGTGATATTTGCTTTTAATGAACATGATAGGAGAGACATTGAACACATTGAGTCAATAAAATTGGGCTGCAATAACTAAAAGAAAGATATGATCCATATTAGCTGCAGGCTGTACCATTGGCACATGATCCAAAAAAGCTGAAATAGTTGCATTCTTCTAAGATTCAAGTATGCTTTGAGGTGAAAATACCATTTAGCAAGCACATATATCAACAATTCGTTTTGTGGCCCTCTTTCTTAGTACCAGAGACTGTAGGCCAAATTCAAGACTGATGTCTGCTCCCTGGCTTCAGTGAGATTTTATCTGAGCTAGAATTTGGTGTCTTCAACAAGAAACAAGCTCCTGCAGTGAAACACACGGCAAATATTAAGGGCAGTGCTGGAATATATGTAGGTAGAGAAATTGCTACTGGGGAAACTTTACACTCTAAGTGTAACTGGACACTAAACAGGAAGAGAAACTAATCATTGAAAGCATTGGTAATTCTCTCCTTAACTGCCAGGACAATCGATTTGGTAAACTGATCCTTTGGCAGCACGGCATGCAAGCCCCATCACTTTACAGAATAGATATTGACTGGATTCAGTCTCACCTGTTAGGAAATGTTCTGAGCTGCACAGCAAATAGAGCAAACGGTAGTTTTTTACAGTATTGTCTGCTTAATAAGGAAACTCTGGGAAAAGCAGAGTTTTTGTTTTTTCTGACTTGTTCCTAAACTCTTGCACTGGTTTGGTTCATCATCATACTCTACTGAGTAGGTGTGTGGAGGACAGCAGAGCTGATTCCTTTCTGCTAAACTCAAAACTACAAAACACAGGGTCTGGACACAGAAACTGAAAGTCAAACCAGCCACTCACTTGGGGCCACCTTTTCCCTTGCAGATGGAGGGACTGGTAATAACCTTGGCCTGGAGAAGGCTGTGTAGAATGAAGGATCACATAATGCCCAGCTGCAGGGAAACCTGCAGCTGGTTTCTGCTATTTTGGGGCAGGTAGGGAATGAGTAGACAGCAGATTCCAGGCAAGTTGTGTCATGGCACTAAAAAAACATGAGAGAAAGCTCTGCTGCTTCAGTTTTATCTTCATCCTCCCTGCAAAGCAGATAGTTCTGAATCATACTTATTCCAGAAACTAGACAGAAGACCTACTGATAGAGAATCATGTCTTTTATATGAGTTCTTTGATGTAGGAAAGCAAGAAGTCTTCAAGACATAAGCTGTGAATATTTTCTGTGGTAGTGCTATGGTAATAACATGGTTTTTAAATTGAGAGGTGTAGAGTCAAGCCCTCAATGATGCAATAAAAAAAGTCATGTGGCAGCACAATACCTCTAAGGGTAATTGCTTGGCCATTTCTGCAGTGTAAGCAGAGTATACAGACATGAATGAAATTGTACTAAAGTGTGAAAATCAAATCCTCTTATTTATGAATAACTAGATAAGCCCAACCCTCACTGAAAATTTCTGTGTAATTTGATCATTATGTCAATGGCTGTAATTGAGAGGCACAAAAGAGTATTAGAGAGGATAAATAGAGTTGTTACATGTCACGGGTCTGATTTTCATTACATTTGTAAGGTGTAGTGGTGTAAGTTTCTGCTTACCTTCTAATTTATGAGGATGTGGGTCAAAGCCATTTGCTACAGCTCAGAGTAAAGCCAGGAGATACATTCTTTACCTATTATGACTAATGTGACATCTGTAAAGAGTTAAATAAAGAGCATCTCTCCTCCATGTGTTTTTAAAGCACCCTTCTTCTACTGTGATGTGAAATAAATTCCAAGTTAAAGGGTCATTATAACACTAAAACTAACAAAGCAAGGACAACCTCACACGTGTGTCTGAAACCTAAGGAGCTTCCAGAAGAGCTCTAATGTCTGAGCCAGAGTATGTGGAAGAAGTCAAAGAGAAATGGAAATTGTGTGCTTGATTCTTTACTCGATTGTACTAGTAGGAAAGATGAAATATCTGATTTGATGATTAATGAGTAGACAGTGACAATGTGTTCTTTTAAATAAAAATGTTGCTGACCAGTTGATCAGCAAAGCTATGATACAACCCTAAAAACTCAGTAAGAAAGAAGATGCACTGTGTGAGAAAGGTATTGCACCACAAGATTATGAAATCTGCTCACCTAGGTCGAGCTTCAGGTTCTGCCACTGGCCTAGCCTGTCATCTCAAATCATCAAGTATAAGAGGGTTCAAATAAGTGATCATTATTTTGCGTCTTACTGTCAAAGCCCTAAGCCTGACTTTTTGCCTGTCCTTGAAACTCCAGTTGAACATGAATATTTTTCAGCTGGGCAGAACATTTGAAAATCAGGACCAAAGTAGTTTGATCCTGAAAAATTAGAAGGCACTTATGACTCACTTATGCACATCACAGACCTACTTCAAGGCTTAACCAGAGATATGTTTTAGATTGTGGGTTGGAAAATAATTCACACAATGAATGGCAGGTTTATTATTCTCCTGGTGCCCAGTCTTTTTTTTCCACACATAAAGAATTTTAGTTTAAATTGTGGATTATTAGCCATTTTTGATGTTTTAAGGAGTGGTCCAAGCAATCATAGGATTATACCAACACATGATGTCCTAGGAACATTTGAAGAAATACAATGAGATTTGAACAAGAAATTGGCCCTGATGCAAAACAAATAGCAAGACAAAACATTACCTCAAAAATTGAGATACCGGCTGTGACTTGTGTTAAGCAGGGCCTTTACTGCCTTGTGACCCAGGTGAAATGTAACCCCCTGGTGCATATGTCCCAGAAAGAAGAGTTTTATGAAGAGTTGGCTTCTGGCATCAATTTACAGCTGATGCTTACCCAGTGCTCACGAAACATTGTTGATGTTTAGAAGCATGCCTACCTGAGATGTTCATATTAATCAGAAGGAAAAGCATATTCAGAAAGTTAAACATCAGATGCAAGAGCAACCTTGTTATGCCCATTACTGCATGGAGAAACATGAATCACCATTAATGAAGCCACTTATCCCTTGTTAAAACTATTCACACCCCAGGGACTCCTGTTTTGCTTAACTCTGACTGCTCAGATGAGGTTTGGGTGAGTTGGGTCACAGTTAGGGGAGGATGTGATTGTTCTGTTCTTGAGCATCTCTCCCACTGCTGCAGCCAGAGTTGTGCTTCCCTTTTGGATCATTGGATCACCATTTAGATCACTGTCCGCCCTTGCTTATTCTGTATTTTCCTTTCTGATAAAAATTAACTGTCAAAAATATCTAGTCTATAGATTATAACAGAAGTTTCTCTTGTATTGCAAATGAAGATTTGTATCCATGTGTGCTGGTTTCAAAGGGGTCAAGCTGTTTTCCTTCACAGTGGCTGTTGTGGGGCTATATTTTTAAGCAAGGGGCTGTGTGGCACCTGGCTGCTGGCTGGAGTTAAACCACAACACCATGCAACTCCTCTTGGGTGATTGATTTATTTTAAAGAGGCATTACTTTGAAACTCTGTGCTGCCAAAAATGCTCAGCACTTTTGTCATCCATAGCAGCAATGATGCTAAAGTTAGCATAAAATAAATAGCATAAAATAGCATGTGTAGTAGTATTTGAGAAATCTGACATCAAATTCTAAAGGATTTTTTTCCTCTTTCTTACTTCTCCAAATTTTCCTCTGACATTTCCAGTTCTCTTCTGTTCCTTATTCCTCTAAGATTTTTCCTCAGGGAAAAATGTCACGGTGAAAAATTTCCTCAGGGAACCATGTCACAGTGGTTTCATTGTTAACTCTGCTTATGATTCTGGA
This sequence comes from Poecile atricapillus, assembly GCF_030490865.1. Taxonomy (NCBI): domain Eukaryota; kingdom Metazoa; phylum Chordata; class Aves; order Passeriformes; family Paridae; genus Poecile; species Poecile atricapillus. The sequence goes on along the minus strand of NC_081288.1, from coordinate 23,329,287 downwards.
TTTACTCAGAAGTTATTGATTTTAAAGCTTGTAAATTTTTTTCTTCTGGCTAACAACATCCACTATATGGAATATAACAGGAATAAAACCTGTAATGGGGGACATTGGAAGGACAGACCTCTTCTGCCTTGTCTCCAGTACTTACTACATCAGTTGGAGTTGTGCACAGGCTCAAATCTTTGCTTCAGTACAGCTCCCAGGAGATGTCAGGACCCACATAGTCAATATGTATCAGTTATTGAGACAGGCTGTGAAAATTTGGTATTCCCAAACTGGGTAGAAACGCAGAGCCAGGTGAGGTTAATCTTTGAAAAGTCCTTATTAGCAACCTTTATGTTTTTACAACTTCAACATGGAAGCCCACAGAAAAAGTTCAGTCCTGCAGAGGATCTTAAATCTTTTCATGCTGACAGTGATGAACATGAACAGATTATCCCTAGCCCTAATGCTGAGTGATTTCACCAACCTAGTGGGAAAGATCCTTCTCTTAATTACACAGGAACAAGTAGGGAATTGCTGTAGTGACGTGAATGGAGTTATTTTGGATAGACACCAATACAGGAGAGAACACAATCTGGCGCCTTGAATGCTGCCAACAAAAGCTCAGTTGTATTATCCCGTGATTTGACTGTGGCAGGCAGTCTCACTGAACTGATGTCTGACCTAGCTCCCACGGAAGTCAATGTGAGCCTTTGCACTGATTAAAATGCTTTTCAGGAGACCCTCTCGGCAGCTGGATCAGATTTCGGATGAAGGGCTCCCTCATTGACTTTGATTGAAGCTCAGATCCTCGATGGCGCTGACCTAAATGTCATCTTATCTCAAGACTGGCCCAGCTTTGGCTGGGGGGGTCGGATCAGGCGACCTTCTGAAGGCTTTTCAGGTATGAAATATTCTCTGTGACTTGGTAGTGAATAGGGCTGTGGAAGACACAGCAGTGCTCTTGTCCATCAGCCCAACCTGTGCTTTCAGTGGAAGAAAGACTCCCACACAAGAGTCCTTGGGAATGTCAGGCATTATTTATCCGCTGTATTAGCATACCTCTGCTCATTACCTTACAATGCTCTCATCGTGTTACAACACAGATGAGGACAAGTCACAAACCCCGGAGATTTATCTTCTCTAAAGGAATGTTTCCAAGACTTCAGCCCAGTAAACACTGGAGTTTAGCTGGGATTTAGAAAGAATGTATTTTCCTATTTGATTTGCAAGGTTTTTGTTTCCTGCCTCAGATTTCCAGAATTTTGGGTGATAGGGTTTCGTTAAAATAATTCAAACTCCCAAGAAAAGTCAGGCACATTTAATTTTTCATGCAGAAAATATCTCAGATGACACAGTTTTAGAGCTATGTGCCAGTGAGACCAGACTGCTAAAAAAAAATAGTTTCCACAGGATCCATCCAATCACTGAGGTTTGTGCCCAGCAAAATTTGCTTTAAGTATTCACTTTTAGGGCACCTGGGCTTTGCAGTTTGTTTCCCTCTTCCATCCTAATACGAGTTTTTGCACATTGAAAAAAGCTATGTTTTTTTCCCTCTGGAACTTTGGATCAAGGATGGGGATATGGTAGAAAGATTAAATAAGTGTGTGAAAATGAGTATCTATTAAAAATCAGAAGGGAAACAAAAACAGAGTCTCTCTAGACCTGACCTTTCAGCCAGATTCCTCTGTACATCTTGGATTATGGAAAGACTGATGATCTGTCTGACTGACCACTGAAACATATTCTTCTTCCTTACTGCTTTTGACCTGAAGAACAGCTTATGAATTGTTAACAATGTTCCCTCCACTAGAGAGATCACACACTCATAAAAGGCAGGCTTGTCCCTGTACCCAGTCCCTCTCCTTTCTCACAAGATTCAATGTCCCTGTCCTAATTTGGATAGGTTTTCTGTAAAATCATATTGCAGTTTGGAGAATGCAGTTCTCTGACATTGAAGAGATCACTTTAGGGTAATCTTCTACCTTTCCTCTTGAAACTCCAAGCCCACAAACTACACATCTAGAAAGAAAAAAAATGTTCCAGGCCACTCCTGATTACCTATAGAGTTGACTAAATTAAAAAATAACGGACTTAAAGCTGTTGTTATATAAGTGGAGTATGAGATATTCATAATTAATGGTGAACAAGTCCAAAATTTACCATAATTGTCACCTTCTTACTAAAGATGACATGTGGCCAAAACCACAAACATTTTGGAAGTCAGTTTGGTACCACACTAAGACAAGCATATAGCATGCAGGTCCCATGAGATTTCATACGATTATGCTTTTAAACTGGCAGTGTTCTGCGCCTTAGTTGCAGTCAGAAAATCCAGGGCATGAGATTACTATAATTTTGTAGAGTAAAATCTTGGGCAAAATTGTATTTAATCTGATAGGGCCCACTACTGAAATCCTTACATGGTGAAATGACTCATTGACGTCACTGGAGTTCTGCCCAAATAAGAACTCAGACTAAGGCTGGGAGGGATTATCTATGTTCTTCTCTACTTACTTATTAAGTAAATCCCATGTAGACTCTAATGAATGTAAAATGGCCTAAATGGAAATATGGGTCTTATATAAAGTTAAAAAGGATTTACTAGATTTATTGCAGATATCTTAATTTAGGTTACCTTTTACTTTTTTTCCCTCATAAAAGGACTCTACAGAAGAACAGGAACAAGAGCACCTGTAATTGGCACGTTACAGAAAAACTCTCAAGAACTGTGATTTTTAAAACTCTCAAAAACTGTGATTTTTCAACATTTTTTATTGATATGGAGAACTCAAGACAAGACTTCCAAGGGAAGTACAGACCTCCTAAGGTACTGTCAAGTTGAAAGATTTTTCTTCATTGTTTTTCATGTGCCTTTTGAAAGTAGCCTACCCACTGACCCTGTATTTAAAATCAGTGCTGTAAGAGGCTGACTTTTTCCAAAGAGGCATGAGCTGCAGCTACTTGGGTTGGTCCCCATAAGCAAAGACAAACATTTGAGGGGGAAGCATTTGGATCCAGTGCAATCACAAGCCAACTCTGGGGCCTTGTGTACAACCTTCTTGCTCTATAATTCTCTAGTAGGAATTGTCCTGATGGACAAGAATCAGGATTCAGCCCTGGCACCTATCCTTCCTTCCCAATTGATCTCAAACTGAAGAACATGAACAGCAGGAGAACACATTTCTGGGGAAGAGAACTCTCCTGATTTCCCCTTCAGCACTACCAATTACCCTGCAATTTGCTAGCAGCCAAAGGAGAGTAAGATTTCTGATTTCCCAGGCATGATGGTTTTTTTTCATAGACAGTTTCCAGCCATCCTGAAGGAGATGATGAAAGTCAAAAGAATACTTTGTAGTCTGCACCATGGCATATGCCCATGCTAGATTATATCTGGGATGCTTGAATTCATGAGGAATCCTGGCCCCACTTATCCTGGAAAATGGTCTTTTACTTCCCTAGGTCATGTTCCTAAGATTATTCTGGGCTGGTAGATGCTTCAGTATTCATCCTGACAGGTGTCAGAACCACTGACACTGGCTGTCCCCTGACAGCTGTGTGTCATTCTACCTTGACAAGACTTTTCTTCATCTTCAAACAAACAAACAAACAGCACCAAAAAGTCATGGAACTACCAGAAGCACTCAATGGCAACTGTAGCAGCATTAAATTCACTGCCTGTTTTCCAGTGCCACAGGACTTCCCATTCCACAGCAAATCAATGCTGAGGGCTGCTCAATGTTCTCTGGTGCCCTCACAGCTCAGGACACCCTCTGATCCTTCTGACAGGCTGTTTCTGCTGCATCCTTGGTGCATGAAGGTGCTGAGCACCTTCTCCTGTTGATGGTATCAAGGGGAACACCTGGAAATTGGATAGAGGTAGAAGGGAAATGGATAACACTCGAACCTCCCCTTTCCAAAATTAACACTTTGATTAATTACATTGACATTCAACTAAAAAAGGGGGATTAACAGGTATTAGAGCAGGCCAATAAAGAGTTACACTTTGTTGGTGAATACTTTTTTGTATCTCTCATCTTTATGATGTCCCATCTTGTTTGGGAAAACTTTTTCCTGAGTCTCTCAAACAAACTCATAAATGGGAGATTAAGCTGAAGTATTATCCCATTCAATGGCAAAGTAGTTTTTCATATTCTTCCCTAGTACTACAGCTCTGTTTTTGAAGGCAGAGAACTTAGCTAACCTTGCTATGTCCCAGCAATTACAGAGACTTTGTTTGTTGTGTCATGAAAATGAACAACACGTTTTCAATGTTAAACATTTATCCAAAGGTTCAGCATGACTGCTTAAAACTTAAGTAAATCAATCACTGTAGGTTAACCTTTGCTCGTGACACTATTCTTTCTTTCTGAAAGCACTGTAGCTATCAGATCTCACAAGTTACATGGTTTTTCAACATGCCACTGTCAGGAGAAATACTTACTGGAGAAATCTGACACAGCAAATGTTTTTCCACCCAATGCTCTGTGGAGTTCAGTAAGTGTATGGGTTGCTGTGCTGTATTTTAAGGACATTAAAGATACAGTTTCAGCTACAGCTCATCTGGAAAAATACCATAAATGTGAAACAATTGAGAGTTTAGAAGACATTAATGTTCCCTGGCACATGCATATCAGTGCAGTTCAATTACACAGTTAAAAGCACACTTTCTGTCTAAATTGGTTCTGTGGAACAGATCCTAACATGTCATACCAAGGTGTTTGCATTACAAAGGCTAATTGTGATGGAGTTTAGCCAAAGGAGATGAGAATAGGAAGGCACAAGAAAACATTTTCAAGGAATTAAGGCTGTAGCAAACAGTAGCTGCTCTCTGCTCTGACAGAGCAAATATTTTTGTACCTGCAAAGCTTGGTAAAATGGGTGAGCAGAAACGTTACCCAGCTTAACTCCAGACCAAAATGGAAATCTGAGAAGAGCAAGGTGTCCTGCTTACTGCAAGGCAGCATTTTTTGTTTGAGTTAATTCCCTCTGCTAGTCAGTACAGATGGCTTTTTCACTCTGCTGATACACCTGACACAGGTGACGACACTACACAAACTCAAGGCAGGAAAAACACACAGATTGAGAACAGAAGTGGAGTTCTTTCAGTGATGGAAGGCTATTTTTAGGGTAGAGTAGATGATACAGCAGAGGTGGACAAGGTAGGATCCTTTTCACCACATATGGCTGAGACAGCTAATGATTGTTCCAGAGGGACTCAAAGAATCTTCTCACTTCCATGGAAATTCCATATTTTTCCTTCTGTAAAATGTTAGAGCACTTTTAGTTTGGATGAGAACCAACTGTGACAAGAGCTGGTACTGTAGAAAACATACCTTATGTGTCCTGCCTACCTTTTGGAGGTAGTTTTCTTTTGACTGAATGTCTCCGTTCTTCTTTGTCCTACAGAGATTTTCAGTGACAGACAGACAAAATCTCAGCAGTGTTTAAGCCATGTACAACCATGGGATCTGCTTTCTGTATCTCTGCTGAACTGGACTGTAAGCATACTCTGTGGGCTTACAGTGACTTCCTTCCTCAATCACTGAGGATCCCTGAAGCCCCAGTGAAATCTTGCTGCTCTCCCCATATGGCAGCTGTTGTCTTTCCTTACTCTGCCAGATGCAAGAGTCTCATTTAGGGGTGCTGTTCTCTAACACAGGAGGTTCTCTAACACCTTGCTTCTGTATGCAGCAGGTATCTGGAGATCCTTTCTCTTGTGTGTGTCAGGGCTGCTGCTATGCTTTACTTCCTCCTTCAGGTGTGCCCTTGCAGGTTTCTAGGGATGATTCAGCCATTTCATTGCAACGTGTAACTAGGCCTGACCAGGCTTAAATATATGGCCTGAAGATGGAGAGATACCTAAGGAGTTTATAGGCTCACTAGTGTGTCTTACTCTGTGTTACCAATTGCATGAGGCCATTCTCTCCAACCTCAGTGTAGAGATCCCATTTCCAGGGCAAGCCATGTGTGTTAAAGTTATATGGACTCATAAAGAGACTGGCCACTTCGTCACAGCCTCTCTAAAACACTATCATCAGGCATAAAAAGTGCCATAATCTACTTCCACATTATTTACAAACCCTGCAATTGGTGGGTTTCCATGCCAATGCAGAGCACAGTCCATGTCTCCTCACAGCTTTATCTGGAACTTTATTTCCTTCATGTCTGGAGGCCCTTTGATTTAGGCAAAACTCAACTTTTTTTACTAAGTGAAAACACAGTAAAACCTTTCAAATCCCAAGAAATTCCAGCCTGGTACTGGAGAACATGCAAGAGGATATATGAAGCATGTCCAACCTGAAACTTAGGTGATGTTAGGGATGTAAATGGGAGCCAGAAAACCCTGTGAGATTAGTTTCCTTAAGTATAATGAATTAAAAAGGCAACCTTTACAGGAAGGTTCAGAGTGAGCACCTAACTTAGCTGCTTTGCATCTCTCCACGGTGAAAGCTGTCTCTCTGCTAACTAGAGGAGAAAGCTGGGGTGATTAGACTCACTGAGACAAAGACATCTGTTGTAAATCCCATTTCTCCCTGACCTGCAGGCTCCCACAAACTCAAAATCTGCAGTGCGGTGGTGGTCTGCCAGGACTGGTAGGCATCTGCTTATTGCTCAGGTAAGGCTCCCAAGATGGGAACAGGGCAATATGTTTTGCTTTCTACCTTCTGTGTCTCTCTGCCATGCAACCCACTCTGTGGGGGTGTCAAGTGCAATGTCCAGAGGACTAAACCTGACTGATCTCATACAAATTACATCTTGGATGGTAGGAAGTTTGAATGACAGACAAGCTATAAATAAATCTGCTGAAAAAACATGTAGGTGGGTAAGATACTAGTTTCCTTGCAGTTACTACTGGGATGCCCTGGTTCTGGATGTTGGCATCCCCACAACCCAGCAACAATTTCTGCCCACTCAAGGCCATGATGGAAAATCACCGAGTTCTGCCACTGGACTTTCCTTTTTCTCCATCTCTAAGTAATATTCACCAAACCCATGCTGATGCAAAACCACTATGGCTGTGGTAATCTTCTGGTTAAAGAGCTAAGTGATTTCCTCCATTTTTTGAGGTAAACCACTAACCCATGTCAATTATGTACAGTGTTACTGGTTTGAGCCTCACCCTAGAAAAGCCTTATCCAGCAATCAGAGAGGTGTTAATATACATTGTGCCTTCCACTAGTAATGGCAAAATGGGCTGTGGTGGGTGACATGCCTGTCACCTCTCCCTGCTTGCTCTGTGGGCACACAACTGCCTGCAGCCTGGGGCACAGACACAGCCCCTTCAGTGAGTGCCTTGCATGGACAAATCCAGCAATTCCTTTGAAAATTGCCACTGCAGGAAAGGGATTGGCCTTGAAGGTACTACTTTACTTCAGTGAGAAAAGGATGTTTTAGACTCATCCCTTCGAAATGAAAACTGCAAACAAATGATTGTTTTTTCCAGCCATGCAGCAAAGTCCTATTTGAAGTAATTTAGCCCTGAGGCAGAACATATAAAAGATACACCCCAGTTAAAACCAGCTGCAGCTTGCTGAGAAAAAAAAACACTCCAGCAGCTCTGGATCCCTGCTGCAGAGTGACTCACTAACAATGTTCATCCTTCATTATGATGCAGGTTTGGTTCATTCATTGCCTAACTATTATGTCACTAATTAGAGACCCTTAACTGACTAGGACAGGAAATGTTCACAACAGCTTGGTGGGGTGAGAGGAGTGATAAACAGGTCAGAGACTAGATGTGACCTAGCTTTAGAAAGGCGGGAGAGTTGGGAAAATCAGGATCAAAAACGTCTTGTCTGGGGGTCTCTTCCCCAGCTGCCACAAAAAGAAACATGTTTTTCTTTCTAGGCTGTGGGCTGCAGAGGCAATGCTTTGCCATAGTTGGCTTATTCTGCTCTTATTGCTAATATGGGCAGGGAAACAGAAGTAGGCAAACAACTGCACCCTTTTAGAGACGATTAATTCTCATAAAGAAAGCAACAATCAGAACTAATATCAATGCCCTCTATGGGAAGAGTGACAATGGTCTATGTTGGATAATTTGAGCACAGCAAAAGAACAGGAAAATCTGTTCTTTGACAAGATAACACTTTATTAGTCTATTGTAAATATGTGTGGTCTCAGCCCTCAGCAGACATGAGATCTCCTAGCGTTCTTCTAGGCAAAGAAAGCTAAGTGCCCTGTACATTGTATGTTCTCTGCTTCTTGCTCACTCCAAAATGAGTGTGGACCTAACAACCCTAAAAAAATGGCTAAAAAAGCCCATCATGGATGTCCATAGCATCTAAATTTATGAAAGCTGCTAGGTGAAATAGTCTAAGCTACTCACATGGAAACACCCATGAGAAGAAGGCAGTTCAGCTTGGAAGCAGACTGCCTGAAAGTGTGAATTTGAGGAAGCTGAAAAAGCAGGCATCAGAATGTCAGTCCTTCATGTTTGCAATTAGCAACCAAACACATGGGGGAGGGGGAGGACTCTCTGCCTGCTCAGAGTGAAGCAGCTGTTACACAAGAGGCACAGCAGTGCTGAGAACCCCAAGTCCAAGGCACACAAACCTCCCTGTGAAGCTGATGTACAACCACGTGCCCTGCCTGCATGCCCCATTGCATGGAGCTGTGGCATTTAGGTGTGGGTGATTGCACACAGCAAGCTGGAAGTGGGGCTTGTTATGGTCAGCATTTGATGAGAATTGTCTCAGATGCCAATGTGTCTCTTGTGTCTTTTTCAGCAGAGGCATTTCATATTGATACTCCTCTCCAAAGCACTTCAAAATTTAAATAATTTTATTTTATCTATCATAATAATTTTATAAGCAGTAGCTAGTTGGTGTTTAACTTACTAGTTTTGCTTTTACCTTTTTTAGTGCACCACTCTGCTTCAGATGTTTTTCAGTGGAACCAGCACTCCTGTCACTAAGCCCTTGGCTCTCAGCATTCACTGGAAACATTTTCCAGCTGTGAGATGAAAGGTAAAAGGTTTAAAATTATATAGTGGACAGTAGACCTCTAAAACAGTTTATTCACAGTGAATCTGACATACTCCCTGCTAAATACCACAGGTTATAATAAAACTTCTGAGTGTAACAACCTGACAACTTACTTTGGAAAATATAAAAATGGGACACCTGGGAATCTGAAATTGTTTGGCTGTGACATTTGGCAATAGACAATGTCCACTTTTGCTCAGAGGGTCCTAGAATATTCCAACTCAATGAGCCCAGCTACATGCTGCCTAGGACCCAGGAAAGGAAGCACTGGGCAGCAGCTATTGCCCAATCCTCTAGGTAACCTTTCTGTCATGATTATTTACTAAGCAATGTGGCAGCTATATAGAATCATCCTGCTTAGGGGTCCATGCCCTTTCATCCATTTATAGTCTTTCCAAAAGTGCTTCTCTCTTGGAATTGTAAACTCATTAGACTTCCATCAAGGAAACACTCCCTCTTCCCCCTCATCTGCCCCCCTCCTTGCTCCACTTGGTAGTTTTCTCTCTCCCTGGTTCCTCTTGCTTCAGCTGCTCAGATCAAGAATGGTAATGTTTTCATTACAGCTAAATACACCCCACCTACTCATTGCCACAACATGCCTTTAAACTAGCTGGAGCAAAGACCCATTCCAACAGGTAAAATATTACTGTAGGCTCAAATAAGCCTTGGAACAGAGCAATGCTCTACATAGGACAGGGTAGATATTGTCTGCAGCTGAATTAATTTGACTTCAATATAAGAGGTTGGAGGTGGGCCCCTTGGAAACCACAAGCCCGGGTTCCACAGCTCATTGTGACCACACACTTCTCTGCTGGGCTCATAACACCATCTCCCAGTAGTCCAGGGTGCTTCAGATCCCAAGGTGTTTAACATCAAAACTCAGATTTTCCTGAAGTTCAAGGTATCTAAATTCAATGACCAAAGAGAGAAAAAACTCAGCAGTGCTATTTTTGTTGCTTGGTCCCAAGCCCAGCATGTGATTCAGAGATATATTTGTGTAAATTTGCTTTTGGTGTGAAAATCTCAGCTCCAGTCAGCAGCAATCCTTCTCTCTGGGAGGCATGTTAGTCCTCTCTGCTGCTCAAGTTTGGTTCAGGGCATCTTCAGTCTTAGCAGGGTGTAAAATATCAGCTAGAAGAGCTATGGAAAGAACAAGACGAGGTGTGACACCTGTCCCATTCAACAGAGCCTCTCAGAAATAAGCCTTTGACAGCATAATCTGACCATTCAGGTCTATAATCTAAATGGACAACATGGATTGCTGTTACAAAAGAGAAAACTGAAACCATGTTTTCCCAGACTGAGGAGATTGTTGGAGATCCCATTTCCAGAGTGACAGTAGACAGCTCCCCACCTTCCCCCTGCAGCACCTCTCACTTACAGATTCCCAGCTGAGGTTTGGGCAAGAGGGGGTTGCTCAGCTTTATGAGGCTTCCCAAAGTTTGAAAGAGCAGTGACCTAGAGGTCAGCCCCCAACCCATGGGCACAGAAGAGGATGTGGGGGCAGGAAGGCCTCAACCTCATGCTGCCTTTGGCAGAGCATCATGACTGGAGCAGCTAGCTGCAGGGCACAAACCTGTGTGAAGCCCAAGCCAGCCCACATGCCCTCCTGAAAAGGGCCAGCCATGACAGGTGGCAAACAGTGGTTTCTAAGGACTCTTTGTGGCTGCTAACTGATTATTCTATTGTAAAAATGCCCCCCTTGGTTCAGAGCAGAGAACTGAGCCAAAGCAGAGAGACAACTCTCAACTCTGGGAAGGAAGGATGGGGAGGTAACCTAAATCCCCACATTTATCAGTAAGGCTGATAAGAGCTCAGGTGCTCTTCTCTGCAGTGCTGCTGGTGAGGAGCACCCTTATTTTGTGGGCTGCCAGGCAGGCAGCCCTGGGGCCCAAGCTCCTCTGGGCTCACCTGCACCTTCTGTCTGTCTCTCAGCTCATTGTTCATGCTATAGCTTTTCTGAGGTTCATGGTGAGACTCAGGCCAAGCAAGAGCAAATGGAATTTATTGCAAGGAAATTTGTGACTGTCTGTCTGATTAAAAATTGAGAGACTTGTGAGTTACTGATGTGAAAATGTTTTTCCAGGAATGCTTGTGTTGGTCCTGTTAATCACACATGTACAGTGATATGTTCAACATATCTGGCTCTCCACTGCTTTTTCCAATAGAGAAAAGTGAGTATTTTGACACTGGACTATCACATTTTGCTCATTTGCATTATAAAACCACAAAAAAAGTTTTGTGTTCCCTCACACTTAGTGTAGGGAAAAGGAAAGAAACCACAACTGTGCCTCAGTTTCTCTTCAGTGTGGAATAAGAAACAAAGAGAGACGGTGGCTTCTTAAAAGCTTGCCAAGTGGTCAATAGAATATGATAAACCAAGTCTAGATTTCTTGATTCTCATCCAAGTACCTTTCCATGGGACCTTATTATCTTCACTGACTATATTACTTCTTTTTTAAATAACTTTCATGCTTAAAAGATATGTGAATTGGATCTTGGTTACTTAAACTGAAAAAAAATAGACAAAACCAAAACCATAAAGGAGGCTAAATATGACAGTGGAACGGCAATGAAGTCAAAAGTAAATGCATGGTTGGAACCATCATATTAGGATCCAAAATGTAAGTGATTTGTTCAGAAAGAAAAAGAAAAGTTGAGTAGCACATTCTAAATTATCAGAGGTTGAAAACAAGAAGCATGAATTCCTTTACATAATTTACTCCTGAGACTGCAAAGATTGACATGATTAGATCAGTACAAATGAACTCCAACAAAAGTGGATTGCTTCTTCATGCAGTTTGTTATTAAGCCATTCTGAGAAATTTAGTGGTAAATTGCATCAGTCATTGAACCAAATGTTACATCTGAGCTTAAGGAAATGCATAATTTCATTGGAACTATAATAACTTTTGCTGCAGAGATAACTAATAGGGCCAGTCAAATCTGATAATACAGGGCACAGGAGGATATAAACAGATAATTCTTAGCACTGGGAAGGTGTAGCAACCCTTTATTCCCTGTCTGACAGGGCAGACAGAAAAGATTTTCTTAATTCATGGTAAATTGCACTAATCTTAACCTAAATTCCATCAATATTGATAGAGGAAATGTGGGTGAATTTTTGAGTAAGAGACATAAATGCTCTTTGCATTTCCCCAGTTAGTGGGAAATGCTTGACCAATGCTCTACTGGTGGTGTACTGGATATGTAAACACAGGTAAGACATGCTTAGAGAGCTTCTTGCTTTCATACCTATGTGCAAGTGATGTTTGTCTTTGATGTTATTCTGCCCCTGATCCAGGTATATTTAGGCAAATGAAGCAATATTGCTATTAGGAACTAATATTGATATTACTGAGCTTGAGGTCTGAGTCCAAGGTAAATAAAAATAAAAAATTTATTTGTTTCCTCCCCTGTACTAAGGCATTAGTGAGGACCAACTCACAAGCAAACAACAGGAACAAATCAAACCATCTGTAAAAGGATTTTGTTACTCTAATAAAATCAATATGCATATGAAGAATTTTGAAAACAGCTTTGCATAGCACTTAGTATATGGTAAGCCCCACATAGATCTTTGTTATCTGGGTTATAGGATGGTGTTAGCTCCTTCACAGGGAAAACAAGATCTCAAAAGAGTGACAGACAGCCTGAAGCTTTAAATATCAGCTCTGGAGAGTAACTATTTCAGCAGGCAACAGATGCCTTTCTCCTGTGAAATTCCCCTGCCCAGGAGATGCTTGGGTTCATGTATGTTTAACTGTTCCATCCTTCAGCATTTCCTTTCCCCAGAGTGAGGGAAAGTTGAGGAGGGCTCCACTTCCAGCAAGGATGCAAATGCTGTTTTGAATTACAAAGGGAAAAGTGAAGAACTCTCCCTGGGCAGTTTGACACATGTTATAAATGCCTTTATTGTAGGTATAGTCTTGTGTCTTCCTCCAGTGAATAAGTAAATGAGAAAGTTCAAAATGCTTTAGCAACACAAAGAGCCCAGTTTAACTCCCAAACTTTGTGCAATCTTTCCTTCCACCCCCACTAAAAAAAAACCCCACAAAACAACAGTAGGCAACAGGCTCCCAAATGCTTCTGTTGTAGTTACACTTCAGTGCAGGAGAGCTCTGGACACCAATGGCTTACTTTTTTTAGCAGGCAAGAAGAAAGCATGGAGGACTTAGGACAAACCACAACAAACATGAACTGAAAACTGCTGGGGAAGCAGAATGAATTAAACAGAGAAAGGTTTCTCTGTGCCAGCATTTCCAAACCATTTCTTCCTGATTTAGTCCCATTGCTGCACACAGATATAAGGTTGGCTGTAGGGCTTGACTGATCCCAAACAGCTTTTTTTCCTTTACTCTTTCACCAAGCCTGATTTAGAAAGGTTAGAAAAACACCTTTGGCATAGTCTACTGCAAGAAGGAAGATATTATCATGATTATTGTCCTTGCATTGTCGACATATGGGGGGACATACAGAGCAAGATTGTGCCTCACAGTGTAATGTACAATGGCTAAGAAATAATAATGAATGCAAAAAAAAGATGGAGAAAAAAATTACAGGACCAAACAATCATTCAGAACTGGTAGTTAAAGGTCAAGTAATATAGAATCAAAGGGAATTTGAACTGCCCTGCCCAACAACCAGGAATATAAGCCTGACCAGTAATACAAAAATAGCATCTCCTTATAAAATGAAAAATCTGTGCTAAGCCACAGAGATTCAAAGCATCATTTGGTTTTTCTGTTAAAGTATCATTCTACTCTGCCAGACACATTCCTGCTCCTGTCTTTTCAAAAAGGGAAAGAGAGGGAGAAAACTGCTCAAACATAATGAAAGAGACTGATTAAAAAATTACAGAACCTATAGCAATTATAGATACAGATATGGAAAGGGTTTCATAGAAGGGAGATTTGTGGAACTTTGGCTCTGGGATGCTCTTGATAGAAATCTACTCTTCTTCCTCTTCATACCTCAGCACCAGCCTTATATATCAGACAAATAGAAACATGATGACTATAAAACACACTGGATTGTCTGAAGAAACCTTGGTATCATGAAATTTTAAATGAAATTAATTTAAATGAAATTAAAAATATGTTTTCACAGATGTAAAATTTTCTGTGTTACTTATTTTTATAAAATCTATAACAGGTGCTTAAAAATACACAGAAAGTCAACAAAAATTTTTTGCTTATATGGCTCAGCATTTGGAAAGGCAACAGAAAACTTGGGCCCATCACTGAACCACTGGAAGTGGCTTAATGTCTGTCTTTTCTCCACCCATTTTCACCCCCCTGCACTCTCTCCCCATTATTCATTACCCCATATTACCCCATAACTTCTAAATCCATTGGAATAGGATTGCTGAAGCTGTGTTTGGTCACAGCCCTTGAACTCTCTAAGCATGTCTAGTATTCTGTGAAGGTCTCTGTTGAAAGCTTTTAAAAGTTTGGCTAGATTAGGTCTACCACCTTAAGCATCTAAACTTTGAGTTTGATGGAACTGTGTCAATAAGAAAAGCACAAATAAAATTAATGACCAGTCAATGGTCTGCCTAAAGGAATATATTTATTCCTCATGATCTTCATGCAAAACTGTAATATAAGTATTTCTTTTTTTTTCATGATAAGATCAGTTGATAATTCGAACATACCAAAATCAGACCTCACAGAGAGGGGTACTCCGACTCCTTACTTGGTGTGACTTGTGAATACATTATTTTCTTAGTCCTAAAGCTGCTGTAGTCCTTCTAACAAGAATTTTCCTTGAGGCTTTTTTCAAGTGCATTTGTGTATGGAACAGAAAAGGAGGTAGCAAAAGGAAAACTTAATTATACACCAAGAGAGGGGAGAGAGGGAGAAGATAATAATCCATTAGTACAGTTTATGCAATTTCCAGATGTTTGTTAATGAAAAAAACATAGAACGGATGAAATTAGGAGGAAAACTTAAATAAAAATACTAGCAAACCAAATTCACATTTGTCTAAAGTTTGGTGCAGCTCAGAAACCCTTTGTGTGAAACTGGACTGATTCATGATTTCACATCAAAACCACTCCAGCCAGGGGATTTTGCATGGTTAGGCTGTGAGACTAGATGATTCTCACTACTTCCAGGGTTTATTCAATTCCCAGAACACAAAAGAAAAGCCAGAGGGTGCAGGCCTGCATGAGCTGACATAAAAGAGAAAACAGCAAATCTCTGAAAAGAATAAGGGCCAAGTTTTACATAGCTCCAGTTGTGAACTAGGGATTTCCACATATTCTTTCCACACAAGTGATTCCTTTGAAATTGCACCGTCTTCCCCTTCCATCCCAGAGAGCCTGAAGTTACATGTGTCTCCACTCTTCTCTAATTACATAACTTGGCCGTCTGTCCTCATCGGCAACGCTCCATTTAAGTTCCTAGATTTGGGATGGAGGAAGAACTCAGAGCTCTGGCCCATGCCCCAAGTCATGTAAGGCAGAAGTGATCCTGCAGCTGCACAGCTCCCTCCATGCTCTCAGCATGGCTGTCCTGGCTTGCGCTAGGCTATTTTTAAATCACAGTATGCCATTTCCTCATGCTTTTCATTCTTCTATCTCTCTATTGCTTAGAAATGTTATTCTCGTTTGTTTAAATGTCTGGAATCCCAAGCAGTCACGATTTCCTTTCTCATCTCTGTTGACTGCAGACTGCTGTTTCTCGATCGTGCTTACCCCTTTCAGCACACAGAATTTACACTTCCCATAAGAAATATGCAGCACCCTCTGACACTGGTTCATCTGCTTCTCAGTTCATTGCAACTGTGTCCAAGCAATGCCAAACTGTCCTGAGAATCCCACAGATGCTCTTTCCCAATGTTACTTGACATGCCTTTCCCTTGTTGTAATTGTTCATTACAGCTTCAAATCTACACAGAGAGGATTAAGTTGGAGGTAATACATCCTTGCATTTATCATTTCAGGATGTTACAGGAGTCTCTTGCTCTCCTTCATGGAAGAGATATAGAGGTTTTACTCAAAAAAGTAGTCCATTTGGATATCAAATTGACTGACAGTGAAAATAAGAAACCCACAAGTATCGCTCTGCAACTAAAAGCCCTTAAATAATTCTGAAATATGATATCTTCTGTGCAGCTACAATTATTTCTCCTAGAGATCTGTATTTGTGTAGCTCATCTTGCAGTGATCTCTGGGAAATAATACAACTAACACTCTACCTAGAGGTTTGCAGACTGACAGACATAAGCTACCTCTCAGGGGGATGTAAATGGCCACCAAAAAGAAGGTTGTACCCTCTAGATCTTGCAAGGACCAGAGGCCTGAAACTCTTGCTACTGCTGCCACTGCCACTGCTGGTTTCCACCCCATGAGGAAGCTGTCTCCTAGGTGATTACTCCTACTCAGAAATCACCATTATTTGCAATTCTCTCTCAAAGACTGAAATGGTTCTCATCTGAATTTGGTCATATAAGTATCTGTGTTTTCAGCAGGAGATCTTCCACTTCAGCTTCTGGAAATATGGTCAGTTCTCCTTTTGTTTCTAGCAGCTGTTTGGCAGCCTGCACTGCCCAGTCCTCAGCTAGTGCAGGGCAGCATAACTCTTTCCCAGTAAATGGGGTTGAACTGCACTGTGCCATGGAGGATGTCACACCCTAGGACAGTGCTTGCTTTGTAAAGTAGTTGGTACCCATCTGCCTAAGGCTCGTTGATGATTTTCTGCAATTATTTCCTGGCTGTTATACAATGGTACATGCCACACCTGAGTTGTTCTGTGCCTCTGACTGACTGAAAATGCATCCTGTTGTGATTTGAGTTTGTGTCATCTGCTGGTATTTTAGATTAACAAATGTGCTCTCAGGGAGATGAGTCTGAGGCCAGGATTTTTCTTTCTATTTTTCTAAACCCCACCCTCAAAAGAGCAATAACAACAAAACCCTTGAAGAAAAAATCAGAACCAATTAGAGGCTATGGCTCTGGGTGATCAATTTACCCATTCCTACCCCTTGGAAGATTTCTCATTACACAAGGCCTGTACCACTGGAAGACCACATGCTGTAGAGAATCCTGGCATGGTAATCACAAATCACTTCCCATTCCTGGGTGAATCGGGAATGGTTCTTATTAAGTAGTGGTCCAAAGCTACAAAAGTTTTAACATATTTAAATTAGTTCGAGATCTGATGAAAAGGCTGAGAAAGGAAAGAACACTGTGCGCTTCCCTTTTGATATCAAACTGCTGAGTGTCTCCTGGGTTGGTCCTATTAGTAAAATTTTCCAAGTCAATTAGACTTAAAATGCCATCTTAATCTCTGTTTGCTATGGGGCTTCTCCCAGACTGCAAAAGGAGGCAAAAAAAGTAGGACATGATGGAGGAAAATATTTCCAAATTCTCACCTCCTTGACAGCCACTTAGATGTGAAACAAGCTGGCACTTATCTGAAGTCAGACCAGTCTATTGCACTGTTGGAAAAAATTGACAATTTCGATACCTCAGACTGTTTGCAGGCACACTTTCTGTTGGCTTCTGTGCAGCTGTCAAATCTGCAGGATTCCTGGCTTGAATATGACTAAGGACATCTTTTTCCAAGTGGAAATTACTTCAGATTGTGCAATATTGTCAAGATGTTTAGAACTTTAAAGCTAAACCTGAAATTAGCTTGTTTTACTGCATGCTTTCCTGGCTTTTGCTGTATCTGTGAAATAAGTTTGTGCAATGCAGGCTTATTTGTCTTTTTGTGGGGTTTGGGCTTGAAGAAAAAAAGAAAATAGTTTGTGGAAGCTGGCAGGTTAAGAGAGAACAGGAATCCTACCCACCATTTCATCTTTTTCTGTGTGTGTACAAAGTCAAGTGCTTTCAGTACAGGTTCACTCTAATCCTCTAGTTGCCATTTGAGAATGGAGAGGAAAGGATATCTTAGTTAATATGCTGGTTAATTAATTCAATTTGATCTTTGAAATAGAAAGATGTGCTGACTTCCACATCTCAGCATTTCAAGGAGTCTGCACAGTCCTATGAGAAATGTCTGAACCGATTTCAGGTTGTGACACCCGATTTGTGGCCCCAGTGCTGTGATGGTCCCTGCTGATGCTGTAATCAATGAAGCACAACACCACTGTGTGGTCCTCTGGCAATTGCTTTTGGACCTAGAGGGTCAAAATTAATGGGGAGTCATTCTGCAGCGTTTCCCTTCATTTTAGATTTTAAAAAGTTATATAATTATGTAAAATCTTATTCAAGAGTAGTTATTTTCAAAGCAGTTGCCATTATCAATAAAAGAACACAAGAAGGGTAGAAATGACATTTCTTTGATAAGATGTTCTCAAAAAAATCTTTATCTCTTGTAGAAGGCTGAATGATGAATAATCCCAGCAGCACACTATTGTACACTAATCTCTGCTTTCAGGATATTAAGAAACCTATGCCAGCTCATCACTTTCTCATCTGAAATAATCTTTAGAATAACTTCTATGCAGTTTTTACTCTAGTTATTCCATGCAAAATTTATGTTGTTTCTCCTTCTGGTCTTGTAGAAAACACCACTTTTAAAAGACAGTGTATATAATAAAATACATCTGGCATTGCAAAGCCAGCTTCATTGCTTTACCACTAACATTTTTAAGTTAAAGACTGCATGTTTGCAAAGCCCAGTGCTTTCCTGGCTTATTAATGTCTTGCTGATTAAGAATTACCAGCATCGGTACTTAAGAAAACCAAAAAATTAAGAGAAAAACCCAGATAGCTGAATGCCCCATCAAAAATTGCATTCTGTCATTCTCAGCTTCCTTCACATTTTCTAAATCAACACATACACCCTTGCAGCAATAACTCTTCCTTGAATGTGGTACCAGCACTACTATCAACCAGGTCAAGCCCAGCTGATGATTTTAAGCAGTTGTGAAATATTGTTTTGAACTGTTCTTTTTCCTTTCTCAGCTACAAGAAAGGATGTAGCTGTTTTCCAGAAGAAACTATCGGGTTTGGATACTCCAGGTCAGAAACCTCACAGATATTGTCCACATCTAGGAATCCCTGAGCTCCCTGGGTAACAGGCTCCCTGCAGGGTTCCCAGCTTGGACACAAAACATAACAAAAGCTTCATCGAGGGCACTATCTCCCAGGCAGCAAGAGCTGGCATCCTGGTGGGCTGATTGTACCTTGCAAGAACAGCACACATGACCTAGGATCACTTTCCTTCAGTATCCTCATTCAACCCTGCATCTCTTTTGTGAGCTCTCACAATTCATTGGACGTTTGGAGGGGCCTCTTTGTTACTCCCATTCATCTCTCTTTTTTGTCTTGTCTGACAAATGCTTCTGCCGTGCTTCACCAGCACAACACTGATTTCAGTGTTGAGTAAAGCCTGTCTCTGAAGACCAGGCTGGTTCACTGCCCTCTTCTCCATTCCCCCCTCTCCGACTCTGCACTGCCAGCTTGCTCAGTCACTGAACTTTCACCCATGTTTTTGCCAAGTTAATGGTTTCCCTATAGACTGAATAGATGGGCGTTTCTTCCTTACTGAGTTCCTTTTCCTTCTTGCGTTTCAGAAATGCACATAACTTAAAGCTACTCTCCAATTACAGTTAAATTATTCCCTAAGGCAATTAAGGTGAAACATTACTTCAGAAGACTTTGCTAGTGTTTCGAATTAACAGCAGCATTTGATACAGTTGTCAGTATTTTTCCATTAACTGTGCTAACCTCCCCACCTTCCCTGCAAACCCATTAAATTGATCTGATTCCCATGGGAAGAGTCCAGGTGCAGTTTCTCCCAGTGAAGCTGAACTAAAACATTTGCAAGGACAGGCTAATTCTCAAATCACCCCTCTTCATTTATTGATCTTTTTCATTCGGTGCATTACAACCCAAAACCCTCTCCCTCCCCCTTTTAATCGCCTTTAATCAGTGGTAGATCATGCTTCAGCAGGGCTTTAATGGATTCTTGAGGATAGTTATGGAGTGCTTTACCCTTAGGACTTGGTGGCTTTGCAATCAGTCCACTATCTTAAAATCCATCTGATTTTCTGGAATTCTTCTGAAGAGAACAGGAAGGAGGCTGACAGTGACAGAATTACACTGCAGCAGGGAAGTCTGCTCACACACATGGTATTTGCTACTGGTTACTCATTCCTCTCTCCATATGCCTACCAGTGACAGTGCACGATATGCAGCGAGAGAGCAGCAGTGCTCATCCACAGGTTTTCAAAAAGGTCTGGTTACCCATGTGGGCACAACTTATTTCCAAGGCTTATTTCCAAGTTACATTGTTCAGTGCAGCACTCCCTTTCCACTATTTATACAGCCCTGAGCTCTCATTCCCTATTGACAGAGGATAAGGATAATCTTTGGGCAACCTAATTCTCTAAGATACAATCAAGGTCCATATGATCTATCATTGCTTGAGTAACGCTGGCACCAAGATAAGCCCTAGCTGAATGACAAGGCCATTTTACTCAGCTAATGTATATTTTTTGAGAATAAATTCATGCACGGTTCTTGCATGTAATTATTAGCCTGCATTTTTTTGTAGTTGTTTTAGGTTTTTCAGTAGCTTTTAAAGCACATATACATTAAGATATTGCTCAGTTGTAAGTGATTTTTGATTAAATATTTTGAGATAAATGAAGGTATGTGAAACTATTCTCCCTTGATCTGCTTGTGGAGAAGGATATGTTAAAATGTCCAAGCTGGCCATTTGAGTACAGTGACATCTACAATGCTTGGGATACTGGGCTCTACAGGAGTCTGAGGTTGGAAACAACTCAGTCTCACAGCACTCCCCTGATAAAATTTGAAAAAAAGCAACACTCTCTGGGTTTTGCACTTATAGATAAAACCCTCACAAGCATTGTAAACATTCTGTATGAGGTCAGCAGATATCCTAAATAAATAATTAGGCATAACAGGAGAGCTAGTGCAAGGACAGCTCTGGTGAGCATTGTGGTGTTACTCTGAGCTGCTGGCCAGCACAGCACAGATATGCTGGTAGCTGCTGCTCCTGACATATCTCACAATGTAGTTCCTGTTCCTGCCACAATCCTTCTTTAACAATAAGTGGTGTCACAGGCAAGCAGTGCTGTTTGAAACAGAGCTTAATAACACCTCTTGAGAAGGTAAAGTTTTGAGCTAAGGCTACAGTTTTTTATAACTTTGTGGTCAAGTTTGTATACCCAATTCAAAAGTCCTACGAGCCCAAATATTCCAAAAAACTTGATCTTTTTCCCCTAGGTCCTTTCTTCCTATTATAGCAGATCTGTCCATCTTGGCACACAAGTACCAAGCTCAGTTGTGAAGCACATTGCTGCCACGTTCACAAGGAAAACAATCCAACATAGGACTCTTCCATGTAAAGCACCTCTTGTTCTCCCCAGAAATCTATGATCTGACCTCATAGCTCAGTTCAGAAGCCATGGACAAAGACTCATAAGACTTTGCACAAACAGACCAAGGCACAGAGCAAAGAACCCATAATAAACTGGGGAAATGAAAAGAGCTGATTGTCTTTCTCAGGAAAAATGGAAATGGTTATGTACATTACAGACAAAGCAACTTTGAGGAAAACCATTCTCTGCAGATGTCTTTGTGATTAATTCTGCAGGAATTAATCTCCACATCACAAATATTTTTGCTACCAATAAACATCAAGAAAAATCTACAGATAGCAAAATTACTGCTGTGTATGGCTGAAGAACCTGTCACTGCTGTGGCAACCTGCAGATCCAGAACTCCAGGACAAATATGTCCTTGTCTTGGGCTTCCCGAGTGAAGGTAAGAAGTGCATAAAAGATAAAAGAACCAATGCCATACTGCTGTTTAATTTGAAGCCTGTTGTGTGTCCTGCCTGCTCTCAGCCATGGAATGCTCTTCTACTGCACTGAGGGCCTGATGCTGAATTCACACCAGGTGAAAGACACAATTCTGCTGCAAATTGTTCTAAAAAACAACTTTAAGCCATTGAAATACAAATAAATTCATTAGACTGCATTCTACACTTCCTCTTAAAGGCTATATGAGCTCTGAGAGAAGTCACACATTTAAAACTAAAATCTGATAGGTAGTATTTTCAGTCATCTTTACTTTTTCCAAATACCCAGACAATAGTTGGCCCTGCTTTGTGCAGGAGGCTCCTGCACAGAGACCTCCTAAAGCCCTCTCTGATTGAATCCTGTTGTGATCCTGTAATTAAGAATTACTTGAGAACTGTGAGTTCTTAAATCCACCTTAATTAGTTTGAATAAGCCTCATGTCTATTTTAGAAGCATTCAGGTCTGTCTGTCCTACTTCAAAGTGCCCAAATGAATGCTCAGCAGTCGGCTGCACCTGTAACAGCTACTGACATAGGGGCACTGAAAGAAGTAGCACTCCTTCTTTTGCTGCTTTTGAAGCTGCTAGAGAAGATGTTCTTAAATATTTCATCCACTCTGCAGAACTGCCATAAGCCCACCTGGTGGCAACATGAAATTCTTCTTGGCACACATTTCTCTTTTCATTTATGAGCCTTTACATAATCCTTGCAAATGGCACTGCTGAACACTTCCTATGGACTTAGAGCCATGTACACACTGCTGCTCTCATTCCCGTGGAGAAAGAAAAGCAGAAGAAGTAAAAACAGAACAAGAAAGAAGAAACACCCTTCACAAAATTACCTGTGCTCCTGAATCTGATACCTGGCTTTTAGATTTGAGACTGGTACAAGTTTCAAAGACAAAAAACATTAGGAGATGAAAGGTACTGGTTCAAGGACAGCCCCCAGCTCCTTGCCAAAGATTTTACTGTCTTGTTCAGAATCATTCTTCCACCAGCTTGAAGAAATACAGGGTTCTGAGCAACCTGATCTAGTTGAAGATGTTCCTGTTCATTGCAGGATGGAGTTGGACTAGATGACTTATAAAGATCCCTTTCAATCCTAACAATTCTATGAAATACTATTGAAACACACACCCTGGAAGGTCATCTTCCTTCTGGTTACAAAGCACTGAATTTAATAGGTCTCTTTGTTGATTCAGAGCACCCGAAGGAGCCAAGAAACCAGACCTTCAGCTCTACATGGCTGCACATGTGAGCTGGGTCTCTCCTCCTGCCCAGGCACCCTGTCAGACTCTCCCTGACAGGGCACCCAAATCAGCAGGGCTGCAGTTTGCGGCTGAGCATCTGGCCCACGTTGGTTTAACTTTATCAGCTAGCTGGATCTGGCTAATATTAAAGACTAATAAAACTCATCTGTTTTGGAAATAAAGGTGAGCCAACAGTTAAATCTGCCATCAGTAAAATAATAAAAAAAAAAGGTTAGAGGAAGCCTGAGAATGATTAATGCTGGGCCCAAACTAATCAGAAAACAAATACTCCTCAAAGCTACCATCAAGAAGAAGAGATCAGAGCCAACATTTTGATGCATGATGATGTAGAAGTAACCCTGACTGAGAAATGTAATGCTGGAATCAATTTTATCCAATAGCACAAACAATAAAAATCACAAGCCAGTGTCTACCTTGGATGTACACATGGGAGTCCCACTGGTTTCAGTCCTAGCCACACACATGCATCTGAGGGTGCATTTTGGAACCCCAGGTCTTTGATCCACAACCTCTACTAAGCTCAAATATTTTGTGCACTAAGGATGAGGGTTGCACAGCTGTAACTGAGAACAGAATTTGGCCCATTAATTGCAAGTGCTGTGTCTGAAGTGGGTTTTCTCCTACTAAAAAGCCCAACTTTTTAGGGCTATGAAAAGTTATAAGTGGCACATTGTAAAAAACTTCCAGTCTGCAATATAAAATACACCCTGGAAAACTACTTAAATGAATAGAATCCATCTTCCACAGACAGGAAATGATCCTTTGTACGAAAAAAATGAGGAAAGGCTTTCACTTTCTTTGTCTCTGGACTGGACTGATGTCTCTTCTAGGTTTTTGACTTTCAAGTCCTTCAGTACCCTTCTATCCAGCATGTACTGTCTCTGAAAACATCTGACCCTTTGCTCAAACATAATTTTGCTGCATCTGTTTCTCCCCTCTTTGCTTTGGCTCGCAACACTAGGAAGACAGATAAATAACCAATGATGTCAGAAACCTACATCATAAATCATTGGGAAATTGAGGTAATTTGAATAGTCTTGCTGAGTTCTGATATGCATTAACTACATGTGCAGCTTCAGGGAAAGCTGTGTGCAATTGCAAGTCGTTAACCTGAGTTGCATCCCACATCTCAGAGGGAGCTCTGCAGAGCCTGACCCGATGCTGCTGACCTTCAGGGAGTGTTCTCCAGAGTTCATGGCAGACACACTCAATGCTTAAATCCACCTGGAAAATCAAGCAGATTGTGTTTTTCTTAGGAATTCTATGCCAGTGTTTGGAAAACATAAATTATCACAAAAATTGTTAACAAAACAAACAGAGGATTTTCAGGAGACCACAGAAATGTAGGTCTTTGTACAGGTTCTGCATTTGGTTAGGGGCACTGGGAAATTCTAATTTTTATGAGCTGAACTTTCCAAAGAAGCACCTAGGACAAGTATTGCAATTAAAAGTCAATGAAAACGAGGTGTCTAACCTCCAGTTCTGCTCTCTAGAATTTTCCTAAGGATTTAGCAATACTATTACCAATAACACTAAGGAGACCCAATTCCCTGGCTGCTGGGGCTCTGGGTGCACTCTCTTCAGGGGTCAGCTTCTGGTCAGGGTCAGCAGTGGACACTTCCAACTTGTGGTCATGGAGGGCTCTCAGCAATGCTGAGGAGAGGCCACTTTCAGCCAAACCAGGCACTTTGACCCTGCCAGAGCTTCCACCATGCAACTCTGTAGAGGTGTCCCAGAAGGATATGATTATCATAATCTTTAAAAGGCCTAATGACAGGCCAATAAGCACTCCCAGAGGCAAAGCACCTTATCCCTGAAAACATCTGTTCAGACCACAGCTGACTCCCATTTTTAGATTCTACATCTTGGCCATGAGTAGACTTGTAACTTCAAGAAAATCCTGCCGAGGCTGTGGGAAGCTTTGCATTTGTTTCAGCACAGTGGCATTTTAAAAAGGGGCCAATTTACTGTTCTGAGCAGGTTTGAATTTATGTGCAGAGAAAGAATAGCTCCAGTGCAATAGGATACCATCCACCAAAAAACACAAGATCAGCTATGACCATCAGTTTGGGAGAAGGCTTTCCCCAACAAACAACTTACCTGCCATGGACACTGGCTCTACCTTTCTTCTAGATTCAGACATACAAAGTGTAACACAAAAATCATGAGTATATACATATTTTTGATCAAAGGTAAGCACTTGCTTCAAAGCACTGGATGTCTCAGTGACAATCACATTTGACTATTAAAGCTGTAGCCAATTGTCTTGGGAAGCACTGGTAGATGTGCTGAAGAAAAATCATGACAAATCCATCAGCACGTCCTGGATTTGCCCATTACAGTATTTCTTTCTTCTTTAAAAACTAAGAGAAAACTCATTTCCAAAGCAGGTCTTCCACTTGCAGCCCTGTTCAACTCTTGGGCTGGAAATGTGAGAAGTTACAAATGGCATAACCTTCGATCAAATGACCAATGTTTGTAAAAATAAGGATCTATAAACATTGCTCTTTCTATCTCAATGTCCTGAGCTGGGCTGCAAGTGGAAGATCAGCTCAGGCAAGTGTACTAACCTTTTTGGGGTTAAACTCTAGGAAGTAGAGAGACAAGAAATGTAGCAAGTAAAGCAAAGTTAAACACAACTGGGTCTTTCACTCCTTTCATCCTCATATCCATGTCCGTACAAAGGAACCAAGTTCACAGTAGACTGATTTTGCACTGATGAAACTTCAAGCAAACTTCAGTGAGGGAACGACTTCTTGCAAACCAAATCTTTCTATCATTTGACCCTGTTTGTGCCTCCAGCCAAGCCTGCAGAAAATACAGAGAACACCACTTCCTATGCTGACGGCCTGTGCAAATATTTCTGATAAATTTATCTCACACTGCCCAGCGTAATGGATGGTTCAAGTACCTTGGTGAGGCTTCTGAAAGCACTGACTGTCATCAGTTGATACCCCAGGCCTTTGTGTGTACAAGGTTGCCCCAGAAGAGGCAAAAAGCTAAAATAGACACCACGGTATCTGATGAAAGATGGCTGTTTCTTATCAGACCCATTAAAATTCCATTCTTGAAGAGAGAGTGGGCTGAATTGTCCCCTGGAATTTGCAGTCGTCACTCAGAGGAGTGTGTGATTCAATAAAACAGTAAATAGACTGGGAAGTGCCAAATACATTTTTTATTACAGTGCTGTATGGCTGACTATTCTCTGGCTGATGCTGTATGACAACATTTCACTGATAAGAGCACTTGTGAGGGCTGACTTAGCTTGGTTGGGTGGATTTGCTTCTGCTTCCTGGAAGAAGGGCTCTGGATGGAAAACAAGACTTGCCTTGTTTGAATTACCTGAGTAAACCCAGACTTGTAAACAGACTTAGGTGAGGCCTTCTGTGGAAAGTGAATATCGCTCTTGTAAATCACAGAAAGCTGAGGAATATGTATTCCTGGCTCTGATGGAAGCCAACAAAAAAGAGAAAACTCACAGCTGGAACTTCAAACTTCTGCTGCTTTCATTTTGCTCTGTCCAAATTAATTGCACAAATGAGAAATGAACCTCTCTAATTATGTGAGTAGATTGTGGCAAGACAAACAAAAGCAGAAGCTGGACATATAGCTTTTTATTTTTTTGATGTTGGGAAACTTTTCTCCAGAAATACTCAAGCTTAGACTTAGTCACATCAGTTGAAGGAAAAACTTGGTCCTTATTTTGATTTTTACTTTGCAGACACTGACCAACATAATTTTGTTCATCAAGACATTAATATACAAACATGTGGAAAGGCTCTATTCTTTGGATACTTAGATAAAGATATCGTATTTTCACTTCATTCCTGGAAAGGTGTTAAACTTTTCAAACAAGGAGGCTTTTAGAAAAAAGATTCAAGTGTCTCTGTATAGTGATGTGTGTTAAATATATACTGCTAAAGCCTTTTAATATAGCTTTTATCCTTCCAAATCCATTACCTGCATTGTTGCATTAGCATTCATTAGTATTCTTTGTTTTCTTCCTGCTTACTGTTTTTATGACTGAACTCAGTTCACTCTGAACTTTTTACTCATAACCAGAAGTTTTCTTTGCTATGCTGACTTTACAGAAGACAGTTTTTCTTTGTGGGTTACATTTCTGCAAGGTGTGAGATATTCTACAAACACACCCTTTTGCTGCAGTGGAAATAGATGCCATTGGTTTGGCAACAATGACTTGTGTTGCTGCGTGATGGGGGAATACTATTCAGGATATGTTGAATAGAATAGATGAGGGATCTGTTCCAGAATAGATCTTTTCCTGATCTTGCCGAGTTTTTTAACATCCAAATTGTCAGAACATAGCCAACATACTGAAAAGCAGAATAGCAACAAGAAAACTTTCCCATCTATGTGCTACTAAAGTTAAATCAAAATCCTATGAAGTTTTGACAACATTTCTTGGAGATTTCTACCAATTTTGCTACCAATATACAGTACCTTACCAAAAAGTCAGCTATGCCTGTTGCTCTTTAAATGAACGTAGAGATCTTCTGTATGCAAGCTATATCAATATTTTATTTATTTCCATTGTTCAATGGGAGTTCTCCAACCTTAACATCAGGGCTGGTATTAGGCAGGTTTGAGGGAGCACCAACACTGAATCTTCATATGGTTCCTGTTTACTGGAGAGCCAGAAGACACATTACCTAATGTGTCCCAGATGTTAAGAAGGAGATGTCCACCAATGTAACAGATTTGATGCACTGCCTCTGTAAATGCACAGGGTTAAATACCAAACCTACTTTGGTGTGTGTGTACACAAGATCACAGGTTTTAGAATGGCAATTAAGGTTCTAAATAACTCTAACTGCAATGCATATTACTCACAGTGGAAAAGGGAAAGGCTTTCCAGGATAAGCTGTATGCTTTGTAGGACACTGAAGAAAAACAGAAGACAGGTTTGGCTTAGGCTGAGGACAATATATCCCTACTGTGTAGACACTACTTGTACATGGATGATGTCACCGCTTCCAAATCTGATTTGAGTTGCTCTAAATGAATGAAGACCCTAATCACTATGAGCTGGCAGCTAATTCAAACCAGTAGAATACGCATTTAGAGGGAGGCCGGACAACTGCGTAGTACAAAGACCCTTGCAGGGCATAACATAGTTTATGAACAGCTGGTAGATAATAGCTTTTTAAAATAAACACTGTCTAAATGCACAATCCATATCCCATGCAGCTCTTTGAATCTCAGTGGCTGCTGTTTTATTTTTCCTGCCAGTTGC
The DNA here is from genome assembly GCF_030490865.1 of Poecile atricapillus. Lineage (NCBI taxonomy): Eukaryota > Metazoa > Chordata > Aves > Passeriformes > Paridae > Poecile > Poecile atricapillus. The sequence goes on along the minus strand of NC_081288.1, from coordinate 23,301,006 downwards.
AGCTAGAGACTCAGCAGGATGGCAACAAATTGACTGCTGGCTGCAATTAGATAGCCCAGTGAGGTGGCATCTCCATTAGTAGGTGACCTCTCTAGCTACTAAGTTTGCTTTAAACATCTCAGCAGAAAGTGTGACACCTGCCACAATCTTATCAGAACTCAGAGAGGTGGGAGGGATTTTTTTCTATGAATTACTTTTCAGGTCTAAGTGTGCTTCATCCAAGAGATTGACATTATGGGCTGCAGGGTGATCTTTGTTCATAAACCCTGTGACTAAACTTTGGTTTGACATCTCCCCTCTGAATATCATTTATCTGAGATGAAGGAATCCATCAGTTGCACAGCTGGCCAGATGGACTCCTTACATTGATTTGGATGGATGAGAGTTAAGTATCTGAAGCTCAGCCTCTTCTGTAGGTGTCAACAGCAGCTGAGCCCCATAGCAGGGCAAACTTTTGCCCTCAGACAGGACCTCACTTTCTGCTCTATAGAGAAGAGGATTTCTCAGTATGATGGTGTGTCCAGCCTGAGACCTACTGCCTTTCCCAAGAAGTAGAGACAACAGGGACTGTTAGTAAGAACTGACAGGGAAAAGGAGAAAACATGCCACATTAAATTAAATGGAAGCCCACACTATTCCAGCTGCACAAAATTCAGGCCCTCAAGTTTTTTTCCAAATAGAGTTATTAATAGCAAAGACCGGCATTTTTGATGCAACTCTTTTTATGTAGAACAATATAGAGTCTGCTCTCATAAACACAGTAGGACACAAACTACTGGAGGCAACTTTTCTTCTCACAGCAGCAGATCTTTCCCAGCCAGCTCTCCAGCCTCTTGGGCTTCTCCCAGGACAGACATCCTTGGCTGTGCTGCAGCTCCACATCACTGCCTGTTTCCCAAATGCTCTCTCTTCCTTCCCCACCTGAACTGCCTCTCATCTACTCACACATATTTCTTTCATAAAATAATACCCAGACAAAGCCAGTCTTCCCACAATACTCAAATTCCTGAGCTGCCTTTGTTTTGGGTGGAAACATGTGCTTAGCAGTCTATAGCAGTATCTTCAGTGAAGGACAGTTTCCTGCAAGACATAATCCAGCTCACACTACACCGATGCTGCATTCAGACCTTTTCCCTGAGCTCTCTTATTAAGCATATTCAGGGCGACACAAATTTATGCCATACTGGAGCTACATGTCCTTAATGACTTACTAATACTGATGAAGTCTACCAAAGTCTTCTGCCATTTTTCTTTAAATTTGGCATTCATTACATAAACAGATGTATTTGCAGAGCTGCTATTTGGGTCCTCCACCTGTGACAAATGAAAAGCAGAAGTGCTGCATGAGAAAGAGAAAATGGAAAATTTTCCCATGAATCAGTGCTGCACACATCCTCTGCCACATGGCAAGTGATTTCTCTTTCACCACCTCCTTCCAGCTATGGCACAGCATACGGCCACAATAAAATCCTCGGTACCTCAGGGCAGAGAATGTGAATAAACTCCCTCTTCTTTGGTATGGGTTTATGTCTATTGGACACAAGAGCAGGAGGCAATGGTCCTGTCCATATTTACTTCTGAAAGGTAAATATTAATCTCATAAAGTTACAGCAGATCCCACCCATGCCTGAACACTGGTAAGAGAACAAGGTCTTATAGCTTTGCTTCTTTGGCTCTGCAGCTGATGAAATCTGTGTTGGCAGTGGAATTGAGTCCTGTAATCCTACTGCCCTTTATAGGCCACCCACCACCCACAAATATCCTGTGAAGGTAAACCACGTATCTTTTAAAAAAGGAGAGGGAGATGAAAGAGGAAATATTAAAGCAGTCTGCAAAGTTCACAGGTAAAGTATTTTATCACACAAGTAGGAGTGTGGTGGGTCATTTGCTTGGCGCCTGTGACTGCAATGTCCCCAGGGAATCCCACTTTAATGTTATCGTTCCGCAGCAGGGCTTCTCCTCAGAGTCCCATAAAAAATGGCAGGAAGTTCCTTGCATTCCAGGGCCAGCAATGGTTAGGTCACAACAGAGCACTGATGCCCTGGCTAAAGGATATTGGGAATGGGACATGGGCAGAGATCCAGATACTGTCTGTGCAAAACTTCATAGACTTCTATCCATTAAAGGACAGCAAAAGCAGTACAGGGATACAAGCTAGGCTGAGAGAATGAAGTCAAAAATATTCTTGTCCCTTGATCACTGTCAGTGCCAAAGGATGTGGCTAGACAAACTTACTTTCTCCATTTTCCATGTGGTCTACCATGAAGTCCAAAACCACGCCTATAAATGCAACTCAGCCTTAACTGATACTTCTTCACAGTGGGTCAGTCAGCGTGGTCCCACTGCTCAGCTCCTTTCAAGGAGAAGTAGCATCCACAGACAACCTGTGAGAGCAGCCTCAGGAGTCTGGGAAGAGTCATATTTTTTCTCTGAGATATTTGAAACACTATATTTCCCTGAAAAGCGGTTAGAAAATGCAGCCAAGAAGCGGAAGGAAAGGATAGGATAATTTTTTTTCTTTGAAACAGCTATATCTTTCAAGCTTGGCTGAACATTAAGACTTTGGAAATGTAGGACTTTTGAAGTAACAAAGAGAGCCATTATAGACTTTTAATATCAATATTTTCTATACCTCAACTTTGGTATAAAGTGTAAGAGAAATGACAGGACAGCTAGGAGAGGCTGACTTGGTCTCAGCACACTTCAAAGAGAACATATGAACAGCTTGGATCTACACATTCAATCTCTAATTCACTTGAGTACCGAAATTCTGCCCCACTCTGCTAAAATATTACTTCAGTGCTCAGGAGAAGAATCTGCATTGCATTTTGGAGCTATAAAAAGTAGTTAGGACTTGAATTTTGAGAAAGTGCCTCCTTATAGGCTCAAGCAAAAGGGCAGAAGTTATTTTATCAAGGTAAAAGCTGGGGATGTAAATCTGCTGTGAAAGGGAAAATGTAGAAAATAAAAGTTTTGTCTGAAAACGGGTCTCATTCCAACATAACCAATTCCATCCTGACCCAGCATCAGAAAGTGGTTTAATTAACCACAGCTGAAGTGGGGAGCAGAATTTTCCAGGTTTAAGGACATGCTGTCTCCATTCCATGCAGCTCAGGGAATTTGCATCAAGGTTTCAAGGGACAATCCTTCCCTCAAATCACTTGCTCCAGCCCAGCACAGTTCATGCTACAAGACTAACAGTTAAGAACAGGTAACAAAATGTTGGTTGATGTTCCAAGTGAAATAAGTTGCAGGGTTATGCTCTTAATTTTACAGGCTTTATCTGCATATAGGTCTATGCATCTTTCCAGAAATAACTATAAATACATAGATGCATCAGGCTCCCTTTCATTTAGCCTTTCTCTCTCCTTTGGGTAATTTCAGGGGAGGGCCAAAGAAAAATATCCTGAAAACTTAATTTCTATTTTGAGAAATCACACTTTTGATTTAGAAAGGATGTGTTTTGTTCTGGGATAATCTCTCCTGGTTCTGCTGTGACAAAGCAGCATTCTCAGACTCCAGGTCTTGCTGCAGTGTGGTACCTCTTGGCAGGTGTTGTGGATATGAAAGACAGAAAGCACTTGTTTTCTCTGGATTCCTTTGCCCTCTTAGCCTCTCACAGACTGAGCAAATGGAGGAAAACACAACCTCTGCTGGAACAAAATGTCCTTGTAGAAACAACAGATCTTCCTAACTTTCAAGCATTTTCTAATTAGGGCTATGCCAAGGAAACAAGGCCTGTTCTTTCTAATCTCCATAGAAACGCTCAGTCATGCTTCCTTCCTAACCCACTGCAAGCATGCTAGCATGCACCAGCAAGCCTTACTGTCTGGTCCAGCCTTTTTTAGCCAACACTATGCCTGAAATATGCAGGATTTAAAAAAAAAATAATTAAAAAAGTATTAGTTGTCTTATTTATAGGTACAATTATCAAGAAATTCAATTGATCGTTCTACCTTTCCTGTTTATCACGTATTACAATGGGTAACCTGGGATGCTGAAAGCTCTCTGAAATTCCTGGCAATCCACAGATGTGTGCATGCATTCCCAAAATATTTGAGTAAAACTAGGACTAAAAGTTTCAAGCATGGAAATGCTCTTTATAGCAAATGTTAGTCTTTTTTTGTTAGAAAATTGGGTTATGTAATTATTTGCCAGATTGAGATTTTTTTGCCTCAGACATTCCAGTTAGAAGCTAACTTTAAGTCTTAAATTACATTTGGGGTGTTGCTTGCAGTTTGATGTCTGGAAACCCGATGACAGCACAAAGTAACTGTAAAGGCCACTCCACCATCTTCTTTTGGCTCAGTCTGGGAGCATCTGGGAACTCCCCATCTCTTGTCCCTGCAGCTGTTTGACAGTCTGTCATTTGCTTGTGGCAGACTTCTGCAAATCTCTTCGGATGCGTGTGGCAGGATAAGGAGCTGTTGGGTGTGCTCCCTCCTGAGACAGCCTGTCCTCCAGGGAGTGCTTTCCTGCAGTGCATCCAGGGGGATGCCTGCTCTCAGGACACAGCTAACCTGGCCTTGAGGAGACCTTCAGGTGTCAGGCATACTTACCATTAGGTCCTTTCCTCATAGCCCAAAGAATACCATAGTGTTCAGAGTAGTCAGTAATGCTGGTACTGTGCTTTGGATCTTCCCTGTGCCATGGACACTGGGATCCTATTTCTTTACCTACACTAACAATGACTCCTCCATGTAGCTCTAGGAGTCATGGTGTGATCACCAGGAGTGAGATCTCTGCTGCCAGACAGAGCATCTCATTTGCCTTAAGCTCTAATGCAGAGGAGCTCTGCAGACACTAGTGACTGCTTTGTGGCCAGTGTGTACTGGATTTTAATTCCTTCATGCAAGTTCTTGAAAAAGAACTTGTGTGCCCTTCTTCTGAGTTCATTCATTCCTTACCTCTTTCTTCCTTTTTGGGAATGGCTTTTTAGTTGGCCCCTCTTACAGTAGCAGTTTACTTAGCATCTGGGAGAAGTTCTAAAGAAATAAAAAATCTATTCCAGGAAGCAAGACTTGTGTAAGGGATATAAGTTCCATATCTGCTCCCTGACTTGCATTTCAAATCTATCTTAATAACAAAGCAACTGCAGTCTATTTGCATTTTATAAAAACAAAATGTGAAATCCTAGCCTAATGCTTTGAAATAAAATCTAACAGCTCACAAATTCCATGTGTCATGCTAATCTGAAGGCTCTGCCTACTATAAACATTTCTGAATCCACAAATGCATTTCATGTTGCCTCTGCCACACTTCAGTGGAAGAAGAGAGGGAGAGAGGAAAATTTTCTCTGCAGCACTGAAAGTAATCAACCTTACAGTAATCAGTCTTAATTGTAACCAAATCTTAATTGTAAAGATGTTTTTGAAAGGAAAAGGATAGACTAGAACTTTATGACATCAACAACAGGATTATTGGGCCATTGGATTTTTAAATTCTATTGTCTAGTTAAATTACCCAGTTTCCTCCATCTTTCCAATGACAGATTTAGCCAATTAACATGACCAATAAACTTTATGATGTGTAGAGTAGTGTTTCCAAACCGCTTAAACAATGTTTAGGAGGTAAGAGCAATTAGGCTACATCTCAGTCTTGATGGTATTTGTAATTACTTGGAGCTTCAATCTGAAAGACCGAAGGCCAGATGCTTAGTAAAGCACAGCTGGCAGTAAGATAATTAAGTTACATCACATGATGCTGGCTGCCACTTGGGTTTAATCCAGAACCTCAGCTTTACGCTAGAAGAATTACTTTAATTACCCACTTTGAAAGCAGAACACATCTCTCCCTGGCTGCAGGTAAATCATGGTATTTAAGATCTAAATCAATAAAATTCATCCAAAGCAGAGAGAAAGAGAACTGAAGCTGAGTCAGACCAGAAGTCCAAGTCATCCCCTGCTTTCTCCTGAAGAGCACCCAGTAGCAGATGTTTGGGGACATCCCTGCCAGCTGGTTTCAATGGGGCTTCAGATTAAGGACAAGCTTATTTATGTAGGGATCTAGATGCCAAGGAATTGAAGGGCCAGCGGGCAGCACATGGACAGAGCCAAACACAAACAGGGAGACTTCTGCTTGTTTGTCCCTTACCATTTCCTCCAGGGAGTTAAGATTAATCTTAATTAATAAGGTTATGATCTTAGCTTAAAAGGCCATGAAGCTGTAGGACTAGGTATTTCCACGTTCAGTGACCCGTGGAGGTCATTACCCAATGATTCTTGAATGCCTTAAAACCTGTGAGCAACTCTGAGGAGACTAGGAAACTTTGTGCACATGGATAAGGCCCCAAACAACATGAAAAATGGCCACTTATTTCCACAACAGATGCTGTAGTGAACTGTCATTTTTAATGGCTATTTAACAAACTAGGTGCTCAGCTGCCAACTTCATTATTCTTTAGGAGGCTACCAGCACTTCTTCCTTTCTCCCACAGGAGTTGTTGAGATGTACAACTTAAGCACCAAAGAGATAAGAAGCCAAGGCAGGGACAGGAAAAGACAGAAATGTATGTACAGCACAACTGCATTTTTTTTTAGAATTATTTTTCCCTTGATTATATTAATACATCTGCTTACAAAGTTTGGGATTAATCTTGTCCAGCTTTGTATAGCTAAGAATTATCGAAGTTCCCCTTATAAGCAGTAGAGAGAAATAAGTACTCCCAGAAGGCATTGTATCCCAGCTATCTCCAGTAGAATGGGGTGACTCACCCTCCACAGATGGATACATATTTCTACTGAGAGATTTTAGACAGCCTGAGATAACCATAGTTCAGTCAGTGTGACAAACCCCACCCAAACAGGCCAAAAACTAAAAGAACAGGTCCTAAAGAACCAGTCAGTGGTTAAAGTGAGTAGGAAACTGCAAAGGAGAACAGAGCCTTGCAATAAGTGACAGCTCACTCCCATCTATCTCACCATTCATCTGCTTGTTCGCAGCTTTAAACTGCTGTGAAGGCACAGCCTGGATCCTTACCCTGTGTCAGCTTCCTTACCCTGAGGAAGCTTTTGAGGTGAATGGGAATTTTTCAGAATAATGGTAAAGATAACACCAAGAATGTACATCTGGATTTCTTCCTGTGAGAAAAACAGGAATGGACAATCCTACTTATCCTTTGCTATAACAGATGAATGTCATCACCCATTAAAACCTACCTACAACAGGACGAGTTAAAAAGAATTCACATTTTTTGAGCCAAACTTGGACTACTCTGTTCCTGGAAGCAAAAGGGGCTCCCTTTAAAAGTGCATTTTGCACCCTTCATCTTAGCACAGGAAATGGGGAAAAAGGTTTTTGGAAAACAGCATCAGCCATGGGCAATATGTGTATTTGGAATGTGCTGTAGCACATGTCTTTGCCAAGACCTTGCTTTCTTCTTACCCTATTTACTCAGAGCAGTTTCATGCTTTCCTCTTCTTTTTATCTCAACTCATTCTCACTTCTCCTTTTCCTACCATATTCTTGCAGAGGGTTGTGTTGGAGGTCAGGCAATAAGACTGTGATTCTTCCAGCCATGAAACTACTTGGTCTCTGTTCACTGTACGTTCCTTTTCATCTTCCCTCCTTCTCATGATCTCATGCTCACATGTGACTTCAATTTCCAAATCTTTTTTGGCACCATGAGATCTGCACTTACCCTTAATCATGCTCCTTATCATGTTGATTTATTTTGAATAAGTAATGGTGATGCAAGCTTCTCTTCAGGTCTTTTGCAGAAAGCTCCCTTTGGACATCCATTATTGAAAATTACTTTTTTCATGATAGTTCAAATCCATCTGTGGCCTCTAAAGAAGACGAACCTATTCCTATGCAATAAAATCGGTATTACAAAGCCCTAGTGTAACTTCACTGATTTCATAGAATCACAGCAGGGACAAGTTTAGATCCCCTGGGTTTATGCTGCTTTGAAGCACAGCTTGGTATAACTTGTTTATTGGTTTGAATCCCTCTGATGTAATTTGTGAATCTGTACCTTATATATTTATCTTGAAAGAGCTTGCCCTACCCCACTCTGAATGTCTAGAAAAGCTCATCGTTTCAAAGGCAAAACTCACTTGTGACAATTTCATAGGAAAACGTCTTTCTAGACCAATTCAATTTTATCATTATGATCTGAATAAGCTGACAGCAACCAAAGCTGGTCTTGGGCAATCCTCTGTGTTAGAAAGCTGTGTGAATGTAGATGACAGATAGGTTGCCTTAAGTCTTTCTAAAGTATTCATTGTCTCCCTTACTTGTACAGCTGATTTATAGTGTGACTTTCTGCAATAGCAAGGGCCTGGTGGTGAGCTCAGAAGCAACTTATTACCTGCATTCTCAGGAATTTCTGTTATGGAGTACTCCTTTGTGTGACCACAAAACTATTATACTACAATGAAATCCTAATGAGAAGTAAACATGCATCTAAGAAAAATTTCTTTCTCATACCAGTAGGTCTGAGTTATTTTGCCTTCAAACCTCAAGATTTACATCCAGATTTCTGCTGTTCCCATTTGAAGGCAGTGTCTAAAATGAAGCATGTGAGATGTAGAACAGCAACTTTCAGGTTGTTATCTATTGACAAGGATTAAGAGGGATGCTTCATCTTAGAGACCCAGATATGCTTAGCAGATATGCATGGATGGGCTCTGATAAGCAGGCAGTGACAAACCTGGGATTTCTCTGTGGTATGATGGCATCACCACTGTTCAGGGTGGGAGGATCCTACCAGCCCTTCTCTGCTCAGCCTGCTCTGCTGTAAAGATCTGATGCAATCAGACTAATGCAAGACAGCCTTTGCAGCAGATCCAAGGCAGAATGCTGTTGGCTCACATTTTGGACAAAAAACATACAAAGCACAGAAATGTAGTGGAGTGATGCTTCTAGAACTGGCCAAGGGTGTCATTGCTCAGAGATATTGAAGGAAAGGGAATTTTGCTGTACTTTATGGATTGGTATGAACCTAACCCCAGGGTCCCGTCAGTGTTGCCTCCCATCGCTGGGAAAGGGGCCGCAGAGTGCAAAACCTCTACTCTGGTGGTCCCCATGCCTGAAGCATCGCCCACAGCTAAAGACCCAAATCCCAGGGACCTTCCTCAAGCAAAACTCTGACATGCTGTAGTTGTAGTGGCCATGAAAGCTGGCAATGACTCCTTATTGTTAAATGCTTTGGGACACCTCAAATATGAATGGAGCTATATAAAATTCAATTCTATTGTAAAGAAAACAGCTGTCATGAATTAAGGCTATGTTCAGCTTTTGAGATGTGGACAACTGTCCAGTAGGGAATGAACAGAAAACTCATTTAACTCTGAGATGGAGATTTGTCTTCTCTTTTCCAGAAAACAAAACCCCAAGGATTTTAAATCTATAAACCATGTATAGCATATCACCCAAACAATTTCTTTTAAGGTTTGAAAAACCCCTTGCTGCTAATTATTGGTTATAGATGGTTTGAAAGAAAAATGTAGTTCTAATGCTGGGTTTAATTAAAATGCCTTTAATAACAGTCATGGATTTTGCAGCACAAGTGCTAAAAGGCCAAATCCTGCTTTTGCAGTGAACTGAGTTCAGAAGAACTAGATGAGCAAGCAATCCAAGCCAGATTTGGGCCAAACTTTGCAAGACTGTTTTGCTTTTCATGTGACAAAAGTCTGCTTTCCCAATAAGAACATTTTTCTGGAAAGGAGCAGATTTACTGTTTGAACTTTATCATTTCCTCTTCTACAAAACAATAGGGGAGAAAAGGAACCTTTCCAATTTTTCACCCCTTTAATTAATAAGACATTCTTTGGTGTATGACAGGAAAAATATGTGATGAATGTACTTGATATGTTATGATTAATAGCGGTCTAGGGAGGTTTTAGAGACATGAGACGCCCCATAAACACAGAATTAATACCATAGTGAACATTTTTATAATGTCCATTTTGGCACTCTCCCTGACCTAAAATGTTAGTAGCTTTATATATCATTTAATTAATGTTTTAAAAAATAAAATGCAAACAGCTCTTTTCAAACCATAACAATTCATTGCATGACTTATGTGGGTTTGAACTGGCACAGTTAGTCAAAACATTCCTAGTGCCACTTTATTTCCATAAACCATTTGTATTGTAAATTTTATTAGAAATTTCTGTGCCAGCTTTGAAGGGTTCAGGCGAAGGGCACTTTCAATATAGGGGCTGAATGTAGCCTGCTTGTCAAAATTATTTAACAATGTAATTATAAATAATTAGAGAAAGAGAGGAAAGCTATGCTAGAAGTATCTCTTACTTATAACTAGAGTCTGCAATATCTCTATTCGGATTCAAAAACACTGTCCCTGACTAACCTCTCACACTGGTGAAAATTAGAAATCATTAGTGGTGTAAGTAGTACACCACTATAAAATAGTATAGAATATAGTAGTAGAAAAATGAAGACATCTTTTGGTCCACTGTCCATCTCTTTAACTGAAGGTGATTTAGGTGGTATCTTCTACCTGGTTGTCTCTGGAAAGGTCCTTGACTCAGGGCTGTTTTGGGTACTCTGCTGAGATGATGGTAGATGCAGTCAATCATTGCAGAAAAGCCAGCTGGTACGTGGATATAAACTCAGAAGGGTGGGATTATACATGGTCAGTGACTGGCAGCAGGACACAGTAGTAGTGTATCGGTGCAGGATGAAGTGCAAGCCCACAGGGAGTCACTTGTTTGAAACCCTGAACTGGCCACAGAGCTGAGCTGAGGAGTGCTGATAACAAGGACAAAATCCTCATGTGCTCCAAGCCCATTGTTTCTGAGCACCCAGGCCCAAAGACTGTGGTTATTAAAATAGAAGGATACTCAGCAACCTTCCCCAGCCTCTGAAGGAAAGAATGGAAGGGAGGAAAATTGGGAAGTTCATACTGAAAGTAATCACAGTGATGGCACTGAAAGGACAGCTTCTAGCCTGCTTACTAGACCAGGGAAAATTAAGGGATAACTCAAATGTTTATGTTGTCCCTGAAAAAAAAGAAAACAGAATATGTAGCTGAGGATCTCAAGTCACCTTTCACCAAAAATCTAAGATGCTTTGTCAAGGATGAGAGAACAGGGATATTGAAGTGCTTGTGAGGAAAAAACGTATTTTTAGACAAACCTGAGATGGAGCAACATTATATCCTGTACTTATAAGAGACCATACAGGGGTAAGTATTCACAAAGTATGTATAAAACTATTTGGAGTACATGCACTGTCTGTTATGCTATGCCAAAATATAGGATGAAAAATAAATATTAACATTAAGGAAAAGGGTCCATGTTTTTCTGAGTATGATAGGAGACAATTTTCTTTATCAACTACGATAAAATTCATTGAACAAGAGGGCACCCTAAATTACACTTTGTTTTTATAAGTGATAAGAAATAAAAACTTGTTTCAAGTGGATAGTGGGTTGATTCAGTTTAAATACAATTTAACTGTAAACAAAGGCAGTTTTGTAATTAAGGTTTTAGATTTCAAATGGATAAAGGCTCAGAAATGAAGGTACCTAATTAGTGGGCCATCCAAAAGAAATCAAGGACCTGAGTGCAGAGGAAACAGAATTACTCAAAGTCAAAGGGATGAAGCCTATCTGGACTCCGTATCATAAGCAAAGGAAAAATCTTTATAAACTTGTGGGAAAGCACTCTGGACAGAAAATAGTAAATACCCACCTTGAAGAATACATTGAGGTTTTTAAAAGTCTTCTCAGGATGGAAAATTGAATGATCAGTAAAATGAGATAAATTAAATGTCAGAAAACGCAGGTAAAGTGAGAATCAGTGAAATTCAATCTGAATTACACATTGGAAAAAAACCCAAAAAACTTGAGACAACAAGCAAAAAGCTGTTTAACTATATGTATAATGGTGAAGAAAAAGTAAGGCCCCACTGGAGTGAAGAAGGTAGAGAAATCAATCGTAATTCAGGTAAAGTTTCAAAACTCTGTCTTTTTAAAAATAAAAACAGTGAAATAAAATAGGGTGGGTAATGGAAGTGAGAGCCTCAAGCTGAAAATACACAGAGCTGAAGCTGAAGCAGAAATCTCTGAACCAGACAATTTCTCTCCTGTAACTGTGAAAGAGCTGGAACAAGAAACTGAGGATTGAGTATTAATTTTTGTATTGGTTACATTGGATTGTCATCATGCATTATAGTTGGGCATAGCTAATGCAGTCCTTGTGAAAAGGTGGAAATAGCCCACTGACAACTAACCTGACTTTAATAGAATAGAAAGTTAAGGCACGAATTTTGAAAGAAAGTGTAAGTCAAGAGAAATGAAAATCAGTATGAAATGGAGCATGGCTTTAACAAAATGGAATTATGCAAGAATAAACAAGTATATTTCTTAGATTATAATAATACTTTCACAGACAAAGGAAATGCAGCATTTAATCTGAATTTCAGGTAAAGATTGCATATGAAGACATAGGGAAAAAGTTACATAGTGTGCAGAAGCTGAGAATTAGTATAATAACTATAAGGTCAACTGGGAACTGCCTAAAGGGCACCTCACAACAGCTTCTGTTGACAGGGAGATTATCAGGTGGGAGGAAATCTATTGTTTGATGGATTGACCTTAGGACCTATTCACTTAATAGTTTCATTAGTGACCTTGGCACGGAAAAAAGTAGCAAATGAGAGATATTTACTGATGACATAAAACTGGAAAACATTAAAAGAATTGGAAAGAAAGAAACAGATAACCTTGGGGACTGGTGCACTAGAAGTGAGATCATGTGTGAGAGAACTGAGAGCAACACCCTTGCACAGAGGGAGTAAAGACACGGGTCTGCCTCCATCTGTCTGGTTAGTTTGAACCTTCAGAAACAGGGAATACTTTTTTTATTCCTGCTCACCTATTATCAAGAAAGAAGCCCTGAAACTGCAAATAATTAAAGGAAGGATTTCTCAAAAGGGTGGAGAGACTACTGCCTCAGCAAATGTAACAGGGCTCATGTAGATCATCGAGGTGAAGCTTGAGAAGAGGTAGGATTGTTTCTCCTAAGTACACTGTGGATACAGAGAGGAAACCAGAGAATAAGAGCTATTTGAGCTGATGGACAGTTCTGGCACAAGAGCTGTGTGCTCTTCTTCCTACACAGAAATGTAAATTTTGGGACCAGTTTCCCACTAGCTGTATTTGAATGAAAAAAACTCACTAGCTTGTTATGAATCAGTTTATGCAATGAACTCTACTTCCACCAGCTGCCTGATGTATCTGGGCTGAAGGCTCACAGCCTGCAGGAGCTCTTCCACTCCTACTCTCTAGAGCTGCAGCCACACGCATCTTCACAGCTGAGGTTCACTTGAAGTTTTTTTCTGACAAATTCAATGTAACTCATGCATTTTATGACCCATCACTATAAATGTTTGGACACCTTGAAAATGCTGGCTTTGAAAGGAAGGTGGGAGATCTGCAGAGTGCTGTTTCCACACTTTTGACAGTATTAGCCTCACCATAGGGATTTTAAGAGTTAACCAGACTCAGAAACACTGAATTTGAAAAAAGGAGCAGGGAGGGTGTGGGGTTGGAGAGAGGAATTGTCAAAAGAAGGCAAGTTAGAGTAAGACCTTACTGAGCCCTGTCCTTTCAAATTTCCTGTGCTTGACACATCATCAGGATGATGTCAAAGTGACTTAACCAAGTATGACACTTCATTCCACCGATGTGGCCAAGCAGAGGAAATTTGAAAGGATGTGGCTTATGGTACTGAAAACAATCATTTAGAGAAATGCATGACTGCTGTTTTTCAATTTAAATGAATTTTAAGCTCTTTCTCCCTTCTCCTAAAAACATATTGCACTACTTGGAGTATTTGCATTGCTGCTGAGCTTGCCAAAGGTTGTTAAAATGGCTTTACTGTGATTAAAACGGGAGCCCCTAGTTCTGATGTGGGGACTTCATCATACTTGGTGTTGTGTATCTATGACAGTGCATGGGCAACAGCTAAAAATACAAAGTTGAGTTCTTTTGTTATTGTTGTTAATAATTTTGATACTTACTTACTTTTGATTAACTTGTAACAGTAATGCCGAGCAAGCTAGCCCTGTGAGCCCAGAAGCCCCCCTTGTGAGCCTGCTCAGTCTGCAGCCTTTCTCCACAATCCTGGCCAAGGAGTTGGTGCTGGGGATGATGGGCAATCCCCAAACACTGTGTCAAGAGCCTGGGACAGAGGGGACTGGCCCCAGGATGCCCTGGATTTCCTCTGTGTGTAGGCAACTGACTGGTGACCACACTCCTCAGCAGCAATTGGTGTGGCCACAGGCAGTGCCCACAAGGGCAGCTCACCTTTTCTCAGCCTGCAGCAATCCCCACTGAACACAGTGGGTTTTTTGGGGGTACCAGAGGTTTCTTGTGGTGGACAGATGGTGCTGTCTCCATCTCTCCCAGATACTCCTTGAAAATGTTGCATTAAAGCTTTTTCTCTACTTATAGGGGCAGCATGACAATGTGATGCAACATTTTCCAGAGCACTGAATTTCCTCGGAAGCATCATTTTCAAAAGAAAGCTCTTTTTCAAAAGCATTTTAGCCATGAATAGGCTTCAATAACATGAGTCATAGTTACAGCAGTGTCTAAGTTCCCAAAGCACATCTGAGAACTCTAGCTGTTCTTTCATGGGTAACAGGAGAGAGAAGTATATCTGTGATTTGGGGATACTTAGCTCAAATCTGGGTGCAGTAAAATAATTTCTAGGAACAGAGGGACTGCTACATCAAAAAAAATACTGCAAACAACACCTTATATATCATCAGAAAGAACTGATTAGATTTCATTTGCTCCTGAGAAAAAGGCCAGATAGATTTTAATATGTTAAGGGATAAGTTAAAATAAAACAAAGATGAACATTTATTTTTGAAGGTGGAGAAAAAGAAAGAAAGAAATGCCCTCAAAAATCAAATACTTACGTGTCTCAGTCACTAAAATACACAGTAACCATAGCTATTAAAGAAGTCTGAGGACAAACATAGCTTCAGTACCTACAGTCTTTTTAGTTAGAAACAGATAGTTTTTATTTAAAGAATGCGAATAGTTTCTTTTCTTTGGCCAGTCTTTGTTAGATGCTGGTTTGCAGTTTCAGCTTGCACTGCTGATTTAAGCAAGCAAAGCTTTATCTTAAATATGGTACATGGTGTTTTCTGGCAAGTCTTAAATCCTTGAATTCATCTTATCTCTATGGTGACAAGCCTACATTTGGAATAAAGTATCACGGCTTTTCAGAATAGAGGTTATTTCAGATAAAAGCTGATGCCTCTGATATATGGCATTTCCCAGCTTCTATGGTTTGAAAAAGAGGAATGTCTGATTATTGGTTATGAGCTGCTTTTCCAGGAATAACTATTTTGGAGCAGAAAAACCCAACTGAAACTGTAAGATCTGACTCAAAGCACAGCTAATTCACATCAAAAGATAGGTCACTGCTAGAGCCAAATGGACACACACATGCTGTCTGTGTTTGAAGTAAACGCCTTGTTGAGAGGAAGAAGAGGAAGGAAACAACACAGACCAGTCTAGTACTATGAAGAAAAAGTTTATTTACATGTAATAACTTTTACAGATATCATTTGTAAATGTCTGCCTCGTGTATGTTCACTCCCATGTGACAACGGCCAAGAGCTGTCGGCCTATTTATCTTTCTATCAAAAAGGGGGTGATGTTCAATTCCCATTAACTCTGTTAAAAAACACAGAAAGCCCAACTTCTTAACAGAATAATGCTTCATTCTGAGAGCACAGCCCTGTTCTGGTGGCAAGACCATTCCATCTCTTCAGCAGCCAGATATCAACAGGCTTGTTATGCTTCCATGCCTTCAGCAAATCATCCCACTGAAATGTTAAAATACAGATTTTTGTGTTCAGGTAACATTGAAACTGGCTGCAGGAAGTCTTTGAGCAGGTCTGAGGTAAGGTCTGGTGCTTTGTAAGCACCAGGATGAGAGTGAAAATAAGAAGGGTCCTGCTAACATGTTCAGTAGACAGCATGAACTTTCTAGTGGAACACGCAGTTGTCTTCTTTTTAGTGAGTGTAATGATATTATTTTGCAGTAATATTTTGCCAGGTAATTCTTTCCAAAGCCCATCAATAATTCTTTCATAAAGATTCTATAGGAGATTGTGATGATGACAAAATGTCTTTTAAAAAGAACCTGTGAGGGCAGATATTAACAGTTTTCCAAGCCTTTTCACTTCTGAACTCAGCTGTGCTGCTAGTTTAGTCATAAAAACCCAGTGGAAACTATGTACAACATGTTTGGTTTCAATTGTCTGTTGATTTCACCCAGTTTATATATACCAGGTTGTCCTGGTTTAGGGCAAATTTTGGGAGGAAACCTCTGAATGGGGTCCCTCTAGAAAACAAATTAAAGCTGCCCCTCCTACAATTGGTTTGGAAAAAGATTTCCTTGGAGAAAAGTGGAAAAAGACTGTTTATTTAACAAACAAAGTATTCACAAGTATAAAAAAATGAATAAAATTAAACAATGAAACCTCTTGCAGTTCTGAAGACATGGCAAATTCAGAAAGTCCTTGTCATGGGGTGTAGCTCAGCTCACTCAGTCTCTTATCAGTCCCTTTGGTGCTGGAATGCAGCATCCCAGTCCCTGGTGGGCCACAGGTGTGAGCTCCTGGTGTTTGTCTGGGTCTTCAGTCCAGAGTAGGTTTGAACAGTTCCAAGAAAAACCACAGTCCAGGGAACTTCTCTGCCTCAGCTAGCTAAAAACTAACTAAAAAGCAAAGGAGAGCTCTGTCCTGCTGTCTGTCCGTTCTGCAGACAACACAGTCTGGAAGCAGGATGAGGAGGACCAAATGCAGTTTCTGATAACAAGCTCTGTGCTTCTTTTCTCCCCTTCCCTCTCAGAACCAGTCTTAAAGGTTCAAAACTCAATATCTAGCATAAACAGAACAGACAGCTGGGGATACAGACACCATAAAGTCACTCCAGGACAGAGAGAGAGAGGAATTTTTTTACTACCAGTTGATGTCTTACACTAACTCCTCACAATTTGTGTCAAATTTTAACCTCTGTTGGTTTTAGCCTTGTTTAAAAGAGGAAGAAAAATGCCCCAAAATCAAGTTCTCTAGACCTCCTCGATCTTATCTGACATTTTCATAGGAGTACCTCTCTAGACCTCATGATCTCATTATTCATGAACAAGATTTATAGCATCAACTTTTTTTGCAAATATGTCAAAGTGGAAACTAGCATTTCAGGCCCCTTAAAACACTACAAGATATATGATGTTGGGAAAGCCCTGTAGGAGAAGAGGTAAAAACAGCAGTCATGTAATCCCCTGGTGGAAAACTGTTTCCTTCAAGAAGCAATATCTTTTGTCTTTGCATGGAACTTGATGTTGAATGAGATATTTTAAAGGAATTCCAAAGTGGTGCCTCAAAGGGAACTGACCAGACAGAAACATGTGATTTTGAATTGCTGCTGAGCTGGAAGGAAAGACAAGACCAGCACATCTGTGGATGCTATAGAGACCAGGGCCTTTTGGTGTCTGCCTGCACAGTGTCCTCTGTGTACTCTTTTTTTGTTACTTATTTCAGTCTGACACAGCCAAGATCCATGGAAGGATGCATGTAACTACTGGGTGACACAAAACTAAACTTCCAACATAAAATGTTGCCCTCAGTCCTACTTTTTTTAAAGAAACCCAGAAAACCATACTTTTCCAGTGAAACAGATTTAGAAAGAAACAGGTGAAGAATTCTTTTCATAGTTTGTAGAAAGTTATATGCCTGCAACCACAGTGCATAGTGGCTGTACTCACCTCAGATAACCCTCAGACCAAAAGGTGACATCCTGCTAAAATTAAGTTTATTTTGCTGCATGCAAAAGAAAAATCCCTCTGAAATTCTCTGCTTTTACTCTTTGCCCTGTGTTTACTTCCTACTTCTCTCTAATCTGATCTCATTTCTAACCTGTTATTATTCAAATTACTATTTTGAATGCTTTTTGGCCTTGTTCCTCATGCACAGCCATTGGTGTCATAAACAGAGGGATTCTCATGTTTGCACTCAAAGCCACTTCCTGGGTTGCCACTGCATTTTTAAGCCATGACCATTTTCTACAAACACTGTGAGAACTATTCTTCATACAAATGCTTTAACAAAGGAGAGTTTCTAACATTGTCTTAGCATTCCACAGCTGTCATGGGACACATACATCACCCAGAAAATAGGTTTGTAGCAAGATTCGCAGTGCTTCCATTTTTCTCTTTTCTTTATTGATAGTTGGGTCTTTGGGCTCATTGTTATATATGAACCTATTTCAGTCCTCATACCTACATTTACAAACCACCAGCCCTACAGAGAGCAAAAGAAGCTGCCATTAATAAACACAGTTACAGCAGGGAAAGAAGTCATCAAAGATATCCAATGGTTATCCCCTCATTAAAAGCCCAGTAAGGTCAGTAAAAACATTTTCTTTTGATCCATTGGGCACTGAACAAAACCAGCACCCATGGAGGAATACTCAAATGGGATTTAAAAACCTACCTCTAAAACATGTTAATTCCCTGTCTCTTTTTAGACCATGAGCTTGCCATAGCTCTTCTGCTTCTTCTTCAGCCCCACTAAGCCTATCCCATTCCCTTTCAGACACTGAACTGAGCTGTGTGCCAAAGCTTTCTAAATTGTCTCCGCTTTTTCCTGTGTGCAGCAATTTCGGCAAGATACGGTTTTGCTTAGTGCCTTGCATGACTGGGGATGGAACAAATGAGGAATTCTGTGAGCTTTTTCCTATTAAGCCCTAATCCACAAAGATATATCTATAATCTTTACATTATCAACACTCTCCTTTTGATAGTAACTTAAAGATGACAGGTATTCTTTATCTGCATGGCCTAGGTAATGCTTCAAATGGTCTATCCACTAAAAAAAAGTGCTGGCAAAGATAATTGTTACAGGTGAATCATAGGAATAGCAAATTTGATCCAGTCACTGATGTATGTAATTACTACAGCAAGGATTTCAGACGCCATGCAGGAAGGGGTGCTGTGGTGCGGGTTGGACAGCCGTTGTAATGAAGGTGGGGAATGAAATCAGACTAATCTGTTTTACATCAAAAAGTCATATTAGTCATTAGGAAACATCAAGATAATCCCTATACTGTATGTTATGTCAGCCTTGACACTAGCTGCACAACAAGGGATACTTCAGCCTTTTAAACTCAAATTGTTCCAATGTGCAGAGGGGACAGACATCCTGCCTGGGAGGGAATTCAGGGAAAATCTGGAGGGATAAACTTTCTGCCCTTCTCTCTCTTCTTATCTCACTCAAAAAAGGCCTCAGAAAGTTGACCAGTCTACATTTACTTGAGGTAGATAAGAGATGTAGAGCTCAGTAAAGAGAGAGCAATCTGGTGGGATGCCATGAGATGGCTGTCCAGTGTTCCACGTGGGAGAGGCATGCACTCAGGATGAAGAGCAAGATTTGGTTGTGTTCATTCAAAGAAATTTGAGTTGAAAGAGACTTTTTAGATCACATAACCCAGAAAAAGGGATTATGGCATGTTTTTTTGTGTTCCCTCATGCCACTGCCTCTCTTGGTTGAGCCAGTGGCAGTGTATTATTCAGCAAGGTGTGGAGCCAGCAGCATAACTCAGCATGCAAACTTGCTTCTCACAAATCAGTGTTTTCTCCCAGGGGTAGAAAGACACATATACAGAGAAGAAGTAAAGAGCTCTGCACTGAAGAAACCACAATCACCAATTCCAAGAGATGCCCCTATAGTTATACTCCATTACTTATAGTCCTATAGTGGGATTTACAGAAAGTCCAGCACTGTGATGCTATCCTTTCTTGCCTGTGAAGAACAAAGACCTGAAAAGCAAGCCCACTGTTTGTGTTTGGCCAGCTCAAACCAAATCACAGGGAAGTGCCCATCTTTGCTAGTGATTCCTGACTTTGGCTCTTTGACTTCACAAAACAAAGCTGCTTTTGACTTTCAAAACATAGGCAAAAATGCTGTTTGCTTTTTAACCTTGAGCTGGGCAGATATTCAATCTCTGTTCCTGTAGGAGAGAGGTACAGCTCCAGCATCTGCCTGGGGACATTGTTGTACACACTGCCCACCTCCCTGGGTGAACCATCATGCAACCATTTTATCTGAGGGTCTGCCATCTCCTCTTCTCAGACCTGTCTAATTTTACTTACCTATTTCAACAGTGGCTGGGCACAGGAGGAGGCTCCTTATCTCCCCATGGTGTTATAGCTCCAACAGATGAGGAGAAGAGGGATTTCCAATGCCCCACCCAAGTCAATTCCTGAAAAAACACCAAAGCTACATTAGAGAGGAGGAGAGGTTGCCTCTAATCCACTAAACACCGAATTTCTCTGCAAAAAGTGGAACTTTTATGTCCCACACCAGCATGTATCCACAAAGGACATTGTGATTGTTCCAGTTCAAATGCAGATTAGAGCCTCTGTCCAGGTGATGGGAGGTACAAGGCCAAATACCATCTGGAGGGACTTGGATGTGCCTTGCTAAGGCCTGATGTCTCCAAGCTGTTGATGAACAAGGACAGAAATCTGCTCCTCTAAAAAAAGCAGGTAAGTGTTAGGGTAAGGAAAGCATCATAAATTCTGTTTTACAACAGCCACAAACTGCACTTTTTAGGGTATTGTAAAGATAAATTAATTGTTTTCTTCTATCTTCATGGCAAGACTAACTGCTTTTGTAAACATTCATAAGCATAATAAGCCACTGTACAAACATATTTGGAAATTGTACTTCCCTCTTCTTTCTAACTTTCCAGATTAAAATTGGAATTTATTACAGCTTATGTTATAGCAGGCTTCTGAGAGGCTGATAACATTGATGCCTTGTGACCATGACAGCCATCAACTGTCTTCTCAAAGCTTATTGGTAAAATATTAACAATATCACACACTGTGTGTGTCAAAAGGAAATTCAATTTGACAAGTCTACTTAAAAATAAATAAAGCTTCCACTTTTACACATTGCCCACATGGACTACAAACTCCTTCAGATTTTTGTGCAAGTACATATGAATTATTCAAGAAGATGAGCAGAGTGTGATGTTCTCTGGTCCTTCTCTCACGAAGCTTTAAATATGAAAATTCCCTTGCTTTCTCAGAGTCACTTGCTATTTGTTCTCTTTTTTTTTTTTTTTTGTGAACCACAGTTCCTGCAAAGGGAAAATCATTGCAATATGTAGGCAGTCTCCAAAATGAACAAGTAATATTAAATGTCTTTGTAGCCTGAAATATCACTATTGGGCAAAGGAGCCTTTTTCCATATGCCACTGCAAATAGCAATTAGTTCAAGTAGAAAAGATTAGACCAGGTGCAGGTTTTGAAGTGAGTTTTGATGGGAGGAGGGAAAGGTCTCTCTTTTGTCAATTGTCTGTGTTAAATCATCAGGCATCTGAGGAATTTAGGGATATTCAACCTTTTGTGCTTAGCCAACACAATATGACCTCAGTGGCATCCATGGCCTGGATGGAGGTACAGGGCTTATTGATGGTTGTCAGTCCGCTCAAGTGAAAGAGCACATAAGGAAGAAGAAGCACATGATATATTTGTCCTCAAACAGCACAGCTATTTTGCAGGGGCTTTGTTGGAGCACTCATTGAAAAAAAAGGCAGAATGAGCCCCTCCAGTGTGGGAGCCCACAGGCAAGCTCGGCTCGAGGGCCTGAGACAGGCAGCTGGCAGATGAGGTGGCTGCAGCCGTTCCCTCCAGCCTTGCAAAGCTAGAGGTGACCTTCAGAAATGACAAAGAGAGGGGGCTAATACAACAATGTGTGTGCCTGAGATAAAAGATACTCTCAAAACTTCAAAAACCTCCTTAAAAGATTGGATTAACTTCTTCTAATCCTCTGAATCATGGGTAGATATGAGTTCAAAGGACTAATGTAATTTTATTATTACATTTAATCAAATGTTTAAGTTAAGAAATAGGAACTGAGCTAAGGGCAACCTTCCCTTATCAGCTTCCAAAGTCTGAAAGCAGGAATGAATTAATTAAGTAAATGTAACAAGCTTAGGGGTATAGCACACAGCAGCAGCTGAGTCAGCTTGACCATCAGCCAGTTATTGGGGTGAGATGTGCAGCTCAAGTACTACCAGATGATTCAATTCACATATCTTGGCAGAAGCAGATAAGCCTAAAGGGATGCCCAGAGGGAAAGAGTGTCATAAACTGGCAAAGCAGAGAGTAATTCACCACCTTAAACAAAATGTTGTCATCAAGGAAGCCGTGCATTTAATTCATGCAGCAGTGTAGGCCGCCCTACCAGACAAAAAGCACATTTTGCATGTTGGCTTTTTATTTAAGGAGAAATTAGTTTTGCTGGGTCCGGGCATATTTTATGTAACTAGCTTACATCAGATCATGTACTCCAACCCTTCATTTTCAGGAGATGAACCCAAATATCAGTGTCAAATAGGATCACATTGGTCATGATGAGAGAGTTACAAGTATAGAGTGTGTGTTCTTGTCCTTTTCCTTAGCTTCCCACAGGCAAAGACATCTTTACAAGTGCAAAAATAGAGTGGATTTTTCAAAGATTGAAAATTAGTTTGTATTGTGAATCAGGAAACCGTAATACATAATCAGCTCCACTATCATAAAGTATATCCAAATAACATATGACTAAAGACTTTCCTTCTATAAATTAGCTGTGGTTGAGATGTGACTAATTGCAGTAGGTTTCATTTAAGCACAATCAATTAAATCAGTGGTGTTTAACAAAGGAAATTCTGTTCTAACAGGGCAGGTTTCAGCACAAGCATTTTTCCTTAGATGACAGATAGTGCTTTTCAGAGGAGGACACTTAAATGATATATAAATTATCTTTAAAAGCAGAGTACATTACTGAATATTTTCAATTGAGTGGGAACCTGAAGAAAGCTTGAAGAAAGGAAAAGTTTAATATAATTTGAATGAATCATTCCACAGGCTGGGGATTTCTTCTGTTTGCTAGAAGAAAAAGCTAGAAAATTAAGGACACAGAATATCTAGAGGAGATAAGGAGCCTTGTTCTGAGCCTTGATCTCTTGCCTTTCAACTATCTAAATTTGAGAAAAGCACAGAAAAGTCATGAACAACAACAACCTCAAACCAAGGCAACCACCAGCTTAATATCCATGAATAGAAGGCACTGGCACTATGCTGGCTGGATGAAGTCGTGCTACCCAGGTCCAGCACAAGACCAAGAGCTAGGAAGCAGGAATTTAGGATACACACAAAATGGAATTTTCCACTGCTTCAAGCCCACGCCTTAAACACAAGCCCAAATAGCTTCTGGGTTTCTGGCTTTTGCATTCTTTTTTTCTGCATACATTTGTATGAGTGCACAGCCCATGAGTGTTAATGCTCCCTCTGATTTCATCCTTTCACATATATAGTTCCTGCAGAAAACCAGGCTGTTGGCTGCACGGCTCTCAGACATTGCCATGGCAATGGACCGTGATGTCAGAGACACGGGATTAGGAGTTCCCTGCATCGCTGAGCTAAGGGAGGACCCTGGCTGGGAAGGAGAAAACTCCCATCTCAACAGCTTCAACAATAGAAACAGCAATTTCAAAAGCAGCTAGTGAAGAACACTCAGTAGCAAACTATGCAGAAATGACCAGAAATTCAGTGTCAAAAATTTGTTGGTTGAAGAGAATCCCAAAACAATTGGCATGGCAGTAAACAAGTAAAATCAATGGAGCAAAGCCAGTGTTGTGTCAGCAGTAAGTGTGACACTAGAATCAAGATAATTTTGCAGTTTTAGCAAGGAAAGCAAAATACAATGGCAGAAAATACAGCATCTTTCACTCAATTATACAATGAATATTTTCAGCTCTACTGGTAAAAAAATGAGAGCAATTTTAGACAGATTATTCCCTTAGACTAAAAGTTGACAGTAGAAAAGACAATGTAGGAACTGCATGTGTGAATGCCCTTTAAAATAATCAGATACCTCAGCTAATATGTGTGGGAACACTGCAGAACTGCAAGCAGCAACAGGGGACTTGACATCCAAAGGCCACTCCCAGTGATTACTGCAGAAAAGGAACAGATGTCAAGAGCTGAGCCAGCTCCCAGCCTTTGGGGGCTGAGGCAGGACCCTCCCCAGCCTTGCAGCACAGCTTACCACAGTGCTGGCAGTGAGCCCTGCTGCTCTCAGCCAGCCCACAGACCTCCCTCTTGAGGTGGGTGTGCTGATGGCCTGGGGAAATCAGAAAATGAAATAAAAATAAAAATGGGGAAACAACTACAGACAAGGAAAGAGTGCAGAGGCCCAGAGCAAAAGTTGAAACTGGGTCATGCTTTATATGAGGGTGGTTTGCAACAAAATGAGCTGGTCCCTTCTTTAACCTTGAAAAGAGGGAACTGGGAGCAAAATGCCCTGCTTCTCCTCTCCTAGCTGGGTGGCCTTGCTCTCTCTGGACCTGCTATTGCGATGGCTCACCTGCCTGTGTGCCTACCTGCAAGATCAGGGTACCTGTGAATCAGGAGAGCTCCATTTGCTTCCTAGACAGGAAGCCTTGATGACTCATCTGTTGGACAGGGACGATGTGATAAGATGAAGGACCTCAAGCAATGTATTTCACTGGAAAATTAAAAAACTGAAGGATACACGTACACACACCCATCATGATTTCAAAGGTAACTTTAAAAAAACAGCACAAGAATCAGTGCATTTTCAGTGCTGTGCTGTGATTTAAGACACGTCTGCACCCAGCAGGGAGTATTGAGGTAAAGAGCCCTGAGACACCTATTTCCAGAGCTGAATGCTATATAATTACTAACTGGCCTTGCTTCAAAAGAGGGTGCAGCCTCACACAAAGCCATCTATATTGCAGCTGGGACAGGAGCCAGTACCCTCATGTGTCTCTGTGTTGCTGTATGGAGACAGATCAGAGTTTCAGAGGGTGACCAGGGCTCTGTGCCCAGCTTTGTGGGGTGGACCTGCCTGATGAAAGACTTCTGAAACCACTGTTAAAAATCTGTGCTTTTGGAGTGAAAACTCTATATCACTTAACTAAATTCCAACTAGACCAGCCCATATTATTTTTGGTACACATGTTGTAATGACTTCTAAGTGATTTGAATTGCTGCTAAAATTTTTGTGCCTGTTTTGCAACCCATAAAGCCTGGGCTGTAAAACAGAAGCTATGATTCTAGTGGGCAACATTTTCCTCGGCATTTCTGCTGCTCCTTTCAGTGCCAGTGAACTGTGAAGAAGCCACAGTCCAGACTAACAGTGAGCCCTCTGCATTGTTTTCTGCATTGTCTCTTGTGGTATTTTAAGCACCTGATGTATAGATGACAAATACCCATGTTGCTGGCATGCACCTATGTGTGGCTGCTGATTATTCAAATTTCACTGCCGCTACTTTTTATTTCCCTCAAAGAGGGAAGGGCAGCCATAGAAAATAATTTTGACATTAGCCCATACTCTTCAATAGCCTGGCTCCTGCTCCAGATTTGCTGGGTTTTTACTTCTGCCATTCCCAGCACAGCACTTTGCAGAAATGCAGTCAATGCAAAGAGCTGGCTGCACATCTAAAAGAGAGCAACAGAGTGGGGTGTCAATGCAAAGTGTGTGATGAGGATTAATCCCCCAAATCAGTGGGGTGAGAAGGGGACTCTTCGGAAGGAATTTCTGGATTTGGAACTTTCAAGAATGTTGTTCCCTGAAATAGTAGGATGCCTCTAATGTCTTCTGCCTGTAGTAAATGCTGCCACATGGCACAAGTTACGTCAAAACTGTTCTTGAAGTTGTGGTTGCAGAAAAGGCATCTACCCATAATCACATACCTTTTCAAGTGGTTTTGGCCTAGTCACTAATGTTTTTACAGGAGTTCCTTGAATAACTTAGTCTTACTTTGTAATAAATATGTCCTCACTTGCAAGTTACAGGAGAAAGGCTGTGCACCTGCAACTGGCCACAGAGAAGTGCACATGACTATCACATTGTTTCTTTGCTGCTGAAATGAGCGAATTGCAGAGATTCTAGCATGGTAAAATGTCTAAAAAAATAATAATAATAATTAAAAAAAATCAGCTAGCCAAAAAAGTAAAAAGTGAGAGAGAAGGAATTTTAATGCCATTGAAATACACACCAGTCAGAAGAAAACCATTTTATCAGCAAGGATTTCGTTACTGACAGCTGCCTTCTCTAACACTTTGCCATACTGAGAGCACAATGAGACAGCAAGCAAAAGCAGTTTCACCTTAAAACTTTTGCATGTTGTGTTTTGCATCATATTTTCCTCGTGCCTAGTTCACTAAGTACAATTATTCTGCTTTGGAAGTCATATGAAAAATGATGGGGAAGCTACTAACACTCCAATATCAAGTGCAGACTCATCTCCACATGTTCACACTCGTGCTCTCTTGTGCTTTTTCCTTTTAATGATGTTATTTTTCTAGTAAGTAACAGATTACCTGACATGGATGTCAATTAGTCATTGTTTTCCCACTGCAAATCTTACCATCTGTTCAAGAGTTCTTAAGATTCAATGGGAGTTTTTAACAACTATTCACTGGGCCAGACCTGCAAATGTTAAAAAAAAAAAAAATTGCATGATTGTACCAGAGTTTATATTTATGTGGAGCTTTATAGAAGAGAGTCTCATCCAGCTGGAGCTACGAATTAGATCCAACTAAATAATATGCTTGAGGATAGAGACCTGAATTCTCATTAAGACTGGATGCAATAGCTCAGTATCTTTAATTCTTACATATGTAGCCATTTTTCTCTTTCTGCCTTTATAGGCAACAACAAAAATCTATTTCTTGCAGAGTGCTTACCATTTGTAAAACACCATGTACTGCACAAAGGTGAGTAATCACAACACCCTCATGTAGGAAAGCTGATGCCATGTGCAGCTGCTTGTTTTGCTCCTCATCACCCCCATCCAGGGAAAAGCAATAGGTGTTTTGAGTCCCAGAATTCCTGTAATGCTCCTAAGATGTAGTCAAGTTCAAGAAACCCTAGAGTTAATCAAAGTGCAATTGCAATTAATGTCAAGGAAACTAAAGCAGAGAGATACAAGGTCTGATCCTTAAAAGTACTGATAAACTCTAAACTTCATTAATTTCATTAATAGATGAAGTGTACTCAGTCCCTTTAAAGATGACAGCTGTTGTGCAACTTGCTCAGTACTGTTAAAAAAAAAAGTCCTGTTCTTTGCTGTTGATCAGTCTGATTCTTACAATATTCTACAGTAACAACAACCACAGAAAAAGCAATGAAACAGAAGTTGCTGGTGGCTTTCTTGGCTTTGGCAATTTAACATAATAAAAATTAGAAATGAAAGTTCAACTTCACTAAATTACTTTAATAGATGATATAAAATATTTTGGAATTCTTCCTTTTGGGTAAGATTCTGAAAATGCATCACAAACAGCAGAAATTACTAATACTTATAATCCTGCCACTGTTCCAGTTGACTAAAAATAGAGGTGTGTGTGACAGCCTAGGAATGAAAACATTCAGTCATAAGTTTGTAACTTCTAGTCATGGTTTCATTCCTTAAATCTATTTTCAGTGCAAGGAATGATGAACTGTCCTGCAGGGGTAAAAGCTCACTCCCCTGACTGCCCAGGAGAGAGGACAGGGCTGGCAGCCCTGGAATGTGTTGTAGGGTGAAGGATGCACAGCTGCAACTGCAGGGGTGTGGGACACCACCAAAGGACCAGGAGCACAGAGGGTGCAGTGGGAGCTGTGAAGAGAAGGGAGAAAGAATCCTTTTGGGCAGCCCCACCACACCTGTATCGCAGGGAAGCTGTCAAGGGCTCTGGGGCAGTCAGAGCTGGCAGAAGCACAAATTGCTTGAGACTTCTTGTCCCCTTCCAGGGCAGCTGGGGTCAGAGGAGAGACTGTACTGCCCCATGGGACATACTCCATCTGGAAAACACCACCTCCATTCACTTTCTCTTCTTTTCTGCTACCTACTATACAATCAGCAAAACAGCTGCAGCATTTTTATCTGCTAGGAATGGGTCAAAGATTTGCTTCCCCCAGTTCAGGATCATGTTCCTTTGGAGTTTGTTCCTCATTTCTTTTCCCAGTTGCAACAACTTTCATGGGAACATGTTTTCATCCTGTCATACTTCACAGATCTCACAGCCTGAGGAGGTTCAAGCTCTCTTGAAAACAGTTAAAAGTTAACCACCGCCTCAACTGTATTCCTTTCTACATTTTTTAAAGACAATAAAGGTCTCTTTTTCTTTTCCTCTCCTAAATCAATGACAACTCTTTTAAAACCTGGGGTTAAAAATTCCAGCATGTAATCTTCTGCAATAGTCAAGGAAGGGTGGAGATATAAATATCATAAAGTCCAAATTCATCACTGAATCTGGAGCATGTCCACAAATTTAAAAGCCGATGGGACACTCAGAGTAGAGATAAACACAGATGGACGACAACATTGCCAGAGAAAAGGATTAGACAGGACCCACAAGTGACATGAGGGAATGATCAGATCAAGGCAGTGCATTTTATTCCCATGAACGTCCTTGCTTCCCACCTCTTCCAGTAAGACGAGGCAAGAAATTTCTTACCCCCCACTAAGAATTCCTGCAGCAGAGAATCTTTTAAGGGCGCAGCCAGTAAGTCTTGCCTGGCTTTGTGCTTCTGGCATGTCCCTCTTGAGAAAACTGACCATTCTGTGACCTACTGGTGCTCCTCCCAGTTGCTGTCACTCAGCTATGGGCAATACCAGAACTTCCCCTCTGAACTATGTCCTAATTCCTGTGACTACTCTGGCCTGCTATGTGTCCTCTGCTAAAAAATATTGGTTCATTGGACCACATGTGCATGAACTTGCTTTTTGCAATAAATCATTTCACTGCATGCACACAGATTGCATTCAAAAATTCAGTTTTTCCTCTAATGAAAAGGTTTCTGGTGGTGGGTCTACCTGGCCAGCATAATTTGGGAATTAAAAAAAAAAAAAAAAAAAGGAAGGAGCGGCATGATATTATTCCCTCTTCTTTTTTTCTTATCCCTGAGGGCTTTAAAGCCTCTAGGTGCTGCAAAATGTAAAAGGAAATATTTAAATTCTGAGACACCTCATTCCCTGCCCAATTCTCTTGCTTGCTCTCAATATCTGCCTAGTCAGGAAACTACTACCAGCATAACTACTGCAAGTGTTCTCTGCCCTGTGAGCAGGGAGTGATGCCTCACAGAGTCAGCTCCTAACACACCAGTGACACGCTGGATGATGTTCTGCAGAGCTGAAAAGTCTGAATTGGTTTAAGCAACTCTTGCTGCCATTTCTGTCTGGAGCAGGCACTTGCAATGAATGCAGTAACCTGAACAGCACATGTGTGAGTCACAGGAAAAGCTTCAGCAAAAGGTTCTTGACATTGCGACACACTTTCCTATATTTAGACACAGGGAATGATGCTTCAAAAGTTAGAAGAACTCAAGCAAGCTTGAAAATGAAATCTCCAGGATGATTTTTAAAATTCTGCCTGACTTATCTGGGAAAAGAAGCCAGCAGTCCTCTTCCAGGAAGGTCAGCCACTAGCAAGTGGTGAGATTAACACGGCAGTCTGCTCATATACTTCGGATACTCACACCTGAGAGATATTTGTTACTCTGAGCCAGCCAGAGCCCCCAACTTCACTTACTATTTTCCTTTAGAGTTTCTAACTTTTTGTGGGCTTTTTGGTTGGTTTTGTTTGCTTGTTTGTTTGTTTGTTCTTTTAATGTGATGTATTTGCAGATGCAATCAAATGTTGCAGCTGCTGGTTCCCATTCATTTCTGGGCATGGTTGGTCCACACTTGCCTGTTTGTCAAGAAGGTTGTGTCCTGAAAGCCTGATTCCCATTTAAACTGAGTCCTTATTCCCTTTTATCCTCCTATAAAGCAGCAATGGAAAAAGGCCTTAGCAGAAGGGAGATCCGGTCCCTAAATCAAATGAAAACACCTGTTTGTCAGGTTAATCCAATGGTTATAGCCATTTATAAAAACTTGTTATTTTTCTGCAGTCATCCAGGAATGTCATTGATAGCTCTTCACCATGGTGCCAAAAGACACTTTTGGAAGGGATTTAATGCCCAGATCATTGCAAATATGATCTTTGTTTTTGCCTGTTCCCCAGGCGGCAGCTATGAACAAAGCAGACTTTGAAGCCTGCAGCATTATTAATCTGAGACTTATTACAATAAGAGAGAGAGGAAATAAATCCCTTTTTCTAGCACTCCTAACTCAGTGTAATAGCCCAAGAATTACAAGCTAAACATTACTCTGAAGTTATCAGGCTTCATTTCTCATAACAGACAGCAAGCAGCAGATTGCACTTTATCTTTTTAGGCTGACCTGACTGCAAACCAGGAATGCACAGAATGCCAAGGTCTTCCTTTCCTTCTGTGAAGACCCTTCCAGCAGAAACAGGGTATCATGATGCAATATTTAGCACTTTGTTCTTGTAGTGCTTAAGACAAAAATATGTTCAGAGCAAGCTGTTTCCTTGGAAAAAAAATAATCCAAAGCCATTTCCCTTTGCAGACCTGTGGTGCATACGCCCATGTTGATTCTGGAGGAGAATGCAAGGCTTGGTTAGGGAGAAGCACTACAAAAAATATATATTATCAACGTGTCTCTGGAGCTGAGCTTTGATCAGCTTCCTTTACTGTCCAGCAAAACAGCTGGTAACCACTAAAACATTTGGAGTGATGTCATGAGGTACAAAAAGGATCAACCTTGAGTGTAAGATGGTCAAATGCCTTTACAATGAAGACACTCCTCTCCCTCTCAAAGGCATAGTGGGTTAATGACAATGCCACACTTTATAGGTGCCTGAAGACTCTGCAAGGGGTTAAAATCAGCAGGGATAAAAGGGTATTTTAATTTCTAACTACTGTTATTTATCATCATGCTCATAGCTGTGTGATGATTAACTGCCAGACTTTTTATTGTTTCTCTTTCCCATATATTTCTCTCCCAATTGAAAAGCTGCCTAAGTAAAATACCTCTTGTATATTTTCTCTTATTTTAATCAGTCTGATACTTCAGTTCCTAGAGAAGGAAAACAAGTAGCAAGCTGAATTTAACACTGAAATACTGGGGGTAGAATCCATTAATAAAACATAGCAGTCTGTTGTAGCCAGGAAAAGGTGCAAATTGCTTTTGTACCCCCTTGGTTTGGAAGTTGTGATGACTTTTACTCTCCTTCCAATTTTACCTAACCAGGAAGACAGGCTTGTCTTCAGTTGCATTAAGTGTTTCTGAAGAAGAAGAGAAATTAATTAATGTGGCATCTGAATACTGTATTCCTTCATTACTGGTATTTCTCAGCAGGACTCAGGATAAAGCTCCTATCATTTGCCAAGGCTGTCATCATGCCCATCAAAATATGCTAACATCCACATGGCTGCTTGCCTCCTGCCATGTGCTGCAGTATTTTCTGCTGTTGCAACAGGAGGGAGGCTACAGGGACAGGGTTGCAGTATGTAAGCTCTGGGCTGGACAACTTGCTCATCATCCCACACTTCTACCTTTCTTCAATGCTTCTTAGGGATTAAGATTCTTTTCTACAAGCAAAGCACATGCATTCTCTTAATTAATGCATTTAAAAGAACATTATGCAGAATTTAGTTACCCATTTCATAATGCTGAGTTACATAGTGCTGCAGGAAGAGCTCAATAGGATAGAGCAGAAACAGAGGGTAGAAAAATGGCCCTGCAGTCTTTACTCTGTTTATCGGTAATGTTTAGTAATTACAAGAATACTTAGGGTATTCTTAGGTATCTGTGCTGGACTGATAGATTGTGTTTTAGTCTTTTGTAAGATGTTGTTTAGATCCCATTTGGAAGGCTGTGGAGAAAATGCTCTTTTCATAACAACAATCCAATTATTCTGTAAATATCTGCTGTCTTATTTATCCTTT
The DNA here is from genome assembly GCF_030490865.1 of Poecile atricapillus. Classification (NCBI taxonomy): domain Eukaryota; kingdom Metazoa; phylum Chordata; class Aves; order Passeriformes; family Paridae; genus Poecile; species Poecile atricapillus. Next base: position 23,269,149 of record NC_081288.1, on the reverse strand, counting down.
TAGAATTAAATTCAAATTTTGTAAAATTAAACTTGCTACCAGAGAAAGCAATAGTTGCAAAAACTGTTTAAATAGGTACCATTTGTGAATATAAACAGTTCTGGATTTTTTTTTTTATCTGAAGGCTTAAGCAGTTTCATAATTTCTGGTGCTGTTTCTGAGTGTTTTTACACAGAAATAGACCAAGGCATGTTGAAACTACCCATGAGGAGTGGAGAAGGAGGGGGAGGATGGCTGTTTTAAAAAAGGCTGGAGATCAGAATGGGAAGCTGTGAACACAAATTAATTGCACGTATGGGAGTAGCAAAAGGGGGAGGGAGATACTCTTTCCACATTTGGAAATGATAACAAATAGCAGGCTGTCCTGTGATCTCACAGTCTGGAATTGTAAATGCAAGGAGGAAAAAAAGATCAGTAGGATCTTTTGGATCAGGATAGGAGCCTTCAGTGAAGATGACAAGGTAGATGTCTTTACTGAGTGCAAGTTGTGGTTCATCAGGTATTATGTCGTAGATGCCTGCAGACTTTGCTGCTACTTAATGTCTACTTACAGGGGTCCTTAAAGAGAAATCACTTAAATAACTCACAATGGGCAAAAAAAAATCAAAGAAATAAGCAGAATCAGGAGGAGGACTGCAAAATGAGAGACAATATGTTTGGTAAGTAAGGGATTACTACCAAATCTACTTACCTTAATGCAAAGCATTCCAGTTCTCATTGCATTAAGCATGCTCCCCTGAGCTGGGTCCCTCCCTGCCTGCTGCAGCCACAACATCACCTCTCTCATTCACATCTCCCCTTGTCTCTGGGTGACTCTGCATCAGCAACACAAAACATGGCAAAGAGAGGTAAAATAACCTGCATTTCCAAATCCATACAGGAGCTGCAGCTGAGGGCAACACCTGTGGGCACAGCCTGATCTCTGTGTCCTCTCTGCCCATGGTGCTCTTGCCAGCACAGATGGTTGGTCACCCTCACACCAAGCAGGGGGATGCCACAGCCCTTCTGCAATGCACCCTGAGCCCAAGGGTGATTTGATCTTAAAGATTTTGGAGCTCACAGTTGCTAGTGGGAAAATATCTAAATTATCCCTTCAAACTGCATGAAAGAAAACCAAACCAAAACAGACAACCCTAATGAGGATCCAAGAAGTTTGTGAAACTTCCCTCCAGCAGCATTTTGGGTTTTTTATGCTCTCAGCAAGTGTCCTGGTAACCCTGTGCAAATACACACAGGTAAGCACCCTGATTTTGCACAACTTGTCTGAGACAGGCTGGCAAGAGGCACCCACCCTACCCACAGCTTTGAAAAATTGTCTGCAATGGTATAACTGTGTCACAAGACTGGTCCCTGGGGAATTTCCAGCATTTGCTCCCCTGTCTGAAAAACATTTCTTTGTCTTGGCTTCGTTGTTCTGCCCAGTATCATCTCCCCCTGCACCAAGTCCTTAGAAGCTGACTGCTGTTTGAAGAATGACTTCAGTCTCACGAGATCAGAAGCTGTGGGTAGTCACACACAGTTATGCAAAGCCTCTGAGGTAAAAGATGACACAGTGAGCAGGGAAATGGGAAATCAGACCCTTGTGGCTTTCCAGAGGGCTTTTTTTGTATTTGCTACTTCGTTCTGTAGTTTCTCCCAGAAGTCACCAAGGGAAGTAAAAATGATCATAGTACTTCCTCAGTAATAAGCCTTGTTTTCACACAATATTGATTCACTCCACATTTCATTTTTTTGTGGCACATAGGATAGCAACTACCAATAAAAATTGTGAGTTTACTGTTTCACCATTTAAGAAGCAGTGCTTGAGCTGGCCATTTACTGCTTAGTTCTATTGTCCCCAAGCTGTAGCTGATAACAAGTTCACAGGCAGGAGCTCTGGATATTCATTTGTCCCCAGATTCCATCACTAGCATTTTTTTTTATAATTTAGTTATTTAAACAGGGATGTTTCATCTCTCCCTGTTACACAGCCACAAATCTGCCTCCTCCGTGCTGCCAACTTATAGCAAACTTCTGATTCAGTCTGCAGCTCCTTTGAGCTCTGAGAACCAAACAGTATGGTTTAAAAAGATTAAAACCAGAGATGAAACCTGATTGTTATTCCATGCATCTGCTTCAAATTGGTTGCTCTGTTTATTTTAGAGACTTCCACTGGCGAAATGAAAAAGCAAGCAGCCATTCTACAGAATTAGTCTTGCTACATTGGGCTTTATGCTTGCCTTTATTTACCCTTCTCTTTTAGAGCATCAATGAAATGTTGCCTGCACTGTAAAATCAACATGACTAACAATTAGCAGATGCCATTAAATTAAGTGCTACCTCTAAACTACATTCTCTAGGTTATAATCAGTTGTGTTTTAGCTACAGATGACTGGTCCAGGGTCCTGCTCATTTAAGAGCAACTCATCACCTTATAATATACCCTTGTCAGAAGGTGCATGCACACAAATGCCATTCCAATACTAGCAGTCCTTTCTGGTCTTCCTAGGGCTCTCCCTGTGTGCCCAACACTAGTAGAAATATTCTCCCACCCTCTGCAAGGAAACAATAGCATGATTCAGCTCTTCCAGGACTTAGAAAGAGAGAGTGAACCCCAGGGGTGTCATGTAAATGAGGGAGGGGCACACCTCACTGCCTGGCCTAAGGTGGCACTCAAGGTGGATTAACTGCAAGGGAGAAATTCAAGTGTGGGCAGCACAGTTAATATTGACAGGGACCCAGGGACAGATCTTTCATTTATGTCAGCCTCATTTCCTTACTCATGCAACCCTTCCTCAAGTCAGGGAAGTAAGATAATCTCTGCTGAGAACCAAAGCAAAGCCTTAGCGTCATTTAATTTCACTTGAATGGTCTTCAAGTCTTGACCAGACCTCAGCAGGTTGATGTATCCCTGACACCTGTGAGCTGGGGAGCTGAAACATTATCTTAGCAACACAGCCCTTGTGGACCACACGAGCAACCCATAACTGCTCCTAAAGAGTCTTTAGAAGACAGTAAAATGTTTTAAAGCTCTATTGAGCAAGTCAATAAAATTGCCAGGGTGTGTCCCTGTGTCACTGCCAACTCTGTTCTAGGGCTTGTGCCCATGCTTTGAAGGGCCAGGGAGCTGATGGGCTCTGGGGAAGCTGGCAGGAGCAGAGCAGATGTCCTGCAGATGCTGCCCTGATGCATTTGTGTACTGGGTTGTTTGGTTGTCAGCACAGAGTTCACACAGCATGGCTCCTCTACATGAATCTGAAAGGGGATTTTAGTGGGGGTGGGGTTCAGTCTCTTCTACCAAGTAACAGGCAACAGGACGAGAGAAAATGGCCTCAAGTCACACCAGGAGGGATTTAGTTTGGGTATTAGGAAAGATTTCTTCACCAAAAGGGTTGTCATACACTGGAGCAGGCTGTCCAGGAAATTGGTGAATGCCTCATCCCTGGAGTGTCCAAGGCCTAGTTGAATGGGGTTTGAGCTACCTGATCTAATGGAAGGTATATCTGTCCACAGCACGGGGTTTGGAACTAGGTCATCTTAAAGCTCCCTTCCAACCCAGCCTGTTCTGTGTTTCTGTTGTATGATTTGCATTGTAAGGAATGTGATCAGTTTCACAAAGCAAAATCCTAGCTTTTCTTTTTAAAGTGAGTAGACAATCCAAGCTTGTGGCAAACTGCAGTATTCTGCTGGAGTCTGTGTAATGTATGGGGATTTGACATCCAATTACATCCCAGGGCATTCTAGGGACAGAGATAATGCTCCTGGTGCCAGGCCAGGTTAAATGCATCTGCACAATAGGCCCTGCAGATGCTCAGCTGGACAGATGCAGAAACTTGATGTTATCCTATTTTAAGATGCCAAACAGAGCTTATTCTGTTCTTACAAAGCAAGGACATAAGAGCCATGATGAGGAAGTGGTTTACCACAACAATGGCATCCATGGCTTGTAATGCCCTTCCAATTACAAGGAGCAGATGATTGTTCATCACAAACATTACCAAAAGAAAGCTGAAAGAAGAGAAAAAGCAGCCTGCCATGAGCAGAAATAAAAAGGCTGTAAGTGAAGCTGCACACTCTCATAAGTTGATGCACATCTGGCACGGCTCTGCTGTAATCAGCAGCCTGTATTTGCACCCATCCACACAACAGCTGAATCCAACCCCAAAAGTCTTCCCCTGTAATTGTGGCAAATACCACTTCACCAAAACCTCCCTTTTGTTTTCCCCAGAACACTAGGCTTCCTCCTTTTCCAAACAAACCTCTGCTTAAAAATCATAACAATAAAGTTTATGCCCTTTCTGCGCTCATCTAACACACAGTCTATTTGCCCAGGAACTTCCTGGCAGGGTGGAGGGACCTGAGGATGGATTAAGCATAAAGAAGGCCCAAACCCACAGTGTTTTCAAGCTTCTTCAGCCAAATGGTATGTACCACTGGGGAAAAAGAAAACAAACACAAACTCCTGAGGTTTCAGTGAGCCTTTTAGGGTCTTGTGAAAGTGATTTTCTACATATGACCATGGGGTGACCAGTAAAACTTGGTTTGAATGGTTATTCAGTCAGCTTTGCTAGGTGAAACTGATAGTCCTAATTTCTCATTTGCGTGCTTCTGGCTGAGACATGCAGAGTATGTTGGGTTAGGGAATACACCACCTTCAGAAAGCAAATAGAAAAGAAGCTCAGAGGGCTTCCATCTGCCCCAGTCATGTGTGACCATAGCTGTATTACAAAATTGCAATAATAATAATACCTTCTACTGCATCCTGCCACAAAGCTCTGAGACTGCTGACAAACACATGTGGGCAATGATGGAGCTGCATCCAAAAGGGAGCAGTCTGCCTGTCACCCAGAAACTGCAGCTGCCTTATAGCAACCTTAAAAAATAAATAGACATCTCCCATTCCAAGGAAAAAAATCCCATAATCATCACCAGCAACAATGAAAACCAGTCACTTTGTATGTGTAAAATTTTTATTTTACATAAAGCTACACTGGTGAAACCACTTCTTTTCATATTCTTAGGTTTTTCTGATGAGGAAACTCCAAAAAATACATGAGAGACATCTTTCTTTAGTGCACCACTTGGGGACAACCAAAGCAAAGGAACTGTTTTATTTGCCCAGGACCCCAAATCTTCCCAGCAGTACCATGTGGAAAAAAGGCAGAGCTGTGGGCACTCAGTCTCTGCTAGGTACCTCTTGGTACAAGAGAGCAGCTGTAGTGGTGCACTAATCTCTGCAGGGCCTCAGAAAAACAAATCTCACTATTTAAACTCTCACCAGCCATAAGTGGTGTGTCGAGCAAGATGCAAATCACTAATGTATCAGTAGGGCACTGGCTGCTACTGAGATACATTCCTGATAAATGAATGTCCCTTCTTGAAAATATGGTCAAACCTTTCCAAAAAAATCAATTTTTCTTAGCTGGTTGATAAGAAAGTTGGTGGTTTCAGTCCAAGACAAAGACATGAATCAGAAGCCATGAATCAAATGACTATCCACAAGAGATAAATTTGGTATGATCTTCCCTAGCTCAGCCATGCCAAAGAACTCCTTAGCTTAATAACACTGGTCGACACTGGCATCAGCCCAGTGGTTCCCAGCACTTCCTTATTAATGTGAATGCCTTTGACTCAGCACTTCCATAAGTCCATAAATATCAAGGCTGACTTAATTTAAGCTGCAAAGAGCATTTATAAACATTAAAACTCAACGGCAAAGCTAACCTGCTGCTTGAGCTAAGCTTTGATTTATACACTGAAAGTTTCTACTAACCAGGCTACACGATGCCTTCAGCACAAAACTGAAATTTTCATTTGCTTCTTCCTCTGTAATAAAACAATGCCTGGAACCAAATAATCAACCTCCAGGTTTGAGTTGTTTGGTTTGGGTTGATTTCCAGCCATCCTGCAGTGGATGCAGCATAACTCACTCACTGTACTGAAGGTGCATGGAGACATTTAGAATAAAGGCAGCTTTCACAAAGTAACTCGTCTATGTTGCTGCTAAAATAACTGTCTCCAAGCAAAGCCTGTTTTCAGTCCTGAATGTTTAGGGAGGCGAGATAGGACCAGACAAGATGGATTTCACAGTTAACCTTGCTCCTGTCACCAAGGATCATGTACACCACCTACTGTGCCCAGAGCATTATATCAGCATTTATTCAAAAGCAATACCAGATTTATGGCATTGTTGCAATAACTGTGAAGGAAAAGAGTCCCTCAAGATTAACACTCTAGGTCATCCATGGTGACCTCCCTACTCCATGATCCTGAGTTACAGTGAGTTCACTGTAACCATCTTTATCTAGTGCAAACTGAAAACTCCATCTAGTTCTTCCAGTGAGTGAAAATGGCCCCGCAGTTGAGAAATATGATATTATAGCTCTTCTTTTTTAACATAGCTTCTTCGCTGAAGACTCAAAACTGTCCATTTAACTCATCTTGCCAAGTGTGACTCAACAATTTTATTTCTATATCCTTATCAGCCATGTAAAATAAAAAAAGTATTTCTGTGAGAAAAATATCTTTTGACGTATTTGAAATAAATGTTCAAAAGGTATGTGTGGTACTGAAAATTTATTTAAAAAGACTAGTACAAGTCAGTTTAGTAGAACAAGGATAAGCAAGAAGAATGCATTTGGGAACAGAGTAGAGACTGGGGAAGGAATAAAGTGGGCAAAAAAAAAAAAAATCAAAATTAAAGAACTGATGCAGCTCCTATTGCAGATATTTGCTGGTGGGCACCTTTGTATGATAGATTTTCCAGCACAGCACTTTCAGTCTCTGCCATAGGCAAGGCAGAGCAGTGATGTCAGCACTTTGAATACCTTTGAACACCTTTGGTATTATTCTTCAAAACAGAGAGGGACAGGAATAGGCTTGCAGCCTTAATGCAGTGTGAAACATGAAAGGTGTAACCTATAATGAAAAGTCCCAAAAGTCAGTGAAGCCACTGCATAGGATGGTTTGTGTTGCTTTTAGAGAGCCTCAAATATCCTGTTTCAAGTTTCTGGCAATAAGCTCTCTTTCTTCACTGTGCTAATCCAACTTCACTGCATTAAGAGCTGCAATTGTGATGTGAAAATTGCTGCACTGTGGGTGCTCACTCAGCATCCCACAGTGGCTCACTGGTGCTTCACCTTTGGGCTGAGCCAACCTGCATCACTGCATGAAAGCTGTGAACATGCACCACAGGCCTGGCCTGCCAACACCCATCAATGGGAAGGCTACGGTACCCTCAGGCTCTTTCTCTTCCATATCTTGTGTCTCTTCCTGCAGCATTGTACCCCACAATCTACAGAGAGATTCCTAAAACTAGCACATCAAAATAGAAAGTGCAGCTTTACCCATGTCTGAACCAGGTGCTTGGTGCATAATGAGGATACAGAAGGGCTGGATTTGATTTGAACAACCGTCTGTGATGTATTCTGATCTATCCTTCAGCAAGAGACCTGGCACAAGGCTGGGAACATGGAGGTGTGGGAAGTGGACTGGGCTGAAATAATAGGAGCCATTTTTCCACAGCATGACTAAAGGGGATGAATGAAAGAATATACCTCAACCTAAGTATGAGCATAGTCCAAAAAGTCTTTATCTATTAGGGAGAAGAGCCTGCTGACAAATGGGAAAGGAATGCACAATCAGGTCTTCCCGCAGCAAGTTCTGCCTCTCAGATTTGGTACTTGGGGCTGGCCAAGAAACAAGAATTTTTGTTTCAGAATTCAGAAGGAGGAATAAGAAAGAGGATTTTTATTTTAAGATTTAAAATCTGTTTTCATTACATATCAGAACAAAACCACTGTATTTCCAAAACTTTCATATGTAATGCCCAGAAAGGAAAGAGAATGGAGGCCAAGCAACAAATAGGCCAGTGCCTCGGTGATTCCCCTCCGGAGGGGAAAACCTGGCTCCCAGCTCCTAAGCACTGCCAGACAGGAGAGGAACAGCAGCTTGGACTCCCCCACCAGAAGGCCAGTGATGGCCAGGTTTTCTCCCTGCCCCCTACACTCCTTTAGTTCACTCTCTCTCTCTCTCTCTCTTACTTCTGCTCCCATCTCCTTGGAACCTGTTCACTCCATGTAAATAATTACATATGAACAGAGCTACAGAGAATGAGAGTATGTGGTCCAGTGGTTAGGAAGCTCCCAGGAGATAAAAGGGAGCTGCAGATTCAAGTTCTTGCTCTGTCTGATTTGAAGCTGACTTCAATTAAGTATTCATTGGAAGAAAGAGAAATGGCCAGTGCAGTTTGGCCGCCAGGGACCCACTCCAAATCAGAGCAAGGTCTTGAATCTGGGGAAGCACTTCCCAGGGAAAGCTCCTAACCGCTGGCAGATCAATCAGCTCATGCACGTGATGCAGGTGTGGGAGGGAGGCTGAAGCACTCAGCCAGTTCTGGGGGAACTGCCTCTTCTGGGGCCTTTGCTCTGGAAGGAAACCCATCAGAAGGCACGTATCCAGCCAGTGTGCTAGAATCATCATGTGAAGTGATGTACAAGCACGTCTGTTCCCCTCACCCCATCATGGAGGCCCCCACACAGGCAGTCTCCCACCAGAATTGGAGAAAGCTGAGAAGTTGACATCAGGCATCTCCAGAGTAGGACTCGTTTTCTCCTTTCCTGCAATTCCCCTACCAAACTAGGAAGGTTTTCTGCCAATGTTACAGTAGAAACAGATACATTCTCTCAACAAGGTCCAGAGAAGCATAATTATCAGGTGGAAAAGTTGGTTTTGGATTGTATGGGATGGATCCAATACCAGTAAAGAATAGCAAAATTATCAATCATAATGTGAGAAATGAAGAAATACTTGACAAATGTTTCTGGTTTAGATTCAGAAGGACGCAGGATGACATATTCAGAGTCTCTCTTGATAGTTACTGTTCCACTGGCAATTAGTGATGATGTTAAACAGAGCCATTAATAATAGCATTTGTAAACCTGCAGGACTTGATTACAGTCTTGGTGAAGATTGCGAGCTTGGCTGACAGGAATAGATGCAATAAGAAAAAATATTTAGGTCATATAAGGTGTTTAACTCGCTCCCACATAAAAATCCATACTTGTTAAATGGCTTAAAAGCTATCTAATGAATGTATTTCTGGACGTATTTTAAGCAGAATCACTCTCATTCAGCGAGATGTTCCATCTGGAGTCTAGAGGAGGTTCTATTCCTAGTGTCAGCAACTCCTGCCACATACCAATAGTGTAGACAAAAACAAAACAACTGTGGTAGAAGTTTGAGACAACACCAAATGAATATAGGATAATAAAAGTGATGGGGGAACAACTTTGTTATAAGGATTAATTCCTTGTCATTTCTATTATTTGCATTTTCAGAACCAAATGTGAGTCATATGTCTTGCAACAAAAGCTTTATGTCACACTTAAAGCTATAAACAGTGATTCAGATACAATTAACCTTGCAAAAATGTCATGGTCACATTAGATAATCTGCTGAACATGACCCTCCAGAGCAATTCTGATCCTTAGATAAATAAGCTGGGGAGTTTGAAAGAGTCAGTGAACAGCTCTAGTGAGAATATTGCTGAAATACCACATGCAGTTCTGGCATCCAAACTTTACAAAACGCATTCAAAATTTGGAAAGGATTCAGAAAAGAGCTACAAGAATGATCTGTGGTCTGGAAATCAGACTGAGACTAAAGAAGCTTAATCTGATTTATCCCAGAGAATTTTAAAAAGTAATATGATCAGAGCTCACAGGCACCCAGATGGTAGAGTAACTATTACAACTATGAGAAAGAAATTTTTAACTGTAGGTGTCATATCTAGTGTAAAAGGCATAATAAAATCCATTAGGTAGAAGCCAAAGCTGGACAAAATTCAAGTTTAGTGCATATATTTTCTCTCTACTGTGAAGGGCGTAAGGATTGAACACAATGAACTGGATTGTCTATCTCACAGTCTTTACAGAAAGGCTAAAAGCTCTCCATTATTATGAACAGGAAAATTCATGAGGTGCTGCAATAAAATTTGTAGATATGTCATAAGGGAGGTCAGACTAGAAGACAGCAATAACCTATCCTGGGTTAAAAAATCTCTGTTTGTGCAGCTATAATTGCCTCATTTTTCCTTTCTAATGGAAGATGGTCACCGGCTTTACTATATAATTTCCTACGTGTCAGCATCTGTCAGTGTTGGACAGCTTGGGTATATAATTATGTAAGAAGAACCTTGTTAAATATCCACAGCTAAAAATAACTTTTAAGGGGCTTCAGTTCTATTATTGTAAGTTAAATAAGAGTCCTGTTGCACACTGCAGAAAGGCATTGCTTATCTTCTTGTAATGACATGGAAATTTCGGTTGTCCAGAATATTCACTTGAGTGGAATATGGTTTTGACTTTCTGCTCTTTGACTACTAATTAAAATGTTCTGTGTTTTTCTTTAAACCAAAAGGAGACTACAAGAACTAGCACAGGAAAAGACTGATTTTTATAAAGACCAATATCCCTTCTGAACATTTCATATGGCAAACAGTTGCATCAATAAGTGAGATGAGATTCAGTGAAACTCATAGATACTGTTATTCACTGTTCATTTCATCAGTCTTGTAGCTACCATCAAGTGCTACCCTGACTGCTAACACTGCACAGTAGGAGGAGGTTCTTTCTGTAGGAGATGGCTACAGAAAGGCTGATCAGGAAGAACTGACTTAAATTGGATGTTGGTACAAAACAACTTTCACAAAAAAAATCAACAAAAGAAAACTTACCTGGGCTCAGGTTTCTCTAGAAATTCTGTTCTGATTCAGGAGTGCTCAGTTCACAAACACTTCAGCAAATTTTGAATGATTAATGGCTTTCCTTGGCTTCCAATATAGAGCAGATGTGTCCTTGCAGTCGTGGTCAAATCTTCCAGTGAGTTTCGGGAGACATTGATGCTAGAAAAGTATCTAATTCTGTAGGGGGAAAAGGAGACTTTCCACTGATACTTTGTGCAAGAACTTTCCCCCACAGTTCCCCTCCCCATGGGTTAAAGCAGAAGCAAAGGTGTCAGTGGTCTAATCCTCGTCTTACAGTAACTTCATGCTTTGATCTCATTAGCAAAAGCCTTGGCCTAAGAACAAATGCCATGCTGGCATATCAGTCCCTGGACAGGACACTGACAGCTTGTATTTAGTGCTACAGTGACAACCAGCTGAGGTAGCATCTACCAGTGATCACAGAGCTCTAAGACTGCATCCTCTCTTAAACCTTCCTAGCCCCTGTATCTAGACTAGGGAAAATCCCAGTATCTCTCACTGTATGATAGCCACTACTAAATATTGACTATTAATAGTTCCACTTCTATGCAGAATTCTGCCTTTCTTCTACATGATATAGGTGGTATATCCTGTTTCTCATGACACTGAAACTCAGGGGTGAGTCTTCAGCTTGCATTTCAGCTGGTTTCCAAGATTAAGCATATAGATCTTCATGTAGTGTCACACATATAAAAACCTTAAAGTATGTTTGGCCAAGTTTAAGAACAGCACTTTCACATTTTGTTCAGAATTTGTGCCTGGCACTTTCTACTAACACAGGGTTATATTTGTCCTGTATTGGGTTTGTGTATTTGCTCTGTACAGGGTTAAAGTGGACCCAACTGACCTAACTCTCTCTAGTCTAGCAGACTAGACCTCCCTAATATCCAGCAGCACAGTCCAAAGCAAGAAGAGACTGCTATACCATTGCTCCTAACATTGCTACTGTGTAAAGACTAATGATATTTATTGTATTGCAATGGCAATCACACAGAAATTAGTACTTCAGCATACTTGGCATTGTACAGTCTCACACATGCATTAAGAGTTAAACTGCATGATCCTCTTCTGCTCCTTCCACCTCTCCTAATGATCAAATATAGTACTGTGAAGGGAAAATATCAGGCTATACTGTGAAATTTTGAAATACAAAATTATTCTCATGAGATGGAATGAAGTGAAAGTTGAAGATTATGAAGGATAAATTCAATAAGCCATAGCAATATTACCTGTCCAGTAATTTTATTGCCATCCTTTATCATTCTCTTCTGTTTCAGCATGCCCAACTTGCCCGCTTGTTTTAAATAAATAAATATATGAATAAATAAATAAATAAATACAGGCTATGTCTTCTTTGCAGAGCTAACCAGGGCAAAAGACTGTCTGGGCATGATCAACCTGGATGCTGGAGAGCCCAAATAATAAAACTAGCAGATGCTTAGACAGCAATATCTGCATGGATGTATTGCAAAGGGGACAATTTTTGCTGTCCTGCCCCCCAGTGCTGCACTGACTTTGAGGGCACCAAGACCACATGGAACCCCACCGTCACCAGAGATGGGTATCAGCAGCTGGGGAAATGTTCCTGACACCTGGGACAGGCCTCCCAGCCAAGCCTGTCTGGAGACACAGTGCCACATGCAGCACAGCGCTGTGGCTCTGCTCCAGCCCGGGGCCGCCACGCAGCTGGCGGAGCCCCAGCAGCTGGGGAGCCCACACCGCAGACGGAAGCGGGAGATGGGGTCTGGGAGCATCAGCCTTGTCCTGACAGCCTTTGACTAGACAGGTCTGGTTACAGCAGCTGAAGACCTGATCTGCAACACACAAATCCAGCATGAACAATACAAAAATAGAAAGCATCCTGTACTAGGGAAACATCTGTTTAGGCGGTGAAAACCCCATGGAGTGCATCATTCTGGGTGAATCAGCACAGCTGAGACTGCTGTTCAGCTGCCCGAGTGGCTGATTTAATTTTTTCCCAGCTTAGCTTTGTGCCATCACTGAGATTTATTATCTGTGGCACTGCACAGTTCCAGGAGGTGCGGTTATCAGGAAGTACTTGGCTCCCCAGCTCTGTAACTGGGCTTTGCACAGCATAAATTACAAGGTGTGCACTGGCTAGCAGATAAGCAGACCCTCTATTTTGCTTTGTGTTCTGAATTGACATTCCTTACTGCATCTCCATGTTGGTACTAAGAGCAGTACAGGATCAAAATTCTTCACTAAATTGACATGGATCTGTCAAAAATCAGTGATGCAATGTGGATCCTCACTAAGCATCTGGCCCATCTTCAGAACCCTCTGGATGAAAACTGTTTGGTTTCGGGAAGCTGATGGTCTGATATCCTCTGTAATTAGTCTGACACTGTTAGTTTGGATTATCTTGGCCCTTCTGCAGTCACTGTAAAAGGGAAGAACAAGTCTTGTTCTTTGGATGCCTCCTCTGATGAAACAGAACCGTGGCCAGTTGGCACAAGATGAGTATTAACAGCTTTATGAAGCTTATGAAAATGAGTACAGGAGAAAGAAAAGACCCTGTCCCTGCAGACTTGAGATGAGTTCCGAAGGACTCTTATTGCATCTGCTGCTGTCCTGAGGCTATGCCATCCCAGAGCTGCTCAGGCAGAGTATATAACCACAATTCTGGTTTTTTTCTTTAGGCAAGGCAGTGGTTCCCAAATTGATTTGCTTTCTGATACAAGGCCAACAATTGTGCCAGGTCCATGTACCGCTCACTTGCTGAAAGTGCTCTTTGTTATGCATATCAAAAATTATCAGCAAATTAAAGCAGAAATGTGCTAATATAAAATAATCCAGAGGGGAAAAATCCCTGGTTTTTGATACAACTCTGAGCACCTGAACACTTCAGTGTATTATCTTTGACTTAAAATGTCCATTTTCAGTTTATTTCTGAGCAAAACAAATATTAAAAATACTTCCATCTACAGTAGACACTTCAGAGGTACTGAAATATTGCAGAAACTCCAATTCTTTGTCAAAGCTGAAAGTTACTAAGCAAAATTTTGATAGATTCCACCTGGATAAACCTTGAAAAAAGAAACCTGTGCCATTGCTTTCTTACTCATACCTCAGCAGTAGCCATTTTATGACCACGGATACAGGACTCAGATATAAGCCAGGATTCAAAGAAGGCATGAATCTATTCTAGCATATAAATCCCAACACCTTGAAAGACAGACATGAATAAACATTTTTCTCCTTACAGCCTATCCTATAGTCATAACCCCAGCTCTTGCTAGAGCAGACTACTATAAAAGATGGCCCTCATCTTCAGAAAATACTGCTTTCCAATTCTTTAATTAATTAATTCCAACTAATACCAGTTTATTGGTGCCCTGAGACTTAGAAAACTTGGAAATATGCTGCTCTTGAGGAGACTGGTCTTTGATTGAATGACACTGAATTCTCCAGAAAACAGAACAGTGCATTTTTTTAACAGCCAAGGGATGACAAAGAAATCAGCTGACCCTAATCTTGACATCCTTTTTCAAGCAGAAGTACTTCTTGGCAATTTTATCTGACTTAGTGTTAAACAAATGCTAAGTTAAAATTGAATAAAACAATCAGGTTGTCAGCTCATAACAATGAGTTGTTAAGTCTTGGCATACAATAAAATCCAAATTAATGGAAAATGATAAAAAGCCCACGGGACAATCATCTATCAAACTGACAAACTGCATTGCAAAGTATAGTTTACCTTATCTGTGCTGCTTAACATGGTTTGAGTAATGCAACTACTCAGCCTGAGGGACAGATCTGCAGACCCTCACATCACCTCCCTCCTAGCACTTTGCTCTGCTATTTCTGACAGCAACATGTAGAAGATTAATACTTTCTTGCATCACTACCTTAAGATCAGCACTTGAAGTCCAGAAATGGGACAAAGTTTATCACAGCATTTATTTTCATCTCCTGTAAGGATCTTATCTTCCCAAAGTTTTGCATTGCTGCTCAGCACAGCAAGGCAGGATGTACCAAGTAACTCTGACAACAGTATAAATGTGTTACTGATATGCCACTCAGTTGTTATTTTATTATGCCTTATTTCTGAAATAAAAACTGACTGGTTACAAATCACAAAATCAGTAGAAGATACTTGAACCACAGTGGGGAGAAAGGAATTATTCTCAGAACTGCAACTTTTATACGTAACTTTATTAAATTTAGTATTTGAATACTTTTCCCCTTGGTAAAGACCTTTTATCCATTAATGCTGGAAAACAGCCTTTCATGGGATTCATTCCAAATCAAATTTAGGAAAGAAGCAGGGATAGTGTGTTCACAGACACATATGTGCAATTAAATGAGTACATGCTCTCATAACAAAAAGCCAACTCAATTACCTCCCAAGTATAAAGCTTACAAAGAAGAAGATGTGAACTTTATTCCAGAAAGTTTACCCAGCAAACATAAGAGGAGGAATGTGGAAGAAATTTATGTGAAAGCAAATACTTCATACCTTATAAAATCCCCACTGGCTGATTGCAAAAAACTCTTGGAAATGCCAATTAGTCAGGTGTCTCTTTGTCCTTTTTAATTTTCCTAGCTTTATTAAATCAATATCTCAGACAACTTAATGGCTCCCCAAAGTCTAGGTCAAGCAGAGAGGCAAGAAGAGGTGGAATGAAAGGCTGTGCTTAATTTTATGCCATGATCTAACTGTGGGTGAGGAGAGAAGGAATAATTTAGCCTGATTAAATAACTAAATATACAGTGCTTTGAAAGGAAAATTGGCCTTCACTCACAGAACTATGGAGATAATCCCTGACCAAAAACCATTACCACTGCTGGTTGCAAAGTTGTGACAAATTCTTTTCAGAGGCCTTTCATTTTTTTCTGCCCTGCACAAAGTGACTTTTATCTCCACTCTGACAACACCCTGTGAAGGAGAACCTCAAGACGTTGTCTTACCCCTAACTGCACCCAAAGAACCTCCCACCTTCATGGGCTGAACAAGACTCCTCTGCCCCCGAGTTTGCTTTTACGGCAAACCTCTATGGCAGGTGGAGGAGAGCAGTCACCATAGACTTTTGTCAGGTTCAGGGACACTTGGGAATTTGGAATGTCATAGTGTGCAATACCATACATGAGAAGGAAAATTGCATTAGTGGAGGAAAAACACTTTAAGGAGAGTAAAAATGAGGAGGACCAATCTTATCCATAGCGAAGTTTGCAAGGACAGAGCCCGAGTTGCAAAAGCTGATACAATTCTACCAACCTTGAGAGAGGTACCACCATTTGCATCAGCTGGAGACTTGGCTAAGGAGCTGCATTCCAAACTACTACTTTTTGAAACAATGGTGTTGAGTCAAGGTAAGAACTGAACCATCTGTTGAATGTTCTGTTTTCATCCCTCTTGATTTGATAGGACTTTAGAACAACAAGTCGCTTAAGCATTTCAGCTTGATATCCAAAGAGGGGATGAGATAATTACAGCCTAATCCTACTAAATCCTCTCTTTCCATCCCCTCAAGACTGCTCACGTTCTTGATAAGAAAGCAGGCCTTCCCTAACTCAAAGATTGCACTCATAGAAAAGACTATTTCGCTAAAAGTAGCGCAAATATGTAAAATTAACCCCATGCATTTCTGGGAACCCAGATTAGATTTAAATGCTTCTCAGTAACATCTGTATGATATGAAAATGTTTAGAGGTCCAAGGGAGAACAAGAAGTGGGAGTATGCTAAATAATGAACTTTTATCTTAACACTTGCTGTTGACTAAAAACAGAGAGGGAAAGGAGAAGCCACACTGCAGTAAAACGGCAGAGAACAAGACAGAGGGGGCAAAATATACACAAAACTTTACCCTTGATTTTGGACATTAGTTGATAGCTGAGCCAGAGCAGGGGTCAGGGTAAGGCAGGAGGAGAATTATGACTGCACATGTATTTGTCTGGATAACATGAGGAGTGACACCACCAGACACAAGAGAAAGCGTTATTCTCATAATGCTCCTCTAGCACAAACAAGCAGAGTTATCTTCAGCTTGGAAATGAATAAAATAAGATGCAAAGTGATCCTAGCAGAGTTTTGAAAGGCTAATTAAATTATTTAGAGTGCAATCCACAAAAAACTGCATCAGGTTTTCAAAGAAGCCCAGGTGTAGAGCATTTGCTATGTTGATGTTTTCACCTACTGGTAATAAAAATTGTAAGAAGTATAAATAAAGAATATTTTAATTTCAAATTGATCAGAAACAGTTCTTCCTTCTCCCAATTAGCTTCTTCACTTTCACAATGAAAAGTGGATGTTGAGGAATGATTTTGTTAGATTGACTACAATGGTTTGTTCAGCAATGGTTTGGACAACTAACTTCTTACATTATTGAAGTGGAAAAATTAGCACTGGAAATCAAACTGAAAAACCCAAATACTTCACTTAGAAAATGGTAACATAATGCAGTTGTTTGAATGACTAGAAATTTCTTTCATGGATCTATGCAGTTATCAAAGCTGAGTACTCTGTAATGCAAATCCTAGTTTTTCATTAAGAACATTAAAAAATGGGGAATTTCTTCCACGTTTGAATGAGCAACCACACTTTGTTCAAAAGGGAGTACCAAAATAATTCTTTCTGCCATTTTCATCTCCATGTCTTAAGTCTGACTTGCTTGTTCTCTGAAAAGCAGTGTAGCAAGTGAACTCGATCAACAGTTTTCAACATTCATAGATGAATATGGCCGATTCATGTTCAATATAATTCTTTGACCTCTAGCACTAGATTTAGTCTGTACACCTCTTGATACTTCACATGCTGATGACATGGGCCAAGGAAGGTAACAGAGATTTTAATGAGAAACCATTAAAAGTGTTTATATTCCACATTTGGCCAAATCAATTAACATTTAAGATCTCATGAGAGAAAAACTGTTACTTCTTTTCTAATATCTTTGCCTATCACAACTGTAATGCATGTGGCATGATGAAAATGATAGTAATTTCAGTGCTTAGGGAGTTTCAGCTGCCAAAATAAAAACCCACACCTGCACAATCCTGAGAAAGAGAGGCTGCACACCTTGGGGGGATTAATGTCCATGGCAGAGTTTCCTGGATCAGGGCCATCGTTTATTTTATACCCATGGACTGAAAATTCCTGGATTCTTCTGCTTTGCCTTCTATAAGTTGCAGGAGTGGATGAGTCATTTTACCTCATACCTAACATGTCATTTCCCATCATCTCTTGAGTACGCAACCACAAGAAGATGAAGCAAAAACACAGCTATCTCTTATCTCACAACTGTGTTTGTTTTGAGCTAATCAGTCATAATGACATCTGTTTGGCCCTAATCCTGATTTTGTTAATAAGCTATTTGTGTAAATCTGTTCTGTGCAAGACCATGCCTTACTGCGCCCCAAAGACTGATGAATGCATTTTGGAAGCCAGTAATACTTTAGGGTAAGTCCACATTGAAACTCCACTAATCTTCCAATAAATGTTGTCTGTGAATGAGCTCATGAACCTCCAGAAGACCAGCTTTATCTCTGGGGTCAAAGTCATACAGTGGGCAAGATTCCAAATAGGGAAACAAAGCAACGTCCTTACTCCCCACGATCTTTCCCCAATCTCTGCTGTTGCTTAAAAAATGAATGATATGTGCTCTTGAAAATACTGTGGTTATTTTATTATTCTGTGTCTTGTCTCATGGTAATTCTCCTAGATCCTTGCTAAAACAATGGTTCATATTTCTGCAGGCCAGAGCAAGCCAGACCGATCATCTGGTCTGGCCTCTTGCACAACATGCACCACAGCATTTCACTCTCTGATCTCCGAATCAAGCCTTGTACCTTGTGGGAAATCCAGGCTATCTTTTTTTTGACTCCAAGCACTGAAGAATTTACCACATCCTTGGTTATCCACTCCAGACATATGTTGCCTTCATGGTTAGGGCATTCGCAATTTGAATTTTTGGGATTTTCCACTTTTCAAGTCTTCTGTCCTGCTGTGGTCAAGGCACAATGACGTCCCTTTAGTATCCTTCATGCCATGCAAAACTTCAGGCTGAGACCCAGAAGGCCTCTCCATCTCCTACTCAGATAAACACACCACCTAGAGATGCTCACGTCCTTAGCTGTCAGAAATGGATTTAACACCAAAATCTCTCTGATAACTCCTCTCTGAAATCTCTTCAGGTTCTCAGCCTTTGGTCTGAGGGCAGAAACTGGTGCAGCAGGCAGTAGAACTGGGCAGGGTGGGACACTTTTGCTCCTGAGCAGCTCTTCTTGGACCCAGCCCAGATGTGTCTCACAGTGCTGGCCCCACTGCCACATCAGGCCACTTTGATCACTCACCTGCCTGGTTGTACCTTGTCACCATTTCCCAAGACACACTTGACATCCTCACCCAGTCTGCACTGTTTATTCCTCATCTGCCTAGTCCCTCCTTCCTCCTCTTAAAAAGCATGATTTTTTACCACTGGGCTTCCTGGATTCCACTCTGACTTTGGCGATGTATTTCCCAAGGAAATGCCACTTCACCTGGGAGCTTAGTAATATTCTGTTACAAAATAAAGCTTTTAGTAATGAATTCTTACGTCCTTATTTCTGTTAATTCCTTATGTCCCTTGAGAGACTTTAGCTGGAAAATGAAGTGCAAAGACAGACTTCTCAAAAAGTCCATATTTACTGCTCCACAGGCTCACGTAGCCATTGGGATGTGAGCTTTACAGGCATGTTTCACAGGGGAGGCACAGGGATGGCTGCACCAAAGCTATAGCACATCAACAGTGATTGTATTCACATCCAGACATTTAATTTTCTTTCATCCTGCAGTGTCATATAACCTGTATTCATAGCAGACTCCTGTGAATGCACAAATAAGCATTATCTGTGAAAACTGGGAGCAATAAAGTCTGGTTTTCTGCCATCCTGCCTGCCTGTGGACCCACAGTAATCCCACAAAATGTCACAGGGATTCGGCTAGTTCTGCACCCTCTCCTCCAGATGAGGAGCACTGGCAGAGTCTTGCTCCACATCAGATGTCTGCTTTTCAGATAATCCCAGGACCTCAGCAATGCTCGGATCTTTATCCTTCAGCTACTTTGGCTGAAATAACTCAACCACTTCAAAAGTTTCTGAGGGGATGAGGAATGACACACAGGCAGGCAGACACTCATGCAGATGGACAGTCACAGGCTAAAAAGGGAAGGAGATAAATAATTTGTCTTGTGGGATTTTGCTCTCAGTCACCTTTAGACTTTAGCTAAAGTCTTACCAGCCTTTCCTCCTCTACTTTACCATCTCTGTTGTGAAGTTGGTGGCCACTCACCCTTGATGCCCACTGAAACAAACACTACCAGCTCTTTTATTCTTCTGGGAGTCAGAAAAGAAAGGTTTCTTTTCCTGGTAAATTCACATAACAGGAAACACCAAGAAAAGCTGTAAAAAAATGACTGCTTAGTGTACCCAGGCTCCATCTGTTGCTCTCAGCAAGTCCCAGGATAGCACTTAATTTTCTCTAAAAGACAAATGAAATTTGTGAGAGTCATCTGAAGCAGCTCACACCCTGTGAGTCTGAAAGCCCAGAAAGCAGCCCAAGAGCTTTATTTGGGACCATGCTACATTGAGCACAGAGTTGCTTTACATTAAGCTGCAGAGTATGCAGAGTTGTTGCATCTGAAAATCAGTGCAGAAAGCCCCAGGGTGCCACTGAGGGGACTCCACTGAGTGGGAAGGGCACAGCTATGTTGGCCTGGGAAGAGCTTCACCTTGACTTGCCTGCTCCCAGATGGCTGCCTGGACAATGGGTTTTCCAGAGTGCTGATTGTGGCCAAACATGTCACAGTCACACCAGTCTGGCCTGGGATCAGCCCATCTCTCTTTTTCCTTGCGGCAGAAGTGCTCTGGCAACACCAGGGTAGCAAGACCCTGTAACAGGAGGCAGAGAAACAACCCCCATCAGGTGCCAGGTTTGCTTTACAGTGATTGTTAGTGCAGTTAAAACACCACCAGCAAAAAACAGGCTGCAGGCCCAGGGTATCATACAAGGCCTCCTCTATCAGCCCAATGCGAATTTGCTGCTCTCGTGGGAAAAATCAAAGGGCCCAGGGCAGCAGACAGTCTGTTAGCAAGCTACAGAAATAGTGAGTGGCTGATGTCTAGACTCAGGAAAGGAAATTCCTGTCCCTGTTTAGAAGAGCCACACACATACACACACAAATAAAAAACAGGAAGGCATGTGCTGCTGAAGTCTTTGATAGCAGCCCAAGGGAAACGTTGCAATTTGGTAGAAGCAGCAAACCAGGCATCTGCTTAGATATGACCTGTCAGGCTACTGAGGATGGTGCCCTGGCGGACGAGTCTTAGAGAAACCTGATCCAGTACAGTAGCACAGAACTGCCCCCACAGCAACTGCAGGGGGCAAGGCCTGGGGAGAGACCCCAGACACATTAGACAGCTCAAGATCTACTGGAGAAGCAGAAGGTTGCAGATTGCCACAGTGGCTGAAAGAGATACATATTTGGAGCTGTTACAGCTTCTATCATTTGGCCTGGGAGCCCCTCTATGTTCAGATACATTAATCTCTCTCTGAGAAGGGAACTGGGTGATATGTGTGCATACCCTTAAGACTCTAGAAAATTCCTGGCCCAGACATATTTATCACATTATAATGACCCGTAGAAGTGCCAGGTTTTGGTGAGTATTATGTAATGTGGTTCCAACCACAGACTTTATTTTTCTGCCATGATGAGGACCACAATCTCTCATTAAAAAAAAAAAATAAAATTAGATGGGTCAGGGGTCTGCAAATTATACTGACCTGGTTCTCTAATTATTAGCAATACAAAGTGGAGTTTTCTTTGCCTTTTTCTTTTCCCCCTAAGATATTTGCAACTAGACTGGAGGGCACCCTGTTCCATTTAGCAAAGACCAGAACAGATTCACAGAGACTTGCCAGGCCTCAGACATTATGTGATCTGAATGCAATTTCTCCACCCAGTCAACAAACACCCTATGTTTATTAATTTCATAAGAGGCTAGTGGGGATGCAGGGAGGGAGGAAGGAAAGGAGGGAGGAGAGAGAGGAGGAAATGCTCTTTGATGAAGCAGAATGACAGAGTTCAGGGGCTTGTTACTAGTACAGTATGCTGAAACTAGAGCTGGGCAATCTCTTCATTTCTCAGCAAAACTTGCCTTAGGATTGAAAAACAAGATTTCTTTTCCACTGAGCTGGCACACAGCATACAACACAGGCAGGAGGTGAAGAAGAATTTACCAATGAAAGGTCAGGGGAATGTAAACAGAAGTGTTTTTCTTTTACAAAATAAGAGAGCTGGGACAATAACTCTGCCCTGCACATCACTAGGTTATTCTGCTGGCACACCCAAGCCACAGCAAATCCTTCTGGTTGCCTGGACCAGTGTGGCAGGTCCCTCCCACAGACCAGTTCCTTGCAGGAGAGGGAAGCTGTGAGCAAGCTCACAGACCGGTGTCCATTGGGACCCTGACCAGCACTCTCAGAATGCCACCTCAGCAGTGCCCACAGCTCTTGGGCAAACTGGGGAGTGTCTGAGTGGATCCTAGAGAAAAATAAAGGGCAGGAGATAGAGACTGCAACCCTCATAGCAGTTCATAATCCCTACATCCTTTTTCTCCACTGGCCTCAAATAAAAGAGTGTCTGTGAGCAGACCAAAGGCTATGTAGCTTGGATCAGTAAGGTCTGTGCATCCAAGCAGCCTTGCTGTAAGGATTTCTCTTGTACCTGACTGTGAAGAAGGCGTGCGTGCACTTCACCTACCTATATACATGTTAATATTGCAAGTTGTACTTAGTTCAGTATATCCCACCATTTGCCTCCCACATAAAAGAGGCTTTTTGCTTTTGTTCAAGACAAGAATTTGGTTTAGAGTATGAGTTACTGAGTGAAAACATCATAGCCTACACTATGCAGGAGAAGAGGCTAATGGATCTATCTAACTCTCTCTTTTCACCTTATATTTGCTAGATCCTGCACACCTGGTTACATCTATGTGGAATAAAGGAAAGAGATTTCAGGTAGCTCAGCTAGCAAAAGGACCTCAGTACCTTTTGTCCTGGTAAAAACACCATCACATTATATGTGCATGACACAAAAGATAATCAATTGTCTGTAAATGATGGTTAATACAGGACAGCGTTCCCCTCCAAACTTTCTCTCAGTGAGATTCCAATTGGGAAGTTAATGCCATGGTTGCACTCTACATTGATGAAGAGTTACACAAAAGGGATTTCAAATACCATGAACCATAAACCACCTCCTTGGAACCTATTCCTAGGAGCAGATGGCTTACACTGCTTGCCAAAACTTTTGTCCAGCATGGAAAGCATTCAGTGGGTGCTAAAAATTAGTACATGACTTTTTTTTTTCCCTGCACCCAAGGAGTTTGTGCTGAATTTCCACACTGAACAGCTTTCTTCTCAGTTGTAAGACAGATGAGGTCACCAGAATTACAGCAAATACTGTGCCCAGGAAAACTGAATTTTGTGTTGGCCCATCATGCTTGTTACTTGTCAATTCTGCTCATGTAGGTGACAGTGACTATTGAACAATTTCAAGACTGTGCAGTCACAGACTAATTGAAAGCTTATAGAAATCTGGCAGAAGCCTCTGCCTTGGGCCCCTATCACACCCTATTTATATGCACACTCTGGGAGATTCAAAGTCAGCTAGTAAAGAGAGAGCAAGAATGCACCTGGATAAAGAAGCACATCATCTGTTTATTTTCTTCCTTCTGACTTGCATCATATTCATTTCTTAATGGAAAAAAAATTTTTGCAGTCCCTGAAATTCCACACTCTGCTCCTTAACTTTTCTTAACTATATGGGGCAGCCAGGTGGTGAACCAATAACATTTTTCACCTCGGTTGACACAATTCAACACTATGATTTTCAACCACCAAGAAAAGTTGGCTGGTTGAGTAAGGGCAGTTTGACAACTGAGATATTTATGTACAGCCAAAATGAGATAGTGCCCTGTATTTTAAACAGTTCAAG
Source organism: Poecile atricapillus (assembly GCF_030490865.1). Taxonomy (NCBI): domain Eukaryota; kingdom Metazoa; phylum Chordata; class Aves; order Passeriformes; family Paridae; genus Poecile; species Poecile atricapillus. The sequence continues at coordinate 23,245,412 of NC_081288.1, read as the reverse complement.
TCAGAGGAGAAAAATGTAAAATTGGTTCCTAGATAATAATGCCTAATCTTTGTTTTTATGGCACATTGCTGTGCAATTAAGGTTGGCTCATGAAAGCTGTGCGTGAGCACACTCAAATTGCTGAATAACCTCATAGATGGCAGGAAGGAAAATAAATACTCTACTGTTTATACTTTCTGAAGTAAAGTCTTAGAGATAAACAGTGTGTCAGGCTGACAGGTGTGACTTCTTTAGCCTTTGCCTGATGAATTTTTCATTCACAGCTGAGACTGATAGCCTGAAACTATTGATGGAAAAACCCCACTGCTCAGATTTTGATGGGAATATGAATGTCTGGGTTTCAGAAGGGTCTGACTTCTGTGCAAAGAATTACAGAGACTGTGCAGGCATGGGGGGAGGACAGTGCTGCAGCTATGCAGGACTGGTATCTCACTCAAGGTATGCAATATAAGAGTATGGAATTTTCTAGTAAGATGATCAGATGCTTCTTCACCATCAGATCTACCTGGAAAGAGAGAGACTTCTTCTTAATTCTTCATAAAAATCCCGAAGAGTCATACTACCACACCACTCTTGATTTTGGCAAGTTCTTCACTTGCCAGTGTCCAGTTCTTAGTGGAACTGCGGATTGTAAGCAAATGACAGGAGAGTTAATAGCATCTCTGTCTGGATGGTTGTGCTTAGTTTGCCCAGGATTTTAGCTTGTGTCAGCCTGGGTCCAAGGAGGATGGAAACATAGATGGACAGACATGTAATTGTATTGAACACAATTAGGAGAAAGAGGTGAGCAGGGACCATCAGTACAAGCAGTTTCACATTGTTGAAGAAAGACTGCAATCTCCAGGCTAACCAAATGTGAAAAAAGGCTTGCTGAGCCCATGCCAGTACATGGAAATTCCAAGAACAACAAGCTAATCCAATAAGATCCAATAAGACATTGAGATTGAGAAGTAGAGAGACAAATTGTGTTCATACTCCATGAAAATACAGAGCAATTGTAAGTCCTATAAACTCCCCAAGATTATTTTTCCTGTCCAAGAAAATCACTTCTGTCTCATATGGCTTGAATTTAAACCAACTAGCTCAAATCCTCGCCCTTAACTCAATCACTGAGAAAATAAAGAGAAAGCAGGATCGAAGTTCAAAGTGAAGCAGCGAGGCAGCACATGGACCTGGGCACAGGGGCAGTGTGCCAGGCAACCCCAGACACTGCCCCACCACTCCCACATGGGGCTGGGGCCAGATGGGGTTTGTTACCTTGAAAAGCAGCAGGAACCAAAGGGGCACCCTCTCCCCTGTCTGGGGTTTCTGAAGGGCTGTCACACTTCAGAGCACTTGTCAGTGGCCAGTGGCCTCATGCAGATGCACGACAGCTCCAAGACATAATTTCTGTATTGAGAAGCATCTGCAAGTGTTTGGGAAGAGGAGGAAGGATATGGGTAACCCTTCACTGCTTCTCTTACACAGAATATTCTGCATATTAACAATCTTTCCAGCTGCTTCAGGCATAGATCATTTCAAGTTTTTCAGAGTAATTATCTGCATAGTCCCTTTTCTCCCCTCTCAAACAGCTGATTTATAAGGTGATGGCAAGACTCTACTCCATCAGGTCACCTAGAAGTGAAGGAGAGATGAAAACTGGCTCTAAAACTGTTAGCATTTTTTTGGTGGTTAGTTACAAATATTGCTGAGGAAAGGCAAAAAGATTGGAAAGTTCTGAGCATGCCTTAAATATAAAACAATGGGAATCAGGGCTAGGCTATGACTAAATTGCACGGGAGTCTAGACCACACACACGCACAGAGACACAAAAATGTGTGTTTCAGTTCAGAGCTCAAGAACAAGCATGGTTTTTTTTCATCCCCACAGGTGATAACTGGGAGGATCAATTCTCCCCCATGAGTTAATTTTCACTTATAAGAGTGACTTTGTAAAAAAATTTTCTTTCTCTGAGTATTCAGTACCTACCATGCTTACTCCAGCAACCATATGTGCATTAATTTTTGCTGTTGTTAGCACTGAACAGCCAATGGAGTCATGACAGTCAATTCCAAAATGCAAAGAAAAGGGGTTTACAAACAAGAAAAGACTGTGACCAGTAGACTCCTTGCTGTCAGTGGCAATGCTCTGCTAACACGACTGGCAGTGACCGCAGTGAGCATAGGGAATGAAACAGAAATCCTCTACCCTTCTCAATTTACCACAATTAATACAGGCTTGGAAATGCCCTGTAAACACAGAACTCCACATTGCTATTTTTTTTTCCAAAAGATCTGCTGTTCTGTCCACAACACGACACAACTGACATATAGCACCTCTAGAAGGGTATACATTTTCTCTTTTTTTTTTCTTAAAGACTGAGCTTTCTTTTCTTCCTGCTACATGAACTTCTCCTAAAGATTAAACTGCACAATATCTCCTTTGATGTGTTTGCTCATGATCTTAAAAAAAAAAGTCAATTAAAAATAACCAGAAGGAAAGAGATGGTGTGTCTCTACAAGGGTATTTGTGTCAGATATCCTATGTTATAAATTAACATGAGTAGAATAGTAAATGAAAAGGCTGAAGTTCAGTTTAGAGGCCCATGCCAAAAGGAAACGGAATCACAGTGATAGTTTGAGAAAACATTAGGTATAAAGAGATGCAGAAGCAGGAGAAGCAGAACAACATCCTTGTTTTGCTTTGCAGAGCCAGGGAGCACCCAGCTGAGCAGGGTGGGGGGCGATGAGCTCCCAGTTGGGCACGAGGCACAGCATGGCTGGCGGCCCTGCCTTTTCCTGCAGCCGGGAGGGTGTTCCTAGAACGTCTGAAAGGAAAACTTGGCAAGTAATATGGGAGCTGGATGCAAAGGGAGAAAGACTAGGGATTAAAAATTATCAATTTCCAGAAATAAAAACAAAAACCAGCCACCAATTTCTCCCTTGCATAACAGAAGATGTGGGAATACCAATATATGTCAGGAGTATGATAAACTAACTCACTCACTCACTCACTCACTCACTCACTCACTCACTCACTCATTCCCCCATTCATGTTAGCTTGCACTGGCTTCTTCACTATTTATCAGAAGGAAAAGGCAGGAGTTTTGTTTACAGAGTGATATAAATAACGAAGCCTGAACCGAGGAGCATGATGCCCCAGCTCTGCACCAGTGACAAAAGCAGCTGGCTGTCAGCTGGCTGGCACAGTCCCCTATCTGCTGGCAGCACAGCAATCCAACACTGTGCTACCCAAGGCTGCAGCCATCCACTGCTGGTGCAGGCACAGAACATGACCTTTTCCTCCATAAATAACAGTACTCCATCCAAATGTCATTATTAAATTCTTTCATGTGTGATGCAAGCCATTCCCAGGAATAAATAGTCTGGTGCATGATTATGCAGGGTGGTTTTATTGGGAGACAGTTAAAGAAAACACTGCCCACACCAGATTAGTCGTGGACAAATCAGAAAAAACTATGAAATAGCATACACATTTTTTAAGTGTTGCATTAAACACACTTCAAAATCCTAACATCTGACTATTTGTATTCTTTTATCTGTTGCTGCATAATCCCTAGCTTTGGGTTCCAGCAACTGAAAGCACTTGAGACTCAGAAAAAATGGTGTCAGTCTCCCCAAAATCCCACCAAGTGCCCAGTTGGAGCTGACAGGGTGAGCATGTCCAGTCAATGCTGACTCTAATCACATTAGGTACAGCCAAGGACTGCTGCCTCATAACACACAAAAGCAGGAGTTTGCCAAAGAGCTGGTTTGCAGTCCAAACCAATACTCAGACAAAAACAATCTCAAAATAGAAACAATGTCCTAATTATAACTCCCCTGAATATTAATAGAATATTACAGTCATTAAAAATAGAACTTTTAAAAAATGACAGTCTTTCTGAGGGCTTCAGTCACTGGCCTCTCCCTCCCACACATTCATAGCACTCACTGCCTTTACTCATCTGTTGTCATCCTCAAGCTGTGAGAGGTCACACATTGACCCTGCCAGACCAGAAGAGGTACAGGGAGGTCTCCACCCACACACAGGAGGAATGTCAGATTAGATCTCTTATTTGAGGGGGTGGAAGGAGTCTGAGCTTCCTCAGAAAAAGGCACAAATCACATTGGTATGGCCACCTACCTTTTTCTTCTGAATTCCTGTGCTTTAGGGAAATTTAGACAGCATTGAGCAACTCTGCCTGCTCACCATGTAATGCATGGTCCATATGTCACTCTCTCTTTTGTCCATACTGGGTTTAGCTATCTGGGAAGGGAAGGGCATTCTTTGTTTAAATCAAAACTGTTTCAGGGTCCCCTACATGCTATTCAAATAATAAAAACAATTATAAAAATATTTCTGGTTTACCTTCACGTGATGACACCAAGGTAATTCACTTCTCCTTGCTGTCTGTACTAGCACAAAAGGCAAAGAAAACAAGTATGAAAGAGCTGCCCCATGATAGGGGACAGTTTTCCTTTTACTTTGAGTTCTCTCACTACCTTTGACACCTTCACTGCACCCACAAGTCTCTTATGGGAGTGAAGGAAAAAGAGTAACACTGAATAACAGACACTGCCACCATCACAGTGTGTTACTGGAAGGTGTTTGGACACTGTCACCTATAAAGTGTACACAGGAGAGAACAGCAAATGGGGGAATCCTCCCCATGTTCCTCCTTATAGAGGAATTATCCAAATGGTATTTGAAGTAGTGTCACTATTTTTATTGAGAAGGAAGCCTGATGAAAGGAGGAGTAATGCTATACCTGGAGGCACAGGGGAGGTAAGAGCATACGGAATTCAGAGGCTTCAGACAGACATCCAAAAGTCTACTGCATGGTCTCTCTGGCTCATTGCTTCATAAACTCTAATGGCCCAGGGGATATTTAACAGCACTCCTGCCTTCTCCCTGATATGGCTTGAGAGCAGTACAATATTTTGATCTCTAAGCTGTGCCAGCACAAACATCTGCTGCAGAAAAATTAAGAAAAGAGCAGCTGTGTGAAGGATAAACAACACAAACTTTATCATGTCTGTTTTTTCCTCCACTAATATTTTGTTTATTCACAGAACTACTTTATTTTATTGGAAATTCTGGTGTTCATTTGGTTTCAGTCTATACAAAGAGTCTTCTCCCAATGGCATGATGCCGATCTGCATCAGCTTTGGACTGAGCCCTACATGTAGGAGACATACTGTATTTCCTGCTTTCCAGCCCCTGATCTCTGGGTTATTATCCATCCTAGGTTTGCCAGAGGTGTCTGCTTGCTGCATAACAGCTTCAAAGGCAGTCTGGGAAACTGCTTGGTAGAGGATGCTCAACACATATGTTCCTGGCCCTTGCACTCACTTCCGTGTGTTCCTTTCACCCTCTCAGCTGATCATCACTGTGACCATAAATCTTGCCTGGGACATGCTGTGAAAGTCCACAGAGGCATCTGAGCTTGTTCATGCAGCAGCACAGTGCTGAGAGGGCAGTGGCTGAAAAACAAGAAGCACTTCTCCCCCCAGGTGGCCTACTCTTCCTTGTCAATCACACACTGTGGGGAGAAGTAGCTGAAAACCAGTTGTCCTGCCAAAAAAGACAGAGGAGCTTCTTGTGGGCAATGTGACTGCTTTATTTATTTATTTTACTTATTTACCACACTCTAGTCACAAGCTTGATTTTCCTTAATCTTACAAATCGCCTGCCAAGGACACGGAGCATCTGGCTTTCTTCAGCAAATAAATTGTTTGCCATGTGTCTGCTGTCCAAAAAGACATGCTGCCCCCAAGTTACAATCCTGAAAAGGATTCTGTCAACATGTTTTATCAACTAATAATAATAAAAAAACTCCTGTGTTTTTCTTGTAGCTATTTATAAAATGTCTCCAGAAGCCAGACAGTGAATCAGCCTCCTTATCCAACTTTTGTTTCTACCAATGCAAATGCTATTGGGTTTGTTATTGGAGAGCTGTTCAAAAACAGCTGGGCTGCTGGCATTCAAGCTATTCCTTTATTTAAAGGGTTTTGTTCTGAGTACAAAGGCCGAGATTCAGAGATCATTCATGGACTTAAAAGTCAAGCATATTCTTGATTACTTGGTTGTATTGAGGCCTAAAGCATTTGCATTGAAGCAAAACTACACACAAGCAGCTTTACACACAAGCATCCATGACAGGCTGGATGCTGGCAGGCCTGGTGCTGTGAAAAAAGGGGATGTAAATTCCCCTCACCCCGGTAAGCTGGAGTGAATCAAAGTAGTTAAATAAGTTGGGACAAAGACTGTGTATGCACAGGTTTCACTTGGAAGGCGGCTGTGGCAGAATGTGGAGGGAATCCCATCCTCAGAGATTTTCCACAGGGGCTGGCTGCACAGCTTGCACTCAGGCAGAGAGCACGGGGAGGGAATTTTAGCCTAGTGTGGTTTTCAGCCATGCATGCTGCTGCTGCTGCTAAAAAGCCAGGAGCAAAGCAGCACAGTCACCTCTGTCCTTCCATTCTCTGTCCTCTCACCCAGCAGGACTGCGTTCACCCAGGCTGGAAACTGCTCAGTCCCTCACAAGTGAAGGTCCCCATTGCATTCATCAGGACCATTGCAGGGAACTCCTCATGGATTTGCTGCAAGCTAACTGGGTGTACTGGAGTGTAAAAGAACTGTTGCTAAGTCTCATTAAATGCTGTACAAGGATCTGACTCAACCCACACTGAAATCAAGGCAAAGACTCCCACAGATTTAAGTAGGTACTGCCAAAATCTCAGACCTGTAAAATCTTCAGGGCAGGGACCACAGCTTTGTTACAATGCACAGTGTGCAGTTAATGTGCTCTCTAAATAATGAGATTTTGGAGGTAATTTGATGTGGGCTAGGGAAAAGCTTCCAAAACTTTCCAAAGAGCCTTGGAATCCCAGCATACTAATGTATCCTACCAGAGCTATGTTAATATTTTAAAATATCTTTGTACAAAGACTGTAAAATCCTAGTTGGTTACGTGGGTTGCAATTGTTCTGCAGAAGCTATTCATATCAGACCAATAGCTCAACTTGGGGGGGAAAAAAAAAAAAGGAAAACAAAAAGCCTATGCCTATCTATCTGTTAGTAATTTCTTTGCACGTAATTAATGGTTTGCTGCTAACCTCTACTGCACAAAATCTTTGAAATCTTTTCTGTTCCCCTTTGCATGCTTTTTCTCCAACATGAGATGCAACTCAAAACGTTATCTTCAAGTTCAGACATCAACAAGCTATCCATCACTTCCAATGCTTTGCAGAGGAAAGCAAATAAATGCAGGAATGAAGGACAATGGAATCTCTAAAACACAGCCCGTTTCCTTTGACTAACCAACAGATAGAAATGAACCGGCTCTTGTGGTTCACATTCGAGCAGGATTGTAAAAACTTTTGACAGTTAAATGAGGTGGGGTGGGGAATTTTTTACATAAAGCTACTGATGTAGGACTGTTTCTTCCCGGTGAGTGAGGTGTTAGCTCTGCCAGCTTTGAGCGAGACATAGACTGGCCCCTTCAGTCTTACCTGGGAAATGCACAGAGAAGTCGCAGGTCTGTCTGACTGCTTTTTGTTAGTGGCAGACTTCTCCTTTCCATCTCGGCAAGACCCTCAAATTGCGATTTATTGGCTAAATCACCCTCAAGAACAAAACCTAGCATTCACCCTGAAATCTTACGTGGCACTTAAGGAAACAAATGGGCAAAACCCCGGCCTGCCACATATCCATTCCTTGATCTCAAGACAGTGGGAGGGATATGTTTTACTGGAACTGCTTATCCCAGGATCTCTGCCGGGACACCATATCTCGTAAGTGCTTCCTCTGAGATACACTATCAGTTTGCCAAACAGGCTCTTTGAGAGCTCTCATCAGTTGTTGGTACAGATAACTGAAAATGACAAGTAAAGCAAAGCACAGCAGATTATCAGTCGAGTGGGAGATGCTGGTCTCACTGACAGTCAGAAGAAGTCTGCAGTAACTCAGCTGGTCTCTGTCAAATTGCCCTCCACAAACGTCACCGAGTTCTGGCACCGGGAAGAGGGAGGGTGCTGGTTTTTGCCGCTTTGCAGGCCTACCTGTGCACTGGTAGTTGTGAGCAAAAGTAGTCACAAAGTCTTTTCCTCTCTCAGCAGGCTTCTGAGAACCTTGCAGGATTAGAGCACAGCTGCTGTGTGTTAGCTGCTCTGCTGGAGGAGGCACACAGCAGTTCTCAGATGGATGACAGCAGTGCAAATCTTCCTAAAGCATCAACAATTGGGAAGACAGAATAATCTTTACTGAGGTCTCATATACAATACAAGGAAAATTTTGCTCAATTGCCTAATTGTTTTTCACTGGAGCAGCTGCAGTCATAAACTCCTCTGAAGCTGAAACAAGGAGGTGTGGGCCCACCCCCCCAATTAAAATTCTGCACTTGTCAATTCACCAGAGGGTACCAAAAGTTGTTGCTTTCACTTCCTGTTTCTCCATTCAGTTATTCTGAAACCAAAGGCCTTTTGGTCAAATGGAAGTTTTTTAAAAAGATACCGAAAAGCCATCATCTGACCTCCACTGTAAAACTTAAGAAATTCCACAGGTCACCTCTGCAGCCATCCCACCTCTAGAGCAGCTTCCCAGGCAGCAGAGCTGCACCAGCTGAGGATGAAGCCCTGTCTGAAAGGGTGTTAGAAGTGTTCCACACACTAATTGCAAGGCTTACTTACATTACCATACATTCCATATATTCAGAGTTTAAAGATACCTTAAGAAACACCAGAAAATGGAACAAAATTGGACCACTCAGTCATGAAAGATCCACCTGAATCTCTTACAAGGATGAAGCACAGTCAGCCTCCAGTATCATATGAGATGTTCTGCTGGAATTAATTTTAAATACTTCCTGCCCTCATTCTTCCTTATGGACATTATTCTTGATCCAGTCTAATTCTCCCTTGATCCATTAGTGTTTTCCAATATTTTTACTAAGTTTTCACTAGTAAGCCAATGACTTTGACCAAAGACTCTCAGACTCAAAAGAGATTTTTGTATGAGAAGAGATATCATCACACAGATGATTTCCCCTATCTCCATTCTTGCTCAAGACATCACATTACATCCTCACTCTCTCAGCAATTCCCTACCCTGAACCATGGCAGATCTACTGATAGAGCTGTCCTGATCACTGTACCAGAAAAGTTTCAGCTGCATCACCTCTCTTTAAATTGTAACATCCTCCTAACCCTAATGAGAATTCTCATAAATCTCTGCTCCGTTGACTAACCTTCTGCCTCTCTGTCACCCCTTCAGACTGCTGTCTGCTCCTATCAGTGTCTCAGTTAGAGCTATCCTTTCATGTTTTAATCCCTGCAACATCCCTATTAAGGTCTTCCCTGAGTAGCAGACTGTAGCAAGGACAGCAGAACCTTCCACCCTCCTCTCCAAGAGGGGCTGCAAAATTGTCCACAGTGGGACAGAAGACTGTTCTCTGCAAGGAATTCCATGATTAGAGGTTAGTTTGAAGGAGGCCTGTGTGAAGTTAGCTGCAAATATCCCCCTTGTGATACCTTCAAATACATTAGGAATCAAAATTTCATCCCCATAAAATTAAGGACATACAAATAAGAACAGAATTTGTTCTTTCATCTGTCACACTGAGACCTTGAGTGTATGAGGCACTGGAGGTATTTATGTGGATATGGTGCTTAGGTTTAGTGGTGGACTTGGCCATCTTAAATTTTTCACTGGGTTCAATGATCTTAAAGGTCTTTTCCAACTTCAGTGATTCTAGGAGTCTGTGTCTGCAGTCATCAAACAAGAAGGTGGAAGGAGCTTGCAGCATAACCACCTCTCTGTGCCTCCAACCACATCCTCCCCTTTACCTAAAAACTGTTATTGGAAGGATGAAGGGCATCAGCTTTATTCCCACAAGAGGTACAGGGGCCATTTGTGTTAAGCAGGAGACAGAGCCCAGGAAAGTTCAAGCAAGAGGGAGGTAGATTGAGAAGGGTTGTGCTGAGGTGAAGTGACTTGTTTGACCTGCCTCATAGCAAGTTTGTGCCAGGATGCAGAGCAGAATCTCCTCTCTTGAACCCCAGCCCTCACCTTCATTTCCCATCTATTGCTACTCACTCTGATATCTGGGGTATTTTCACAATGTGTATAGTTAGACTGAGCTGGTTGTCCAGAGATAAAAAAACCAACTTGTACTAGCAGATCTGAGCTTGGCTTTTATCCACATGTAGAGAAGGTTCTTTGCTGTTCATCATTCAGCTGATGGTGAGCATGTTCCCTTAAAGAAAATAAATACAAATATTAACTGTCAGACAGGGAAAGATTTTCCCAGTTTGGAGAGCTATAAATAATCCTTCCCAAAATGTAAAAGCACTGTGATGCTGAAGTGTTTGGACATGCTAAACAAAAGGTTAAGTACATGACTTTGGAAGGAAGAACCTGTCTTTGCAAAGGTATAATGATGGGCCTGGGGGGACAATGGTAAGAGCTGACTCACAAGTACAATACAGCACTCAGTGATTTATGAGCTTCCCAAAAGACTTCAAATATCCAGCGTTTGTCATGAGGCCCAGTGAGACACAGAAATCACTTAATGGACTATAATGAGCATATATTCACCAAAGCAAGTATTGTAGTTACCATCTGTGTTTCTTAGTGGCACATTAGTGAGCGGGGTGTCTCCTGGTCACCAGAGTTTGTCTGCATCTCTCTGGTTTTGTTCCATTTAATATCTGTGTTTAAGACAGTGAACTAAAAAGATAATTTGCAACCAGTCTTCCAGAAGCAAGGACAGTTATTACATCTTGAAATACCCTGCAGCTTCAATCACATAATCTGTAGTGTGTTCACAAATTTGACAGAATAATTGCAACTTTTTTGCCATAAGTTGCTGGTACATTTTTCTTCTTAAAGGTTGCAACATAAATACCCGCCCTAAACAAAGCTGTCCAAGCTTGTTAGCAACTGTTGTTGCCAGTCCTGGCTCAGAAAGAGCACTACAAGGACACACAGCCTAGCAGAGCTGTGGTGGGAAATCCCCTATTGAAAAAAGGAGCCCGTGTTTCCATGCGGGACTGTTTATGCCCTGATGCAAGAGACTTGATACAATCAGTCTGGCAGATGGAAGTGCACTTCTTTAGTCTGTTTATTAATATTTTTATTTTTTTTTTTGTGTATGTATCATGTAAACGGATCTAGCTTTAAGGCATTTGTATTTTTGGAGATGGCTTGAGTTTCTGGCCATGGCCCTGAATTTGTAATCAAGAATTTTTTAACAATAGATGAATACCAAAGGAAAAACGAACCAGCATCCCTATGATCTTGTAGGTACACACTGCATCAGAATGGCTCTCCAAGATCTCCACTCAGGCTGCAGATGGGTAATAACTGACTCATTTGCAAGAGCACAGCTCTGCAAACACAGCATTCCTCTAATGGATATTTGGTGTGCATTTAACAGAGCTTTTAAAACACTATCTGAGAAAACAGGCATACCAATGAATTCCATGAGAGGGACGGTCCAGATAACCTCTCAGGCCTATTACATTTGGAGGTGGAATCACTGTGACCTTTAAGTGAGTCATCAGCAGGGGAGTAGCCAGGTCCTTGTGCTGTCCCTTGCTGTGAAGCAGCAGGCAGCTGCAGGGATTCTTTTCCTTTGGTGGATAAGCTTGCAACAGAGAATAAGGCCCACAGATGCTGACTTTCCTGCTTCTGGTCCACCTAAGCTTGATATCTCCTTTACTCTGCTCTTTCTCCATTTCACCTCCTATCCCCAACTTGCCTCCACCTCCTTCCTTGCCATATCCCAGTCCCCAACACCAGTCACACCCTCCCTTCTCTCTCTTTACTGTCTTTACTTTCTCTGTCTGATTTGCCTTCTCCTCCTACTCCTAATTCCTCTCCAAGGGTGAGTTCTTTATCTTTTCTGCAATTGTGTGAATTACTTTCCTCTCTGATTTAGGCTCCATGAGGCTTTGACAGGGGTGACACATATCTGTCGTATCGCACCTGTGTAGCCAGCAGCAGCTGAGAAGGAGGGCCACTGATCCTAAACTGCACTTCTCCCCAGCTCCTCAAACCACAGGACAGACTTCTGCATATTCATCCCCTGCACCACACCTCTTACCTTCCCTCTTCAAGCATAAAAATCAAACTCTGTATGCAACTGACAGCAGTGACTGCAGGAGAATTACTACTTGGCTTCTCTTATCATAAAATTCATCTGAGTACAATCCCGTCAAGGTTTTAGTGTTTTTCAGATGTTTTGTCATGCAGGCACAGCAGTGTAACCCAGCCACTAGCATTATTAAGCAGTCTCCTTTCTCTGACCCAGGGAACAGAGGCAGCAGACCGGTTCAAACACTGTTGCAGATGCAAAGATAGGGCCCTGCAAGCTCTCGTCTTCATTTTTTAAGTCTAATGTAAACAGCCCATGGCACCTGGAGGCTGGTGGGATGACCCAGGAGTCAAGAGGAGGAATTTAGGTCAGTTTACAGCTCTTATTTTCTATTTGTTTTCAAGCCACTGCTTTCAACTTAAATGACCACTGTTTTGGGTTGAACAATAACATGTAAAAGATACAATCCAATATTTGATTATGCCTGGAGAGCTGAATGTAAGCAAGTTGTTAAGCCTCTCCCCTCCGACCATCACTTCTGTCAGACTGAAGGATCCCACACTTGACGATTCATATAATTAGAAGTGGTGAGGGAAGAGGAGCAAAACCCCCAGTTATTGCAAACCCCTAACTGTAAATCTTCCTTAAACTTCACGAAGAGACAGCACAAGAGTGCAAACCCAACTTTAAAAAGTCCCCTGCAGATTCTGCCACATGTGTGCAGGCTAAAGAAAATTGTGAAGGAGATGGCAAAGGAAACTCCAAGTTTGAGGAAATGACAGCATGCCTTTTGCAGATAGCACTCTTGCCTCCATATCATCATTAATTTAACATCCTGGTAGAAGCTGCCTGGACTGTGTGTTAATGAGGTCTGTCCCTGTCAGATGACAGGAAAAAATGACCATGGCCTGACCCCTGGAGGTCACCAATAATCCCGCAGCTCTTCTCAAAATAATACCATGTTAAACTTTGTGTCATGGGCAAATTGGCTTTATCTACCAAAATTTAAAATATCAAACAGCAGCCAGCATTTTAACAAGTTTGCCCCTCCCAGACCTTGATGGTCAGGGCCACTGTTAACAAGTAATCAATTAGCCTGCTTAAAAGCACTGATAACAACATTTTTGTGTCAGGCTGAGGGTTGATGGCCAGTATCTAATCTCCCCCTTCCTCATGCAATAATTTCTGAAAACTAAACAGCTCGAAGGCTGCATGACAACGGCGTTAAAACCTCTTGCTGGGTTTCTTTTCAAGCTGCCCTCAGAGAAATTACATTTAATTTTAAGACAAGGCTGAGGAGTGGGGTCAGACCCCCTTGGTCCTGTTGGCCTTGTGCAGGAACCAAGCCCTTCCTGCCTGTGACACATGTTCCCCTCAGGACTCTGCTGATGACCAACCTTGGTGAGATTTGAGTTCAGAAAACACAAATGGAAATTACCCTTTGATGCAAAACACTGAATGAATGGCTAATACTGCTGTCAGCTGGGTGTGGTTTGCAGATCCCAGCCTTGCTGTGATTACATTATTTATTCTTCCCATTGCTGATCTTCCCACTCCTATCAGACATTTCCTTTGCTATCAAACCCAGTGCTTCAATCAACAGAGCTTGTGGGATCACCTTTCTTTACATCATCTTCATCTTTTGATGAAGGCCCTCATTTCAGTCTTCTTAAGGCAAAGAACTGAAGCCAAATTTAGCCCTGGGGCAGGTATCCACTCCCTGCCCAGAGCTGGGTCTGGAGTCACTGGGACTGAGCCCAGAGACCCACGTGAGTGTTGGAATCCCCACTGCAAGGCTGAGACCTTGGTTTTGCCTTGTACTGTAAAATGCTTTGCACTAGTCCTGTCCTTACAACACAGCAAAAAGTTTCTTCATCACTCAGAAACATCTGGGACCTATTATTTAAGCTTTTATAGAAGAAAAACTGTCTATTCTCTTTAAGATTTTTTGTCTGAACATGCAGGTTACCAAGCAGAAAAACAAAGCACCAGCAGATCTGCAGAGATATATCTGATATGATTCTTTACCTATGTGAAGAGCTCATGAAAACAAAAAGGGCAAAGTAGCTGGCACAGATGGGGCTACCTGCCTGAAGGGCATTGTGGTGTCCAGGGAGAGACTGAGCAGCCAGCAGTGGAGCCACAGGCGCCTGCTTTTGCTCTTTGCTTGGAGAGGAATAATCACAATACCAGACCTGTGCCTGACAGTGCAAGGCCCACCTCTCCAGGGTGCTCCAACCCTCTTACAGTGGTCTGTGCAACATGGGAACAGACAAGTTATTTCTCTCTTCCCCTTCCGCCTCTAGATACAGGAAACGTGGCCACCCGTGGATGCTGATGCCTCCTTTTTGTGCATCCCTGCACCTGGAGCAGCTGATGCAGGCAGCAACTGTGCTTCGTGCACATGATCCACGGCTGCTGGCTTGTGTAGCCCACCATCTGTCCTAAAAACAAACAAGGCCCTTGAAGTTTCTCACAAACCCCACTTTTAACAGAAGTTCTTCACTGAAATCAACAAAACAGAATGCTGAGTCTCAGTTTTACTTTCCACTTTACGCCTCCCTTACGCCCTGGAGAAGGGCTGTATGAAGCTCAATATATTAAGTCTCACCCTCAGGATGTCAGCCTCAGAAACACAGTATTTTCTAATGAAATACAGTTAACCAGGCCAGTTCAGGCAGATACTTACCTGGGGAAAGGCCTGATTCCATGATGTTATTGCCAGCTAGAGTACTGAATGGTGCCTTAATGCACCAAAAAGTCATTTTTATGAGCATTTCTTTGCAGTACAGCTGCATCTGGTCTCCACATTTCCATTAATTTCTGCCATTTCTGAGTAATTTAAAATAACTCCTGTTACCTCACTTTCTCCCCTCCTGCCCATTGCATTTTTTTAGTCACTGATGTCACCACAACTCTTTTCTTTAGTCACAGCAGAAACAGTCTCTCACTCCCACTTTGGCTTCTCAGTTTCCAGTCTCGTCACCTCATTCTTTCTCCATTCCTGAAAATTTATGCTAGCTTGGGCTAAGCAAATTTCTTTTGCTCCTATTTCTTACCAACTCTGGTTTTTCAGGTCTGGACAGTATGCTGTCCTGCCCTCCTTGTCCTTCTTGGTGTGCCTCTGAAGAGGTGCTGTTGTCTTTCTCAAATTATTTATTCTTCAATTTTTATACAAGAGGATATAATGATTCTTTCTCAAAGATTACCTATTTTGGACTTTAGAAACATTATTGTATGCAATATCAGCTCCTGAAATGTTGGCAAGATTATTTAGGTAATGTTCAGGAATACATCTAATAGCCATTCCCTACCCCATGTAAATGCTGCCTGTGCCCTTACCTTGAAAGAAAATAGGTGTGAAGATGTGTAAAAGACATGCCCACTCAGGCCTGGAGCCACACAGCACAAACTTCTGTCCTTTGTCAGCTGAAGCTGCTCCAGTGGTGTTCATGGTCCCACTGACCAGCCACCAAAGAAAGGGCTGATGCTGGAGGCCATTACCTTTCCAGCCAGCTCTGACCTGGGGGTGGGATTCATACCAGCCAGCTTCTCACCTGCCCGTGCCCAGTGAGAAGTCAGAGACTCCTCCTCCATGTGATGAGTCCACCTCCAGACTGAAGGCCACGGTTTGCTATAGAGCTAATTAATAAGAGCTTCACTTCTCTGAGGCCTCAGCAAGACAGCTTGAAAGTGGACATTAGATCCATCAGGTTGGAATTAGGTCACTGTGAAAGCAGGACTTTCCCATGGACAGCACATATAGCTGCCAAACACAACATGAGTTCTGCCTTGATGATCTCATTGCTGAATAATTCAGTGAATCCTTTCAGTTAACATCAAAAGCCTTGAGGAATCTTCAAGGAGGGCACTGTCTCACCACAACCCTGTAATAGAGTTATCACAGGTGTGAGGGCTTGAGGAGGGAAGACAAAACTGACAATTCTTTCATGTGGGAACATTAGAAATTAATCTGCAGGTCCAAGGTCACCCAGTCATCTCTGGAGACCTTCCTCAGAATTGCTCTCCACACTGCATCAGAAAGCGCTACGGACAGTTGAGTTGGCCTGTGCAGTCCCTCTGATAAATCACACAAGAAGTTAGAAAACAAATGTTGGCTTTTCCTTTCTAAATTATTTTTCTCCATTTTGTTTAAATCTTAGAAGTTATTTGATTGTTTCTTTTAGTTTCCTTTTTGGCAGCCCTTGACAGTCATACAAACAGCTGCACAGAAATTGCAAAATAAAACCTCCCCCTTCTCTTTTATTTTCTGGTAAGTTATGTTGGGAAAATAAATATGAATGGCACAGATGTTCCATTTTTCTCTCTTCATAAAACAGTTTATGACATCTTGCAAAAGCTGGAAAAATATTTCTTTTAAGAAAGAGATTTCTCTTTCTCAAGCACACTGTGTTTCAGAGAAGTTTTAAAGACAGTTACAGAGCGAAGCCTGTTTTTTGGATGTCTCTTCCTTGTTTATTAATAACATCAGAGAAATAAACTGAATGTCTTCAAATTAATTTTACTGGTTCTTATTTGGATTAGAAAAACTATTAAAGTTTTCAGTGTCATTTATCAGCTGCTACAAATTTGTACATTTCTGTAGGCCTCCAACTAACATCCTCAAGTAAGAGAACTTCAAAGTTAATGATACATCAGCTGCAGTGGAAGATGTTTAGCATGGAAAGTAAAACATCACCCCCAAACTTACAGAAAAAATAAAGAAGGTGACTTTTTCTCTTTAATTATGTAAAAGAAATATAACTATTGTGGCTGAAGAAAGCACTACAATCAAATGTATAACCACACTGTACCAAAGTGCCTGAGAGCTGAGAAAACAGTAAGGGAACTAGATAAAATGGCATTCATCATGCATTTCCTCTGCTGTCAACTTGCTCTGTCACTCTCATCATAAGTAATTGGACCTTTCTCTCAATCACAACCACGTGGGCTGGAAAGAACCTTGAGAGGTCAGCTAGCCCACCCCTCTGCCCCAAGGCAGCATCAGCTACGCTTACCGTCACTCCTGACAGAGGCTTGTCTAACAGCTCAAAAATCCTCCAGACAGGATTCCGCAACACCCCTGGGCAACCTATTCCCCTGTCATGGTCTCTTGGCCTTCGGAGAGTTTTGTCTGGTGTCTAATCTGAGTCATGCCTGTCGCGATTAAAATTCTTGGCTGCAAGGACACAGAGGAGAGACGATTCCTGCTCTCTTTCCATCACCCACCAAAAAGCGCTCTTCTATACAAACTGTGTCCCCAACTCACAAGTTTCCTTAGAACTTCTCTTTCCCCAGAATATTTCCCATCTTCTGCAATCAGAAGCAGAATTTTGGCACAGTGAAAGTCAATGTCCCAATGTCCACTGTTCTCCCCATAGGGTTATAAATTTAACAAAGAAAATGAGAAAGCGAATAGACAGTCATTTTATCTCAGGGCATTTCCTGATTAACAGGAATTTCAGAGTGGCCCCTCCCCTTTTAAATCCTCCTTTGCCCCACAGCTGTGGTGCAGACAATATGCTCCTTTTGCTTTTCAGACACCCAGTAAACAAGAACTTACCCTCAGGTCTCAGAAAGACTGTAAGGATGAAACAACACCTTGTTTGAATGGTGCTGATAATTACCATTCCCGTAGCCTAACTCCATGCTGTGGTTATGTTGTAATCGGGCTTACAGCTTTCCACAAAAAAAAAACATTTTGTGGAGGAAAAGCTCTCTCCAGCTAAGCTATTGAGAAACATTCCACACTGGCCATTTTTTCTCTCTTTGCAATCTGTTCATAGGTTTTATAAAGTAAACAGATAGCCCCCTTTTTACCAAAGAAAACTGCGGGATTTTGATAGCAAGAACATGAAGTAGCCTGTGCTGCTCATAGGAAGCATCCACAGTGTGAGTTCATGCCTGTACACTTCCATCTCGGTAGTGAGCATTGTTTGTTGCTTAGATCCAATCTGAATCAACTTCGATGCCATCCTGGTACTCACAGGTTATGAATTAACTATTTATCACCTGTTAATTATAAATCAGAGTAATTGTCATCAGTAGTGCAGAATCCAGCAGACTGGAAGTTAAAATAGAGTTCACTGTTGCTACACCAATAGCTGAAAAAAAAGAGACAAATCCTTAAAGGTGATTGTTAGCTGAATGGTAATGATTTTATAATGAATTGGGCAATTCAGTGTTAAAACATTACTTGGGCATAGCCCAAGATGACCACAATTCTGATTTCCATATGAAAAACTGAGAAAGAAAACAAAGGCACAAAGAACAATCATGGGGACAAAAACCCTCCAAACAAACAAACGAAACTTATCAAAAAAACACCACTCCCAACTCCTAAAACCAGCTTTTACTTTTAGCCAAGCTCAAACTGTAAAACTAGTAGATCCTGATATGCTACACAGAAGTTCCTTATTTTTCAGTTCAAACTCTGTAAAAATATATTAGGAGGTTGAAAAGAAAGGTTCACTAGAGCAAGACTTCCATGAGATTTAAATGTTACCATCTGCAGTATGAATTGGGGTCACCCACTATCATGATTCACTAGCAAACAAGGAAAGAAGAAAAGGAAAATGTAATCAAGCAACCATTGCACAGACCATGAATCAGGTCTCATTATTTGGCTCTGCCAAAGGCTTCCTGTGGGAGCACTTCCCTACCCCCAGCTTCTTCCATTTGCAAAATAGGAGCAATACCTTATGCTATGAGGCTTATATCAGACACTTGTGAAGCAGTAAGGCTCCCCAGTGCAGCAGTGTAAATGGCCATTTACTAATTGTCAGTCCTGTTCTAAAACAGAAATAATTCAACTTCTGCTGACATTTGTTCCACCTCCAAATAGATCTTGCTTAATCACAAGCTAAATATCCAGAATAATTCTTTCCTTTTGAAAAATAAGCTTCTTTGTGACCCCTGGTATATAGTACTGCAATTTGTGAGGAACCAAAGGCCTCTGATAGAGCCCCATAAAATGAGCACAATAGGAGCAACTAATTGATTTGCACCCATCTTGCATCTGCAAGATGATTCTGTTTCTCAGCCTGTCTGTAGCACTCACAAAGTCACTTAAGACCCTTGCAGAACCATTGCTGCTCAAAATATTTGCATCAGAAGACAAGAGCAGATGAAATTAAACATGTGAGTTGTTTAGTTCAAGTCTAGTGCTCAAACTAAAACCTCGATCAAAACAGATGAAAACGAAAGATAAGGTTTTCATCAACTCTGAGCAAATAAACCACCAATGCAATCAGAGCATGAAGTAATTACAAACCTGTGTGAAAAAAACACCAACTTTTAGATGCACTGAAAACAGTTTTTAAACCATTTATCTACTTTGACATAAAAATTACAACTCAATTGGCATTTAGACAGAGCAATAAAGGAGGACTTAGGAAAGTAAAATGCATCCCTAATACCACAGACAAGTCGCTGCCTATCAGGAAGGTGGCTGAACTTCAACAGCCCCACAGATACTGGGCTAAGACTTTCCCAGGAGTTCATATACGCACTTGGGTGTCACAACATTGACAAGACTGAGTTCCACTCCATCTGCTGCACACCTAAAGATCCTGTTGTGTTCTTCTGTTTATTGAAAGGATAAGCTTGAGCAGTTTTGGAACTCGTAACACAAGCAAGACGTCTGAACTCCTCACAAAATGCAATAACAAATGATTTTTTTAACAACCAGTGCAGTTTTCCATTCCATCTTACATGTAAAATTCAATAAAAGTTACAATGGTCCTGAATAGAGGGTTACTTCATCAACATGTCCTGTGAACATTATGATGATGTATGTTCCTGCCATCCTTCTTTCCCAAATTACTGTGAAATTATGGGTATCCAATTAAGGAACAGGAGGGAAGGGTCAAAGTAAAGAGGAGAGACAAAGATGCAAATCACACGTTTCCATGAACAGAAGAACAGTATTTACCACAAATTCCAACTCCCAATACAAATTTTCAATAGAGGATTGGTTCTGCTCTTGAGGCTAAAAGTGTGGTCTAATGTGGAAATAACTGAGCTTCATATCAAACAACATTTTTATTGAAAATTCCACTTATGTTTTCACTTTCCTAAGTGATATTACACAGGAAATGCCGGTAGCTGCATGGATCTTTGAAAGAGAGGGTAGATGAAATAGGTGAGAGTGTACATTTCAACAGACCAGACTTAAAATAACATATATTATGACTTTTATGAAAAGTGTGATATGTACTTATTTTGCACTGATTTTTTTTTTTTTTCTTTCACTCTGGGGGCATGCAGCTTTGTCCTATTCTCTCTTTTTTTCCCATCCCTCACTTGATGTTGCCAGGCTGGGTCCCACACTGCTCATTACAAGGAGTGAACAGAATGTCCTTTACCTTTCGGGGTGAATGAAAAAACATTTGTGAAATTATTTCTCACTTGTGTGAGGTTTAGTTTCAAATTCATTGGCTCCCATGTCCCCAGAATCATTGAGTAATTTGAAATTAAAAACTTCAAGTTCTTTTTCATGAGTTAGAACAATAGCTTTTATATCTGTTGGCACATATAACTGACAGGGTACTGGCAACAGGCAATTTGCAGCATGAGTTGCCAATGCCTGTGTGCATATTTCTAAGAATAACTCAGTGTCCAAGAATTTGGCCTGTTGTATCACAAGCCAGGACTAGCTGACAGCTGTTTTAAATTACAGTGGACTGAATGATATTAGCTTTATTGTAGTTGGACTGATGCTTTGCTTTCTCTTAATCGTCCTAATGTTCTGATTTGTTCTTTAGCCAGCGGTTGCA
Source organism: Poecile atricapillus (assembly GCF_030490865.1). NCBI lineage: Eukaryota > Metazoa > Chordata > Aves > Passeriformes > Paridae > Poecile > Poecile atricapillus. The sequence goes on along the minus strand of NC_081288.1, from coordinate 23,224,556 downwards.
CAGCATTTATTTATAACACTCGAGGTTTAAGTCACAAATGACAGATTGGTTGGATTGTCTTGTGCACATGGAACATGATCAAAGTAAAGGACTACACAGTCAGGGAAATTTAAGCTTCTTTGCAAGGGACAGCCTATAGATCCAAGGCTAGGGTTTTCCTTGCAAAGCAGAAAAGACTGGCTCTCAAACAGACCTGTTCTAATTTTCCTAGAAGGAAGGTATATATTCCAAGTCTTGCATGCTATTGTGAACTACATATTCACATCCCACTTCAATTTCTTCTTGGGGAATAACACAAAAGGTTAGACATCAGCCTGCTAACTGCTGTGCACTTCTATTAATTACAGAGTTTGGAACTAATTTATTTTATCAAGCACTAATGTCTACTCGGGGCCAAATCTTGTTCATATTATAGACCATAGTTAATTTTCTAAAGACTTTTCTGGGAACGGAGTATGGCTATTAAATTTTCTTGCATGTGAACCTTTAACAGTTCATTAGAAGTTTCCTACTCCTTCAGGAGAAAATAAATGGATACAGATTTTGTTTTGCTCCGTTGTCAAAATAATGAAGTAAATCATTTACAAGGAACACCAAAAAGCTGAATATTCTGATTCAAGGTGCAGGATAGAAATCTTCTACTCTGATTGGCACTGGGAAGTCTGAGAAGGGTTCCTATGTCCAGTTTTAGGCACTACACTTGAAGATGCTGCTAAATTTTGGAGTCCACAGGAAGGCAACGGAAGTCATTAGTCTAAATGTAATTCATAAAAAGAAATGAGAACTGTGGGAAGGGTATGGCAGAATAAAATACTATGTGTTAACAGCCTTCAACTGTGTGAAAGACTATGGTACAACAGGAAGGATAAGCCCATTCTCCATTTCCAACAATACTAAACCAAGATGCAGCAGGCTTAAACTGCAGGAACAAAAGCAGATCAGACTCTTGGTGCGGGTTCTCCCATGGAGACATAGCAAAGCATTGAACTGCCTGCCAGAAGAAGTGGGGAGTGTTTTTCTGCACAGGTGTTTGAGAAAAGCTTGGTCATGCCACAGGTGGAGAGATGAGTAAAGAGACCTCCCAAGGGCACTCACAGCTCTAAGATCATATGATCTGTAGGGTTTTTTATTACTCCTTTAATTTATTTGAATTTAATAGCCTGGATAATAGCCCTCAGTATTTGTCATTAGTATTTCTACTTGAATATTCTTGGAGTGAGTGCTGCATGCTATTGAAAGTATGCTGTTCATATGCTTTCTTGGTTCTGTTGAAGCAAAGCCATAGCAGTGGTAAGACCTCACTGACATACAGAAAAAAAATTATAATAAGTAGAACAAACAAAATACCACACTTATAGACGGATCCCAAAGAACTCCATTAACAGGAAGTTGTGTCAGACCCTTGTACATCAATGGTTTGAAGGCTATGACCTTTGTTTTATTTTACTTTGTGTTTCAGGCTACAAAACAAAAATTAAAGGAAGCATAGGGCAGAAACCAATGTCTGAAAATGGCAATACCTATCTCTTCATTTTAAGGATATTGCATTGGTCAAGCATTGGTACAGCTTGCATTTAGCACTAGGGTCTACCTGTCTTGTTCTATATAGAGAATCCCATGTAACATTGTGCCCTATGAAGACTCTACTTTATTATATATTCTCAATTTAATTTGGTAAAGTCAACACTCAGCTAGTTGTGGAACAACTAATCTTTTCTCCTAATCAGCAAAATTGTGAAAGAAGAAGAGAACTGCTTTCTGAAAAAGAATGCATCTCTTTAAGACTCTCTAGATCCTTTGTGGTCTCTGTGATAAATGTGCATGAGAGAAAGAAAATTTCTATGTTCATATGGTAAAGTTTCCTGAACATTGGCAGCTCTGTGGTCTCTTGCATTGCAAACCTAACACTGCACAGAACATAACATGTTTTCTAAAGAGCCAAGACATAGTCAGTAGAGCCTGCTAATTTTGTAAAAACAGCAATAAATAATGAAAATAAGTGAAGTTTTCATATGCTCCAGTGATAAATGGTAATGATAGCACCAGTGCTACAGCTGTGGCCTCCTTCAAAACCATTCTATCCACAGGTAAACCAGAACAGAACACTCTTTCCACCAAAGTTCCTTCTTTCATGCACACACACACACACACACACACGCACACACACACACACACACACACACACACACACTCTTTTTAAAATTTACTTTGTAAAAAAAATTCTCACTATCTGCTTTATTCTTTTGGTTGAACTCCCACATCCACACACTTAAGTCATTAATGTATTTTGTCATTTATCCTTTGTTCCACTGTCTCATGGGGATTCCCTCTAATTCAGTATGTAGGGATTGCAAGGCATTAATAGAATAGAGAGTAAAACATCCAAATCTCTCATGATTCCAGAAGTGGATAATTTCTCTTTATCTTTCCAGCTATTCCTCACAGAGTTGTTCATTAAAACAACCACACTAAACCATTCTTTCTTCTAAAGGTAGGTAAGCTTTTGGAAAGGGATTTATTTTTAATCAGTGCTAACAATCTCTTATGGTCTACGGAATATACTCAGTATAAAAGGGATAAATCTTCAGACTAAAGTATAAAAATCTGCTAACCATTACATGGATTTTGAAGGTGTACCTCCAGCTTGGTACTTTGAACACTTGCCCCTTTGCATGTCTTGAACTGGCTGAGGAATTTCCAGACCTGATGTATCACTAGAAAGAAAGTACTGGATTGAGCACTAATGGTACTGTTTGAAATTTAAACATACTGGGCTTTCTCGACATGAAAAAGAAAGTATTTCCAAGGAATGCTTGGAATGTATTCAGCCAGAAAATATATTTAATTATATTGAAACTGAATCCTAACCTTATTATAGATGACTACCCTTGCTGATAGCTAAGGACAAAGAAGGATTTAAGGAAAGAATTGCAAAAATATGTTCTAGTGGCATAAGCACTAAACAGGGTTAAGGGACAAAGGTGCTAAACTTACCATACTTAAGCCACATTAATCTTTCCATTAGTACATTAAAAAAAAATCACAACTTTCCATCTCAAGTCATTATGTTGATGGGGTATCTTTGATCTGAAAAAACAGCAATGATCCCAATGGGAAGCAAGAAGTGTTTTTGATTTTTATCTGTAAAGTCTAAAATTCCTTAGGTGAAATTCAGTATGAAATGCATCCATGCAATGATGAAGGTGAGTGAATATGTCAACATCTGTGCTTTATTAAAGCTGGACTATTTTTACTAGGCACTGAACCAGAGAGACCAAATACCCTGATAAAACCAGAAACTCCAGGAAGGGTTCTTTGAAGGTATTTCTTGCTGTCATGTAGCTGAAAAATACATCTTAATGTTATTTTCCTACATGTTTCATATAAGCAGTTTGGCCCACTGCACATGGTGATCTGAAACTGTCATCTTCTAAAAATGTACAGGGAATGAGACAGATTTCTCCTGCTCACCATGAGTATCAAGTGCATCGTGAAAATGTGTTTTCTGATTCTCTGAATAATGGCACTTCTAATAAAATACAGCTAAGTGTGGCTAGGTCCGGAAACCTAAAATAAATAATCAGAAGCATATCTCATTAGGATTGATTACTAGGATCTTAGGCTTCCAGAGATGCAATTTTTCTGATGAATGAATACTGTAAAGTGAATATTTTTAAGCTCAAAATTCAAAGCAACTATACTGATCCTGTCACTTGAGCTCCCATTTAGCACAGTGTTCTGCCTAGTTAACCAGTGCTGGAGTTAAGCCAGGCCCGGAGAAAGGCAATCAGTGTTGCTCTGGAGACACCAGCAATGGTGATTGCACAAAGAGAAAATCCAGCATAGAGGAGGGAAACATAAAGTAGAGGGTCTGAAGGCTGCTAGTTTAACTTTGTGTTAGTGATGGAATCATTCCTCAATCTAGGTAAACTTTAAATTAGGTCATACTCACAATACAGATGCTCCATTCCAAGAAAGAATGACTCAAAATGCATCTCTGTGCACAGATAGTAACCAGAGCTTTTCTTCATGGCTGGGGAAACATGAATAAATGTTAATTTGTACATTTTTATTTCAGTTCAATTACTATATATTCATATATGGAAAGATTCAACTTCCGTTAAATTAGTAAGAGGCCAAAAAGTGGGGTGCCATACAAAATACAAAACATGATAAAACATTATAAAACACGATAAAAACTGCTGGAGACATCAGCATCTCTCTATGCAAAGAAAATCCATTGCAAAAAAAATATAATCTGTCCATTTGATGTTAATTCAATTACTATTCATGGTATATTTCTGTGTATTTCCACAGAATTTCTCATGGCTCTTTAAAATTTGCTTATTAGCTATGCTTAGAGAACTATGGCAGACTTGCAAATTCTGTGAGAAAGAAAATAATTTAAAACAAAGGCATTAGAAACCCAAGAGTAAATTACAAACTAATTACAGAAGAACTTTAACACTACATAATTGGATATGGATATTACAGTCTGTCAAGATGTAAAGAGAGAAAAGATTAATTCAGTCTTTCACAGTTCAAAGAACTTTTGTCTTATTTCTAGCAAATTTCTCTGATGATAATACAAAAACATAAAACCAAAACCACAAATTGTATCAATGTCAGTATAATACTGTCTCTGGAAGTTCAAAGGAAATTCATGACACATCAAGCCAGCTTAAGGTCACTGCATTTGATTGTAAGAACCAAAACTTTGTTTAACCAGCACAGAGAAATTGTGATCATCTGTGGGTTCTTGATATCTCTTTCCCCTTGGATTCTCTATTTGAAATAAACAGGAATGTGGAAAGTAAAACAAGAAATCAATCCATCAGTCTTTAATGCCAAGCCTCAACCTCACAAGATTCTCTTTGTGTGCTTAGGCTAATTGCTTCTTGGATATATATTCATCCCACAGAAGTCCCATGCAGATTCCAATCCTCCACATCAGTTCAACAAAGATCTGCTCCTCTCTCTGCTTTCAGCAGGTTTTCACTGAAACCACTGGGTCCCTGCAATTGGAAATTCCTCTGGGCTGTAGAGTTCAAAGCTAAACACAGACAATACCAAAGTTCAGGATGACATATACAACCAAGAAATTGCCATCCTAGAAAACCCTCATCTCTCATTTGCTATCAGTATAATCACAGCAGAGATTTAACTTTTTTCTTCCCCCCAGTATTCAAACTTTGCAGAATGTCAGGTGTCCTAATACTCCCTTTTCTTCCTCCCTGAGCTCTGGGGATTCATCTCCTTATCGAAGAATCTGTTCCAAAGCTCACTCAGGGCAACAGAATTCTTGAAGACAGATTCAAGAAGCAAAAGCAGTTACAGTGCATGTTGCTGCTGTATTATCTCTTTTCAGTGTGTTTTCCAGTGTGAGATAATGTTTTCTTTCCTTGCTGCCAACAAATTACTATCTTCTATCTCTTCTAACATACCTACTAAGACCTTGTACATTCCAGTGATATTTTAAGCCAGAAGCTCTTAAAGCACAGGTCGTGACACATTGCCCAAGGGTCATAAACCTATTCCCCTTCCCTGCCTCTGTTCTCCCTCTCAAACAGATTTGCTTAGTCACTTGCCAGCAGTCCTGGAATCACAGCAGCACTCTATAAATCACCGTGCCCATTCCTGTGTGTTTACTCAGAAGCCCCGTGGGAATCAGCCTGCAGGATTGTGGGACACATCTAAGGTCACATAGAACACAACTGCAGAGTCACCTCGGGGAGTGAGGATGAGGAGACCTCATCACAGTGATTAGCAAGATAGATGACACCAAAGAGCTCATGATCCAGTTCAGATTTTAAGTGTCCAAGGATCTCTGAAGGGCACAGATGGAGGGAGACGTATCAAAACTCACTGGTAATAAGCTTCACAAAAGCATTTTCTGTGTGGATCTGCCCCTTAGTGGCACAAGGACATAAACCTCCTTGCAAGTTCCTAAGAACTGTGTTCCCTGGTTATTTCTGTATGTTGTGGACAAAGGAGAACAAAAAGAGGTCTCTGGAAAACTGTTTTTCCTTTTGATCCTCAGATTGTCAAGTGACCAAATGATGAAGCCCCTTGTATCTTCCTTAATTGTGCAGGTAGCAAAAAATTCCCCGTGCACCAGAGGTGTATGTGTCCAGTTCCTCTGGTGTGTTTGGCTGATGACTCCTTGTACACAGGCAAGTCCTTGAGATGGATCATGGAACTGGACTCTTAAAAATGCTCTTGCATTGTACCACACAGGTCTGTGACATGTAGATGCCAATCAGCAGTAACTTGGACGTCACACGAGTGGGAAATAAAAAGCCTGACTTCTGCTAAAATGAAATAATATGGATGGAGGAAACAAAGCATGTTATGCTTGAAATGAGGTCCCATCTGTGTGCCTGATGCTGAAAATAGCTACTTTCACTGGGAAAGCCTCTTTCACGTTTCCTTTGGGCACTAGCCACTTGAATGTAACTTCCTTAGCCTTTTAGTACAGACCTATAGCAGAAAAAAGCCAGTTACAGATGATCCCTTTTAGGGTGGTACGAAAGACAACATGATTTAGGGCAGAGGGATATTACTGCAGTCTTCTGGCTGTGTCACCTGATAGCAATACAGACTTATTTTTGGGTATGGGTTATGCCTGACATGCTTGTATGGAAACAACTCAGAAGTTAAAGCCTTTCAACACAACAAGGTCCACAGAGAGAGGCAATGCCCTAATGTCCCTTCCTACTAACTTGACCTTATTTATGTACTTGGATCATCTTGGATCAAACATTGTTACTACAGCAGCATAATATTTAAATATTTCAAAATATAGCTGAAACACTGCTGTCCTGATTTCAATTCTCCTGAAAATGCCTCTATCTGGAGGTAGCTTTATCTAGTTCATGTTTCAAGATGCATTAAAGCTATTGAGGAAAGTTATGCAAAGCTAGACCCTGCTTTATGAAGTGTGGATACAGGGCACAACTCCTCTTTTGTGACAAAATTTTCAGAAACACTTAGGATTGAATTCCAAGAAAATCATGTAAACATTGCTCTAAGGCAATCACTTCTTGGATCCTTATTTAGTCTGGCTTTGTAATTAAATCATAGGACCAATAGCAAGGGTGGATTCACATGTTCTGGTTGTGAAATGAGTGGTTTGAAAAATAATTTCTGTGAAGAAAAATATGGTAAACATGGAACTTTTAATGCCATTAGCAGGGAAGAACTGGAGCTGGGCATGTGCTAAAAAGGAGGTTTAACGTCACATTGTTTTGACTGCCAAGTCGAGGCAAGGCTACTGATTGCTGGCAAAAGCTCAGCAAGCCAGGAATTATCTTTATGCCTTTTGGCTTGTCAGAAGAATTACATTTAAATTGTTTCTGGAGCTGAGAAATGTGTAAAAATGGTGTCCCTCTTCAGGAAATCATACTGAAGAAGGGCAAATGATCTCAGTGTACAAAAGCACTTAAAAACTAGGAAAGAGAATTAATATATTTTTCATTGATGATCCTGTATCTGTTTGTAAATATTGCAGTCTTCCAGCTCCTATAAATATGAGATTGAATTTATATTGTTTTTAATTAGTTTGGACAATTAGTTGAGCCTTACATAAGCACAGGGAAGAGTAGAGGACCTTGGAGAGTGAGAGAGGCAAAAAACATCTCAGCATGCCTTCTTCCCTTCTCAACATTCTGATTTTGCCTCAAACACAGCACAATGAGTCCCAGGCTATTCTTGTCCCCTTGGAATGACCTGAGTGCTGGCAGGGGGACAGAGTGACAGCCCTGATACCATGGCAAGAGAAGCTCCCTGTTTCTGGAAAAGGAAGAGAGGATATCTCTTGAATTTGAACACATGGGAGTTTTTACTGCACACTACTGCATGTCCATGGAATCAATTTCCCTCATTTCTGCTGCAACTTCTCCTGTTTGAGCTGCTCCCAATTTCCCAGTCCTCACTGGCAAGATAAAGAAGAGACCTGCTATATCAGCTTTCCAAGCTCCCTCATTATTAAGGTTGTATAAACAGCTGAAAAATAGAAATTCATCTCTTTATAGCCACTCACAGCCACTCAGATTTTGACAGAAAAGGGAAATCACAGCTAGAAAATCCAAATCCTGCCTTTGATGCCTAAACTTGAAACTACAGATTAATTTGACAGATGTCTGAGCCTCATTAATATTGCTATTGTCTCTCTCTGAATAATGAGCCCAGTGATCACCATGCTCCTTTGGGACAGGCAGGCTTTAATAGTACCCTCATTACTATAAAAATATGAACACCACGGTAACTGTAGGATTTTTCACATGGTCATGAAAAATGCATTTGAAATTCTGCAGTCTTTTCAATTTTATTAAAATACTGTAGAAATACTTAAAAGCTGTTGCAAAAGGATTGACATAATTTGGAATGTTTTCAGCATATTTTATAGGCTCTGTTCATGGCAAAGTTCATTCACCTTGCCAAGGACCCAGTGGCACTGCGCCTACACCAGTGTGGCTGTAGCAGGAGGAATTCCTGGGGGAATGGGGCCACAGCCAGTGTTCTTCGATGTTCTGGTGGTTATCTGGTTCCTACAATGGCTTTCCAAAATCAGAACGTGAAGCATGTCTTGATCCAGTAGCTCTTTAATCTCCTTTGCACTACTGACACCACTTCTTCTTTAAAATCCCACAACTGGTGGAGCTCAAAAAATAATTACAAAATGGAGGTCTATCTGTAAGACCAGTTCAGGAATTTCATGAGGGAAAGGAGACGTGGCTGGGAGAGAAATAAGAGAATTAATGCAAGATCTGTTCAGGGAGTCCGTTTTGGTTTGGGAATAAGGCCAGTTCAATTAGCCTACTTGAAGTTCCCAGAAGATCTCAGGAGGACAAATAAAAGATGGCTGATGTAAGATTTTCTGGGTTTTCTGGATGTTAAGATCCCAAGACACAGCTCCTGCTTTCCTGGAACTCCCTTCTCCACTTTTGGCTAAGGTGACAAGAATCATTTCAGGAACTGAATGAGCAAGTCAGGGAAAAAAAAAAAAAATCATCTCTCAGACCCAATTAAAGAGGTTTGTCTCATTTTTCATTCCAATCTACCTTCTACCACCCAAGTTACTGATTCTCTTTCTCAGATTTGCCAGAATTCTCCCTCTGATGAAATTTTCCCCATTCCTGTCCTGAAGAGGATTCCATTAATATCTTCAGTCCTTCTGCTGTTGGCAGTCTGTTCCAAAATGCATGAACCTGATTTCCTCAGCAGGGGTAGAATATCTTCTCTTATTAAAAATGCCGAAGCACAAGCTTAGCCAGAGGTGTGTTTTATTTGACGTGAAGAGATGCAGTAAAAATGCTTCCCTGGGACAGCTTGTGTTTCAGCCGTCCTGCAAGGATTTGGCAAAAGTTTCCAATGTTCTGCTGGGCTGTCGGCTTGAGATTTTGTTAACCCCTTTCAAAAATGGCAGTTTCCACTCTTTCCAAGTGCAGATGGATGGAAATTTCCAAGTCTTTTGTCTGGAGCTATGGCAGTGGCAAAGAGAAAGCCTGAGTCTCCTTTGATTAATCACAGGGGAATGGAGTGGAGAAGGATGATTAAAAGCTTCATTTCTAAAATTGGCACCAGCAGCATTTTTCAAACATGCAGTGAATTTTGCCTCCTAAGGCAGTGACCACCAAAGTGTTCCTTCCCATCATCAGCCTGTAACGCTGCAGAGTCTCACTGTGAAGAGTCAGGAGAGAGCTGGATCCCAATCTGTGCAAGGTCAAGGGAACAAGACAGGAGCGGGGAAGGTGCAAAAGTTTGGTGGAGTGTTGTGGGACTCTCCACAAGCAGCTCTGGGCTTATTAAGCCAATGTCATGAGCATGGATGGAGAGAGGAGTAAGCAGATGTCCCACATGCTGCGTGTGATAAATGAGATCTCTGCACCATGATATGGCTATCCCAAAGAAGACATGTTAGTGACAAGCCAGAGAAGTCTGTCCCAAAGCCAAGGTTTTCTGCTGAGAGCCCCAGGCCATGTTTACTTCAGCCTCTTGCTATTTATCATTCACAACTTGTGAGTCTTTCCATTGACTTGAATAGAAACTGGGATGAACTGCTAGGCTCTTTCTCTTGTTGCTAATTTAGATGTCTCTCAGATGTAGTTCAGTTGGTGCTGAACTTTCTTCTGAGCAATTTTCCAAACTAGGAAATTCTGCAAGTGTTGGTCAAAGCGGAGAGGTCTTGCTATGATTGCCTATGGTTTGTTCAACACAATCTCTGTTTTGCCAAACAGAAACCCCACCAGAATAGGTGTTTAAGCTCCTGCCCAAAGGCATCATCCCCATAACCCTAGACCATGGCACCTGACCCCTGACCCCACGCCCAGAGTTTTGATTCTGACAGGTGACCCATGACCCCTGGTTGCAACACTTGAGGTCAGGACCTCTGATGCTGACCCCTGGCCCCTGACACTGATTGGTGACTGCTGACCCCAACCCCTGACCATTAAACCCCAGTCTGAAAGCTGACCCCACACTGTTACCATTCGCACCAGCCAGTTTTGCACCTGTCCTCACCTTTGGCATTGACCTATGACTGCCACAGACCCATAATCCTTGACCCCTGACCTCTAACTCCTGACCAGTGAGCAGTGATCGCTCACCCAAAAACCTGACCTTGACCTGACACATGATTTTGACCTCCACACAGGGTCTCTGTCCCCACAGCAGATGAACCCCGACTTAACCCTGGCCCTCACCATAAATCCTGAGATCTCACCCTGACCTCTGCCAGCCCACAGAAGAGAACACACTCTTGCTATTGGTTGGGAAGACAGAAGTGGTACTTAAGTGAGAACACCATGGACAGGTGGTTCTTCACACCGCTGCACCTGCCTGAACTGTTTGGACATGGTTTTATTGAATTAATTTGTTACTGAACCCATATTTGTGCCTTGAAGACACCAGCCATTTAAAGATTATATTCAAACCGATTAAATTTCATAACCCATCTGACCTAGGATTCTGCTACTTAGGTAAGAGATTTGATCCTGTTAGTGCTGGGAGCCAAGAGGAGTCAAAGCCTGTGAGGACGAGTGAACAAAGCCCCCAAGGCAGACAAGGAGGGTTGCAGCGTTTGTCTCCTGTGTCTGTAAATGGAAGAGGGGCAAGCCAGCAGCGCACTGGAGCTTGTTAAAGGCTCGCAGTTTCCACACGGTGAAATGTGATGTCGCTCCCTTCCCGCGGTGGCTGGAAGGGCCCCGCCCGTGTCCGTGTGCGGGTGTGAGTGCAGCGGCCGCTGCCGCTCGGACACAAGCTCTGCTGGCCCTGGCACAGGCACGCAGGGCTCAGGGCAGCCCAGGCTCGCCGCTCTGTGCCCAGCAGCGAGGCAGCGGCGCTGCCCAGCCCCGGCTCCCCAGCAGAGCGCAGCGTTGCTCCACAGCGAGCGCGGCCTGCCCGGCCCGGCCGCTGCCAGCGGCTCCTGCGCTTCCCCAGCCGGCCCTGGAGGACGAGGGGCAGCCAAAACACTGCTTGGAGAGGATGTCGGGGGAGAAGAAACAACCTGGAATGGGAAGCTTTCGGTCTCTGGAGGTCAGAGCTCCTTTTATTATTCTAGGGTGCTCCTTAGCATGAGAAAAATTCGAGTTCATGCGATCAGAGATGCTTTCCATGAGCAGTTTGAAATCTTCTGGTCCTGCAAGCAGTGAGAGGTGCTTGGGCCTGCCCATCACAGGTGGAAGTCCCCTACAAATGGAACTGAGCCCGGCTGGGGTCCGGGCCGCAGACACCGGCATGGGCTGCCGTCTCCAGTTTGGTGTGTGCCAGCCTTTGGAAGCTTCTGAGACCATGTGCTTAGTCAGGAATGAGTCTGGGCTGGACCTGCTGGAAGCCGCCTGCTGATCCCACAAGCTGGGAGCTGGCAGAATTCCTTTTCCCGAGGGCCCAGTGAGGTATGTTGAGTGTACACTCAGTGTTTCCTTGGAGCCCGTGACTCCCTCTCCTGCAGGGCCTGAGCTGTCAGGCAGAGCTGTGGTTTTGCTGCGGAGAGCCCAGCAAGAGCTGTGTGCTGGGGCAGAGCCTTTGGAGCAGCCCCGCACCAGCAGAGTGGGGTCAGCCCCAAGGCCGTGTGCGTGCTTGGTGCTGGAGCTGCCTCTCCACCCTCAGCTACCTGGCAGTTCATTTCTCATGGACAATCACTTCAGGCTCATTCTTCATCCGGGCTGGCTTTGAAATGGCCTCTTGAAGCAAAGAAACCCAGCAGCAGCCGTGTCCCTGTGCCCCACTCAGCTCCCCTTGGTGGCCCTGGGAATGTTCCTCCTTCTGACACTTCCCATCACCCTGGCCTCTAATTTCTTTAAGAAGCTGTGCTATTTCAGTCAGCTTTCCATACGGATTTAGTGATGTTCGGAAAGATACTTTTGCCAGCAGGAGGATTCCACACTCCAACACAGAAAAAGCATGAATGTATTTACTTGGGGTAATATTTTCATAGGAATAAAAGAAGAATTCTGGGGAAGGATTCTTTCTGTATCGGCACGGAACAAATGCAGAGCGTTTTGTCTGTCTTGGTGTATTTTACAGTTGTGGAGGGCAGTGGATGATCAGGCTTTCAGAGATTGTCTGGGTGTGTTTCAGTGCAGGGAGAGCTGTGTCACAGCAATGCCTTCCTGAGCACGTCAGAGTCATTTCTGGATCCTGTGCTGCCAGTCCCAGGCTCTAGTCCAGTTTCTCTTTGGAGTGATTTGTGCACAGTGAGTACGAGACATCCCAGGGCGCTTCAGGGACCTGTCATTACCCACTCACACCACTCCATGTGTCCTCATGTTGTGCAGGGCTTGACTTCAAGGGTTTTTTCAATGCACCAAGAACCCCAGAAGTACAACACAAACAGCCTTGCTGGAGGAAAATGCCCTGGGCTTGGTTCTCCTGCAGGGCTGGTCAGGGAGAGAAGAACAGGCTTTAGCTGTGCTGCCCAGCGGTGCATTGGAGGATGTGTAGATCCCTTTGATTTTCTTGTACCTGGCCAGGTTGGATACAATCAGGCAGATGATGCCCCTGTTACGAAGAAGAGTGGGTGAAATGTGGTAACTCATGTCCAAGGCCAAGGCTGAGAGAAAAGCAAAATTTTCCCATGTGCTGAACTGTGGACACTGCAGAATTTGTCTCACACCCATGCAGGGCTGCTGGGCTGGCTGGGAGCACAGTAAGAGGTGAACTGGTCCTGCCTTTGCTGTACATGCCAGTGGCCAATTGCTCTGGGGCCAGAGCAGTGCAGGGGATGCCCAGTGTGCTCTGAGTTTGTGCTTCTGCCATTGTTTGCTGTCTAACCAGATGTAAAACCTGCTTGGATGTTGCCTGGATGTTGGTGATGGCTGTATCCCATGGAGAAGCCTACTTTCTCATGGAGGGAGCGCTTCTGCTACATCTTTAGAGGGACAACAGGGGAACAGGATCAAGAAGAACTTTCCCTCTCACCTGATACAGGGATGATACGATCCCCAATGACTCTTGGTCTTAAAAGGCACATTCAGAGCTTTTTTCCTCAGTAATGTCACATGTCAATGTAATTTGTTTGTTCTACAGCAGCCTTGAGGGAAATAACAAAGACTGTGTGTGTAGTGACTGAGCCTGTACCATGTAAGCTACTGCACTCTTTAAATGAGGTCATAGCTCTAGTGCCATGACAGTGATAATTTCTCTGCTGACAGGCTGAACACTCCAGCAGTAGCTCAGCTGTAACTCCTGGAATTAGGAAGTCCTGCTGAGATCCAGTGGCCATACCCCAGGCTATGTCCCTACATCTTCCTGCCATCTGGCTGATGTGCTGTCCTCCTCCTGCCAATGCTCTGACTGTAAGAATGGAGCACTTTTACTCTTGAAATAGCTGAGACCTGTTGCACAGCCCAGTAAAATTGCTGAAGCATTTTTGTATGGATTTCAATAGGTTTGGCTCTAGGCCTCTGCAACATTGCTCTTGCTCAATATGAAACTTGGAAGAAACCTTTGGTAAATCTCCCTTGCTTATATTCCAGGATAATCATAGCTGCTCGAAAACAAGATTAGGTGTGAAACAGAAAGTGTGTAAAATATTAGCAACTGTTATTTTCAAAGCTTTATCAGAAATTATCCAAGGTATCTCAGCCTTGCTGTAATTTGGTGAAATAAATATCTGCCTTTCTGTGTGTATATGGGCTTTACAATAAAATTCAGGAAGCACCAAATTTCAGCTTTCATCTTGTGGCATCTCAGCTTCATGAATAGGCAAGGTAGCCACCACGAGCAGGAGTTGCCTTAGGCCTTCCTTTGCTAATTTCAAACTCCTGGAGAGCTGAGCCTGGTGTTTGGGCAGAGACAGAAATGACTGTATGGTAGCAATGCTTGCCCAGCACGCAGATGTTTCAGAGCAGCAGGTCCTGCCCTTGCTTCTGCCAATCCCTCTGACTTTCCATGCTTCTGTTCCTTTGCTCCTTGCTGCGTTCCTCACTGCTGTGTGCCAGCTGCCTGGCCCCATCCTTGAGCTGTTGGATTCTGTTGTTGCCTACTCTTCTGAAAGGTCCAGAGCTGCTGCACCTGAGCCTGGGCTCAGCTTTGACGGCTTCATCAGTTCTGCCTGGCTGTGCTCTTCTCAGAGGTCACTGACACACAGACATCTAAATTAGCTTTAAACTTGTGCTGAATGACCTTAAAATAAAGCAAAGCCATTAGAAACTGTATGCTATCTCCTGAGAGCAGCTCATCCTTGTTTCCTTCGGGGAAAGGATGCTGAAGCAGCACTGACTTTGCATGGCCATTCCTGCATTGATGTTGTTTTGCAAAATAATGTGAGCACACTAGACTGGAGCTAACATGCCAAAATCATGGTAAAGGGGACCACCCTGCATTTCAGTTATAACTTGGAATAAAATCTTGGCTTTCTAAAGGTTTCTTGACTGCTGTCTAATGTTGTGGTGTTCTTTCAATAAAAAAATTGTTCCCACTGTCTTTCACTCATCACATATATGTGATATTTTATACAAAGAGTTCTTTAAAAACCTGCAGTATCCTGAATGGGAGAGATTGACAGTCAGGAAAGAGCATGTAGTATAAAAACTCGGGAAATTAATTAATTAGTATTATGTGAATGACATAATTTTGCTAATATTAAATTAAGGCTTGATTAAAAGGCCCAGAAATTTTCTGAATCATTGCGATCTGATTTAGTTTAGGGATTTTTTTCAGAGGGTGGTGACAGAAGAAGTCTCATGTTTGTGGAGGTCAGTCATGCTTGTAGCACTTACTGCCTGTTTTCCAAATTGGATTGGCCTTCACCACAGCTTTTGTAAATTAAACTACTGCAGTACTGTACACCCTCAGATCCAGCCCTCATCAAATGAACCGATCCTTTGCAGAAAGCAGCAAAGTTGTGCTGAGTCTGATGTTGCTTCTCTGTCCATAAAGCAAATTGTTTTGGAGGCTGCTGTGCTGTTGGGCCAGAGAAATGTAGGAGAAACGTTCCTTCTCTTCTGCATGTGTACTAGAGCTGGAGTAGTGGATGAGTAGGAGATCTTCCACAAGGGACAGAGCTTTTGGTATTTAACCTTTGAAGGGTAAAACATTCTGAAACATAATAAAGAAAAATCTGATCATGCTCCCTCTCCTTTTGCTTGAAAGAAATTGAACTCAGGGAAGCAGCTTTAAAAAAGGTGGGAAATGGAGGGAGAGATGGATGACAACAGGATATGAAAGACTGGCACTAATGTGGTCTAACTGGATATAGCTTAAAGGGAAAGTGTCTTTATTAGAAATTACTTCCTTCCTCCACGGATTGTTTAGACATTGGTGTGTAGCTTGTGTGTAAAAGAGCATCTGCTTTTCAGAACCATTCCACTTCCTGGAACCAAGATGTTCCAAGTAAGCAAGGGCTGGAGAATCTCTCTGTCCATTAAATTAGAGTACACATGAAATAGCTGAGCAAACTCTCTAGAAGGCTGAACAGGACCCTGTTCTATAGCCCATGGAAGACAATCATAGTGGTATCACTGACTTCTGTGACCTTTGGCTCCTACTCCAAGTTCTAAAAGTGCTGCAAGTGTAAACTCCAAGTTCTGTGCTAAAGCTGGTGTATTTTTTCTTTTATTTACTCGTGGTTTTGTTGTACTGTTTCTGTTGAAAGAAACAGATTTCTGAAAAAGACCACCTGAGCAATTAGAACAGGTGAGCCTTTGCAGGGAATAAATTGCCACTAGAAACAGTGCTTATGGCACCCAGGAAATGTGGATTAGTATTAATGGACTAATGGACTAATTAATGGACTAATTAATGGACCTAATTTGGTGCCACAAAGGGAACATCACAGCTCTTTGTGCTCTGACACAAGCTGAATGTTAATGAGTCCCTAGAGGTGTTTGCATTTGGGTTCAAATTACTGTAACCACATGCATGGCTCAGCCATGTGCGTATAGCCAAGAAACTCCCAGGGTCTGTGAATCCTCCTGCTTTTCCCTGTCTTTGCAATGTCTGTTGGCACTTCTTCAGTCCTGTTGGCAGGTCCTTCTAAACTTCCTGGAGGTCTTTCCATTCAAGCATTGTGTTAACACCCGTGTTCCCCAAACTGATATGACAGAGTGACTCCCACAAGCTGGCTCAGCTTGAAGGAATCCAGCTGTGCAGTGAAAACAAAGCACCCAAAATCTGGTACGTGGCATAGGTCTGTCCAAGCCAAGAGAAATGGACACCTCCTTGGTTCCTCTGTGGACATCAGATATGTGAGATCTCAGACAAGCACATGTGGTGTGAAGTCTGGCATTGCAAACAGTCCAGTGGCAGCCAGATTTTTCTGCTGTAGTGTGATGTTTCCAGAGTTGGAGCTAAGGGGAAGGAAAAGAGAGCTGGGATAAAACCAAACCTTAAAACCTTCTCTAAACTTTTGTTTGCAGGCACATAACTCAGCAGTTGCCTCTTTCCTCCTTACAGAGTCTCTTTGAGAGTGGCTGATCTGCTAATTCTTCCTTGTATCTCTGTTAATCCTCTCTTAGTTTTGGAAAGGCAAATTTGAGCTATGGGCTACCTCAAAAGGAAGGGAAGGAGCACTGATGAGGCTCTGTTTTTCATCTGTGTTGTTCAGTGCTCACAGGTTTGGGAATAGGGAGAGGCCTGAGTGATAGGCCCCAAACTCAGTGAGGGCCAAGATAAGGAAGAATTAAATACTTTCATACCTTCTCAAGATGTAGCTCAGTTAATCAGCCACAGCCATATTTGATTCTTTCCCTGTCTGAGTATTAGAAACCATAGTGACAATAAAGTGATACATTTTCTTTTGAATTCTCTTCACATTTTCTAGGCAAGCATGTAAAGGCTTTCAAGCAGTAGCTTTTTAGCTGTACCTAGAATGTAACTGTAGCACTTCTTTTTTCACCCCATTTTTGGATTCATGTATGTTCCCTTGCTGGCAAGGGTTGAGAGGCAAAATAGCTCACCAGAAAACAAAAAAAGAAAAATGCTTGCAAATCATTGACCTGTTGGTTGCTGCAGGGGTTCTATTTCAAAGCCCTTAATTCCCATCTATGTCTTCCCTTTGTTTTTTGCTTTGAAATGGATCCCCTCGAGTTGTCAGACTGGAAGGTTGCCCAAAAGGCTGTTGACATACATGGAATTGATCTTTTAGCTTTTTGTGCACCAAGCTTTGGAGACATGTGCATGATGACTCTGTCTTTCCTGAAGGTGGGCATTGGGCAAGCAAATAGGTGTCACTACAGTCAACTTGCTCAGATCTCTAGACTGGTCTTTTTCCAGAGAAACTGCAGGCAGGTGTTACTGTGATGTTGGTCATCTTTAAGCACAAATGGAATGAAAGAAAATCTGAGAAGCTCTTTCACAGGCATCATTGACATAGGAGGTGTTTGTTATTAATATTATTTTAATATACATTTTCAGCACTAAAATAATAATAACTAATACTGACTTACGGATTTTTAAAAATACCAACCTTCACGAGCTTCAATTCAAGAACTGCCTGCATTCATTTTTACTTTTCAGTAAGAGGTAGTGAAAGCAGTGCCCTGGTTGGAGCAGGAGAAAGGTAGTTTGTGCACATCAGTGTGCATACATGTTTCTGTGATTGCATAACTTAAATCCCAAACCCAACATGGGATACAAGTAGAGTCTTTGGAGTAAGGTGGTGACATTGCCATCACTGAAGATACTCATCTGTAGGATCTCATCCAAGTTTGACATGGATAAACATGCTTGTCCTTCAAGGATGTAGAATAAAGAACGCGGAGACATTTCCTTCCAGCTCTAACAGTTCTGTGAAGGCCTTCTGAAAAGTGGATTAAATTACAAACAACCCCATGTACTTATGTTGCCACTGAAAATAGAAGGCAATATTTGGTTTCACAGAAAGCTATGTGGAAAGTTGTGTATGCTGGAATTGCAGGCCATGGATGGCTCCAATCATCCATCCCTCTGAGTCTTGCTGAAAAACGTTCCTTACACCATAGTCAACATGACATCTACTATCTGCCTGTCTCTCCCATCAGAAGACCAAGCTGAATGTCCATAAACATTTTCCAGCAAAGAAAGGCAAAATCCTGTCATGTCTGATCCACAGCAATGTCCTCAGATGACAAATAAAGTGCAAATCCTGTGGATCTAATGAAATTTGGATTAATACAGTGTACAGAAACAGGACTTGAACATCTAGCTTGTTCTGCATAATTATCCATAAAAATAAAATTATTAAATTTATTTTCATTGGAATAATATTAAAATTATTCAAATATTATTAATACACTTAAAAACAAAAGTAAGATGAGGTGACTTCCTTGGTGAGTGCCCCTGTTTGGTTTTGCAAGGTGTCCATTCCAGAAAGAAGAAAGCGACTCCCCTTCTGTCTTGTGTGCCCTGTTTCTCACAAACCTATAGTACATATATAATGTCACTTATATAAAAAGACTTTTGTCAGAAGATAATGTCTTGGAGGGGGACAAACCAAGCAAGAACAAGTAGGCTTTTGAAGGATACTTTTGAAGTATTTTTATGACAGAACTCTAAACCAGCCTTGGCAGTGCAGCCTTAACAGACAAATCACAGGCCAAAATGTGTCCTAGCGAGTGAGCCTGAGCTGATATGAAGGGACTGGGACAGGTTTCAGTAAGCCTTGTGCAGCTTCAGTTACTAGGGTTGCTTTTTCTTCTGGACAAGGCTGACCTTTTTGTGATGGTGTCCTGCTGTCCAAATCTTCAAATGTATTGAATATTGAATATGCAACACATTGTAAAACATGTAGCCAAACAACATACATCTGAACATCCTTCCTGAAACTGCAGCTGCTCCTATGTGGAAAAGTGATATACACTGTTAAGCCATGCAAAATCTGGCGTAACAAGGGGAAATTCTACTCAGACTGGCAGCAGCAGTAAATGACATGATCTGAGGAACAGAAGGAAATACACCAAAAAACAGGAATACCTCTTCTAATAGCCAAAAACAAATTCTTGAAAGAATCCCTCTCCTTCTTCAATGGCTTCCCCTTTCATCAAGGATGTGATTCAAAACTGCACTGCAAGAGATGGGAAGGTTACTGATGTCAGTACATCTTGCTTCTTACATCCATGTAACTACAAACTACTTCCCAGATAATTACTCTGGAATTTCCTAAAAAGCGTAATTTTATGGAACTACAACATCAGCGTTCTCATGGAATCTGGTGCCTCATGATTGTTGTTAACTTCCAAAAAAGAACATCAAGCATTTCAGAGTATCTTTACCCAGCCCCCAGATAATGATGCTAGATGCCTGAGGTAAAGAGAAGAAATATTTATAACAGTAGATCTTGTTCCTGTGGACAGAAATACTGTTGAGATAGATCCCTCAAGCTGGTTTTAGACCTGGGGACACATCACCCGTTTGAGGACACAGAGGGAGTGAGTGGGTGGGGTTCATCACATCTTAGGCACATGAACATGGCACTGTGATGTTTAAAAGGCACTTGGAAATATCAGCAACTGGACGGTTGTCAGTGGCTTCTGGACTCCTTGAAACCTACAAAAAGATGGAGTTTTGGATTTGGTCACACAGAACTAAATGTCTTTATCAAAGTTGCTCTACTTAGAGATGAAAATCCTCTAAAAGAAAAGACAGGGCTGGTCAGTTGGTGAAATCACAGTGGTGCCAGCCTGGAGGATGAATGAAATGCTCTCCTGTTCTGCTAGATGGCAGCAAACAGAGACATACTGGGTCTTCTCCCTGTAGCCTGGGGATAGAGGTTTGAATGGCTTTGGCTCCTTGGAATGTGCTGTGCATCCTTGGGGATCCAAGACAAGTAACTAGAGAGAGGGGAACTGCACTCAGTAAGCACTAGTGTGGCAGGCTGGCTGGTGTGCACAACCAAAGGTTTCTGTGTAGGGAATGAACTTGGGCTCTCACATGGATGCAGCAGTGCTAGGCTGGCTGGACTCACATGGATGGCATGTTTATCTTTCTGTGTTTCAAGGATTCTGTAATTTGAATGCTAATAGACCATTCCTGTGGTTTGCTTTGTTCCATGGAATCTGAACAGTGTTTTCTAAGTCACCTTGGCATCTCTTCCAGTTGGATGAGAGACTTGGTGGAGGGCTGAAAACTAAATCACAGCAGAGAAAATGCCAGCCAGAGAACACAATGGGGATGATGGAAAAGCCAATATGCTACAGCTACAGGGTTAATGCTATTACCAGGGGTAAGAATCCTCCAGGCTGCTCATTTGGAATGCCTGTCTTCTCTGTGAAACAAAGGGCTTGGATCCAAGTCATGACATGTAGGCATAAAGGCGAAGGAGAATTGGAACCTCCTGAACTGATCCATTCATGTCAATGTAGGAAAACAAGATCATTTGACTTGGTGCATCAAAGACTTGGTGCAAGTCTTTGCATACTTGCATGTAGGGCTCTATTCAGTGTTTCCTGGAGAGACCTGCTGGATGCTAACCTCGGGAGCTGGCAAGGGATGGAGCACTTTGGCCCCAGTTCAGGACAGCAGAGCATTCAGCACTCAGGAGGATTTACTCACATGCTTAAAGCCAAGCACATGTTTAAGTATCCTGTTGGCCCAGGCCCCACTTGTGTAGCACCTTGCAGAAGCAACTTGGAAATGATGGA
Organism: Poecile atricapillus; assembly: GCF_030490865.1. Classification (NCBI taxonomy): domain Eukaryota; kingdom Metazoa; phylum Chordata; class Aves; order Passeriformes; family Paridae; genus Poecile; species Poecile atricapillus. The sequence goes on along the minus strand of NC_081288.1, from coordinate 23,203,497 downwards.
GTGGGCAGAGCAGCATTAGCTCATGCTATTACTCCCTGGGAGTAATAAACGGAGTGCTGTAGCCTTAAGCCCTCTCCTCTTCTTGTGGCTGTTGTTCTTCTTTTTCTTCTTCTCCTTCTTCTCTTTATCTTCTTCTTTTCCTCCCCTGGGAAATCTCCAAACTGATTTGGGCAAAGTCCTGGTAGGACTGAACCCTGTATCTTGCAGGCTTGTGCAAAGATCTTGTTCACTGCCTTGCTGCAGAGTTTGCTAGTTGGTCGTGAGGGTCTATCCAGCACGGAATATCGACCCTGTGACAAAGGAAAGGCTTTGGTGGCTCTAACTCAGTGTCAGCAGCTTGGCAAAGCTCCCTTCCTTGCAGTGGCCGATTGTCAGCTGCCCTGTGGCCTCCGGGATGCCGTGCTCTGCCACAGCTGCTCCTGCAGGCTGCAGGCAGCAGCCAGGCACAGAGCACTGTCCGTGCATCTGCACCCAGCTGCTGCAGCCAGGCAGAGCCCTGGGCCATCCTGCTCATCCCTCCCTGCCTCCCCTGTACAGTGCCACACTGCCCTCCTCAGGCACACGTGGCACGGCTTGCACTCGCTGTGCTGCGCTAGATCTCTTATGTGGAAGCTAAGAACATTAAAACCTTTCCCTCCCAAAGACCCCCTTATATCTTGGGTCCTGTGATGTTGTGAATCTGAAGCCAAAAATTCACCCTTCCTCTTCTGGTTGAGCAGGCACAATCTGCAGTGGGATCTTTGTTCTCATTCTGTTAGTCTAGTGGGAGTTTGCTTGCTTTGGGGTGACACACGTGCTCTCTTCCCTGCAGCGTTTTGCCTGGCAGGAGTGTGAATGATGGAACTGAGGCTTGGAGCACCTTCTTTCTTCACTGTAGAAGCACTGAATTACTGCTAAAAGAACGGCCTTTGTTCATACATTAGTGAATTTCTGTCATCTGTAGTCAACCACAATGTGTTTCCTGAGGCACTTCCCTTTGGAAATACTCTGTCATCTGGGTACACTTTCATATAACGTGTAATTCTGCAAAGAGCTGATAACCCAAGGAGGATCTGGCTCCTGCTTGCTGGATGTGTCTTCAGAATGCTATTTGATGATGTCTGTTTTAATGTAGTTTTCCCATTTTTCAGGAATTATAAATATAAAAATAATGTGTTCTAGCTCTGACAAGCCCAAACTTTTCTATTTATGATCACTGAGCTTTGACAGACTCTGTCTCAGCTGGTTTCTCCTCTGAGTTGAGAGAGCTCCCTGTCTTCTCATTCTCTGTGTTTGCACTGCAGATAATCACCAGGTGAAGTTTTTGATCCTACAGCATTTGAGAACAATTCTTAACTTTGAGTTGGTTTACATGGGAAAGAAAACTGTGCTCTTGCTACAGAAGCAAAAAATAGCTTGTCTTTAATCATATTATCTAATTATTAAGTCTAGTGTCTCAAAGTCCTGTGATGTGCCCTGGAGGCTGCATGAAAACACCAGTGTGGTGTAAGGTAGCTCATGGCTGGCCCAACCACTTGGGAAATTAATAGCAAAGTGACCACCTTGGTGAAAGATGAGTCCTGGGATCATTGTTCCTCACCTTCAGTGAAGACTCCCCATTACCTCCACTTGCTGCTGTATATGTTTTACAGCCCTCATGGTAAAAAACTTCTGCCCTGTTTCTAATCTAAATCTACCTTTATTTAGTTTAAAACTACTCTGCCTTTTTCACACCAGGCCCTACAAAAATGTCTGTCCACATCTTTCTTGCTGGCTCTCTTCAAGGACTGAAATGCCACAAAGCCTTCTCTTCTATAGGCTGAACAATCCCAAATATCTCAGCTTTTCCTCATTGGAAAGGTGCTCCAGACCATGGACCATCTTAGTGGCCCTCTTCTGAACAGCTCCAGCAGGTCAGCATCCTTCCCATGCATGATGATGGGAAGGACACTTTGGTGGTCACTGCCTTAGTGTTTGAAAAACAAAGATGGACCCAATTTTAGAAATTAATCATTTCATCATCCTTCTCCACTCCATTCCCCTGTGATTAATCAAAGGAGACTCAGGCTTTCTCTTTGCCACTGCCATAGCTCCAGACAAAAGACTTGGAAATTTCCATCCATCTGCACTTGGAAAGAGTGGAAACTGCCATTTTTGAAAGGGGTTAACAAAATCTCAAGCCGACAGCCCAGCAGAACATTGGAAACTTTTGCCAAATCCTTGCAGGACGGCTGAAACACAAGCTGTCCCAGGGAAGCATTTTTACTGCATCTCTTCACGTCAAATAAAACACACCTCTGGCTAAGCTTGTGCTTCAGCATTTTTAATAAGAGAAGATATTCTACCCCTGCTGAGGAAATCAGGATCGTGCATTTTGGAACAGACTGCCAACAGCAGAAGGACTGAAGATATTAATGGAATCCTCTTCAGGACAGGAATGGGGAAAATTTCATCAGAGGGAGAATTCTGGCAAATCTGAGAAAGGGAATCAGTAACTTGGGTGGTAGAAGGTAGATTGGAATGAAAAATGAGATAAACTTCCTAAATTGGGTCTCAGAGATGATTTTTTTTTTCCCTGACTTGCTCATTCAATTCCTGAAATGATTCTTGTCACCTTACCCAAAAGTGGAGAAGGGAGTTCCAGGAAAGCAGGAGCTGTGTCTTGGGATCTTGACATCCAGAAAACCCGGAAAATCTTACATCAGCCATCTTTTATTTGTCCTCCTGAGATCTTCTGGGAACTTCAAGTAGGCTAATTGAACTGGCCTTATTCCCAAACCAAAACGGACTCCCTGAACAGATCTTGCATTAATTCTGGCTGTGGCCCCATTCCCCCAGGAATTCCTCCTGCTACAGCCACACTGGTGTAGGCGCAGTGCCACTGGGTCCTTGGCAAGGTGAATGAACTTTGCCATGAACAGAGCCTATAAAATATGCTGAAAACATTCCAAATTATGTCAATCCTTTTGCAACAGCTTTTAAGTATTTCCCATTTATTTCTACAGTATTTTAACAAAATTGGAAAGACTGCAAAATTCCCTTTCAAATGCATTTTTCATGACCATGTGAAAATTCCTACAGTTACCGTGGTGTTCATATTTTTATAGTAATGAGGGTACTATTATAGCCTGCCTATCCCAAAGGAGCATGGTGATCACTGGGCTCATTATTCAGAGAGAGACAATAGCAATATTAATGAGGCTCAGACATCTGTCAAGTTAATCTGTAGTTTCAAGTTTAGGCATCAAAGGCAGGATTTGGATTTTCTAGCTGTGATTTCCCATTTCTGTCAAAATCTGAGTGGCTATAAAGAGATGAATTTCTATTTTTCAGCTGTTTATACAACCTTAATAATGAGGGACCTTGGAAAGCTAATATAGCAGGTCTTTAGAGAACACTCTTCTTTATCTTGCCGGTGAGGACTGGGAAATTTGGAGCAGCTCAAACAGGAGAAGTTGCAGCAGAAATGAGGGAAATTGATTCCATGGACATTCCGTGGACATGCACTAGTGTGCAGTAAAAACTCCCATGTGTTCAAATTCAAGAGATATCCTCTCTTCCTTTTCCAGAAACAGGGAGCTTCTCTTGCCATGGTATCGGGGCTGTCACTCTGTCCCTCTGCCAGCACTCAGGTCATTCCAAGGGGACAAGAATAGCCTGGGACTCATTGTGCTGTGTTTGAGGCAAAATCAGAATGCTGAGGAGGGAAGAAGGCATGCTGAGAAGATGTTTTTTGCCTCTCTCACTCTCCAAGGTCCTCTACTCTTCCCCATGCTTATGTAAGGCTCCATCCTGAAGGAAGGAAGGAAATATAAAGTCATCTCCAGGGCCAGGAGAGGCTACTGCAATACACATTAGCACTGGCCAGAGTAGCCTGTGGCACTTGCAGCCCAGGGGATGCTCCTGTGATCTGCCAGCAGTCTTCTCACAGCTTCCTGGTGCACAAGCTTTCTGTGCAGTGAAGGGATGTATGAACCCTGTCCCACTTGAGAATTACAGGAACATGGGCTGGAAGTGGTCTGTGTGCATGGAGCAGGCCCCATGCTTTGCAGGGAAGATTTGTGGCTGCCCTTTTTTTGCTGCTTCCTGGGCAGGGTCTGCCAGGCATAGGGAGTGGCAGGCGCCAGGCATCCCTTGGGAGAGGGGAAGTTACCGTGGGTGGGTTCTGGGCAGCTGCCTGGTGCAAGCGGTGCCCTGCTCTACCCACTGAGCTGGAGCTGTAATCCCTGGGGGCTTTGGAAAGTTCTCTCCTCTGCCTGGCTGAAAATAATGGGTTACCTTAAGTTTCACATCTTTAGAAAACATGCCTTGAACAGTCAAGGGGATCAGGGAAGATAAGAAACCAATGGGCAGCTTCCAGCAGAGCAGCAACCTCATTTACCACCACTGAAATGCTGTTTGTTTGAGCTTTGCATCCTTTCAGTCCATTCAATCTACTTAGAGATATGGTTTCATCCATGAAGAACTTCTTTGAAATCATGTTTGTAGTACTGCTCCTGGTTCTGGAGTTCACACTTCTGGAAGGAAAGATAGTCCTGCTACTTCCCCTGGAATGGGAAAGCTGTTGTGATTGATGAGATTGGATAGAAATACTCTCAGAAGTTCAGGTTCTGCACCAAGTGATCGTGTGGGGTAGCCCTGGTAATGAGCATCTTATTCTGACTGGCATTACTGTACATCAGATTTATAGGAGTTCAAAGTGCCCTGAGATCCCCCTTAATCTTTAAGCTGAAGAGCAGTAAGAGAGCTGTCAGAAAGGGGTGCCTGCTGCTGCCATCCTCAGCTCAACACTGGTCGCCTAGGGAGGGGATGTCTGTGTTCCATGTCTGTGTTCCACTCATCAGCTCATTTTACTGGTTTTCAGTCCTGTTGTGCAAGTGAAGGAATAATAAAAAGTTTTGCCTAGCACTCACAATGCCGAAGTTGGCAGCCAAAATCTCTTGAGATCCAGTCCCTCACCTCACACCAAGGGTATTTCTGATTGAACAAGCCACTCCATTTCTTTCTGAAAGGATTTCCCATTCTGTGCAGCTCTGTGCACACACCTCCAATGGATGTTGGAGGATTACAATAATTTAGAGAAGAAATAGCTGAGAGGGGGAAATTTCTTCCTCCTCAAGTAAAACCGTATTATTCTATACATTTTTTGCCATTACATCTTTAGGATTCAAAAACAGATAAACTCTTCTTTCTCCAGTCTATCTAAATTCTCCAGGGAACAGTGCAATAGCAGCCCCCTTCTTGCTAAGCTGAAGAAGCAAGAGCACCTGCCACAGCACAGCGAGTGCAAGCCGTGCCACGTGTGCCTGAGGAGGGCAGTGTGGCACTGTACAGGGGAGGCAGGGAGGGATGAGCAGGATGGCCCAGGGCTCTGCCTGGCTGCAGCAGCTGGGTGCAGATGCACGGACAGTGCTCTGTGCCTGGCTGCTGCCTGCAGCCTGCAGGAGCAGCTGTGGCAGAGCACGGCATCCTGGAGGCCACAGGGCAGCTGACAATCGGCCACTGCAAGGAAGGGAGCTTTGCCAAGCTGCTGACACTGAGTTAGAGCCACCAAAGCCTTTCCTTTGTCACAGGGTCGATATTCCGTGCTGGATAGACCCTCACGACCAACTAGCAAACTCTGCAGCAAGGCAGTGAACAAGATCTTTGCACAAGCCTGCAAGATACAGGGTTCAGTCCTACCAGGACTTTGCCCAAATCAGTTTGGAGATTTCCCAGGGGAAGAAAAGAAGAAGATAAAGAGAAGAAGGAGAAGAAGAAAAAGAAGAACAACAGCCACAAGAAGAGGAGAGGGCTTAAGGCTACAGCACTCCGTTTATTACTCCCAGGGAGTAATAGCATGAGCTAATGCTGCTCTGCCCACTCCATCATTTCCAAGTTGCTTCTGCAAGGTGCTACACAAGTGGGGCCTGGGCCAACAGGATACTTAAACATGTGCTTGGCTTTAAGCATGTGAGTAAATCCTCCTGAGTGCTGAATGCTCTGCTGTCCTGAACTGGGGCCAAAGTGCTCCATCCCTTGCCAGCTCCCGAGGTTAGCATCCAGCAGGTCTCTCCAGGAAACACTGAATAGAGCCCTACATGAAAGTATGCAAAGACTTGCACCAAGTCTTTGATGCATCAAGTCAAATGATCTTGTTTTCCTACATTGACATGAATGGATCAGTTCAGGAGATTCCAATTCTCCTTCTCCTTTATGCCTACATGTCATGACTTGGATCCAAGCCCTTTGTTTCATAGAGAAGACAGGCATTCCAAATGAGCAGCCTGGAGGATTCTTACCCCTGGTAATAGCATTAACCCTGTAGCTGTAGCATATTGGCTTTTCCATCATCCCCATTGTGTTCTCTGGCTGGCATTTTCTCTGCTGTGATTTAGTTTTCAGCCCTCCACCAAGTCTCTCATCCAACTGGAAGAGATGCCAAGGTGACTTAGAAAACACTGTTCAGATTCCATGGAACAAAGCAAACCACAGGAATGGTCTATTAGCATTCAAATTACAGAATCCTTGAAACACAGAAAGATAAACATGCCATCCATGTGAGTCCAGCCAGCCTAGCACTGCTGCATCCATGTGAGAGCCCAAGTTCATTCCCTACACAGAAACCTTTGGTTGTGCACACCAGCCAGCCTGCCACACTAGTGCTTACTGAGTGCAGTTCCCCTCTCTCTTGTTACTTGTCTTGGATCCCCAAGGATGCACAGCACATTCCAAGGAGCCAAAGCCATTCAAACCTCTATCCCCAGGCTACAGGGAGAAGACCCAGTATGTCTCTGTTTGCTGCCATCTAGCAGAACAGGAGAGCATTTCATTCATCCTCCAGGCTGGCACCACTGTGATTTCACCAACTGACCAGCCCTGTCTTTTCTTTTAGAGGATTTTCATCTCTAAGTAGAGCAACTTTGATAAAGACATTTAGTTCTGTGTGACCAAATCCAAAACTCCATCTTTTTGTAGGTTTCAAGGAGTGTCCAGAAGCCACTGACAACCGTCCAGTTGCTGATATTTCCAAGTGCCTTTTAAACATCACAGTGCCATGTTCATGTGCCTAAGATGTGATGAACCCCACCCACTCACTCCCTCTGTGTCCTCAAACGGGTGATGTGTCCCCAGGTCTAAAACCAGCTTGAGGGATCTATCTCAACAGTATTTCTGTCCATGGGAACAAGATCTACTACACTAATAAAACCTTTTCTTTCTTCACCTCAGTCCATACCTAATTGCTGAGAAAAACAGGGCATACAAGACAGAAAGGAACTTCCTGTCGTTCTTCAAAGTGGATAGCTTTTCAAATAATAATCCACAACCCATCTTATACGTTTTAATAATAACATTTGCAAATTCTAATAATAGTAATTCCATTTGAATAACTCACTTCATTTTAAGGATAATTATTCAGAACATCTTCCTAGGTGTTGAAGTCCTTTTTCTGCACACAGAATTTGTCAATGTTTTACCAGAACTATAGGATTTGAACTGTACTTGTCATCTGAGGAGACTGATGTGGGTCAAGCACATATGACTTCAAACTTCTTTTATTGGTGAATGTTTATGGATAGAGAGTTTGGTCTTCTGACAGGAGTGACAGCCAGTTAGTAGATGTCATATCAACTATGGTATAAGGAACTTCTCTTTCAGACCTTACAGATGAGTATCTCCAATGATGGCAATGTCACCACCTTAGTCAGCAGAATCTACTCATGTCCATTGTGGGGTTATGCAATCACAGAAACATGTGTGCACAAAAACATGTGCAAACCACTTCTCTCTTGCCCCAGCAGGGCACAGCTTTCACCACATTCTATTGAAATGTAAAAATAAATGCAGGCAATTCTTAAATTCAAGCTCCTCAACACAGAAAAACAACACTGTTTTCACTGTCCTGTGAGTATGCAGAGGCATCAGTGGGAATGAAGCCACTCTTTTTAGCACATGTCCAATTTCAAAAGTAAATCTCAGCCCTCTCCTTCAGAAGCTGAATCCTTTGAAAGTTTGCGAAGTTCCCATGAGGAGCAATCTTCAATGCTGGCTGGCCAAGCTACTCCATCCATGTTGTTTCCCCAAAGAAACGAAGCTCTGATCTCCTGCAGTGGCACATGCAGGACCTGCATGTGTAGATAGCTACCAGAAAAGAGAGGGAAGCTGTGTGTGCATCACTTCTTTTTCAGTGTGCATGCCCTCACTTTCAGCCCTCAGCTCCGTGCTCAACAAACAGGTTGCCATGTACCCTTAAGTAAGGCAGGTTACTCTGAGAGACTGACCCAGCACAGGAATTAGTCAGGAGCTTTAGATCTCCCTATCTATCTATCTATCTATCTATCTATCTATCTATCTATCTATCTACCTATCTATCTATCTATCTATCTATCTATCTATCTATCTATCTATCTATCTATCTATCTCCCTATATATCTATCCCTATCCTTTGCCCCTCACATTTTAAGTTCACAGAGGGATTAGCTTGATTCCTTTCTATTTAAGGACAGGCACTTTTTGTTTTTCTCTTATTGTCATAACACAAAGTCTCAGCATCCCTCTGTTGCTGTGCAGATCATTCACAATCAATAAGGTATTTTCAAAGGGAAGATGGGACTCTTACTCCTCTGCTGCATGAGCCTCTAATGCTAAAATACTGGCACTGACACTTCAGAGGACCAGCATCTTGTCACAACAGACAGGGAAAGGCAGGAGGATCCACAAACCCTGGGAGTTTCTTGGCTATATGCACATGGCTGAGCCATGCATGTGGTTACAGTAATTTGAACCCAAATGCAAACACCTCTAGGGACTCATTAACATTCAGCTTGTGTCAGAGCACAAAGAGCTGTGATGTTCCTTTTGTGGCACCAAATTAGGTCCATTAATTAGTCCATACTAATCCACATTTCCTGGGTGCTATAAGCACTGTTTCTAGTGGCAATTTATTCCCAGCAAAGGCTCACCTGTTCTAATTGCTCAGGTGGTCTTTTTCAGAAATCTGTTTCTTTCAACAGAAACAGTACAACAAAACCACGAGTAAATAAAAGAAAAAATACACCAGCTTTAGCACAGAACTTGGAGTAGGAGCCAAAGGTCACAGAAGTCAGCGACACCACTACGATTAGTGGATAGTCTTCCATGGGCTATGGAACAGGCTCCTTTAGGACAAATTTTTACTCTAGGTTCAGCCTTTTAGAGAGTTTGCTCAGCTATTTCATGTGTGCTCTAATTTAATGGACAGAGGGAGAGATTAATCCTGCTGAGATGCAATGACTCTCTTGGAGATGAAATTTGGCACTTATATTGAGTTTTACAGTAAAGCAAATATACAGAAGGTAGCTTGGATAATTTCAGATAAAGCTTTTAAAAATAATGGTTGTTGATTTTTTACACACTTGCCATCTCATATCTTATCTTGTTCTTCAGGCAGTTATGATTAGCCTGCAGAATATTAGCCTGGCTTGTTTACTCAAGATTTCTTCCAAGTTTCACATAGAGCCAAGCCTATTGAAATCCATAAAAATAGCTACAACAATTTTACTGGGCTGTGCAACAGGTCTCAGCTATTTCAAGAGTAAAAGTGCTCCATTCTTACAGTCAGAGCATTGGCAGGAGGAGGACAGCACATCAGCCAGATGGCAGGAAGATGTAGGGACATAGCCTGGGGTATGGCCACTGGATCTCAGCAGGACTTCCTAATTCCAGGAGTTACAGCTGAGCTACTGCTGGAGTGTTCAGCCTGTCAGCAGAGAAATTATCACTGTCAGTGCACTGGAGCTATGACCTCAATGAGATTTTAAAGAGTGCAGTAGCTTTCATGATACAGGCTCAGTCACTACGCACACAGTCTTTGTTATTTCCCTCAAGGCTGCTGTAGAACAAACAAATTACATTGACATGTGACATTACTGAGGAAAAAAGCTCTGAATGTGCCTTTTGAGACCAAGAGTCATTGGGGATCATATCATCCCTGTATCAGATGAGAGGGAAAGTTCTTCTTGATCCTGTTCCCCTGTTGTCCCTCTAAAGATGTAGCAGATGTAGCGCTCCCTCCATGAGAAAGTAGGCTTCTCCATGGGATGCAGCCATCACCAACATCCAGGCAACATCCAAGCAGGTTTTACATCTGGTTAGACAGCAAACAATGGCAGAAGCACAAACTCAGAGCACACTGGGCATCCCCTGCACTGCTCTGGCTCCAGAGCAATTGGCCACTGGCATGTACAGCAAAGGCAGGACCAGTTCACCTCTTACTGTGCTCCCAGCCAGCCCAGCAGCCCTGCATGGGTGTGAGACAAGTTCTGCAGTGCCCACAGTTCAGCGCATGGGAAAATTTTGCTTTTCTCTCAGCCTTGGCCTTGGACATGAGTTACCACATTTCACCCACTCTTCTTCACAACAGGGGCATGTTTATTCATCTGCCTGATTGTATCCAACCTGGCCAGGTACAAGAAAATCAAAGGGATCTACACATCCTCCAATGCACCGCTGGGCAGCACAGCTAAAGCCTGTTCTTCTCTCCCTGACCAGCCCTGCAGGAGAACCAAGCCCAGGGCATTTTCCTCCAGCAAGGCTGTTTGTGTTGTACTTCTGGGGTTCTTGGTGCATTGAAAAAACCCTTGAAGTCAAGCCCTGCACAACATGAGGACACATGGAGTGGTGTGAGTGGGTAATGACAGGTCCCTGAAGCGCCCTGGGATGTCTCGTACTCACTGTGCACAAATCACTCCAAAGAGAAACTGGACTAGAGCCTGAGACTGGCAGCACAGGATCCAGAAATGACTCTGAAGTGCTCAGGAAGGTTTTGCTGTGACACAGCTCTCCCTGCACTGAAACACACCCAGACAATCTCTGAAAGCCTGATCATCCACTGCCCTCCACAACTGTAAAATACACCAAGACAGACAAAACGCTCTGCATTTGTTCCATGCCGACACAGAAAGAATCCTTCCCCAGGATTCTTCTTTTATTCCTATGAAAATATCACCCCAATAAATACATTCATGCTTTTTCTGTGTTGGAGTGTGGAATCCTCCTGCTGGCAAAAGTATTTTTCCGAACATCACTACATCCGTATGGAAAGCTGACTGAAATAGCACAGCTTCTTAAAGAAATTAGAGGCCAGGGTGATGGGAAGTGTCAGAAGGAGGAACATTCCCAGGGCCACCAAGGAGAGCTGAGTGGGGCACAGGGACACGGCTGCTGCTGGGTTTCTTTGCTTCAAGAGGCCATTTCAAAGCCAGCCCGGATGAAGAATGAGCCTGAAGTGATTGTCCATGAGAAATGAACTGCCAGGTAGCTGAGGGTGGAGAGGCAGCTCCAGCACCAAGCACGCACACGGCCTTGGGGCTGACCCCAATCTGCTGGTGCGGGGCTGCTCCAAAGGCTCTGCCCCAGCACACAGCTCTTGCTGGGCTCTCCGCAGCAAAACCACAGCTCTGCCTGACAGCTCAGGCCCTGCAGGAGAGGGAGTCACGGGCTCCAAGGAAACACTGAGTGTACACTCAACATACCTCCCTGGGCCCTCGGGAAAAGGAATTCTGCCAGCTCCCAGCTTGTGGGATCAGCAGGCGGCTTCCAGCAGGTCCAGCCCAGACTCATTCCTGACTAAGCACATGGTCTCAGAAGCTTCCAAAGGCTGGCACACACCAAACTGGAGACGGCAGCCCATGCCGGTGTCTGCGGCCCGGACCCCAGCCGGGCTCAGTTCCATTTGTAGGGGACTTCCACCTGTGATGGGCAGGCCCAAGCACCTCTCACTGCTTGCAGGACCAGAAGATTTCAAACTGCTCATGGAAAGCATCTCTGATCGCATGAGCTCGAAATTTTCTCATGCTAAGGAGCACCCTAGAATAATAAAAGGAGCTCTGACCTCCAGAGACCGAAAGCTTCCCATTCCAGGTTGTTTCTTCTCCCCCGACATCCTCTCCAAGCAGTGTTTTGGCTGCCCCTCGTCCTCCAGGGCCGGCCGGGGAAGCGCAGGAGCCGCTGGCAGCGGCCGGGCCGGGCAGGCCGCGCTCGCTGTGGAGCAACGCTGCGCTCTGCTGGGGAGCCGGGGCTGGGCAGCGCCGCTGCCTCGCTGCTGGGCACAGAGCGGCGAGCCTGGGCTGCCCTGAGCCCTGCGTGCCTGTGCCAGGGCCAGCAGAGCTTGTGTCCGAGCGGCAGCGGCCGCTGCACTCACACCCGCACACGGACACGGGCGGGGCCCTTCCAGCCACCGCGGGAAGGGAGCGACATCACATTTCACCGTGTGGAAACTGCGAGCCTTTAACAAGCTCCAGGGTGCTGCTGGCTTGCCCCTCTTCCATTTACAGACACAGGAGACAAACGCTGCAACCCTCCTTGTCTGCCTTGGGGGCTTTGTTCACTCGTCCTCACAGGCTTTGACTCCTCTTGGCTCCCAGCACTAACAGGATCAAATCTCTGTAATAAATGGAATTGATTCGTGCTAAGTAAATTGTAACTATTTGTAACTTATTAAAAGCAATCAAAAGAATCTGTGTTACAAGGCAAATGTACCCCTTTACAGGTATTACATGTTGAAATCGAGGTACAGGATATAGTTTAGAGATAAATGATGTCCCAAGATGAAAACGGCCTTGAGATGGACAAAATTGGAACTACTTGAGGTATAGGGCCTAAAATTCATTAAATGTAAGAGTAATTAGTAGACTTACATAACACAACACTTAGTATGCACGTGCAAGCCTGTGAGGCCATCCAGAGGACAGCGAGGATGAGTGTAAACCTTCATCCAAAGACCAGCAAAAGAAGACTGGAGATCCCCTAACAACAAGTGAAGCATGCAGTGTAAGGAATAGTGATGTAAAGTCAAAAAATCGGAAATAGGAGGAAACTTACGGGAAACATTAATGAATATGTATAAGCACACAGTATATAAGTTTAGCTTGAAGTGCTTTGTTTTGTACATGAGGCAGGGTAGGAAGCCCCTTTCATACCTTGGTCGGTTTTATGCTTATGCTTAATCATACTTAATTACTGGCAAATTATATCTATAAATTGTAATTTTTTTACTAAGTTGTATTCTTTTATACCAAATTACTATTCAATTCACTAAATTTTATTATTTTTTAATTAAACTGCTATTAAATCAAGGGAACTAGTTGTCAAATTCTGATTTCATTTATAACATCTCTGACCTCCTCCCAGCTGGATTTCTGCTCCACTAAACCCACCTCCTCCAACAGCCCCCCGCTACCTATCTGGTTTTCAATGTTTTAGCACTTCAGTATTGTCCTGAGGCAAGACAACACCCGCCAGACCTTTCTCACTGTGCTGATCACCAGCCCTGAGCCTCAGGAGTGCTTTCAGAGGTACAGGGAACTTTTCAGGAGGTTTTTTGGAGGAGTGCTTTTTCACAGGTACAGCTGGGTCTGGTCACTGAATTACATCTTGCTGTGGTTTTGAGCACCTCAGGCCTTTCATGACTTCTACACATCGCAGGAAAACTCTTCAGTTCCCCCCTAATTGCTGAGTTAAGGAGATAACCCTGGAATTTCAATGCTTCTCATTTTTCCCAACCATTTGCTGGATGAGATACCACACAAGCCAAATCCAGGAAAAGATGAGATTTCCATGATGTCATGTAAAGAGTATTGTGACTCTTGCTCTTCCCCTCACCTCTGCTGTCGCTGGACAGGGAACCTGCCTGCAGCCAGTCCCTGTGCACTGAGAGGCTTTGCAAGTACCAAGCCCCCACTTCCCTGTGTCTGATTCCCTTTCCCTGGCCAGAAACTCAATTTGCCAGCCTATTCTCAGTCAATATGTCATTCCTTAAATCTCCTACTCCGTGCACCTGAAATGTGTCCCCTGCAGAGCAGGAATCCAAGATTTTTCTGGTAATGGCTGATGTCAGAGGAGGAGCAGTGACAAATTTAACACTTGTGCCTAGAGTCAGAAGAGACTTGTGCTAAGACACGTGAATCACTGGGAAGAATGTCTAATATGGGGGAAAATGACAGTTTCAAGTGAGACAAAAAGCAGCTGTTTACTCAGGTCTTCTTCAGTGTGTGAAAAGCTCACTTGTAATGTTTGGATTTTTGCTAAAATCCATACAAAAAACATGCAAGCTGCTTCCAGGGCTTTCTGTACAGGTGCACTGGCAGTTGTTCAGCCCTGAGAGTGGGCACTGTTAGAATTAATGACGTCAAATGAAAAGAAGCACAGACACAGGCATTCCTCTGAGCCAAAAAAGCAATGACCCACCACCTCATCCCCTCTGTATGTGCAGAGCTTGGGTGACATGGTTTGCTGTGCCTGCTGCTCCATCCCCAACAGAGTTGCAAACATGCTTGAGAATTCACAAAGGGTCCATACTGTTACATTTTAACAGGGAATGAAATCAGGGATTATTTGCTTTTCCTACTTAAAAAAAAAAAAATAGAAGTCAAAATTCTCATTTCCAAGCTGTTCCTGGAAACAGTAACAGGTTCTGAGGTTTTAAAGAGGAAAAAAACGACAGAACAAAAAACTGTTTTGCTAACATGAGTAATGTTTTTTGGCATTTGTAATGAAGTCAAGCTACTGGTTGCTTCTCCATCTAGAAAAGAATAATTTCCACTGAAGAAGTGCAGGGAACAGAATGTCAACAATAACCTACTCATCTACATCATTAACACTCTTGCTTTTCTGCACACCTCCAAACCCTGCTCCTTCACCTTTCTTTAGCACAAACATAAGAGGTGCTGAACACTTATTCTCCAGCTGATGTAAAACTCATTGGGGCTGTATTTTTCCAGCAGAGAAACTTCTTTGGGGCAGCAAAAAGAAGGGAGAGGGCAGAGAAGGAGACCCAGCCCTTTGTAAGCATCAGGAAAATCTACAAATTCCAGAGGTTTATGTCCAAAAAGGAGACAGGGGAGTCCTGCAACTTTATTCAAATAAAGGGAAAGAGTCCACAGGGGCATGCAAGTGTCTGAGCTCTGCAAAAAACCTGCTGCCCAAAGTCAGTAGGGACATTAAGCCCCATTTCAAAGAGGTTAACACCCATACCTTCACCCATCAGATTGTTTGTACGGACATGGGCTTTCCTCTCACAAGGCTGCCTGCTAGCCTGTGTGGGCTCCTAGCCCTGTCACCCAGCCTCGATGGTGGCCCCAGGAGCCTCACAGACAATCTCACTGGTACAAACTCTGCTCAGCTTTCCCTGGAGAAGGAGTATCGAGACATTGTTCAAACAAAAGTCCTTTGCTTGAGCATTCAAGTTTAAAAACTGTTTTTCAAGGATTTCACCTAAGTGATTCAGCCAAGACTAACAAGCCTGTGGCATAAGGAAGGCTGGAGTTTCTGATTCCCAGCCCCTCATGCCTATTTTTAGCTCTAAAATCAGATAAACAGTAAAAATCAAAACCAACCAGGCAACCAACACAGAACCTGTGAAAAAATGGGAGTTTGGTACTTTGGGCTTTCTTCCACGCTTTTAAGCAATAATAGCAACAACAGAAAAAACAAAATTAAAGACTTGGAGAGAATAAATGAGTAATTAACTGTTACATCTGTGTGGTTAGGAAAACTTTACACTTTCACATCACACTCCTGGAGAGTGACTGTCTGCCCAAAGGCAGGTGCTGGGCTCTCTTCAAATATCTCTCATGCCTTGCTGTACCTACACTTGTTTTCATGAAGCAGAAAGGGTACCACCCTTCTTGTTCTCTTGAAGTTTATTTTAACCCATTCAGCAAGCATGATGGAAGCTTTTGAATTCCCAGTAAATTACAGTAATGTCAAAATAAAATAATTTGAGTTACAACAATCTGAAGACTTGACATTTTCATTTTGCATTTTAGACAGCAACTGACAATCCTTAGGAGATGTTGCCCTCATTAATTATCCGTCTTTCAATAATAAAGGACCAGCTTTCAGTAGTTCAAAAATAAGAAAGGACATAAAAAATTGAATTTTTATTATCAAACTTGCACACAGACAAGGAAAGCATAATCCTGGGCAACAAATTGGCCCAAAGCAAGGATAAAACAACTATAAAATGAATAAACAAGTGTTTTCAAAATATCAAGAGAAAATACACTTTTCCATAAATATCTAATTAGGTTAATCTATTGTAGCATAAAAATAATATTGATCACATTGTCAAAGAATGTGTCATAATACAAATATATCAGGAAGCTTAATTTTGGTATTCTTCAAATTTTCTGAGCAACTGAATCTTGAGAGTGAATGAGACAGTGAATCTTTTGATCTTATTTATATCTTACTTATAGTTTAGTAGTGCCCAAAGTGCATTGGGGGTCATAAGAACACAGCAGGATACAAACATTTATTTTAAGCTATCTTGCTTTCAAGACTTTACAGAGTGCCCAGAAATGTCTGGTTGCCTTTTTTCATTGCAGAATAATAGTAACATCTGTAAAGAGGCTAGACCAGAGCTCTAAAGAATCACTGGACAACAGCATGAATTTCTCTATAGAAAAAATCTCAGAGATATATTTTTATGGCTTAGAGGACAATCTGAAGTAGTCCAGATGAATAATTTTTATATATTCTAATCTTTGAGACTTGACCTAACAGCTTCTCTAGAGTCAAAGTTACTTAAAATAATTTGATTTTTAAGTTATGTCCACAAACTATAACTTCGTCACAGGCAGTGCCAAAGTGAAAAGTAGTGCTCAGCAGTCTCATTGCTAAATATTTTGTAAAATGTCATTACCCCTCATTTTAACACCAGCACTTGAGTCTATCTATTAAAATGAAACTGTAAAGTGAAAAATAAATTACAACAAGCCTGAAGTCATTGGTTAATTAATTTGGGAAATTTGAGAATTTGGATATATTTGGGAATCAGGATAGTAGACATAGAGCAACTTTTTTCAAAATTTGAAATAAGTGTTTTGAAAAAAGGTAAATTTTTAGCTGCTAAAATTACATGTATAAATATGAAAACAAAACCTTGCTTTCAAGGAGCAAGCAGTTGAATGTTACAGAAATGAGAACACCAGAGGTGTATCAAGGTTTATTATAAAGCATTTCTTACATATGTTTAGGGGTTTTTTTTGTTTTTTAAATTTAATCTTAAATCCCCTGCTTTGGGATTCTCTCTCATCAGAATACCTTTTCTGTAAAGTACTGGCAAAGGATCCAAGCTTCAGGGAGCTGTCATTGCATCCAAGTCTGTAAGGCTCTTTCCCATTTAAAAGAAAAGTATCACATTTGAAGAAAAATTATTATGAGCAATAGCAAAAAATCTGCTGTCCCTGATCAAAGCTGCTCCTTGAGGCCAGGCATGGTTTGCTGACCTACTTTGGTCAGGGATTTATTCAGCCTACAGCCTGGGATAAGACTCTGAGACTGCTGGGAGAGCCCAGCAATGTGCGACTGATGATGGGATGATGATTAATTTGATTGTCACCAGCACAGCCCTGAACATGAGGCTTGTTGAGGAGGCACGTAAAAGGAAACTCACTGCAGTTGCTTGGGTTCTGCTGCTAAAAGAGCAAGGGATGCAGAAAAACAAACCCCAGCACTGCTTAAGAGTTTGGCTAGCCAAAGAGCAGCCCAGCCTCTCCAGCACAGCAGTGTTTGTGCTGGCTGCTGCCCCGGCTGGGGATGGCGTAGTGCAGCCGGCCTGGGGACGATCACCAGCATGTGTTTGCTCCCTCGGTGGGTGTGAAGCGGCCATACCTCACTGAGAGCAACAAAAAGACAGTGGGATCAACAGAGGATATACCATGGATGTGTCCTTTTGCCTGACCAGCAGCTCTTTGTCCGGGCCACTCTGACTATTTACACAGGCAGACAGCATGCAGGTGTACTACAGAGCCGTGTGACAAAACCAGCAGGCTGCAGAGTGGGGGGCTCCGGATTATGAAGAGCTACACTCGATGTACATCAGCCAGACCCCGTGACCTAGGCAAGAAAACCTATGGGTCAAATGATCAGCCACTGTGAGGAATTTATTTTTAGGGTAAAAACTCTACCAGGGTTAATTTCCCTTACTATCTACGGGGGCATGCAGGTGAAATTTTCACAGGACTGTAATGACAGAACACCAGATACCGCTAGCATTTGCAATATTTAACATGGGTATTTGTGATACTGATTCCTTATGTTGCTCCTTTTGTCATCATTTCAAGCCACTCCAAAGAGAGCCTGAAATGTGGCCAAGTCATTTATCCAACTAATTTACCAGTAATGCTGACTCTTGTTCTGCACATCACTGCACAAACTGAAATGTGATTGAGACACTTTCCCACCATCTTGTGTCTGCCAGCTTTGTAACAAAATTTGAAGGAGCTTACTGCTGTTGGGTGGGTTAACAGTTTATTTTCTTCAGAGTAGCTCAGATGCAGCTGTGTTTCTGTGGGTTTTTGCTGGAAACAGCGCTAGTTTTCATTATTGCTGAGCAGGGCTTACACAGAGTCAAGGCCATCTCTGCCTCTCAGCATCCCACCAGCAAGTGGACTGAGAGCTCACAAGAAGCTGGGTGGGGACACAGCCAGGACAGCTGACACCCACTGACCCAAGGGACATTCCACACCTACATATAAAGCTCAGCGTATAAGGCTGGGGGAAGAAGAGCAAAGGAGACTCCCAGAGTGATGGTGTTTGTGCTCCCAAGCCAATGTTATGCATGCCAGAGCCCTGCTTTCCTGGGGATTGCTGAACACCTGCCTGCCCACAGGAGGTGGTGAATGAATTCCTTATTTGCTTTGGTTGTGTGTGAAGCTTTTGCTTTATCTCAGCCCAGGAGTTATCTCACTTTTCCAGTTTTCTCTCCTATCCCACTGGGGAAGAGTGAGAGAGTGGCTGCATGGGTAGATGCTGGCTGGGGCTAAACCATGTCAAATAGGTGTCATGCAGGAGCCAGGATGAGGTTTCAATATTCTCATGGATAATGAAGATTCCTTAAACGGTGCCAGAACAAATCTCAAGGTAAGAGTCATACATGCAGTAAATGCTCCTCCTGGAGAACGAGCAGGCAACACTGTCCTTGTTTCAACTGAAGCTGAGAAAGACAGCTGACTAGTGAACTGTTCAGGAGGAAATCTCCAGCAGCACCTACTTGGAATGCTCAGCTGAGCACAGCTGTGAACCCAGCCCTTTGGGAAAACATAGTCTGTGGCAGGGTTTTTTTATGCCAAAAGGTAAACTCCAGATAAAAATGAGAAATGGTGCAAGTGCTGCAAATTATAAATTATATATTCTTGCAACAAACATGGAAGAAATGTTTTTGCCAGGGATTATTTCAACCAACAAGAAAAAGAAAAAAGAAGTATTATGTTTTAACAAAAATACTTGAAAGGAGGAAGCATGAAATCTAGTCTAATCTACACCAATTTTGTAAAGATTTTGATTTATTTCAAGTGTATGAACATATATGTTCCTGCTACCAGTTATCTTTTTTCTTGTACCTCCGAATGAGAATTGTCTGTGATTGTTTGCAGGCAAGGAGAGGTAGACTGTTTGCTCACTGGCTCCAATGAGAATTTGGCTTCCTCTTGAAATTCAAAGAGAAAAATATAATGCTGCTCTTGAGAAAATATTATCATAAATCAAAACTTATTTTTCAAGTAGTGATTTTCAGGGCTCTTTTCACTGGAAATCCTGGGTTTCTCAAGAAGCAATGCTTACACAAGCAATGATGTCTTAAACAAAGGCTCTTTAACACTGCTGTG
Organism: Poecile atricapillus; assembly: GCF_030490865.1. Taxonomy (NCBI): domain Eukaryota; kingdom Metazoa; phylum Chordata; class Aves; order Passeriformes; family Paridae; genus Poecile; species Poecile atricapillus. The sequence continues at coordinate 23,183,890 of NC_081288.1, read as the reverse complement.
TGAATTCTCCAACTATTATTCATCTTATTAAAATAATTTGGAATTTTTAAAACCTCAGTCTCTCCTGGCTGGCACAGTTTCCTTATTAGAAATTAATTCCCTGCCAAAACTGGTTTGTTTCTGTCTGATGATCTGAAGCAGCTCCTTATAAAACCAAAAGAATTAATTTATTTATTAAGATAATTCACAATTAGGAAGAGGAAAAAGAAGCAGGCAGCTGATTTCATGTGAGACTTCAAATACGAAGTACATTGTTTTAATAACCAGGTACTTGGAGTTTGATCGAGTTGATATTATTTATACATTATGATCTGATTAAATATTTTAATTTTAGAGAAAGTCAGTTGCTTATTTCCCACAAACATGTGAGTCTCCTACAGACAAACCAGGTAGTAGAAGTCCTTCCAAGGCTTCCTCACAGCAATATCCTTCAGGGAATGCAAACCTAGCTGTAGGTAAGGTGAATATTCACAGCTCAAGGTTACAGTCAGACAACAGTAATATACAACCATAAACATGATATTAGATGTAAGCTTGAAGGTGTGTGTTACCTCCCTGGTTTTGTTTATTTATGTGTGTGGTTTTATGTTTGCATACTGTCAAGTAAAGTTTGATAGTGACAGTGTGGACTCTCCAAAGTTTGAATACCTCCCTAACTGCAATGGAGTCTTGCATTTTGCAGCAGTCTGGTATCCCCCACAAAATTGTTATCCAATATGACTTGCTTATAATTAACTGTCATTCTGAATCACAACCTCAGCTTTTATGGAGATGAAGCCAATCCTGCAGACAACACTGAGATTCAGCCAACACAAAAGGTGAGCAACAAAGGTGAAGTGTGGAATTTAGTACTTCACATTATTGCCATCTCCTGTAACATAGACAGAAATCCTGTAATCAAGGACCAGAAACAAAATTCTCTGAGTAGACAGATTATTCTAGAGTTCCAATAAGGTTCTGTAACCCAAACTAGTCACTTGCACAGTGATTCATTAGTCATATCAGAAATCTAAAATACATGGCATAACTAAACCAAAGCTTGGGTTCTATCTCTACAGTGCTTTTCAGATTGAACTCTGGCTTCCTTTTTGCATGTTCTATTCTGATACTAATCCTGTTAATTGTTTTTACATCTTGGGTATTTTCTCAGTGTATCTGTATCTCAGTCTGCATAGAGAGACTTAAATTATGGGAAGACCAACCAAAATTTTGAAAGAGACAGCAGGATATTTATATACTCTGATAACACCCGAAAGGACCTTTAAGGTGCATGGGCTCATTACACTGGACATTAAGCAAATAAAAGTGAGACAAGTTATTTCCTTAAAGGTTTGCAGTCTCAGACATCTGAAGATTGGAATGACCTGATAAGCCAACTCCCATTTATCTTCAGTCTTAAAACAATTTGGCAGCTGTCTACCTCTTGCTCTATTTTCTATAGATTAGAATCATGGAGAAATGTAGTGGATACTTAATTAAAGTATTTCCTTTTTTTACGTCATTTTCTGTTCCTAACCTCTTTCTAACATCTGTCTTCACTGCATAATAATCTTCATTCTCCTATGTGTTTTCTCCTTTCTGGCACACAAAGCCCCCTTTTATCCAAGCTTCGTCCTGTGGTATCTTTTTAGTTCTTTTCTCAGTACAGTTATGCTAATGAGAGTTTCACTGCACTTCACAGAATGATCTGGTTCATGAGCTGAGCCCTGTCTTCAGCTATAAATATTTTAATAGTTATAGCTGATAGTGACCAGTACACAGAAGGTCCCACAATAGAAGTGACAGATTTCTCCTGTCTGGGAAATACTTCAGTGATTGAAAAGGCTGGAGTTACAGCAAAAATTGTCAGATCAGGAAAAATAGCTCCTATTATGATAAACCTGAGTTCTGTGCTTGGTGGTCTTTAAAACAAGGGCTGAATCATTTAGCCCAGCCTCAAAAGATTTTCTGCAATACTGGAACACCATCATTCTATGGAAAGTTGACAGAGTTATTTTCTTCATCTTGTTCTAAATACATTGCAAAACAAAAATACTCCCCAAATCCCCCTCCTTCAGCCTGTTCTCCACAAAGCCAATTCACCTGAAGTGTTTAAATTGCTGTCAATAGGAAGCAACGATGATGTACTGCAAAACACCCAGGGACTATAGCCAGGTAAGAGCTTCTTTTAGTGGGCACACACAACTGAGAAACTGTAGTAGCAGCCTGCAATAATTGTCACTTCTGATCACCATGGGAACCAAACAGAGGTCTACTTTGCAGAAAACAGATCAGCAGTGACTCACCAAGTGCCTGGGAAGCATGATTATTGAGAATTGCTAGACTTGTGTGGGTGACAGGGAATGGTGATGCCATTTCAACCGTAGTCCCATACAGCAGAGTCTCCTCTGCCAGACAGGCAGGATGAAAACAAGTAAATTAGTACTTTGTGTTCATTAGAGACAAATTCCACCTTTATGATTTTCTGCAGCTTCAGCCTTGTGTGGACTCTGCTAGGAAAGGATTTCATTTCTAGTGAATGAAGTTCTAACTGAGATTACACTGGCTTTTACCAGGTCTTCTGCAACTCTCTTACTGACAAGATTTAACCCTTGAGCAACACAGAGATTTAGAGTTGTCGTGTCGTCTGAACTACACTAGGATGTGTATGGCACATAAAAGACAGGCAGTATTTCTGTCTGGACTACGCAGAAACTGAGAAGTTGGACCCTTACAACAAAGCTCCAGGTCCTGCATTAAGAAGAAAGCAAAACAAATGCACCATCTCATTAGCATAATTCAAAAGAGAAGATGTCCTTGAGGTGAAATAGTTTGTATGAGACGAAAATTTGCAATACAAGATATTTTGAGTGCTTTTCAGCTGGTCACAAACCGTAGTTTCAATTTTATGCTTTCGTACTCCTACTCCAGAATTTTTCAAAATTCACAAATCCAAGCATAATATTTTTGGGCTGCCTAAGATTCTCGGATCAGAGATTCTGAGATTATAAAGCCCAAATCCACTCTTTGCTGAATTATTTTCACTGGCTCCGCATCTCTGGCTGGAGAAACAGTAACCACTGCAAGGAAAATGGTATTACAGCCCCAACATTTAAATGTTTATTTTTCACAAATGGTAATTCAAGATGTTTTGACAAAACCAAAGTCTATTCCTTAATAATAACTGCTATTCAATGACTGCTTGTGTTCTGTTCTCAGTTTTCCCATTGAAACATCATTTGAGTGCCTCCAAGGATTCCGTCACATGCACAGCTGGCAGCTGGCATATAGGGTTTCTTTTCTGTTCCTCCTCCTAACAGAAATATCCATAGACTGTAAGTTTTGAAAGAGCAGATACACTCATTTCTCCATGAAATGACATTTGCTTTTATTCACAAAGGCTGCTCACCACAGAGGAATTTTCATGAGCAGAAAATCAGTGCCCTAAGTGGAATTTGGCCGGGACAGAATATAGTATGCTGTCACACAGTTTCTAGATTCATGGATCCTTGGGAAAACAAAAGACAAGAGTCTGCAAATTAAAGACAAGGGCATGGCCCTAGCTCTTTAGTTTGATGGGTACAGGCCCACATAGCATAAATTAATGTATGTTTATTTTAGAGGCTGCAGTCCATGATGCTGCACATTTGTCAGTTGGTCCGTAAACTTTTGAGATTAAAAGACACAGAGGAACAAAAATATTAAGAAACCACTGTACCTCCCACACATTCAGAGGGTGAAATATTAAAAGACCAATTCTGCAAATTGCTTCAAGCTTCTCTGTAGCTCTGCACAGGAAAAACAAGCAGTGATGTAAACGAAGGAAAGTACCCTTTGCAACTGTCCCACCACCAGCTGTGAGGAGCTGTTCGTCAGCAATCACCTCTTTGCTCCCTCTGCCCACACACAGGGCTTCAGATGTCAGTAGCAGAACAGGTAATGTTTGAGTTTAGCCCTGTCCACCTTTTTGATGATTCTTCCAAGCAACTGAAGGATAGAAGCAGATAAACAACCAGGTTAATTACTGGCATCTGCTCTTGGCATTTTTAGCACAAGCTGAATGCTCATGTAGCCTAGGACGACTGGTGCTTTTTCCACTTTGGGAAAGACAATTGTGACCAGGTCAGGCATGGGCCTAATTGCTTTGTACTAAATAAATTTGTGCTATGCAAACCATTTTGGCCATTTGTGGAACATGTGAAGTGGCAACTATACCCTCGTGTATGGTAAGCAGGTAGGAGAAAAGCCTGCATGTTTTTATCACCCAGTTCTACTTGAGTTGTCACCAGCTTGGCTTGCAAGAGCAAGACTGCAGATATAATCTACAGACTTTCATTCATACTGAGAGATATTTTAACACCACATCTTAATCTTCAAGCTTATTTCATCTCGGTTTGCGGTCGATGGTCAAGAATGAGATGCATGTTTGTCTTCAGGAGCTGGAAGCCTGAAATCGTTGATAACCCAAGTAGCAGATTTCTAGAGAATAGCAATAAATAATGTCACAAAAAAAAGAGGACAAGCAAGGAATACTTTTAAATATCTCTTTTTGCAAGCCTCACATTAAACTACCACTATTTAAAAGTGAAAACTGCAAGTTACTGGAAATCATAGTCAATGGTAGTTCATTGGTGCAATAGGTATCAGTGAAAAGGGCAGGAATTTCATGGTTCATAGCGGCTTATTTCTTCATGTCCAAATTTTCTGGCTTGCTTTGTTTCTTTTAATTTTAAAATTGGTCATTAATGTACAGTAATATATTAACATGGTGCATTTTTGTTGTTGTTGTTGTTGTTGTTTATTTGATTATTTAAAGTGTATGGCATATCAAGTCCCATTGAAAAGAGCTTGACTAAAGAATTATGCAAAAGGCTTTAATAATTTAAATACTCATTCAGCCATCTGTAAATGTACAATCTGTTTTATATTCTATGTGAAACTTACAATTGCTGTTAACTTAATGAATTTTAAAACTTCAACAATTTGCTAAAGTTGTAATAACACTCATTCTGTTTCAATTTGCCATACTGGAGATGCTTACAGATGAGATACAAAAACTCTAATAAGTGATCAAAAATCCTCTACAGGTCAGGAGGATGCAGGACTGGAGTTTAGTCCCACTATCTCTTAAAATACTATCACTTCATCCTTATTCAAGGACATATTATTGTTACATGGAATGGAACACATCACTGTTCATTTTGTTAGTATTTTTTTACATGTAATACTTTATAAAAGAGATATTAGCTAAATAAAAATATAAACAGACATGCAAGTAACACAATGAAGTATATAATTCTTATTTGAATCAATTTCCTTGAGCAATATCTTTTTAAAAGGTGAAAGTTAAACACTAATATTTATCTCGTGGTATAAAAGGGACAGTAATAATTATAAAGACCCTTACGGTCTTATGCTCGTTTCATCCTATTCTTAAGATTTCTCAGCAAAAATATTAAAATTTGCAATATTCCCAAGAAGGTGAAAACTTGTCAAATATATTACTCTTAGGTAAATTGACAATTAATTTACAGGAACCTACCATAGAAACTATTGAGTGGACAGTAGTGATGGTTTTCTATATAAAATCTATCAAAAGTTGTTGGAGAAATTATATGAAGCATAGCTGATAGCTGATGGAATCTGCAATATGGCCACAGAGAAATAAATTGCAGATCATCAAAGTTAGCTCATGTGCAGAAACATCCACCATGAGTTCACTAATTTCATCTTTCACTGGAGAACAGCAGGAGGTTTCCATAATGCAACTATCATAGGAAACTGATTCAACACTGTACTTTAAGCTTTACCCGTAGTTGGAACTTGCAACAGTTTGGATTTTTTGGTGCTCTGATCTCTCTTGCTCTCCAGAAGGCTGTGTAAATATCAAAATCTTCAGCACAAAGACAGCGCTCTCCAAAGCACTGGCAACTGGTCTCAGTAGACTGTTTAAAAAATAAAAATAAAAAAAATTAGGTAGACTGGTAAAGCAATAGTGGAAAAGCAATACAGGAACATTCTGTACCTAAACCAGAGAACTAGGTCATCACTAGAAGCTGAGAGATTTGTAGTCCATGAACTGGAGACACACACGCACATAAACTTGTGGAGCTCAGAGCACCCTTTGTAGATTTGAAGCTGCTCGTCTGTGTAAGATTTGAGTCAGCAGCTAAGCTCTGATCTTTCATGAATGAAGGCAAAGCACACTTTCAGCCATTTTAAATAGCAAAAAAATGTCAAGTGATTGATTCTATCCAGCCCCAGGCATTCAACTAAAGCACCTTGACAAGGACCTAAGTGACTCAGACTCTGTTCATAAACCACAGATGGAAAGCTGCAACCTCAAGATGGAGCTTGAGCCTTGGCCTGGTCAAGGGTGATGGTGTTTCTAGCTTAGACATCTCAGCCAGGTTACTGAAATTAGCTGGAAAGACCACCTGAAGTTCTCCCTGTTTAAGACTGCTCCTAGAAAAGTTCTGGGGCTTTAACCACTCATATAATCAAGACATTTATTTTATGTGCTCTGCTCTACAAGGCCTGCATCCAGCATTGGGACCAGTCAAAACTGTGTCTGACTCTTCGCCTAAATTAGGAAAGGGCTCTGCTTCTTATGGAAATTCTTGGCAGCTTAATAATTTTCAGTTCCCCACTGGCTAAACATCAAAACAGTTCCCTATCAAAATTTGTCAAGGTTTATTTAGTTCAAGTACTGAACGGAAACTTTGTTTGTTTTTATTTTTTCTGCAGACATGAACTTCGAAAGAAATTTTTTTTAACTTAGTTAGTCAAAACTCTTCACTCAGGAATAGAGTCCATAAATCTTCAATGTCCTATTTTAGCTGGTGGAAAATGAAGCCCCCACAGATACTCTCATAGCAAGGGGAAAGCTCCAATACATTACTTAGTGGGTGACACACCATGGTCCTCAAGGTCCTTCCAAAAAAGGAGAAGTTTTCTAAATGCAAAATCCTCCTTCCTGGAAAAATATTTGTCTCTGCAGATGCTGATCTAAGCACTGCTGATGTACCTCATCTCTCATGGGAGGCCTGAGTATCACAAAGGACATTTGATTTTTATTTGCTCCCAAATGAAGTAATACAGTTTCCTTGCTTCTCAATTCTCAATTGAGAATTACTACTGTCTAATTTATATCTGCAGCCATTAAGAAGTGGTCCCTGGTCCAGCCTTTTGAAGTTATGATGCAGCTGGAGATGTAACTTGGTGGGTCCCAGACCAACTTAGAGCATCACAGGGAGCATTGCTATCTTGTTCAACAAATACATGCCAAGCACATAATGTTAATCAAAACATACTGTACCTCGGGCTGTTTGCATCTTGATGTCTTTATTTCCTTCTAATCTTAATTAGAAAAGAAAAGACAAAGATGGTTAAAATATTTGTTTAAAAAAACCCTATGCAACTAAGTTAGTACTGTTCCAAAACCAGCTACTTTTATTTTGGTTAATAGTGTTACTGTTTTTCATTTTGTTTTGCAGCAAATTTTGGAAGCATCAGTCAGTGACTAAACTCTGTGCTGTGCATATGTGACAGCAGCAATTTTTTTGTTAAATCAAAAGAATATTACATTATTTCATAATTATATGTTTATGACTTGTCAATTAAATAGCTATAAATCTAATGCTTTCTCCCACTGCTCAAAAATATAACATGGAAAAGAAACAGTTTCTGCTGGGTTTCATGTAAGAACAGAAATAAACCTGAAAGCAAGCACTTACTAACTGTTATTACTGGAATTCACCACAATGCAAGTAAATACCTTCAAAACTAAAAATAGCACCAGGGCTCTGCAAGTGCCATCTATCACAGTCTCTTAGTCCTAACAGGGGTTTGTTTTCTTTCAATTCACAGAGCACTCAGAGTGTGGAGAAGCTGTTCAGAAGACCATGTACCTACACTGTCAGCATCTGCTCTAGGATCCTTCTGCAAAAGCGTGTTAAATTTTAAATAAATGGGAACAATCCCTTTGACAAGTATAAATAGCCCCACAGCCATAAGAGGCTTCAAGACCAGCCAGTCTGTCTGAAATGATAATTGATTTTTAAAGGGCATACATCCTAGATAAAATGATCCCCAGAAAGCAGGAGAAACACAATCCACAACCTGCCGGTACCTTTGGGTGCAGCTTTTGTCTGACTGGGAGCCATGGCAGCCGCATCCGCCGGCAGGCCCACGTACACCCCACCATAGTTCCTGGTGGAGAAACAATTACAGGCATGTCAGAGCTCAGTTGGGACACTTCTCCCCATGAAAGGAGCTATTTTTTTCACTCAAGTTCCTGATATTTATCACCAGATCCTCACTGTCCTGTGAAAACAAACTCCATTCACCCAGCTTCTTCTGAGTATATCCAGCAGAGGACAGAGCTAATCTGACACTGTTTGACACTGGCACCACCAAAGCACCACACCTGAAGCACCAACTAAACAGCACTTGGACCTCATTAATAAATGCAACCAGCCTGCCTCTGCTTAGGGTCACACTTGGAAAAAACTCGTAGTAGAAAGGAGCACAAGTGTCCCAGGTACTTTCACAGCCCGACCCTCTCCCCTTCATGGACATGCAGAGTATACTTTCTGGCTTCAAAGAGTCTGTATGAAAAGCAGGGACATATGAAGGGAGGTAGATAACTGGGTCCTTAAAGCCTCTACTGCACCTGGAGTTACTTGCAGAGGCTCCCTTTACACTTCTCTGCCCTGTTAGCTACTGAATTGATCACACCTCCTCCAGCTCCTGGGGTTCTGAGCCAATTTTTAATTTGCTTGATGATAGACTCATACTTCCTTCAACTTCCAGCCCAGCAGAGGTCTCCCCCAAGTGCTAAAGGCACCTTCTGTGGCGGTGTTGGTGTGAAGGCAGAGGCCAGCAGCCCTTATCGAGCACACCACCTACAGCTATGAGAAAATGTGCTCTTTCTGCCACAAAGTTTCCACCTCCCCAGCTCAGTAACAGACTGGGTGGACTCATCGATACTCGACTCTGTGTGAGATTTCCTCCTCTCTTTTCGTTTCTCCTCTGCTTTACTGGTGTTGGTGGGAGTTAGGAGGAGGGAAGGGAGGACGTGTAACTGGGGGCAGAACTCACTGCAGCCCATTGCAAATAAAGCTAGCCCTGGCTGAGCAGAGCACCTACCTCCTTTTGTCATCATCTGATATGGATTCTTCTGCTCTGCAACATCAAAAGATACAAAGCATGTTAGCAGATTGTTTCTTTCAAGTGCTCCATGACCATCTGGGTAAATTCAGAAGCAAGGGAAAAACTATTACTGACCCCAGTTTAATTCAGGACATCCACTATTCAACAAAGTACTCACAAAGGTATAAAAAAAGGGAGAATTTTCCAATATAATGTACAGAAGAAATAAAGGATTGAGAAAAGATGCTGCTTACTTTTTATGACCCCCACCAGTGAGATCTGAAATTAGATTTGGGAGCAGAAACAGGTAAATTAACATTCTTCCTGAGTGAGTCCCCACACTACTCCCCACATAAAAGGAATATTAAAACTCTGCATGTAACAGGAACAAATCTGGACTGCTATTCCCCCAAAAGAGGAACAAAAGGGACTGGGTGTCTGTGCTGGCATGTGAGTGAGGATGAAGAGGGAGAAACTTTCACAGCAGCTCTGCCAGAAGCTGTTACAGTGCCTTTCTATAAAGTGAAGCATTGCAATTCCTGAATTAAATTGTTTGCAAACCAAATGCTATTATTAATCCCATAAAAATGGGCAATTACTTCTCCTTTAACTTTAGGGTAAAACCACAGGTCAGTCTGTACATCAAGAGAGAGTCACTAAGGTTTGATTCCTCCCTTCTATACTGTCCAGCTGAACTGGAACAGGAGGTAAAGTAAGGTAAAGTAACCAGCACTCTCATGTGAAGGCAAATGTGATTCAAAAAATGTAAGGAATTTATTCTTACTTCTTCAGTGTGCAATGCCTGTGCTGCAGTCTCAGTCTGTGTCTTGACATCAGTCTTCAGACAAATCACTCACCCACCTTTGATTAAATGTTTGGATTTTGAGCTCTATTTCCATGGCTGGGTATGGATGGGGCAGCAGCTGCACTTTAGCTTGATCTGCAACCTATTTATGTATTTTTTCTAAGAGGTTGATGGGCCTACTGTTTAATCCTTGGGGCTCTATGCCCTTCCAGGACCCTGAAGTCGATGGGATTTTGGCCTGAAGAGCAGAGGGCTCATAGCAAGATGCAGTCTTAAGTGCAAGAAAATGTCCTTAAACATCCTGGGAGGGGAGCACATGCCTTAAAAATACTGCTACGACTTGGAAATTTTCTGACATCTACCTTCTTTCTAAGGGGCAGAACATTACCAACTGTCCTTTCTGCATCACCAAGTGAATAAGGGTACACGGGTCCTTTTAATAGTAGAGACTTGCAGTAAATCTTATTATTCTACAATTTTTCTAAATTATATTTATGCAGGGCATAGCACTCCTCGTTGGCTGTCTTTGTCTACATCTCACCACTCAAGAAAGACTGATCAATAAAATCCCCATTCCCTGGCCCTCCTGCCATCCCCTCCTGGAGGAACTAGAGCCATTTCAGAGGGCATTTCCCATCTCCCGTGACCCTGCATAGTCACCTAAGTCATCTTACAGTCCTCACAGCCAGCCAATGCAGAGATATTTTTTCTTGAGGACTGGGAAGCTGCTCTGTCTTAATGTGGGCCAGTTTCTCCTGAAGAAAATGGAAAGCCTGTGTATATCAGTGGGTGGAAATGAGGATGTATTTTTAGAAAACAAATAAATAAATAAATCTACTTTAAGAAAGGGACTTTGGGTCCCAAAAGATCACAAACAGACATTTCTGTTGAACCAACCAAATGTGTCACAGGATTGATTTTCTCGTACAATTGGGAACATTTTCTGTAACCCAGATTAATCGTTGTCCAGAGAAAAGAGTCCTTTAAAAGCACTGACAACTTCATGCACAGCTTGAGACCTCTGAAATGGGGTTGTAAGAATAATAATCAATATTGTCCAACAGGAAATTAATGTCAATTTTTTTTTCTAAAAAAAAAGAAAAATTCTCTAATAGGAAACAGGGCCATTTTCTTCTGTTCCAGAAATGTTTTGTAATATGGCATCACAGACCATTACTGTAATTCTCTCACCAAAACAAATTATCCAGGTCTATGATTAAGCAGACAAGTGGGTTTTAAAACATTTTGCTTTCTTCCTTTCCTAGCTATAAATCAAAGTAGTAATTTTGCAATGCCTTTTCCTTCAAATGCATGACAGCAAAAATAATCTGGGATTGTACAGACGACAGCTCTTGGGCTGGGGGCAAACTATTGTAGCCCTGCCAGAAAAGAGGGAGTGAGCAAAGGTAGGAGAAACACAGGAGTGTGAGAGGGAAAAGAACGAAAAACTTGGGTGATGGCATTTAAGGAATAATCCATTTTACACACCTTTCTGGGGGGTCAGGAAGGAATGCTGCCCCAGTTTGTTTACTACACATATTCACACACCTGTTGCCTTCACAGACAATGGCTCAAGACCCCCTTTTGAAAGGTGCCCACTAATTTTGCATGTTCAGTGTCTGTTGAGCCACTGAGGCAGGTGCTGCTTCTGTGCCCAGGCTGGGTGAACCCAGGTGGCTCTGGGGAACAAAGCTACAAGAGCAACAAGATTGGGGAGAAGCCCCTTTGGTTTCAGCAGTGCTCCCGTTGCCACATGTCTCGGGCTCACAATGGACACAGGAGTCCAGCAGTCCTCCAGGGACAGCAAGCTTGGATAAGCTGTTCTGCAGCAGGAATAGACAGCAAAAAGAACTTAGCAGTCCAAGGTGCTTTGTGCTGACCAAGGCTGCTGTGTCACTGCCTCAGATGCTGTTGACATCTGCAGAGGAACCAGGAGCACAGTTTCCAGCAGGTAGCATGGGCAGAGTCCTAGAGCCAATAGGCAGATTTAGCAGAAAAAACACATAATAAAACCACATAACACTATTTTCAGCTGAATAAGGGTTTCTTTTGGTAAGGATTTGTCTGTCCCAAGAACCTTCCTGTCACACTTTGTTCATTTGTCATCTTTTACATCCATCAGTCCTATGTCCATTTGATGGTAAAAGAAGCTACCATTCATCACGTATTTTAAATGTCAGATGACAGGCATTCACACTAATTCATTCCATCCACATTTTTCTTACCTCAGCTTTTATGGTTCTGTTTGTGCTGAGCATTATAGAGACTCCTTCTAGCTGTGCTCAGTAGTCCCACCAGAAATGATTCATTGAACTTTGAACAAGTGACAGACAACTACTCCTGAGATTCTTGGTGTTTCTTGGGAACAAGAGCCTTTCATTTGTACTTAATGCATCTCCTCTCAATATTTTGAAACAGGCTTGAACTGCTGTGTCCTTTCCTTCCTACTGTAACTAATCCTCCCCCACACTTAGCTGTGCACTGAATACTGCAGGCATTGCATTACTTTCTAGCATAACCTTTACTTCTCCTACAGCTAAGCTGTTCCAATTAGCAGTGATGAATGTTTCTTTATTAGTGGGGCAGGAGCATGGGCTGAAGCTGGCTGACAGATTCTGGGTTGGAGCACAGAGGGCAGACAGGTTCTCAGAGCATGTGTCCTTCTCGTCACCACATAGCCCTCAGAGAGGAAGAGCCCTATGCAGAGGAAGATCATATCACCATCCCTATCTTATTGGTGGAGAAACTCCAGGCCCAGAGGGCAAAGCAGCTTCCCTGCAGTCACCCAGGAGGGTCAGAGCAGGACCCAGCCCTCTACCCTTCCATCTGACTTCTCACTCCAGGAGACATGGTGCTTTGGCAATCAGTCACAGTCAAGAAATGAGAAACCAGATTAACCAGAGTTGGTATTAAAAAACATGTAAGGATTGACACACCTAAGTGCTTTTCTGTATCAGAACTGATATGACTGAAATCTGACAGCCAAAAGAAAACAAGGTTATTTAAAGAGAAGTTTTAGCTGATGAAAGCAAAAAGGTGTAAAAAGCTTTTGTGGATCTATAATACTAGTTAATATAAATCTGCTTTGTTCATTTATATTAAATGAAAATAATTTTTCTGAGAGTTTATTTCCTTTATAAAAATCTTCTGTTAAGTATTAGAATGCCTAATTAGGGCTTTTGGGTCATCACTGCCATTCCTCGTTAGTACATGTGTGTTTTGAACATCTGATGAGAAGGTTTAACCTTGCTATTACTCATATGGGTTGTTTGGCTGGCTCCACTATCCTTAATCTGAATGAGTAATAGCTCCAGGACTGACCCTTTCACTTTGTTGAAGACTGCACTAGTAATTAATTTTTTTCTGAGTTATCTCAATACTATTTTGAAACAGATGAACTCACACTAGTAAGTAGGATGCTCCCATTTTAACTCCTGCAGCCTGACTCTTTAAATGCTTACACACATAAACACAGTTCTACACATGCCCATACCTTTAAGCACAGGAACATGCCTACAGTATTCATAATTTAACTTTACATGTGATTTTGAAATTTAAAACTACTGATGAGCAAAGAGAAAGATGCAGTTCTAAGCCAGTCCTTAAATCATCTAAATTGAACAATAAAAAAGACTCGGTTACAAATTAAACCAGTGGGTTTGTAAATACAGAAGTAGTGAGGGCAGTGATGCTGCAGGCTGCATCAAGAGGAGGTTCCTTACAAGGTTGCCTTCTGTAATTTATTTATTGTCTGGCACTGCAAGCCCAGAAAACAGACTACAGAGGTAACACGGATCTCAAGAGTATCTGTGGCAACAGAGCTGATCAGCCAAGTGACACCTGTTGTTAGTTCTCAGCTGTGCTCTGTAATAGCAAGAACAAGCCTGTTGTTAAGCTCTTCCCTCCACTTGTTTATCTGACTCGACTGCCCTCATTTCTACACCAGGATTCCTCCATCTAATTAGAGTAGTTATTCTAAGCGAAGTAAATAAAACAGCAGAATGTTCCTATTGCATAACATAACAATCTTTCCCAGGTCCCTCGGTCACAAACTCTAGTGGCAAATGCCAATTACATGAAATAGGAGAAGGCAAGACCTCAGGAGGAGTTCTTTATGGTTTTCTTTGATAGAAAAATACATTTATGGCTTAATAAAGCTGTTCCTGTATCAGCAAATAAGAACAGCTCTAAAAAAGACCTTACACATTTAGAGAAAAACAGGATGGGTAGGGCTGCCCTCTGCTTACCCAATGCCAACCTAATAGATACTATCTTTAATGCAGAGAATACTTAGAGAAGGTGGGTACTTTGAAAAGGAAGTTGGATGGGTTAGTGGGTCTCATGAAAAGAGGGGGATTTTTTCTCAGTGGTTTTCTAAACCTCTCACTGGGCCTGGTGGAAATTTATGTGATGGCTTCATAAAATTAAATGGCCTTTGGAAAAAGGTGCAGTGGCACATGACGGGGAAAAGCAGTCTGAAGTTACATAACCACCTCTACTAGACAACTGTCTCAACAGAAGCAGAGAAAAGAAATTTCTGTTAGAGAAATAACAAGCAAAGAAATCTGTAGAAAAGTAAACAAGACAAGGAATTGTTTTGTGGAGATGAAAGCTGTCACTAAAGACAGTAAACATCTGGTTGTGTTGATTATATGTTAGGAGCCAGATGAATCATGCATGACTAAATCTAGTATAAGGCTACTAGGACTGAAAATATGTCCAGGGTTATATATTTAAAGGAGTTGAGTAGAATAAGTACTTACACATCTTTAGTAGTCCCTGTAGCACCTAGGAAAAAAAAAATCAAAATATGTTTACCAGGTAATGGCAAAACAACACAGAAATAGCAACAAAATTTGCTACTGTAAGAGAACATATTTCTCATGATTGTTCAGTTTATCCTTAATGATTATCCATACTATCCCTTAAATCTATCACACCTGGGCCAGACTCGCCGTGTGTGAAAATGATGCTGCTGTGGACCAGTGCCCAGGTGCAGTCACTCAAAATGGGAGCAACATAAGAAAAATATAATTTTTCTGAATTTTATATGCTCCCGTTTGCTCAGTCCTCTGGTGGGTTTGTCTGCCACAAAGTTGGCACAAATAACCAGGCAATTACTCCCAAATGCCCTATTATTCTGCCATTTGATGCAGTTGTAGAGCTGGCATCATGCGTGTAAAATGCTGCCTCATTTTTCCTGCCAGATAAACAAAGTTTTAAAGAACAACTAGACAGGACTAATTTAAACATTGGGACACAACACCTCCAAAGCCCCAGACAGCTAATGAGATCAGCCACCCCTTAACTCATCTTGCTATTTAACAAAAAACAAAGAGACAAAAGCTTCCACCTGGCTGCCTGGTGTAAGAGACTGACTTTTCTGTTTTGGTGACTCAGATGTTTCCTGCTGGGAGACATTTACCCAAGTATAAACTCTTTCTTGTTCCTCCCAAGTTACTAATGTTATGTTGCTCTTGCTAGTATATAATTCAGCTGAGTAGCCAGTAAATTATCCCTTCTATTAATTATAGAAGTTAGGGCAGACATTAGAAAAACCTTTCACTTCTCATTTCCTCTTAATACTTAGCTGGAAAAGGTGATCTGACCTCACTCTGAGGAAACCGAAGTTGCCAATCCCAGAGATTTTTTAGTTTGGAGGTAAGTTGTGGTTTTTTTCCTCTCATGGTACTTAATTTTTGGGAAAAAAATTATTTCTTCTGCTGCTGAAAAATATACATGAGTAGAAAATACCTTTCATCTCCCTTTGATGTGTAAGAATATGCCTTTTGAATTCTTGTTTTAAACAAGAGGAAGAAATAGACCTGCAAGGCTTTCCAGCTCTGTCTACCTGAATGGATTGCTTGAATGGCAGAAAACATCACCCTTTACAGGTAATTCCTGAACATACTGTCATTCCCATTTCCTATGATCTGACTATCCCTCCTTTTCCCAGCAACAACACAGACTAGACTCGTATAAGACTGTACACATTTCTTCTGTTAGTCTTGCTTCCAGAGTCAGCAAAATCTCAGTATGGCTACACATACCAGCAGAAAGCCTTAATTAAGTTGGAGGGAGTATCTCTAGTCACAATAAGCCCAGGCCCTTGCTTTAAAACTTTACTCCACCAGGCAGCCTTCTGAGACTTTTTGGCTTTGCAGGCACATATATGAAGCACTACATGTAAACACTCAAATTAATTCAAGGTGGAAGGTTGGCATTGCTGTGCAAGCTCAATCTCTGCCAATGCAGGGAGACATTTTCTGCTACCAAGGCTCGTTTATCCAGAGTCAGCTCAGCAATGAGCCTTCAGGGCACCCCCTTGTAGACCTAGACAGAGCTCAGGCATCAGCAATACTTCAGACAACACGTGTTTTGAAAAGCCTAGCTGGAACTAGAAGGATTTTTAATTTTTTTCCAGAAGAAACTATTCCTTTGCTGTCCCTGTTCTGCACGAGGGCCATGACTTACTTATTTTTAGTCTAAATTCTCTGCAGTCAAAATCAGTATCTCTAAAAAGGTTCATGGTCCTTTCTGAGGCCTTTGCCAAGACTTTTCTGAGTCTAAGCACCTTGGATGCCCATCTGAAAAATGTCTTCCTTGCAGAAAGTGCAGCAAAAATACAGTGTTTAATACACAAACTGAAACCTCAAGCCAAATGAGAAGAACTGTGTGCCTACAGTACTGCTACACTCCCCAGAGGTGATACTCACTTTCCAATCACCAGGTGCACCTCAGTGCCATATCCACCTTCAGTGCCGTGCCTGTCTTCAGTGCATTGTGGTACAAATACATTCTCACTCTGGAGATGGGAGATGTCACTCAGACCCATCAGCCTGGGCTTTGTGTAGAGCTATACAATCCTGTGTTTGGAAATATGCCACTAACGTTCACACATGGCAGCACTTGCTTTCTTGGAATATTAGCAAGGTTACCACTGCTGAAAAATCACTGCAGTGTTTTGAAATGCATTTCACACAAACTTTGAGAACTGAGTATGATAAAAACAAATTCACTTTTTAAGTGATCAGTTTTACTTTTATAATAAATTTAAAAATACATATAAAAAGAAATACATTGTTTTCTACTTTTTTATAAGCACAGCAAACCAGTTTATTCTCACTTTCATTGATGGGATTCCATTAATTTCAGTGGGGTTACTTCTCATTTTCACTAGCAAAAGTGAAACAAGTGTTCGGTTCAAATTCACTCAAGTACCACTAAGGTACCTGACAATAAATCTGAGAGTGTTTCCAGTTAACAAAGGAGTTTTCTTCCTGCAAGAGTTCTGAGCTTACAAATGAACATCATCTTAGCTAGGTGTGCTATAAAAAAAAATCTCTGGGTGAAAACTTCAAAGGTTTTCTTCATTAGAGAGACTTAACATTCCTTACACATAGATATTGTTTCTCAAGAAACCAAAAACATCTTGGTTCATACAGATGTGTTTATTTGTAAAGTCCAATCCATTCACCCTCACCCTGTTACTTCACTGGCATATTTGTCTAACTCTTGCATGTTTAGCGAGCAACACAATTTTATTGCTACTCAAGTTCCATCTGCCAGAAGTTCAGCCAAAGAATCTTGTTTACTACCAATCCACAAACATTCTACAGCTCATTCCATAGCAGCTAGGCTTAGTGCTCTCATAGATATGATGGTTTCCATAAATGACTTGAGAAAAGGCTCACATATATAAAGCTTGTCCATTTTTTCCCCACTGTAAAAGCTTGCCCTAAAAAAAAAAAACCAGCACTTGACTCTACAAGCCTTGTCTCGATAGGCTCTTGTTCGCTTGGTTTTTCAATCCTAACCTCAGCAAGAGATTGAAGAGTAGCTACGAAGCCACATCCATAAAAAATAGGAAATTTTATACTGAATTGTCCTGAATGACTTCTCTTCTCAAACCATTTACACAGTAGGACCATGGGTGCATTTTGGCATTTTAGAGCTGCAGAAGAAAGTGTACAGCCTTACAGGCCCACTCAGCCACACATCGCTCTGAGCCCCAGTGATTACAGAAGAAAAGCATTCTGTCTAGACTGGAGCTGTGATCCCTCAAAAAAAACCCCACAGCATTTAAACAGTCACAAGTCAAAAAGAAGAATTTATCCCAAAGCATCTTCCATTAGGTGAGAGGGGGTTTTTGCTCTTTTAGAACAACAGCAGCTTCTCTTGGCAACACCGCAGGACTTCAGTAAATGCAGGCCTAATGCGAAAGATGGTTGAGAGACATCGATATCCACAGAGGATATTCCTCTGTGCTGAGAAATGCATCATGAGTGAAGGTGAGAGGCAAAAGCTTCAGAAAAACATAAAAAGCATGAGAGGCAACCACTCACATGAATAAAATGGATACAAAAAAAAGCCAGGACCTGACTTTTGAGCAGATTATGAAACATTTTCTTAATATTTTTAATGAAAAATGCCCTGTGACATTTTCTTGCATATCAAATTTTTACAAAAAGTAAATAAAACCCCTCCAAATTACACACATGTGCATCCAGCTCTTAAGAATGAGTTTACTACTGCAGGCTTCTTTTTGTTGTGCTCCTACAGTCAGCAATAAGGAAGTGTTTTCTAACATCAGTGAATTTATTCTATTTATACCCCATTGTAACTGAGGATAGCATATTATCAACTTGTCTAACATTGATTATTTCTTCAGCTCATCAGGTGGGAGCTCTGTACACAGATTTGACCCAGTCAACAGAATAGCACGATGACTTCCTGGGCATTGCACCAAACTTGAAGTTAATAGATCTGTTAAAACTTGGTGTGAAAGTTCTCCTTCATCAAAACTTGACTGTATATGAAGCTTTCTGCAGACTAACAGCTTCTCTATATATTTAAATTAAGGCAAGAGTGACAGACTCTCCAAAGAGTACCATAATTTAAGGTGCTGTCATTGCTACTACAATAGATACAGAAAGGAAGAGGCAGTTTAAAATTTTTAGTGAAGAATCAACAGAATGAAGGGAAATGCCTTAACTCAGAAAAAAAAAAAAGTAAATTAATGTTTAAGAGCATCTTTTTAAAAGACACACACACAAAAAAAATAGGGGCTATTTTTTGGGCTTCTAAAGCTCCAGGAAATAACATCAAAGAAGGATATGTAAAATGAGACAACAAAACATAAGGAAAACACCAACTTGAGAAATAAAAAATAACTATAATCCATAGTTAATACATGAAACAGCTAGGTAGTTTATGAAGGATGTATATACATCAGTTTACTTGGATAACTGAAGTTGCCATTTCTCAATTGAAGAGCTTTTTGCCACTGTCTGATACCCTGGAAAGAATATTTGAATGCTGTGAGTTATATTGGTGTTCTGGACTACTGCACCACAGACTGAAATGTTATTCTAGATCATGTCTATTAGTTTAGATCTCACAGACCGTAGAGTTGAAAGCTCTGATGTCATTCCAGCCATGCAACAGAAGATAATATCATTAGCTGAGCTATCACCATATATACATCTGCTTTGGAAAAATCAAATTAGACTACAATAAAAATTTTACAAGAGTAAGAAAATGGGGATTGGTGTAACACATTTAATGTGTTCCGTGAAGTCTACTACAATATTATACTTAGTCATATGATATGACAGAGAGTGTTACAGGTTAATTACATGTTATGTACCTCTAGCTTTCCTGATTACAGAATAGTCATAACTTTAGCATTAAAGATGTAGTCATGCTGTGCATGCCACAAAATTCATTTGTATTTACATCTTTTTCCTCACATCTTTATGTAAAATTGTGAGTTGCATTTTCCTTAAAAGCTTGAGGATCCAGAATAAAAATGGCAAGTCTTCTCCTTCCCCTTTATAAAATAATTTTATTTTTATTAGACACACTTTGTAAGGAATGTTAAGTGAAGTAAATAAATAGTAGACATCTGACGTCTTACTTTTATTACCAGCTGTTTGTTATTTTAAGACCATAGACTGCAGAGAGTAATTCCTGACTGACAGTGGTGAAAGTGAGAAGAGAACTGGACCTTTCAGAGCTGCATTGGATTTGGAGAGGTCTATCAATGCAACAGTAATAATTCCATTATACTAATGATGTGTTTTATGTGGCATTGTTGGTTTTTACCTGCACTAAGCCCTTAGAGATCTGTGGAATATATCTAAAGAGCATGCAAAAGTTTACCAAAACATGCAAGTTCAAATATTTTAGGTATAACATATAAGTTTAACTATCAAAGGGGTCGGACCTTCAGTGAAAATATTTTATGTATCTACAAGCCAAAACCTGTTGAAGACAACTACCTCTAATGCAATGGGACACATTTAAACAAACTTTGAGTTCAAAATAATACTCCTGCCAGAGTTAGTCTACTTGACATTTACCCATTTGTACCCCAGTACAAGTTCCACAGGGCACTCAGATCAACATTAACTTAGAAACTACCACAAATGGACTAATAATTTACTCAACATTCTTGTCTGAACTTCTCTGAAGCTTGCACTGGTTCTCTGAAGCTTTTACCCAGCAAACAGAAATGGGATGTGAACAAGCATCACCCCAGAGGTATGAAGCTAGACCGGTCATATGCAGAAAAAACTTCCAGTCGCAGCAATGTGGGAATCAACTAAAGGGAAAGAATTCATGTGTGCAAACAGGACAGCTCTAATAAGCTGAACTGAATGTTCAAGCCAATTCACACAGCGCATCCTTTATGGATGAGAGAAGCCTCTGTAGACAGACGTAGTACCTAAAACCTAACTCATAATAATTTAATAGAAACCAAGCAAGAAGTGGCAGAATCACATTCTCTTCCAAGTGAGAAGTGCAGAGTTGAACAGGTAAACCAACAAGACACCCCACGAGCATACACACACATATACACCCTAGCAAAGGCAGCATCACTCACACCCACAGGCAGGACCAAGTCAGGACTAGCACCACCCAAGGCAACACTGAAGCCCTGGTTAAATCAAGCCAGAACACTAAGAGAGGGGGACCCAGTAATTCTAAGTGGTCCAACCATTATTTTGCTGTGTATTTTCAAGAGCTGAAAGCTCTCAAGTGCATCTGAAAGACTTGATAAAGGTACTGGAACAGGTGGCAATGTTTGCCAAGTGCAGCTAGGATGAAAAATGATTGAGAAATGCTCATATTATAATTACAGGGTGAAGGTCCACTTATCAGTTCCCATGTACTTTCCTATTCTGTGGGGGCAGGGGGGAGAAAGAGCACAACAGCACCATCTTCCCAGATCTTATCTCTTTTGAAAATAGCAATGAACAAATAAGGAGCCAGCTGGACGCACCAGCCAGCAGTAGACATTAATTAACATGCATGAAACCTCAATCACGGAATATCCTCCAACTTCTCCAAGAAGCAGAAGGAGAAGATGTGGCACAAA
Source organism: Poecile atricapillus (assembly GCF_030490865.1). Classification (NCBI taxonomy): domain Eukaryota; kingdom Metazoa; phylum Chordata; class Aves; order Passeriformes; family Paridae; genus Poecile; species Poecile atricapillus. The sequence goes on along the minus strand of NC_081288.1, from coordinate 23,162,570 downwards.
TTCATTTCAGAAGTGGCATTCGTGGCCTTATAGGGAAGCGCAGAGGATGGAGCCGACACCCCCGGCGGGATTCTTACGTCCAGCCCCCGGCCTGGGCTCACCGTGCCTCGGGCAGCCCGGAGCGGTGATTCTAGCCACAGCCGGGCACCAGAAAGCCGCGGGTGCCCGCGGCAGGCCACATCACCCTCTCTCCCCCGAGCAAGCGGATCAGCCGAGGGAAAGGCAGATCTCTGGCAAGAGGGCGGGCAGCGATTCCCGCGGCTCGGGCGGGCATGCCCCGAGCCGGGGGCTGTATCCCCGCCAGGTGCGGTGCCGCCGCCGCCCCCCGCCCCGCAGGGCTGCCCAGCACGCTGAGGATGCTCGCCCCGCCCGGCCCGGCCCGGCCCGGCCCGCCGCCCTACCTCGCCCGCCCGCACCGCCGGCCGTGGAGTTGCCGCAGCCCATGGGCGCTGCCCTGGCCGCGCTGCGCCCGCCGGTGCGCTGCGGTCACCGGAGACAGCCGGCAGCGGGCGGAGCCGGGTGGGAGATAAAGCCGCGGGGACCCCTCCTCCTCCTCCTCTTCCTCCTCCTCCTCCTCCTCTCCCCACCCATCGCCCGGGAAACCGCCGGCCCCGAGCGCCGCCGCCCGGCCCCGGCCCCGATGCCGGCCCCTCACGGCACCCCCTGCTCGTCCCCAGGCAGAGCCACACCCCGCCTCACGGGCTGGCCCCTCGGCCGGACGGGCTGCAGCTGCTCTCCGGAGATACGGCTCAGCCCAGGCTCAAGCCTGCAGGACTCCGAACGACCCCCAGCCGCAGCCCAGAGCCCCCCGGGCAGTGGAGATGCTCCCTGGCTCACGCCTTTCACGGGAGCTTTGCGACATCCCTCATTCGCCGAGGGAAACATCGGTGTAACCACAGGACCAGGCTGCAAACCCTACATCTGCTACCAATAACATCCAGTTCACTATTTTAAGCAAATCTTTATTGATTAGTTTGAGTATTTCTCTTCTTAGAAGAAACATGATGGTGAAACTGAAGACCCATTGAGTTGAGAAGGGCTACAGATTCACTTTCCCCAAGTAATATCAGCAGCACTGAGAAACGTGAAAGATAAGTTTACAAACTCTTCAAGCAATCATTTTCATTCAACATTTGTGTCATTTACCAAAAAGAATTTGGCTTTCTGTTAACCCGAACCTGTCTTCCACACAGAAGAGTAAAACAGTTCAAAACCTTGATGTCTTGGCTACTCTTCCATCCTCAAATGACTGGGAAGCTGAAATCTAATGGATACATCTGGCTACAATGCAAAAACGATAGATAGATAGATAGATAGATAGATAGATAGATAGATAGATAGATAGATACTACTGCTACAACAAATTTGCTTGCAGTCCCAGAAAGATGTTTTAGGGGTGTCATAGAAACACCAGAACGAGAATCACACGTGCATATGACTGATAATTGCCTGCTACAAAAGGACCATATATAAAGTCCTGCTGCCTGATCTTGAAGTCTGTTCAGAGAAGTGGGGGGGGAAAAGACATCACAATTCTCTTACAGGTTTCCCAAGAAGTACACATTAAAACAAAGCAGCTCCATAAGCAGCAGAGACAGTAACATCCAGTCTTCTATGGATTTTTGCCCTAGGGAGGAACCCCTACATGGGCTCACTGATGTCTACCTCATGACAGGGCGTAAGATCTCCCTCCTCTGACTGGCCATCTATTTTCAAGTCAATTGCAGAAAGTCAGTATTTTCCAGATCTTTGTCTATACCTTCCCGACAGATTGCCTGAACCTGAACAATCAGCTCAAAATTTAACAGGACAGGGTTAATGGGCACATAGGTATGGCCACACAATTTCTTCACCATCACCATCCCTACAGCAGACAGGCAGTGCAAACGTGTGCACTTTTCTTCAGTAAAAAGGAATCTCAAAAAGGTTCAAAACCACGGGTTTTGAAAGGTTCAAAGGCATCTTTTTGATGGCCCATTTTCAGAAATTCACACATCGAAAAATAAACCCTCAGGCCAAGTTTTCAGCACCAAGCATCAGTGCAAAACAAAATTTTAATGGCAGAGTTAAGAAGGAGGAAAGGGTGCTCTGAAAGCAATGGTGAAATACATGTTCCTTAAGGCCCCATGTGGTTTTCTAATATAAAGACAAGCAAAGAGAAAAAAAAAATCCCAGCAACCCACACTGACCACAGGCTTGGCACATTTTGAAGCATCTATGAGTGTGTTTTTAATATGCAGTTTACCTTGGAGGAAGCAGTAGTGATGAACACAGAAACCGAGTCACGTCCTCAGATATTAGAAGAGGCAGCTGGGAGGCAAAAATCCCCTGGAGATGTCTTAACACCAAGCCATTGTCCTGGCCACAAGGAGAAGATATGAGGCTGGTTCAGAGACCTGCAGTGGTATTAAGGATGACAGAAAGGTGATGTCGCTTGTGAGTGCTCTCACTCCTCCTACAAGTTCAGTGTAGCACACACAAGCCAAGCACCCTGTGTGCACAAACTAAGGGCTGCATTTAGTTCAATAAGGCAAGAAACTTCCAGCACACCCATCCAAGGCTGGAATTAGTAGCACTTTCAGGGGACTTAAGACAACAGAAATGTGATGTGTTCCTCTATGTGGTGTCTCAGATTGTAATGAGTCAGCCCCTCTCTTGGCAGCTCTATTGTAGTTGCCTCCTACTACAAATGGGAAGACACTCTTCAGTTTCAACTTTACTTGTTTTACACAAACAGAGCATTTCACCTTATTACTGAAAATAACTGGTAAAATGCAGTCACCTAAGCAAGTTAATTAAGTGAACACTTAACATGAAGAGAAAGGAGTGATGCGTTCCCTGCATCAGCAAACTCTTGGTGTCTGTCATCACACGCCCTGTCTACGTCATCTCCTCCTTCTCCCCAGAGGAAGACTGGGAGATGTATGGATGTGAACTTCTGTAAGTATTTCAGAAGATGTAGAGAAGAAGGATTTTGTTATTCTTTCCCCTAAACCAACAGAAAAAATTTACCCAGATGGGAAAACAGGTTGATTGATGGGATTATCCAATTCTGAAATGCCACTAATTTTCCCCTTTTGGACATTTTTGCTAGTCTGAGTGCTTAAAATCCAAACAATCTGTCTGTCAGGCTGGTATGCAAGTCTATGGAAAGGATCTTTAAAACACATTATTTCTGGCATTAGGGAACAGCCCTTATTTGCACAATAATGTATACTTTTCAAAATCATTTTTTATGTAAGTATCCACACAAAAACATAATGCATCCATGATTTCATTCTAACAAAAGATTTGCTTACAAAGGCTTGGATCTCAGTTTATGCACGTATAAGAGCTAGACTTTCTTGTGGGTCCCTTCCAACTCAGGATATTCTAGGATTTTATAGAAAAAAAAAATACAGTGCTAATTAGCATCTTCTGAGTATTTTCTTTTTAACAGTATCTCTTAAACATGGATGTTCTCAAAACTGCAAATGTCCTGAAAAAATTGTCAGTTCATCAGTAGTTAGCACCTTGAGATAAATTTTTTCCTGATCAAATCTACAACAGGAATTCAATTTAGACCAAACTTGCCCTCTTTAAGAAGGGCAAGTTGCACTGCAAATATGTGGTCAGAGTTTGCCAGTGCAACCACCTTGTTTATAGTTGATTCTCAGTTCCATTGTTTTCAAGTTCTAATTCCCATGTTTTCAGGCTACCTTGTATTAATGTTTCTCCCTGGCCAGCTTTGCTAGAGCACTTTGTTTTATAGCTGGCAACCTGGGTTTGTAGGTTTCACTGACTTCTTCAAATATTACAGTTCAGCATAGATGGTGCATGTGAACACTTAGCCAGTAAAGGACAGAAAGTTATGACCCAATTTCCCAGTAAACCTGCAAGGATGATTCTTCTTGAAAAATTCTGTAGTACAAGCCCCGTCTAACAAAAAAACAAAAAAAAACCAAAAAAAACAAACACTCTTGTGTCAACTGTGGGGTGTTTGTTTTACATGTCAATAAGGAAAGACCAATACATCAAGATACTAATTTATTTACATTAATAGAAAGAGGGGGTAAAATCAAGATCTTATTAGTAAAAGGTATCATGATTCCACAGCCTTGAAGTTGCTCACTACATGGCAAAGGGAGACACTGGGAAGATCTCTACATTGCTGGCAACATTTAACTTAACAAAAAGGGTTAACTAATTTGATTTGGTTTACAGAAGCCAAATGACAGTCATAACAAAACCCAGAGGGCAACAACAAGAAAAATCAAACCTACAACCCCCCCCATGTTCCTATACTATTTCTTAATAATGGTTATATTGTGAAAGCACTTGGTCACACCAAGTGACCCCAACTGTGCAAGGTACTATCTGGACACATAAGGAATGTTCATTTTTGCTGGCAGTCAGAAAGACAAGAAATAGCTGATGGATGAGATAATAGAGAAGCCAAAGTAGGAAGCAGTGAGATAGCATTACTATTTATAAAATGGATGTGCCTAACAAGAACAAAAAAAAAAGAAAAAAAAAGAAAAAGGGGGAAAAAAAAGTGCTGTATCAGGTCAAAGGAAAGATCCACCTTTTTCAGGATTCTGTCTCTTACAGCAGCTGAAAAGAACACAGGAAACTCGTGGGGTCTGTGGCCCCCAAAGTCTTCCATCTTCCAGTATTTGCAGGTCACAGGCTGCCTGAAGCAGATGTGGTTGCCATGTATTTAGCAACCCTTAGCACATTTCTCTTCTATGAACCTGTTCCACCAACCCTTGAACACATATAAGTCCCTGGCACTCAAAGCATCCTCTGTTCCACCTCTCAGCCACATGTGAATTGAAGAACCTACTTTTGTATGCTTTGAGCCTGGCTCCTGCCCACTTCAGCTATTGGTGGTTTGCTCCTTGTATCAGGATAAACACTGAAGAATCAATTCCCCACCTCACACCGTTTCTGATTTTTTGTTCTTCATAGTAGAATAAACACCAAAGAATCAATATGCCATGTCCCCTATCCTCACCTTTAGTTAGCAGCAGAGATAGCAAGTTGTCATTTTCCGGCAGTTGATCAATAGGTAGTTAAAAACACTTTGAAAGAGATTTTCTGTGAAAGGATTTAGAAACCCCATCCTAGAGACTAGGTTCTGCTAGTAATACCAAGTTTATATGAGAAGCAGTGCAGGGACCCTGCATGGAGGGAGCAGCCAAATTTCTTTGTCCATCATAGACTTATTGTAATCCATGCAACGTGTCCCCCCCTTGCATTCCTTGTTAGCAATGAGAAAATGTGGTAAAGGGCTTTCTACCCACCCCTCTCTCCCTTTTTGGGCTGCCTGGCAGCCCCACACTCATAATGGGAGATTTTCAGCACCATCTCACACTCCTCTGAGCTCTGAGCTGGTCTTGGCCTCACTTGAGCTCACACCACAGTGAGTAACCCACGGATGGACCAGCTACCATCTAGCCTTAAATAACATGGCATTATTTATCATGGCAGCACAGTGAGGAACAGAATCAAACTGCAAGAAATTAAGAGGGAATGCAATTTGTCTTTCTCCTTGCAGTGACAGTGGATAATTTGACTTGAATATTTCTTTTAAATTAAAATGATGACTCCTTCTATTAAAAAAAAATCCATAAACCAGTAGAACATGTAGGTTTATAATGGTCTGTTGAAGCAGACTTAAAAATATATTATTTAAATACCTCATTTTAAAGCAAAAAAAAAGAGTTATTTGCCAAGACCAAGGGTTTTCTTTCCTCTTAAGATTTTAATTTATCTATCTGTTCCTGCTCTCATGAAAGTCACTAAAAAAATTCTCATTATTGGGCTAAATCAGACATGAATTGAGACAAAATCAATGATTTCTTCTAAAACATCTAGTAAGCAATGAACAAGGAATCCATGGGCCAGTAAATGCCAAAGAAATGTGAAAGTTCTGTTAGTGGATATGCCAGCTTTACAGAAATTTCTGCACCTCTTTCCTCCCCAGTCTCTGACAGAATAAAAATTAATTTTTCAATAATTCTTTCTGAATGTGATTATTGTCCATAGCCATGAAACCCACTTTGTTTTTAAAAGCTTATGGGGCATATGATTCTTAGCTGATTCACAAGATAGAAAGGGAGTTCAGGACTAAAACTTTTAAAGGTAAGTTCATGGGGAAGAAATAAATCATAATTCAATGCTACTTGGTTCACAACAGTATTACATCTGTTCCTAAAAATTCTGGATTTTAGCACACAGACCTGAAGAATTTGCTGTTGAATTCGGCTATTACCCCCTCCCTGCAAAGATTTCTCTTCCAGAGTTATTTTCAGGTGCCCTTGAAAATTAAAAAAATGGCCAAATGCTTAAATTGGATACTAAGAAACAGTTTGTTATCCTTTCTGTGCCCAAAAGGTTGATATATATGATGTATTACATTCTTCTGTTAGAGGTTTCACAAAAATACAGGAGACAAGTACGGGTGCCTTTTACCTCTGAGATCACTCAAGCTTCATTTTACTGTCTCTACAGCCTCCCAAAGCTCTATTCCAGAGGAGAAAAGCATCTCGCTCTCTTATTTTAATATACTATGCAGACAGATTAATCTCTTTTCCTGTCTCTCACTTCATAAATTAATTTTCAGGATGCAGCTAAATCAGCTTTTACTACAACATCACAAAATGAAAAGATGAAAAATTGGCAAAATGCTGGAGAAAGGAGCTTTATACTGCACTGTCTTGAAGATATCAATGTAGCACTGCATCCTTTTGAAACAAAGTGTGTGCATCACTCCGGGCACATGTGTACCTCAACCACACTTGCTCCATTTGAAAAGCCTAAATTAGTACTTGAGAAGCGTAAGAGAACTGCATTTAGATCCAGGAAAGGAAACTCTCTCTGCCTCAGAACTGTGTATGAGAAAGGCACATCTCTTGTTTGGAGTCCCACACTCTTATTTCAAGAGGCCCTTCTGCACACATAGCTCTTATTTGTGCAGTTCTGTGGGAAGATGATATCCCCGCTTTATTATGTTTTATTTTCATGCACTTTTTCAGATGCCGTTTCTTCCTCTGTTGTTGATAAAAATTTCCATTACAGCTTTCCACACATAATAATTGCTTTTGCCCTATATTGGTAACGATGCCAACCAGCACAGTCGCTGCCTTGTTTTTGTATGCAGTGTGCCTACAGACTATAGAAGCATCAGACACATCCTCACGATGAAAAATGTCTTCATCAAAGCAGTATATTTATCCACCTCTGCTTAATTAATACCTTAGCTTTTGAAAACCTAGGGAAGCTAAAATTTGCCAGTCTTTTTACGGTAGCTCTATATAATTCACACTGACTGGGACTTTCACAACTCGCATGTGCCATTTTATTGAAATAATAGAATTCTGCTTCAGCAAATACCAGCCAGACTAAGAAAAGACAAATGTACATCAAAACAGCACCTCTCTATCTAAATATGGGTTTAATACAAGAGGATGCTAACAATTTTGATTAATCAAAACTTCTGTCATACTAGGCTTACAGTAAACAGAAGTTCTGACCATTAGCAATATGGAAGCAGTGTGTGTTAGGTCATTAAAAAGAAAGAGGCACCCACATATACCAACTATATATTGTGCTTTGGCTGCTTTTAAAACACACAATGTGGTTCTTGACAGTTAAAGTACTAGTAATTTTTAAGCACTTAAGGAAGGCTCTTGGATGCATAATTTCAAATATTTGTAAGAGCAGAATATTTGTACCCATGAAACAAAACAAACTGTAAACAATCAGTAGTAGTTATGTGATGTCCTCACATGATGTTCTCATAGAAGACATCCTTTTAGCACCTTTTAGGGTGACAAACTCCTCTCATTTATATTAATAAAGATTAAGCAATTCACCCTTGTTAAACACAGAATCAGCTTTTGGATCCACAAGTGGAGGCAAATGATAGAGACAGACATAGAAATGGACAGTTTGGGAATTTCTGTATTAAATACTTTATCTGGTTTCATTTATTCCAGGTTTAACAGCAAAATGGAGGCAGCGCACCCAAACCATCTGTTCCTCAATACGTACCTGGAATTACTCCAAAAACACTGATATTTTGTTTATTAGGATTTGCATTGGATTGAAAAATTCATTACTTGGGGCTCCTAAAATGCATGGAATTCTGTGAAAATAATGAACACAGCCTAAAATAATTGCTGTGGAGATTTAATGCTTTGATTTCTGACAGTGAGCATTTAGGATTCAAGGACTTGCTTTTCTCTTTCCTCCAGAATGAGAAGGGCCAGTCATTTTCCAACCAATCCCAAATCTCTCCCATCTCATAATAAGAAGCACACTTGTAGAAGGTCTGATGAGGAGATGACAGCCTGGTAGCCCCTCACAGCCCCAGAAGGTTGCGATGTGGTGAAACCACAGGTGCTGGCAGCACCAGTCCAAATGCACAAAAGCATAAGCAAGAAGAGATCTGGACTCAAACCTAACAATGAACAGAGCACTTATTTGAAACTAAGCCACACTTCTTTGATTTAGTTTTCAAAGTACTGAACATTACTCCATTTGGCAGTGCTACAACACAATGTAAATCAAATCTAACAAAACCTCTGAAATTCTGTAGGCACAAGCAGTTCTGTTCAGGGAAGGGATGAAAAACTCTGGCAACTTCTGTCACAGATTTCTTCAAAAGCTTTTAAGTTAAACACTGATGAGAACATTTTCCATTGCATTGTTATTCATGTTCTCACAGTCACAGATATGATACTGCTCTGCTGTTTGGGGTTTTTTTCTTTTTGCTGTTTCATAGAAGTGTGATTTGAGAGGGTGAAAAACTAATTAGAGACTATTGATCCCTTCTAAAAAAAACTATGCATATTACTAGGTGCTGTTGACTCTGACTGCAGTACAAACTGTCTGCACGCCTCATGGTTTTCACTGAGAGATACTTGCTGACCTAGGATATTGTCAGCACTTAAGTTTACAGAGTATTTAAAGATAATGACTGTACATGACCCTTGAACTAAATGTTCTGGTTTTAAAATGTGAAAGAAAAACAAGGGAAAGCAATGTGTTACCATAAATGATTTTGAAAGAACTGGGAAACTATTTACTGATCCAGCCAACATTTATATGCCTGATTAATCTCCAGGAATCTGACAGGCTAAACACAAGTTTCTCAGTTTGCAGGACTGGAGCTGGGTTGTCAAGTGCACAGGTAACACACGGCGTTGCTGCAGGGTTACAAACCACCTGCCTGAATGACAAATAATACCATGGAAAGCAAAAGGGCACGGCAGCTCCTCGGCTGCAAGGCAAATTCTGCAGAAGTTCAGGTGCTTGAGCAGTCAAATATGGTGGGCAGTTTATAGCCCAAAAGCTGTCCACAGCCTGGTGAGGTTGTTCACCTTGCTTGTACGTCGCTCACAGTGACCTTTATCCTAGGAAAATACTGAGAGAGGTTTGCCAGCTGGAAGAATAATTTTGTTAACAGCGGCAGTCAGGCCCCGCTGTCAGCCTCGAAGGGCACCACACCTCTGAGAAGACACTCCAAGAGCTACAAAGCTAAAAAAGGAAATGACAATAAGTGGCTTGCAACCTCTCCTAATGATTCAACTCTGCTTCCCTCACACTCCTCAGTGGCCCCTACTAAAGCAAGTCACCAGCTCGCCACAGTGACATCCCTGCCTCCAGCAGCAGTCCTGGATGGAGTGCCTCAGCTCACATGCTGCAGAATTCCAGCTTTCTGCCAAGCCCTTCATTTGCAGCAGTAGGTCCAGTCATATGACAGGAAAGGGTTCCCAGCATCTGGCTTTCTCCAGACAGCAGAAGAACTTCTAAGTAGCCACCACAGGAAGAAAAATTGGAAACATCTGACCTTGTGACATTGGAAGCATCTGAGCACTGTGGAGGAACACAGAGCTCGTGAGAGGGTTCCTGCTGAGCTGGACTGGGGGTGCCCAGACCTGCTGCCTGGGCAGCAATGCAGCAATGCATTTTCCTTGTATGACTGCACTTGCTCGTGTACTTGTGCTCCTGACATTGCCTCGGCAGCCTGCTGGGAGGAGTCACTGCCCAGCAGGAAACAAACAGATTGTGCTCTCAGTGCCCATTCGGGTGCTGCCTAGAGTCTCCTTATTGCTTTCTGTATCATCCTCTGGGGTTTTTTGCTGTTTCTCTAAAAATACAAAATGACATCCGATTGCACCACCACATCCTGCTCTGCCTTTGCCCTGGGCAGCACAGACAGGCTCTGCTCAAGGGGGAAGCAGGCAGGAGAGCTGTTTGGGGCTTCTGTGGTCCACAGGAGCCTCAGTTATGTACCCAGACCCCTTTGTGCTACACCGTGTATGGAGAACAAGAAGAGTCCAAACAGAAAACAAGAAGATCAACATGGATATAATCATGCTGGTAAACTTTTGTGGATTTCTAATAGGGCTTAAGGCATGTTCTGCTCTATGTGTTAAGACATTATCATTCAGCTTTTTTAGCCTAACCAGCCATAGAAAGATGAAGGGAAAGTGAATCAAAGGGAGTGATCAGAATTAAGACCACATGAATTTTTCAGTTGTGTTGTTCAGAAAGAAACACAAATGTGCAGGGCCTGATTGGTTCATGTGATCTCATGATAAAAAAATCAGACCAAGACCTGGCTTTAGACACAGTGACATTAAGTGCGTTTGCTTCTGATATTTGTATTTATGTTGCAAAGACTGAAAAAGCAGACTCCCTCTGACATTAAGTTGATGGTCTTTTCTGCAGATCCAGCCTGCATTTGAATGTGGTATTCTGACTTTTGGTAACCTTTATGCCTGACAGGTTATTTATTGGCATTTCATAATCATATGTCAGGCACTAGAGGTCTCTTATATTAATGTACAGAATCATACCAGATATGCATTTCTTTGATGAAGCACCTGTATTATTCTTTCTGTCACTTCTTGTATTCACCCAAGGATTTTTCACCATTCCTCAGACAGCTCCTCCAACAGCCCTGAACTCCATTGGACTCCATCACCTGAAGCAGGTTAGGGAGCAACATACACCACAAAAAGCACAGCTAGAAGGAGGAAGGAGTCTGTATATTGACATTTGCACTGCAAAAACATAAACATTTTAGCTTAAAATATTCCACTAATTCTCCAACGAACTACCCACTCTCTCATTGTTCCTGTTTCTTGCAAAGCAAATGCAAACTGTTAAATCAGATGCCTTCCATCAGACAGGCCCCCAAACAAAAAGTCATGGCAACACATCCACAGAGCAGTGGCAGGCGTGGAGGAAGTGGTGGCTACACCTCTGGCTGATGTTGCCATCCGTGACTTCAGCATTTGAAACCATATTTTTATTCTGGATCTGGGTGGAGGCTGCTACTATGCTTGGCTACAGGAGGGGACTTAATTGCCCTTAAATTACATGAAATTAAAGATGGCAGTTATACCCTTCACCTTCAATGATGTTTTAATTAGATCCATCCCACCAGCCAGTCCATCTGTGCGTATCCATTTTGGCATATTACTAATGTGTTTAATGGAAATAAACAAAGCCATGTGTTTTATGTTAAAACCAAGAACACGACATCTTGGTCACATAGCAATTAATAATTTCAGTGGAATTTTATTTCAGCCCAATATTATGATATGGGTAATACACAGAATCACAAGATATTAGTTTTCTATATGTGCCCAAGACATGTCCAGTACATCAGATGCCTTATTAATTTAACCAGTAATTTATTCAGATACTATTGAAAAAATTGGTTTGGGATGCTTCTGGTAGTGAAAGAGCTAAGAGTCATTTTCACATCTTTCACATGTACTCATTTGAAGCAACTTATTGCTACTATCATATAAGATAACCTCTCTATTTATATGTATATATTTATACAAAGTTGCACAACTTACGGTAAATTATTACATGTCTAAAAGTCGTCTGTAGTTCAAAGATTTGTTACTGAGCACAAAGGAAAATATGAGACACTTTGTTAAATGCATAAATAGACTCAGCTGACTTAGCAGACATGTGACCACCAATGCTCAGAAATTTCTTGTGAAGTACAAGGTAGGAAGCCAAAAAGGAAGCATAATGCAATATGTTCTTCAAGTTATAATGGAACATATGAGAAAGAGAGCACAATGCAGTATGACTTACTCTGTAACTAGTCTAACCAGAAAAAAGTAATTATAGTCAGCTCTCCATTAATACTGGGTGGATTATCAAATTTGGAAATAAATTAGGCTAAGGATGCACAACAGCTGCCTTGTTTCCAAACAGTCCAATTAAAGCTGGCAGGGCTTATTAACTCAGGCACAGCACCATCCAGGCTTGGCACTGCTGCTACCAGCCCTGAGCTGGTGCTGGGCAGTCAGGGGGGAAAGCACTTGGGCAGAGCTGGAAGCATGGCACTGACACCTTCAGTCCTGCAGAAGGCACAGTCCCAGCTGCCACCTCACAGCATGGTCCTTTCTGTCACATGGCCAGACTCCACTGGCTGCTTACCAAGGGATGTTCCTGGTCATCCTCAAATAGGAACAAGGCTGTCCTGTGTAAAACCCCAACTTCAGATTTGAAGATGCACTGATTTCTGTGGACCTACAGTAATACTGGGAGATTTTATATCATTTTGCCAAGAGATTTGTTTAGCAGACAAATCTTGAACTTCCAGATGAATTCAAATTTTCTTCTTCTTTCCTTTAAAATTGATCATTCTCCCAACTATGAGATTTTTTGGCTACAGCCAGGCTTTTCTGGGAGGAAGCATCATCTTTTCTTAGAAGCAGTACAATTACTTTATGTAATGAATTACTTCATGCTCAACACTCAATTATTTATTGATTTTACTTGATACTATGATTTCTTACTAGTTTTATAAGCAGTGTGGATCAGTTTAAGTGTAGCCATTCTGAGGTTTTTTCCTTAAGTTTTCACACTCCAAGAGCAATATTTCTTAACATAATTGAGTCATCTGCAGGTTACAGAATACATGTATACAAATTAATTAGGCTGCTTCCTGGAAGTGATCTCCAGCTCAATTCACACTTCCATGGCAGGTCTTTTGAGTAATCACCTGACTGATTCTGGGTACTGTGCCTACTGTTTCCCTATTCTCTTTCCATGTGTTCAGTGTTCCTAGAATGGCTATAAGAGTGCTTTTCACTAGCAAGACTTTTTGTAGTGAGTATATTGCACTCGGTACCTGGAGAAAGAATATGGAAACCCAGGAAACCCAGAAACTGTGTTTTCTTGTGTCCAAGAATGAGACACCTCTACCCAAAGGACTCTCCATGCACAAGGTACTTAACTTCTTTTTATGATACTGCTAATGCTGTATAAATAAATTGTTGAAATGTTTGGTGGTAGTACTGTGGGTTATTTAAATTCTTCTAGAAATGTTATTTGAAGTTACCAAAACTGAAGAGTAATTCTTGAAACCAAATAAAACCAAGCGACTGGAAAATTAACTTCAATTACAAATAGGAAACTCTGAAATTCAAAACCACCTAGACTGTATTGGGGAAGGTCGATAAAAAGATTTTGATCACTATAAATAAGCAATCTGACAAGTTTATAGGTGTGTAAGAAATGATGCAACAAAGAATGACAACTAGTAAAATGCACCAGCCTTCAGTAAGTTAATGAAGTGCTTTTTATTTTATTCAAATAAAACCAGTAGAACCTGTTCTGGGAATAACTATCCTTAACTTTTGAATGACAACAGGCTTCCACTCTTGAACCTCAAACTAAATAAAGCCATCAAAAGGAAGAAAAAAACTTCCAGGTTATTGCACTGATGTGAAATAAAACCACAAACCACCTCAATGCTTTCCTGGTGAAGGAAATACTTCAATTCATTGGGTAAGAGCTGTTGCTGAACTATTTCAAGACAAGAGGGGAAAAGAAAGAGGCAAGAGTTTTAACTAAAACTAAGTATTTGGGAAATATTAAAAAATGCCCTGAAGCTACTTTAACAGATAATCTGATGAAGCATGGTTCTCTTGTTCTCCATTAATTTCAAGTAACATTTTCAAAATCTCTGATAAAAGAAAAATAAGATTTAACACACACTGACAAAATTGGCTCAGATGTGATCATGGATTCTTAAGCCTAATGCCTAACTGGTGCCCTATTTCATATTCTGTAGGAAAAAAAATCTCTGACCTCTTTCACCATTCTAAAATTCTCTGAAACATTATTATGATAAATCCATATCCATTTTTATTTGCTCTTTATGTAAATACATACTGTCATCCTTGGTATTTTTGGTATTAGCTGGAGATTTTTTATTATGGTTCACTGTCTTTATTCAGGCAAGAAAAGGAACTGAATGTGAGACCTCTGTTCTTACTCAAAGGCCTGGAACAGGGAGTCCAACTTCAGGACTGGTGGAGCAGTCCCACTGTTACAGCTTGGCACATTGGGTTAAAGGTCCCATCACAAGCTTCAGAAGCAATACCAATCAATGTCAGACACACAGAAATACCTTAGCCAAAATTACAGGGTTCAATGGTCTTTCTCATATATAATTAAAGCAAACAATCATCCAGCCAATCCACAAGAAGTCTTTTAATCAGGAAAAAACCCTCAATCCTTACTAGCAATCACCTTGTCATATAAAATATTTGCTATTGCTTAAGAATGACAGAAGTGGAAAAATCCACTGGGACTTAGATGCAAAAAGCTGGCCAATATTCAAGTTTGGAGCTCTTTTACAACACAAGCTGCATTTTTTGAAATTATTTTCCTTCTTTTAAAAGAGGGCAGCAATGTGAGTTATCTGAGGACTGTGACATTTCTTCCAAGATAGTAGCATCTTACAGCCAGTACGGCTGTTTGCATATTCTGTTTAATTGGCAGGATTCTTCCTAAAGTCTTCAGAAGTGGGTTTTGTTTTTTTTTTTTTTCTTAAGTGAGATTCTGGATTTGAGTACCTCCATTTTTATCTCAAGGCACACTGGAACAACAAAAGCTACAGCTGACAAGAATGGAGCAACTTCCCTGCAAGATCTGTAACCCTGGACTTTTGGAGAAACTAAGGCATCTAAAAGCAATGGACACCCTTCAAAAGCATGTACATAATCAAACGCTCACAGATCAAACTGTGCTTACTTTGCAAATATTAATTTTGTTCAACTAAGCATCACAATTAATGTCCAAATGCTGGAGTTATCCAACACAATTAAGACAGCATCAAGCCAGTCATAAAAATCATAACTCAGGACATGAAGGACTAGCACCTTAAAATGCATCCCTTGTAATCGCCCAAGGGTTATGGTGTTACGGGCTATGGCTGTGTGGGGATTTGCCTGTCTGGAGCACAACGAGGTCCCACAGTTTCGCTTGCAGAGTTGTCCACGGACCAAGAACAAATACAGATGCCACGATACACAAGCGGTTGTGCTGACCCTGGGGAGTGTCCCTGCCCTGCACCTGAGCACAGCAAAGGGCTCGCCCGCACCTGCAGGTCCCCAAGCCCCGCCAGCTCAGGCTGAAGGGGGTGATCTTCCCCGGGTTTTTATCGCACCCTCACAGCCTATCTCAGCGGAGGGGATATCCCTGCTGCATCCCTCCTTCCGCCGCCCTGCTCCCGGGAGCGGAGCTGCGGGAGGCCCCTCCACGCTGCCGCCCTCCACCGGGGCCTGTGTCCCGCCGCCCGCCGAGCTAATGGCGGCAGGGAGCCTCCCCCAGCGCCCTGCCCGTGACTCGCTTCCTCCAGCGGACGGGAACTGGGCGGAGTGAGCGGCCCCGGCCCCGCCAGCGGAGCCGTCCGGCCGTGCCCGGTGCTTGCAGAGCGCCGCGGCCGCCCCCGCGGGGCCGGAGGAAGGGAAGGAGGGAGGGAGGGGACGCCGCCGAGCCCCGCCGCCGGGGCGTGCCAGCGCCGCTCACCCCGCTCCTGCCAGGGCTCCGCCGCGCCGCAGCACCAACATGCCCGCCGTCGACAAGCTCCTCCTGGAAGAGGCTCTGCAGGACAGCCCGCAGGTAGCGACCGCTGCCGGGACAGCCCGTCCGTCCGTGGGTTTTCGGTCGGTCGGTGTGACGCACCTGAGCGCTCTGAGGCGGGCTGGCGGCTGGCGAGGGCTGGGGAGCGGCGTCCCGTGGAGGGGAGAGGGGCGCCGGGGGCGGTGCGGGGAGGTGGCTCAGGGCGAGCTCGGCGGCCGGAGCCACCGGGGATGCGCTGAGGCGGGCGGACGGCACCCGTGCGGCCGCGGGGGAGGTCTGGTGTCCCGCGGGGAGTTCGTCGGGGAAAAAGCAGGCAGAGTCTGCTCCTCGGGGTCTCCTGGGACGACGGCCGTCCCCCAGCGCGGGGGGCACCGTGCCCTTTCTACTCAGAGCCCTTAGTGAAACTCCTGTGGCCTTTTCCTCGCACCGTCCCGTCTGGGTGCGCGCTCGGTGCTGTAAGGGTTGCCCTGAACGGCCGAGGTGTGTCGGGGAAGGACAGGTGGGCAGGGCTCGGTGCCGTGGCTTCCCCGAAGGGAAAGGGACACCTGTGCGCTGTGAGTCACCTGGCCCCGGTGACAGAATGGGCTGGAGGAGTGTCACCGCTGATGTCCCTGTTCCTCAAGGGCCGCAGTTCCCATACAGGAGCTCCCATGAGGACAAGTGAGGCGGATCCCACCGCAGATGACCTTCTGAAGGGATCAGAGGAACGAGGAGAGGCGGTCGCTGCCCTTCCTTCCCTGAGTGCAGGCAGGGCGGGAGGATGTTCCTCCTTTCGCCCCAGGGCAGCGCCCCGTGCCCCGCCGCCAGGAGCCGCGATGTGACACAGCTGCACAAGGGACCCCTGGCACTGTGGAAGCCCCACAGAGAAGAACATGCCACGTCTTGATGTATTCAGGGGCTGGTTGAGTGGAAGAGAGAAGTAACAGGGAAGGGGAAAGAATGGAAATTCCACGGAGGGATGCGGAGGGTGTGCTTGGAGACAAAGCGTGGTGCAGATAGAGATACGAAAGTAGTCGGTGAAGCGGGTAAAGAACAAATGAGGGCAGGGTGGATCAGTATGGGTCCAGCTCCCAGGTAACTCTGTGTTGTAATCCTAACTTGTCTGCTGATGGATCAGGAGGAGGAATGAATAGGTAAGCTGTGGAGCAGATTGCTGCAAGGTGTTATAGAGTCTGTCGTGAGACATTCTGAAGTGCACCTGTCAGGACTTAATGAGCCTTGGGTCTTATCTTAATTGCCTCATTTTATCCTGTTCTTTTTTGTTATTTCATGAAATCCCATTCTAGTAAGAAGGATTTCCATCATCTCTTTGATGTGGTGTATTTGTAATTGTCCTTGGAATTTTAAACACTGTGCTGGAGGAAGTGTTGAGTAACGTGATGTTACACCAAAGTCAGCCCTGCTTGGAGCAGAGGTTTGGACAAGGTGACCTGCAGAGTTCCTTACCAGCCTGAACTTTTCTGTGTTCCGCAGTTTACCAGAATGTGCCAGATTTATTATGGGTAGTTAGTAACATTTTTAGTGTTAACCTATCTACTGCATCCTAAAGCCGAAGAAATTGATGTGCAGGAGAAGTGAACTAATTTACTTCTTCAGTCAACACTTCCCTCAATGATTAAAAAGTAACACTGACTGAAAGCAGCTGAACAATGCACTGAACTGGATTTGGAGGTCGCAATATTTCCTGTGTCCTGAAATGAAGGCTGTCAACGTCTCCTTTGCAATCAGTGGAATACCAGGCAACACATAAACTTGAGCACTGGCAGGATGTTTTGCCTTGATTTGGTCATTGCTTTCTCTTCAAGCTCTACAACTTTCAGAGGGAGGGACATTGTTTAATTTTTATAATGTCCCAGTGTTGCTAAAATATGTTCTTTTGATGCAAGGAAGCAGGAGTGGGTTTTTTCAGTCTTTTCTATTTTTATGACTTTTTTTCACTGGGGGAACTTTAGATTCACAAAATCAAGGCAAAAAATTAGTCTTTGTTCCACAGAAATAAGCAATAAGGATCATTTACTTCTGTGAGAAGGAACCTGATTCTCCTCTGCTCTGTGCAGTCACAGGAGTGCAAAGGGATGGTGAAATGAGGCTGTAACCTCACTTTTTATAATCTGTGGAAGTATGTGGTTTACATGCAACACCAAGGAGAATTATGCCAAAGTTATTTCTTCATCAGGTTTCTGGAACTTGATTTATCTCTACTCATCAATAGAGTACTTTTGTCTTGATTTGTCTCCGGACACTGGCTGAAAGACGCCATAAGAAGTGTCTTAATTTTGAGGTGTTTGGCTACAAAATAGAGAGCAAATCATGTCAGCAGTCATGCTAAAATCAAGAGAAGTACTCACATGAAGCTAGAAATTATCTTTCCAGAAGTGGAGATAATGTGAATAATGGGGCCTCCTAAATGTTAGCTTAATATCTGGATTATTGGTTTATTTCAGCAGCATTAGCTGCTATTCCAAAATTTATCGAAACAGCAACAAAGAAAATACACACATCTTGGTATTTTGTTGCAGTGAATTTTGTATGGTATTCTTAAATGTTAAAGTTTCCAAGAATAACTTCCAAACTGTCTGAATCATTTATTGTTTTTATTATTTTTGAACAATGTGCTAATAACAGAGGCCAAGACTTTCAGAAGTTGGTTCCTGGAGCTGTTATACCTCAAGCCATATTTAGACAAATGAAAAATCTGAGCCTGCAAAAATTCAGTGAAGTTTACAAATGTAGCTGACAATTCCTGTATTTGGGAACCTTTTCCAGCAGGACGAAGTGTGTGATTTGTGGCCTACTTCAGGCAATTTCTTTATAACTTTTGAGTTTTGGCTTGATAAACATTATGTCAAATTTTATAATTTTTGCTTTCCCCAGATTTATTTTTTCACCATCTTTGTACCCTGTACTTTTCATGTTCCTTTGTAACAGAGCTTGAGCGCTGTATAGATACAAGATATTTTATTGACATTATTTTGTTTGTTTCAATACATCATTGAAAACCAAACAGAAACCAGATATTTTTGAAAATCATTATGTTTTCAGTTACTGAAATAATATCTTAGTGTGGAAAACTCTTGAAATCATGCTGCTGTCCTTACAGGGGAGTTCTGTACAAAGGTCCTTTTAACATTTGGGTTCTTGGTATCTGTTTCATCGACTTGGACTTCTCTCCATTCTCTGTTTTTTATGTTCACTTTATTTGAAAACAATACTTTGTAATGCATATTCTGTTACATGCTAGGATCTCAAACTAGCTTCCCTAACTGCCAGCATCTCTCAGGTAGGAAGTGTTGTAGCAACTCAGCACATCAGCAGAGTGAACTGCTGCGAGCTTTTAAAGTTACTCAGGGTAAGAAGGTACCAAAGAGAACCCAAAGACTGCCTCCCAGGTCACGTATTTTAACTGCTGAGCAGCACTAGTTTCTGGCTTAGATACTTCTCAGCAGAGATGGAAAGATAGTTAATCACAGGCCAGGATTCTTGAAGGATGCTGGTGCTGACTTTTTCAGGACAAGAAAGTTTGGGCAGTGAGTTTTGCAGAGAAGAATAAATGCCTTAGGGAAGTGCATGTGCCTTATGTTAAAATAGTGGAGTACCTTAAAACTTTGAAAATAAATTTCCCAAATTCAATCCTGGATGCTTCAGGTCGATTAGAGATTCCTGTAGTAGGGAGATAAATAAAGCACTTGCTCTTTTACAGGACTGACATGTCTGTGAAAGTACTGGAGTTTATGTATGCCCCTCATGTAAGCAGATGAAGCTCATTAATGTCATACGAGTTAGCTGTGCAGATGGAGAGACATTTCCAGTTAGCCTCAAATAGATTGGATTTATCAAAGCTAAGACTAAGTATGGATCATGATTTTGTTAAAGGGACAGTCTTTCCTCTTTAATTATTGTAAAGATCTAGCAAATTCTGGAGCCCAGCATTATTCTGAAATGTCTTTTCTTTCCCTCTTGGGAGCTGTTTCAGCAACATAATTCTTTATTCCTGACGATTGCACCAAAACAAACCAAGGGAATTTGTTTAAGGTAACACAAATTCTTCTTTCCCCTTCCAGCTTGCTGACAAGGATGAGTTAGCAGAGTGAAGAAAGGACAGGGTTATCTCCAAGTGGGTGTATCCTTGTGTGCCTCTTGGAGATGAACACTCAGTTGTTTGGTCCAGTGACATCAGCTCGCTTTGGCCTTGGCCCCTTAAGAGTTGCTCAAGACAGTGGGGAGTGAATAACAGAGTGTAAATTATCTCACTGGAAAGGGATGCTTTCAGTGCAGTCTGACACTGGAGAAGTAAAATGAGCAAGCTGTGGTGTTTGACCCCCAGTCCTTAACGTGGTTTGAATTACTGTTGTCAGCAGGAAGATACTCAGGATTTTTTACATTCCTAATTATGTTGGAAGGACTGTCTATTAGTTGGAACAAGAGCCTGGGAGTCGGGATGTGGCCATAACATTATATCAGTTTGACTCTTTGTGCCTCAGTTCCTGTCCTTAATAAAAGAACTGATGTTCCATGTGTTTAGAGATTCTGAATAAACAGAATCGTGCAAGTCAAGGGCGTGTTATTTCTGCTGGATTTTTACTTTTTACTGCCATCTCTTTGTAGTTATTTATGGTTCTTTTTAATATTTCCACTCGGGACTAAAAACTGTTTGCTTTTTTTTTCTTTCATTGAAGACTCGTTCTTTGCTCAGTGTCTTTGAAGAAGATGCAGGAACCCTTACTGAATACACAAATCAGTTGCTTCAGGCAATGCAACGAGTCTATGGTGCCCAGGTAATTTTTCATTTCTATTTCTTTTGTTCAATGTGGAGTAGAAGATAAATTGCTATTATGATGCTATTATTTACTTTAAAGTTGCTAAGTACATGTACCTTCTGTGGTTTAAGAGGAGTTGTGGGTGTTTTTCATCTGATAGCTGAACCTCTTCCTGCCTTGGTGCTCAGAAAACTCGTATTTATGAAAAAAAAGAGTTATTTACTGTGTCTCCAAACAATTAATCAAAGTAAAATTGTGCTGTGTCCTTACCTTTTGGGGAGGCCAGCCATGACAAAATTGCTTGCCAAAATGTAGACACAATTCCCAGGTCTGCACACTGACTTTAGGTACCTGACTTTGATGCTGTGACTCACCTTGTGGAGGGAACTGCCCATGTCCATTGATTACAGAGCAGATGTGCACTTTGGGTCATACTAAAGTCAAGTGCCTACAGTAGTTGAGAAAAAAAAAAATGAGCTGGATCTGGAAAAATAACATTTTCTAGAGTGTTTACATGACCTAGATGACTAAATCCCTTTGAAAGTAAAACCTGTATGAGAAATTATATCCAGTGCTTTGGAAAATGTAAATCTGAGTGATTTTCAGTGCAGCTGATTCCCATGTGCATAAAATTAGGTGTTTCAAAATGCCATATCTGGGTCTTTAAAGACATACGCAGTGTCTCACGGAAGTTTTGCAAGTATTTATGTAGGTTAAATTCCTGGGTTTACAAGAAACAACTTTTCTATACTTAAACCAGTAAATCACAGTACACAGAGAGATTAAGAGCTCAGGAGTATTTTGAATTTCCCTGAAGAGTGCCTAATCCTTACATTATTAGAAATCAGCTCAGTTATGAATCAACTGCAAGTGTATGTCCATTTGGTGGGATTGCTCTTTGGGTGACTGATAGTTTGACAGTGAAGAACCATTTCTCCAGGATCTGGCTGCCTATACCTGGAGGATACAGCTTTGGAGAGCTTCAAAGTTTTCATGTCCTGGATGTTGTGGAAATGCAGAGCAGCCAGCAGCGCTTAGGTACATAGGAAATGATGCAGGGCATGTCTCAGGGAGGGCTCGAGAGGTGGCACAAAATCAGCACTGAAAGTCAGGGATAGGCATTTCGGTAGTCATGGTGCTTTAAGAGTAACAAAGAGCATGGGCACACTGAGTGGTAGGAATCTGACAGCAACGACTGGATAGGGTTGAAATGGATGAGGAAGGGAATCAGGAGATAAATCTGATTTTCAATGTCCAGCTTGTGGGCTGCATGCCCCTTTCCGCTGATAATGACGTTTTAGGATGTCATTTTAGGAAGTGGTTGCTCTGGTCTGTGATTCAAGGAAAAAAAAAAGCTTTTTCTGCTTTTGTTTGCATCTTCCTTTTCATCTTGGTTTTTAGCCTTCTCCATTTCTGTTTCACCACAATTACAACATTTCCTTTTTCTTCTCATTTTCTCAGTATATTTACCCGTCAGTATTTTGCAGTACTACTGAGTCTACTTCATTTCTCTAGCACTTTTTGGCCACTTCTTTCCTGAGTACTGCTTTAGTTTGATGTAAATATTCAGTCATTTGTGAATATTGGATATATTCTTTGAAATAGGTCTTTGGAGTTTGATGCAATTTTGAGATGTAGAAATAGAAGGATAATGCTGAATTGCCTACTAAACATAAATGGACAGTTAAGAAAAATGTTTGTGCTATTTCTTGGCTGCCTAATCACAACTTGAGAGAGAGAAAAAGCGCTTTTGTTGCTGTGTTATCTGGGCCTCAGTAGCAGGTGTTGCCAACTCTGTAAAAGCTGAGAGTATTGAGAAACCTTCTGAATTTGCCTTTTTATTTCCCTGGCTTAAATTTTATCTCTGCAAAGTCAGATTTTCTCTTTGCAAAGTCATTGTCATCTCCTGCTCTGATTTCCATATCTGTAAGATAGGACTTACAGTTACTGACCTACTTTAAAGCAATGACCATAAAATGACTGGGATCACTGTCATGACAGTCAGACAAAGCAGCAGTGGTTGAGACTGGTTGTACCAGTCTCCAGTACTGAAAATTCAGGGTTTATGCCCTCTCACTAAACTGTCACTTATGACAGTTTACAAAAATGTTAATTTTGTTTTCTTCCGTAGTTTTTCTTCTGAACTTTAAGATTTCTCAGATGTCTTAACCATGTTTTCAAGATTTTTTTGGGGCTAGCTTACTAGAAGTTTGGTGTTTCTTGTGATGAAAACTCAGATTTTCATGTAATTCAAACCACTGTGGCTTGTGATCAAATAACAACAGTTAACATTGCTTCTGTGCAAAGTCACAGGGGAGTAGCAATTAGTACCAACTGCATGCTGTTAATTAACCATGTGGATGTATGCTTATAGCTGTCTATAGCTGTCTCAAAACACTGCTCTGTGTAGAGAGCCACACTAAATTTGTTAAGTGACCGCTCAAACTGCTTTAAGCACTTGGATCAGTGCATTTGAAAGAAGTGTGAAAAATAAATACTTGGCCATATTTTTTTAAAAACATTTAGGAAAGTAGGAATCCTTTTAAACATCTTTTCAGACTTCCATGTGTTCGAGCAGGACTTTAAAAAGAGTGTAAGGAGGGATGTGCAGCATCCAGTGCAGCAGTGGCTCTTCCTGTGCTGCAGCTGGGTGATGCATGGGAAGCAGATTGCCCTGGCTGCAGGGCCCTCAGTGCTTTACAAGCCTCTGGTTGCTTTGCAGGATGAGGACAGTGCTCTCACCTTCCTAGGCACCCACACCACATGGGATCAGGTGGTGACTCTTCTGCACATGGAGCTCTTTAGTGAGAAAGGGGCTGTGATGCTACAAGGCAGATGCAGTGTGTGATGCCCTGATAAAGGAGAAGTCACAGGACCCAAAAGCAGTACTTAAGGAGTGAGGTTGCCCTGATGCCCTGATTAAGAAGTCACAGAACCCAAAAGTAGCACTGGAGGAGTGAGGTTTGGTTGATCTGGCAAACCAATGTGATTAAATACAATAAAGCACAGTGGAGCATTTTTATATTTGTCAAATAAACCACACCTGTGTGAGTACATATTCTGCTTCCTGCTATAGGTGTCCCAGCTGTGCTGCAGTACCCTGAAATAGTTACCACAGTAGTGGTCTTATACAGGAACTCTTCCTTATAGAGTTTATCCCTGTAGTGCTTCCTTCTTGCATGCAAGCCCTGATGTTGCATCTGACATTACTGCTGCTTTCTGTGAATGTTGTGTTTGTCTGGATGTTTTAGTTCCTGATAAATGAAAAATATTATAAGGCAGCAGCAAACAAGGACTGTTGGAAAATGCAATTTGCTTAATTTACAATGCTGAGGTTCTTGCAATGGTGTATGAGCAAAGTGTACCCAGTTTACTTTCCTGACCACTGTCATAGTAAATTGTTTTCAGAGCTTTACTGTCATTTCCAATTCTCCATCAGGCTCTAGAAATGGCTGAGCTGGGAATCAAAATGCCTTTAGTAAATTTAGGAGACTCTTGAGTCTATCTTAGAAGGAATAAACAGTTGAGCGGGTGAGAGTAAGACGCAGTATTTTGTCATTGTAAAGAGATTTCATCTCATGAGTCCTGACAAACCTGTCTAGATACAGGGGCAGTGATGTCAGAAGAGGAGTAAAAAGAAACACATGTTGTCTTTATCAATACATTTGGAGAGGGAATACCATGAGAATTATGAAGCATGATCTTGTTCAGCATCTCTGTCTCTGTGAGCAATTGTCTTGTGATTCCAGAGTCGCAGAGGCAAAGCAGCAACAACCTCTGGAGCTTACTGCCTTTTTACATCCAGACTCTTAGAGAAACTCCATAACTCCAAACTGTTATGGAATAGTCTTAGTTTATAGATACCACATTACATGGGTGTCAGGACAGCTTGAATCTGTCGAGTTATTTTAAGTAGTGCTTTGTAAGTGTTACTTCTCTCTGCAAATTCATGGTCCCTCATGTCTGCATTGTTCAGCAGTGCTGCTTGTTTGATTTTCCTGTGCATTGCCTTCAGAAGGCTGTAACTCAATAGGTGGGTGTCAGGCTCTTTAGGCTATGCATGGACTTTCATATTTATTATGTTGCATAGCTAACCCCGGGTGCTGAGAGTTCTTGCATAGTTAGCAAGTAAGCAGTGATACAGCTTTTCTTTTAATTGTTTTCTTTTCATGTCTAAGGGAACAATTTTGTTGCCTTTTCAAATTATAAGAACTTTTTTTCCTAAAACATTTTAATGGAACAAAAATTAAGTTAGAATTTTATAAACTTTTAGTTCAACATAGAGAAGCTTCAACAGAATGTTAGAATGGGACAAACTGCAATAAATTACAGTTGTCATCACTGACTTTTGTGAAATACTGTATGTATTATTATTCCATACTCGTAGGTTTGCATCATATCTCTTACCTTCCTGAGGCATATTCACCTTATATGAATGTCATTGTCTGTGTCATTTGCTGACAGAGATGAGCAGAAGATTACCACATGAGAACTAATATATTTACAAAAGCATGGGAGTTGGGTTTAGTACTGCCTATAAAGTCAGCATTGTCACCGTGCCTGGAAGCAAGTTAACATTGTGCTAAGGAGGATCTAGAGATCTGAGGCAGCATAAATGTATGGATATCCTGCTGATAGTAATTGTTTTGACAGAAGAGATTCTTTCTGTACTGAGCTACTGTACACCCTATTGTAGCTGCTCTTGGTGTTTTTCAGCAGAGCTTTGACTGGTGGCTTTTATTCCTTGGAGCTACTGGATGATCCTTTGCTGAGCTGTTCTCATTTGTAAGGATGGAAAACCATGCTGTGAATCAGCACCAGGGCAAGCCATATGTTAGCCTGATCTTGTAAAGTGCTGTGCAGCCTGAGCACCCCAGTGAGGCTTAGCTTCTGCAACCCTGGGTTCACATTTCCAAGCCATTTAATATGCAAACCTAAGCCTGTGGGACTGTGCCATTTACTAGATTGCTGGATAATTCTGTTTTGTAGGAAGGTAAGCATATGTAAATAGAGCTGCCTAAAACTGTTGTATCAAGACGCAGTTCTTTCTGTGCTGTGTCTGACTTTGAAGGTAAATATGTGCTGAGTTCTGAAGGGGTGGACAGGCTGCAGCTACCTCATGGGTCTTCCACTTCAACCACATTCCTGGGTCTTTTTTCTCTTTGATGAGGCATCAAGTTTTCCCAGATGTAAGCCAAAATGTATTGTGTGTCATTCTGCGCATACAGAGTGCATGGACAAATACCTTTACCAGTGTCATGCTTGTTTGTATGGAGCAGCCTTTGGCAGTTCTGTGTTGTAGTTTTCAAAATGCCAACTGTAGCTGGAGTAGGACAGTTGCTTTGCAGAAAGCTTCATTATATTTGGATTGGAACTGGGCATGCTGGAATAGTTCTGTGTCTTTAGAAGTTAATTTATAGCTCAACTTAATCCTTTACATGGCCTCAAATCTGTAGTCTGTTAGACAACTGTCTACAGAAATACCTTCGGATTTCAGCAGATTAGTCCTCAGAGTTTATTTTGGAAAAATACGGAGATCCTAAAAATGGATGGACTGCCTCACTGGGAAATTGTAAATGGCATGAATATTTTAATACAGAGGTTGTAGAAAAATCAGTCTCTTCTGATGATATGAACAGCTTAGTGAATAAAAGTGATAATGAAGAAGGTGGAATCAGCCAGTCTTTGCTCTGGGCACTAACTCAGAAAATAAGCTGGACTTTTTTTTTTTTCACCACTGGCTTATTTGAAGGCTGGGTCAGGTATTGAAGTAATTTGAAAATTAAACAGTATTTTTAAATCAGCTGTTATTCATTTTGGGTAGATTAATTCTAGATTCAAGCCACCACTTCCATTACCTTATCCATTTGAACAAGACTCATAGAAATCTATTCCTAGGGCTATCATGCAAGCCAGGGTTAAAGAAAAGGGGAAAAAAAAACACATCTGTAATCACTACTGATTTCATTATACTTGTTTACATAAGGTTTTTTCTTCCTTCTGGTACACTTTTTTATACTAATGCTGCAGAGATGTCTTCCCTGTTAAATAAAACCATCTAGTGTGAATGAATGTACTTGTATGGCCCAATACTGGTTAAGTTTGCCTTCATTTAGAAGGCTTCAATTTATGTTTGGGATTTTATTGAGTTTTTGCTTGATATATTGTCGCATTCATAGCTCTCCCACTCCATAAATGTGTGATGAATTCTGAAATGTCAAGATAATGTGGAAGAGATGTGGAGTCAGGAATGTATTGTAGCTTTTCTTTTGCTGTGGTGTATTGAATTGCAGTCACTTCAGGACAAAGGACATCAGTGTTGCTGTATCCATGGGAAAATGCCTTGGAAATAGATTAAAACCTGTTAAAATAATTTGCCTGGATTTACTGGATCTGTCAATTGAAGCAATGCAAATAACTTCTAAGTCTTGGAACTGAATGGCAGCAGGGCAGGGGGAGGGGAAAAGGCTTATTAGGAAGAAATGGGAGGGGGATTAAACCAAACTTTCCCAGATTAGTATGCTTAGCAATGCAGTATTACCACTAGGTCAGCAGAGCACTTTGCCTGCTTCCTGTTCCTTATGCAATGGACTGTGTTTCAACTTGCTAGCTTAACTTGATTTGTTTACAGTTTTGGGGTGTGTTTTGGTTTGATTTTTGTTTGGTTGTTTTTTTTTCCCCAAATAATACAGTTAATGATTTTGTACCTCTAATGGGAACTAAGTCTAGCAGGTGTTGGGAGGGAGGATGAAGGACCCAGGATTCATTTTTCCACCTGGGTAGGGATTGAGGATGGAGTAACAAGTTTGTGGTGTTCTGACACAAAGAACTGAGCCAATAAATGAAAAATATGACCAGCTGGCAGTAGTGGGTTGTGAGTAATACATGGAACGGTTGTCCCCAAATCAGCCTAAAATCCCAAAGTAAGTTTTGCGTCAGGCACATCTCTCAATTTGTTCTGTAGCTGGAGTAGTAGGCTATGAATGTCTGCTTGAGGTCTGTAATTAACTGTTGTCACCTGATTGTGTACTTGTTAAGGTGTTGTTAATTTACACCCCTTCGAGATCCTCAGGGTTTATGTATTCTCCCATTATCCTGTCACATATTGGAGATCACTCCTGGGGAGTGGTGATCCCTATAAAATGCTTATTCCACACATCTCTTTACACTGCTCATCTTCAAACTTCCCCACACGCATGAGTAGTGATGCCCTTTGAATATTAAGTGAGGAAATTGAGGATTGAGTCTAAAAACCAAACTGGCAGAAGCTTTGTGGATGGTGGACACAAAGGAACAGGATGTCTTTGGCCAGGGTTCTTTAGGGGTTGGGGATTTTGGTTGGTTGTTTTTTTTATCAGCCCGTTATTCTGAAGCGTCTTTTAGTTTAGGAAATTTAAGCCAGAAGCATGTATTCTCTGGATTCAGAGCAGGTCACAAAACTGCAGAGCTTGCAGGAATAAGTAAAGTGAAACAAACAGGGAAAGAGGCGTGTTTCTGACACTTGATTTATTTCAGAAGAGTTCTCTCACCCTGATCCAGCTGTACAGCTTTCAGTTGGCATCACAGTACCTGTGTGAGGACTTGGAACTGAGTAAGAGCTGCAAGAACACTATCTCTGAGGTTGTGTTTATGAAAAAGATGCCAGGTCTGAGAACCTCTGCTTCTTTTTCTAATCTTAATTTTCTCCCACATGCATACAAACAAACGCTTTTAATGTCTTCTGTATACTTGCAGGGAGTCCTGTCCTCCCTGTCATAAACTCATTGCTTGCTAGCTCCCACTTTGAAGGTGGCAAAGTCTCTCTGGTGTTCTTACTGCTTGGGAGCAGATAATTTAAGCTCATTCCTATCCATGTCTGACCCCTTAACAGGATTTGGTTTTTTTCATTATAAGGCAGAACATCCTTTTCCATCCTCTGCCTTGGGAAATGCTTAAATACCAAGTATTTGTGTAAAGAAAAAAACCTACATAATCTGCATAATCAACCTGCAAATCTTACAGGAATCATTGGCATTATTGTTGTGTGAAAATGTGGTGCTTATTACTAATTGGGTTGAGACAAGAAATAAGACTAATCCGTCACTGTGAAGTGAGAATAGTCATGGGGTGTGGATGATCCAAGCATGGGCCCACATTCTCAGCTCTGAACTCCTCCTGTTGGTACCTCAGAAGGCATCTGCTGTGCCATCTCCTCCCACCTCTGAGTGTTACCACCACGGTTTTAAGATGGTCAAAATTATCTCATTCAACTTTTCCTGTCATGTGCTCACATGCAGTTGCTGGTACCTAGGCTGTGGCTGCTTTGGTTTGACTTTTTTTATTTCCCTGAGCACTTGGGCACACTTGAACACTGACTGAACGCTGGGCCCTGCTGCCCATATGAAGTCCTGGCATGCCAAGGCGGTGCAGAAGCACCAGGCTGTAATGCAGTATGTCACAGGCGGCAGCAGGCCAAAGCAAAGGGTGTTTCAGGGTCTCTGGCCCAGATAGTTCTCTGTGCTGGGCTCTGCTTGCTCAGAATGACAAGGGACAATAAGAGAGCACACAAGCTCTGTCCCAGTTTTAATGGTTTTCTGTGTCAGTCCTAGTATAAAGGGTTCAGAGATTTGTTCCTAGTTTTACAAACTCTCTATGGCCTTATATATTTGGAGACAGGAATAGTTTTTTAAGGTTTAAAATTAAAGTTACTAGTTTTTTGCATTTCTGAGCATGAGAAAGATCTGATAAGGGTTAAGACCGATGTCAGTTACCCCCTTCCCTTTTTGCTTTTATTCTTGTTGTAAGTCCTTGTTGACAAATCAGGGACAGAGCAGCTGATATGCTAGTGTTAAGAATACATTGATTAAAGATTGATATATCGAAGTGCTTGTCTGGTTTTTCCAGCTGCCAAGTAAAATTATATACCTTCCCTACAAATCTTACCTGGTGTAAGTACAACTTAGATGTGTGTGTACTTTCAGAAGGAGAGAGATGTGCTGGTTTGTGCTCCTGTAGCCACTTAAAGTGCTGTAATTACATTGGTACATTCCCTGAGTATGACTGCATTATGGAGGCACATCTTCTGGTTCACCTTATTGATGTAGATTTTGGGGGAAAATGATTATGTATGAAGCATTCTTGAGCTGGTATGGCAGCCTACGTGTTTGAGGTTGTTCTAGTTTTTGTTATTTTCTTGTGCTGGGGGAAACCCAAGCCTCAAATCCCAAATCTTAGCTCTATTCAAAGTAGTTAAACTATAGATCTGAATTATGTACCTCTTACTTCTGCTTCTCTGTTGTCATGGTTTAAGCTCAGCTGGAAGTTCTAGCAGTCCTATTTCTGGGGCTTGCTCAACCCCCTTTCTGTCCCACTCACCCCAGTGGAATGGGGAGGAGAATCAAAGTAAAACTTGTGTTTTGAGATAAAAGAAGTTTAATAATTGAAAATAAAGCAAAATACAATAGTAATGGTAAATTACAATAATGATAATAAAAAGGGAAAAAAAAGTGATGTGCATTGCAATTGTTCACCACCCACTAATTGATTGAGCTCCCTTCCTGAACCCAGATTGGTTTTCCTTTAAGATACTTGTCCTAATTTATTTACTGGGCACAATGGTCCATGGTGTGGAATATCCCTTTGGTCTTTTGGGTTGTCTGTCCCAGCTGTGCTCCCTCCCAGTTTCTTTTGAGTGCCCTCTCACTGGCCAAGCTCAAGAAAAAGGAAAAAAAAAAAATCCTTTACTTAGGATAAATGAAACTTTACAAAAATCCAAATCATCAGTGTGTTATCAGCACCATTCTTACTCTGAATCCAGAACACAGCACTCTTAACAGCTTCTAAGAAGAAATTAACTCTATCCTAACTGAAAGCAGGACATGTGTGCAGGTATTTTGGGATTTGCTGTTTGCACACAGCTGAATGTTTGTGTAAGCAGTGTCAGATTCAGTCAAGAAGCTGGTAACAAAGTAGTGTTAACAGTAGCACTAGGGACCTTTCATTATTTCTGTTAACATGTCATTTTTGTTTGTAGAATGAAATGTGTCTTGCCACACAGCAGCTTTCAAAGCAGCTCCTTGCCTATGAAAAGCAGGTATGTTCAGCACATGACTTTGATTTCTTTTCTGCCTCAACACCTGTGAAGAGCTCTGTAAATACTGTGTTCTCTGGAAGTGCTCAGTGCATTTGCTTTACTTGGTTTCATGTGAAGGCAGTTGTGGATTTCCCCAGGATGTTCAAGTGAGTTGGGTAATTTCTGAGAATCTTAAGAAAAGAACCAAGCAAAGATGAATCTTAAGAAAAGAGCCAAGCAAATTTAAAAAAACAACCCAAAAGGTGCAAAATCTGAATTAATAAATTTATGAAGATACAAGTCAGTTTGCTCCAGTTCTATGATTTTAAAATTAGTATAATAAGAATGAGTATAATAATAATTAACACTTAATTTAACACAGTAAGTGCAGGGTAAAAAAAATGTATATTAATGAGTTTCTGTTTTTATATTTATTTTTATAATTTGTTGCATTTTCTAGAAATATTAATTAGTTTTGTAGTAAAAAATGTGTTGTATTTTATGTATTTTATATTCATCTTTACTGATTTATAGACCAAATGTGTGTTTCTATTTCCAGCATTTTGCCTTAGGTAAAGGAGATGAAGAAGTGATATCCACCCTCCATTATTTTTCAAAAGTTGTGGATGAGGTAATTTGAATTGCTAATATTCTCTTTTTACAATACACAATATTAGTGCGGGTTTTTTTGGGTCTCTTCTTTTGATACCCACTCAAGGCTAGATTGTGCCTGGCTTTTAGAGTAATTTCATTCTGGATAAGAAAGTTTGATACCACCCTTCCATAATGGTTAGAGATGTTTCTGTGGCTTCATCCCATATTCTATCCTCAGAGCAAAGCTGAACTTCCTAAGGGAACTTAAAAAGAGACTTAAAAAGGATGTGTCATCTAGGCTGGGGCAATCTTTTATTTAATTCCATATTAAAATTACACATTTCTAAGCTTTAAACACCGCAGTTTGAGCCAAAACTTGCCAGGTATGGATGCCAGGCAGCTGTGAATTGGTAGAGTTGCAGTTTAGTTGCTGTGAGATCATGCAGAATCCAGAGATGTCTGGGGAAGGCTGCAGTACTGTGTGGTGAAGACAGTAAAGCTGTGTGCAGTGAATACCTCCACACCCTGGAGGTTGATGCTAAGTACTGGGAGTGTTTGCAAATGCTTTTGTTAGACCTGCCCATGTAACATTTCAATATGGCTGTGGTATCTAGGTCCTTCTAGCTTAGGTTTCATTTGTCACAGCAATCTTTCTGCTGTGAGCAGTGCTGTGCCGTCAGAAATGTCTGTTCTCATTGGTCTGCTTCCAACTTTGATTAAGAAGGTGAAAGGCTGTACTGAGGTCTGCTGTTCGGGAGAGGAGACAGGGTTGTGGGACGAAAAGTAAGTTAAAAATTTTAGAGCCCATGGATAACTCTAAGGATGTAGTGAGAGGAATCCCAAAGGTTTATTTTTTTTTTTTAGGCTTTTCTTACTGCATGTGTGTTCTTGGGATACTAGAAAGGAGCATTTGTTATCACAAGTTTTGTAGTTGCTTATGTGAACTCCAAATAGATCAAAGCAAGAACTTTCTCCTTCCCAGGTTTGAGAATGGTGCCATTTGGGGGCAGAAAGCTGAAAGCCTCTGCTCAGTTCTGTCAGTCACATTTTCCCTCACAAGAACTTGTTCCATTCCTTGGCCCCCTTTTATGTGTGTTAGCTTCCCCTTGTGCTTATTTAATTGTCTGTTCTATCAGCATTGAATTGTATTGTCTTGTGGGAAATCCTGACTTCATCTTTACTTGCATGAGGCTGCCTGGAGGTATCCAGGACACTGAGCAAACAGGCAGGATGTCACTTCATCACCCTCCTGGTGATCCAGCAGTGATTGATAGCTGTCCTGCCTGCACCCATCTCATATTCTTAGCATGCCACTGTTGACATGAGAGCCTTGCCTGCCTTCATCCTATATTGCGTCACATGGGTGCTTTTAAACAGCTGAGTGCTGAAGTGTAGAAACACTTGCAAAACCATGAATGGGAAACTGCTGTGGAGGTAAAATATTTGAGTGGGACCTTTCATTGTGGTTGCCCCCTGTTGTGATTGTGTCCTGGTTAAGCCTTGTTCATGGGAAGACTGTAGTTGTGGTGGTGGGGCTGTAACTCCATGGCATTGAGACTTAACAAAAACAGGTTAATAAAGGATAATTACAGTTTAAATCCTGTTGGGTTAAGCATTAGAATAGTCAAATGAATTGCCCTAATCCATTATGTGGGAACTGAAAAGTTCTTGGATCCTTGGGAAATACCAGGCAGGAATGAAGCATTTAGGGAGACATCCCCATCAGTCTCAGATACTTTAAGAAATGTATTTTAAACACTGAAGTACATTATATCCACTGGGCACAAATGGCTGGTGTGTTTTGATGTTCTGTGGTCTGGGTTTTTATCTACATTGTGTCTTAGAACAATTCTCTGTTTCAGCTCAATATTCTTCATTCTGAACTGGCAAAACAGCTTGCAGATACAATGGTTCTCCCAATAATACAATTTAGAGAAAAGGATCTCACAGGTAAAGTTTATTCTAAGTTTTGATTTTCCTTATATGTTCCTTCTTGTTTATTTCATCATAAACTGAGACATAATGCCATGTATTAATTTGTTCTTTGATGATTCACAGGAAAATTCTTGGGGTTTTTTTTTTCTGCTACAGAATTTCACTGACAGGTGCATGCTTCTACTCAGACAAAACCAGTTCAAGTTCACCACATAACATTTTATGCACCATATGGTGCAAGTTTAAAAATACACAGCTTTGTTCTTTGTTGGGTCACTGTGCTTTTACACCAGTGTAATTTCACTGAAGTCAATGATGTTATAATTGCCAGAAGGGAAATTTAGCTATGCATTGAGCTTGCAAACTGTATTTATTCCACTTCAGAAGTTTGGGGCTGTTTGACAAGCACAAGCAAGACTGTTGTTTTAACTTCAGAGAATAATATATTCCCTACTTTTTAAGGCATCAGTACTCTTTAAATCCTTGGCATGCAAGGGTAGTTCCAAGTTACCTGATTTCACCAATTTGGGATTTCATTGCTTAAACAACAAGGCAGTAATGCAAACATTTGATGTAATTTCAAAAGAAACAAGCTCATATTCAAGGTCAAGGACACTCTTACCTACTTAGCAACAGAAATTGGAGGTTTTGCAGCAGCATTTCCTTCTTTCTTTTCTCTTTTTTTTTTAAAGCCCACTGCTCATTTCACTTGTCGCAGTCCCACTTTTGGCCTTCATGACATCATTTTGATGTGAGACAAAACAACTACAGCAAAATAAGGGCTGCTTTAAGTTCCTTAGTGTCTGATGGGAAATTGTGAAGGCATCCAGGTGCCTATGTTAAGGAATCCATTCGTTTTTCTTTCTCAGAGTGACAACTTGCTCAATAAAATAAACTCACTCCACCCTTAATTAGTTTATCATATACTGTCAAATCTAAAGCAGAATCTGGATGGTAAGATGTCGATGCTATAAACACTTCTTCACCTCTTTCATCTGGCCTCAGAGGTAGTAATTCTTTTTCCATAGTTATGGATTTTTCCCTCTTGTTCATTAAAAAATATACAAAAAGGCATATCAAACCTGCAACCAAAGCTTCAGTTGCTGCATGACAAAAAATGAAAGGTTCTTCAACTTCCCTGAATGTCAATTTTTTTTTATTATTCTATCCATCACTTTTTCTGATGCAGTCTGTAGAACAGCCTTTTTAGTTGAGACCGGGCCACACTTGAGTTTCATAGAGGGATTAAACAAGGAAGCAAGGAAGAATAACTGTGTTACTGTTTTTACTTTTGATCCTGTTACATTGATACATTGAATATTGTAGAAACCTCTAGATTCAAGTTAGTTACAAGTGGAAAAATCTTCTGTCTTTCTGCATCTGAGTAATAATGAAGCCTTCTGGGGAAAAAAATGATGGAGTGAAAGTGATTAATGAGAAGGGTGTTAAAAATAATCAGAGACCATGATGACATCCTACAATTTCCCCTTGGTATTTTCACAGTTGCATAATGTCTGTTCTTGTAAATGTGCTTTCTTTGTAGCTTTTTTGAGAGACTTTTGCCAGTTGCAGCGTATGTTGGTGGGGACACTAAGAGTAGCTTGTGCCTGACACTTGTGAAGTTAAGTTGCCCGTTTAGTCTGTCTTCTCTCTACCTGTATCAGAATCTCACAGCCAGTGTTTGTAATGCAAGCTTCATACCCAGCAGTCAGGTGTGTTAGATACAGAATTCTTTTCAGAGAGCAGCTTTGCAAAAACTTTTCCACACTGAGGAAGAGTCATGTACAGCAAAAAGGTTTTAGTTCATACATCCATGAGTCTTAAATTTCTTGGTATCACATAAGCACTGTCAGGTTGTTCAGAGCTGCTGATCTTGTATGATAGTGGTGGGCCTTTTGTCAGAATAAACATGCTGAAATGGTGCTTCTTTGGAGAAACGACACTGGCAGATAAGGCATCTTTCTCAGAGTGACAACTTGTTCAATAAAATAAACTCACTCCACCCTTAATTAGCTATCTGCCTATTCATTTCTCTAGCAGCTGATCTGGTTTAGCATTTTCAGGACAGGCACAATGTATACATTTCTGCTGTGGAAGGGCTGGAGTGACTTGGGCATAATGCCATAAATGGTCTCAATTGAACCAAGTGCTAACAGCTGGTTTTACTTGGAATGTTTGATTTCTCTTTTCCAGAAGTAAGCACACTGAAGGATCTCTTTGGCCTTGCTAGCAATGGTATGTGTCCCTGTTTTGTTTCTTTCTATTCATATGCAGCTGTTAGAGAAAAGAAGACATGTTTAATCTGTGCAGATACACATCACATTTCTAAAAAAAAAAAATATTCCTTGTCTACAGAACATGACGTGTCCATGGCAAAGTATAGCAGATTACCGAAAAGGAAAGAAAATGAAAAGGTAACAAATGTGAAAGGAAAAATAGAATGTTTTCATCAGCCATTCTGTCTGCATTGTTGTTGATTGTGAACTTTGGAGAGTTCATTGCTTAAATTTACAGTAGCTCAAGAATACTTGTGATTTCATTTCCAAGCAGACACAAAGCTTTTAAACATCAACTCGGCAGTTGCACCTGTTTTCTCCAAGTTAGGCAAGTGATGAAATACTGTGCTTAACTAGAGTCCTTCAGATCCATGGGAGCTTTTCAGATAGAAGCAATCCAAGTGACTATAAACAGCTTTGTATAGGCCTAGTGTTGTACAGCTGAGGTGGTGATGCAGTATCACTGAGGACAATTCATTGTGAACTGCCATAAAGCCTTGTGTCTGCTGTTCCTAAAGCATTCCATTTCTTCACATCTACCTTCCTGTTACCATACTCTGTATAGACTGTCATTCCACTGAACAATGCACATGACTCTCCTGGTGGGATTGCTCTACATTTCTCCTTCTTTGCCCACTGGACTGCTATTCTAAAATACATCCCTTTGTCAAAAAGTGTATGGCTGGCCCTATCCTGAGAGTGAATCTGTTCTACAGGATGGTCCTTGAAAGGAAATGCTTTTTGGAACACAATGTGATATGGCATACTGTGAATTATTTACCTCTGAATTCTGCACTTGCAGACTTGTGTTGTGATCTCAGCTGCAAATAAAGTTCTTGCACAGAGATCTGGTCCAGATTTTTAGTGGTGGTAGTTACGTAGTTTGTAGTCACCGAGGCTCCCCAAATTCCTAAGTATCATGACAGGGAAGGGCTTGAAGTACTTAGTTTGGGTTTTTGATTTGCTTTCTTTGTTTCTCATCCTTCATTTTAAGCTGGAGAAGTTCTGTAATGAGAGTGATTTAAAAATAACTTGAAAATGATCAGTAAATATATCCATATACACAGTAACACTGTCAACCTCTATCATTTTTTGTTCAGCTTAAGGCAGAAGTGGCAAAAGAAGTGGCAAATGCCAGAAGAAAGCAGCACCTTTCATCCTTGCAATATTACTGTGCCCTGAATGCTCTGCAGTACAGGAAGAGAGTGGCAATGATGGAACCTATGCTAGGATATACACGAGGACAGGTATTGACAGTAAAGTGTCTGTATCACTTCGACACGTTCCTGGGAAAAAGTAAAACATTGTAGTTCTGGATTTATTTTGAGAACTGACAAATTACAGTGAGGGTGGGGGGAAAACGATTTGCATTCAGCTTGCCTGGATTCTAACAACAGATTTTGTTTGTGGCAGATAGTTGATAGTTTAGATATTCAGGAAAGACACTAATGACAAGAAAATCCAATACACTTCTATGCAAAATTAGCCTAGGGTTAGTTTTTTCACAGCTGAGCTATCAGTGCAGTAGCATTTACTTCCACTGTTTACTCAGTCTGCACAAACTCTCCTATGTAGCAGTTCCCTTCCTGGCACATAATGTTCAGCATACTGATGAGGAGTGTGCATGATGAGGAACAGAGCATGCTCTGGAGAGCTGGAAGGACAGAACAGTCGAGAGGATTGAGCAGAAGGCTGGAAAATTCTTTTTCCAATTTTCCTTCTAACAGCAACTTGATAGAGCGTTTCTCAAGTCTGATAGTCTGACCCTCCAGGATATCAGGAGGATCAGCAAACCAGTATTATCACAGCACTTGAGTCTCACTGTCACCCATTTTAAGGGTCTTTCATTTTGATGAAAGAAAGTGTTTGGAAAATGAGAATTGGGCTATGAAAAGCAGAAAATTGGATGTGGTGCTCTGTTTGAGGTTGGAGTGTGGCTCATCATCATCATCTGTATCATTTTGCATCCCACGTGCCTCATTTAAAATAGGTAGTAAATGAGGATTCAGTCACTTTCCCCACCATGGGAGTTCACACTGATTCTCTGCTGTAATTATCTTAAGTGTAAGAACTGCTTTGGTTTCCTTTACTGGAAGCCAAACAGAACTTTCTTTCCCTGTACTTCATCTGGCAAAACAGCTGTATCTCAGTGCTTTATACAGGGAAGTCTCAGGTTGTCATGGGAATGACTGAATAACCAGAAGCCAGTTTATGTTGATGCTTAAATATTGTGAACTGCCTTTCAGCACAAATATTTATTTTCTTAATTAATTACTCAAACATGTGTCTCCAGTTTCACATTTCCAACAAATGAGTAGGTCAAATGGAATTTTTGGAAGAAGCACTGGCTAATAGAGGGTTCATTTGACTGAAAACTGGCATCAACATTTATCATCAGTGGAATTTAGAGCTCTTTCCTTCTGAAGCAGGCTTCAGAAATAGAATAGGTGAATCATTCTTTAGGAGGCCATTCTTTCTGTCCTTTGTAAAGGGAGGCTGTGGTCTATACCATGGTTACAGAGATCTGAATCTTGGGAATCCTAGGTCCCAAGGTTAGAGAATGGGAGTGAAACCACAAGTTAAAGGGGATGAAATAGCTAATAAATTGCTTAACATCCAAGAATTTGCTTTTACATCTCTTCACAGAGTAGATCACTGATTTTTATGCATTTACCCTAATTAATTGCACACACATCCTAGCTGTATCCGTGTTTCACTCAGTTGCCAGTAGGCTCTAATGATGACTGTGCCCTGCAGCAGATAATACAAGGTCAAGTCTACATCAAGTGCTTTGCTCCTATTGTGTGCCTGCTGAGCCATACCAGCTAAGAGAATTAATCTTCTGACACAAAAGGTGCACTTTGGCCCTAGTAGCTTTTTTAGCTCCTTCAGTAGAACAAAACCCATCGTAAAACTGTAGCTGATAGAGCCAATTGCCCTTGGAGGCTTCTGCAAGCACAGCTACGCTTTCCTGACTGACTTTGCAACAGCACTTTGAAAACTTTTATGGTGGAGTTGGTAGTTCAGGTTGGACTGCTGAATCTAATGGATGAGCTGTGTCCCATTCCCTTTGATAGGGTGGCATTGCACACAGTAGTTACACCACGAGCCCCAGCCCTGCCCAGTGCTAGTGTGGAAGAAGCTACCTGTTCCCTGAGTTGAGTCATTTAGCAAGTTTTTTTGAAACATACCTGTCAGCAGCCAGCAGCTTATCTGTGTGTGAAAGGGTGGAGAGTTGCAAAAGTGGGAAGTAGCAAGAAAGGCAACGCAGCTGTTTTGCCCATGTGTTTGATCCCCCGCCAAAAGTACTAGTCATAATGGGAGCACTGTTAACACTCCCACAATCTGCTACTTGTCTGCCAAAGCCAAGAGAACCTTCAGTGCCCTTTTTCTTGGTATTTTTCAGATCAACTTCTTTAAGAAAGGAGCAGAGATGTTTTCCAAACGAATGGACAGCTTTTTGTCATCTGTTTCAGACATGGTTCAGAGGTAACCTAGTGCTTTTGTTTGCTTTTGTCATTCCCTTGGAGTCTGAGCAGTAGTGCTCTAACCTTCAGCACGTACCAGAGAGTGCCTCTTTTTCTTCCTAATTAGATTCCTTCCATGCTTACATTGTGTTGTTGGGCATATTATGTTGAAGCAACAGGTAGAAAGGAAATGTTTGTACATGGAAAAGTAAATGCTGTCTATACACTGAAGAGAGTATTTTTTACAGTATAGTCAGAAACTATATACTGTAAAGCGTTCACATGCTTTCTTACATCCCTGTGTCTCTTCAGGAACAGAAAAGCATGCAATTTGCTAGAAATAGGTTACTAGTATTAATATGATAGACTTAAGGTGCTTTCTGAATTACAGGTATTTATATATACTGGGTCTTCTGTAATAATACAGCAACAATAATCCATTAACCTCTCAAATAAGGATTTAAGGCCTAAAGTGTTTGGTGGTGTAGCTACACAAGGCAAACAAAACTCCTCACCCTAGGGAACATATTTGTTGCATCCAGTGTAGGTTGTATTAGTCCATTGAGTTCAACATGCTTTGGCAAAGTCCTAAATTTCAATGAACTGCTTTTGTACTCCTAATTTTGTGATAATTTTTTCTTACACCTGCCCTCCACATCTTCTACTTGTAGTGAAGAGTTTCTTTATAATTAAGTCCCTGTAAATATAAACTTTACACTTGAAATGTAATCATAATAGAGAGAACATATGTTAAGGAGTTGCGATGGACCATAAAGATAATACAGTCCCAACTGAGTCCTTGACTTCAATGCTTCATTCCTTTCATATCAAGCTGTAGCCAAATCATTACTTATTCTCACTCTGGTGGCACTTTAAATAATGCATACTTGTTAATTTGAGAACCATGCTACAAACAAGTGCTCTGTACAGTAGATTATTTCACTAAATGATTCTTTACTTTCTGCACTTTCATACTTGTATATCTTTGCACACTCACTTGTGAAATAAATCTCTCCATACAGTCTATACAACATTTGTAGAGACTGGAGGACAGATTTTAAATTCCATTGAAATAGTGTCTATTGTTTAGTAAGTCTGAGGCATCTTACTTGTGTCTTACAGGCACTGGGAGGATCCTACCATTGTATCCTCACCATAGAATAAGCCCTTGTTTTCCACAGTTGGATGGATTTGAGTTCTGGACAGTGTGCAGTAGTAAATGGAAACAAAAATAGGCTGCTCAGTTATTTTGCTGAATCTGGTTTTTGTGTTTAAAGTCTGTCACACAGTAAAAAAGTACAACTCAAATGTAACTAGTAAAGGAGCGTGATGTCTTTGGAAAAACCAAAATAGAAGCTTGTAAAATTCTGAATGTCACTGTGCAGCAAAGAATTACTGACACAGGGCAGGGTTTCATGACTTCACGTTGCACAGCCACTGAAAACTGTGTTGCCCACTCCTCTCCTTCCTTAGTGCTGGGGATCACAAGGCCTCAGTGAGTCAGATCTGCTTGCTAGTCAAGCTAAAAGCTTTCCACTTGTCAGCTTTGTTCCTTTGGAACAACAAGCTGATATGACCCATTGTGCAGCTACAGAATTTCAGTGGTATTTAAAAGCATTTTCATTTATACAGTGAATATTGCTAATGGTGTAAAAACACAGGAGATATCTACACTAGCATGTTCTCAGTAACCACTTGGCCTAATTGCCACAAATGCATATCACTTCAGAATTGTCAGCACTTTTCTTCCTGCCTTAGAGAAGGGAGAAGCACATCTTAGGAAGAGGAATACAGTCTCAGAAAGCATGAAGGTGGCAGGGAGGCTTTGTCAAAAGCATTTTGTAGTGCAACAAAAATGACAGATTAAAAGATTCATTGAAATAAAACTGAGGTAAAAACTGACAGCAGTTCCACTGTATTTAAAAACAGAATTTAAATAATTCTTGTTCTGATATCCAATCATGGAGTGGAAAGGCATTAGCTTGCAAAATATGGTCCAATTGAATTCAGATTTGATGTTTTCTGAATCACACCAAAGCAGAACACAATATTATGAACAAAAAATTGAAGCTGAAGTGAGATTTGAGCTACAGCTTTTGTTAGTGTATTGTTCTGAGTTAATTAAAATCCATGACCAGTTACTAGTTGGTGTCAAGGCAGGAATTCCTGTGTGTTACAGACTTGGAGGGATTAGACAAAGTTCTGTGAAAGCCAAGAGATCCTCTAGTACAGCCTGCTTTGAACTACGCCACAATACTAGGGCAATGTCTGTATGTGTTCAGCAGTGTAAATTCATAGAAGCATTACTTTTAGAAGCTGTCTCTCAAAAAATAAACTTAACGCTTATTTCTCAACACAACATTCCTCATGTGCTCATTCCAGTATTATAAAACACTATTTCCTATAAAGTCTATTCAAAAAATAAATTTCATATTTGCACTACCTGCCAAGGTAAACTCAGATGGTATTTTTGTTCATTTTGGCTTACAGATGTTACCTGTATCCTGGTATAAATGGCTTTTGATGGCTTTGGGTGCCTTTTTGTATTGTTGTTTGTTGGTTTTTTTCCAGCATACAGGGAGAGCTGGATGCGGAAGCTGAAAAAATGAGAATTTCCCAGCAGGACTTAATTGCGGTTAATGAATCTGTTTACACCCCAGATTCTGATGTAACTTCACCTGCCATCAATAGAAATCTCATCCAGAAGGCTGGCTACCTTAATCTTAGAAAGTAAGAATATTGTTGTTATCTGCTGGTTTGTTTAGTGGCTACATTTTGGGGGGGGGAGGTAGTAAACATCAGATATTAATGTTTGAGGGTCCTGAATCAGTTTGGTAGCTCTACTTTTCATCCACCAAGTACCTCTGTCACCTTTGGAAATGTTGAAGCTTTTTGAAGCTTTGACCAAATTAGAGGCATTTGAGACTATTTTTCTGAAAACAGAATTTTGTTTCTGCTTGAATTTACCTACAGGAATAACTTCCTGCATTCAAGTGGCTAAAAATTGGAAGCTGATGAGGCTGGGTTAAGATTGTTCCCAGATCTTAAGGAAGACACAGTGTTTACAAAAAATATATATATTTTGTAGTTACTACATATTTTTATAAATATTCTCTTTTACATAAATGAAAGCTTAAGGAACAATGCAAGTTTGTGACTTTGAATGTGTATCATATGTAGAATTACTTCTGTAGATTTTACATATAAAATTTTCCATAAACTTTCACAGGAGTTAGATATATTGGTGGCATATAATAACCCTATTTATGTGATTGATTAATTATCAGTTTATTATTTTGTTTGTCTAGTAGTTTTTTCCTTTGTGAGTGTACATCTGTTAATTTCTCACAGTATTCCAAAATCTGGATTTACACTATTATAGGACTCTATAGCTAAGTAAGAGATGGACTCTGAGATACTACTGCAGTAGATACTTTTTTATATTATGATTCTTTGTGCTGAAATTGCTCATAGTATTTCATGTCAGTTACTCAATATTCTTTTATTCCATAACTAGAAAAGACGATTTTTAACTAGGGCATTTGGAATTAATTAAATTTTTCAGTTTTCATTAAGGATTAGTCTCTGCTAGGAACAGGTGCTGCTTTTTATTCTTAACGGAGACCCATCATTAAAAAAAAAGATGCCAGGGTGAACATAGAGTTCTGATTAGCATCACGATATGTTTGCAGTTTCATACCTGTTTGGAGTTACTTCTAAATAGTTACCAGTCTTTATCACTGCATCTTCTCATCAGTAAAACAGGTCTGGTGACTACAACTTGGGAAAGACTCTATTTCTTCACTCAAGGTGGCAACTTGATGTGTCAGCCAAGGGGAGCAGTAGCTGGAGGATTGATTCAGGACCTGGATAACTGCTCTGTTATGGCTGTGGACTGTGAAGACAGAAGATACTGCTTTCAGATCACTACTCCTACAGGCAAAACGTATGAGACAGGTTTTGTTTGAGGACAGCCAGTCACACCTAC
Source organism: Poecile atricapillus (assembly GCF_030490865.1). Classification (NCBI taxonomy): domain Eukaryota; kingdom Metazoa; phylum Chordata; class Aves; order Passeriformes; family Paridae; genus Poecile; species Poecile atricapillus. The sequence continues at coordinate 23,119,605 of NC_081288.1, read as the reverse complement.
CCCTTCAGATGCTCTTTCCTGCAAAACTTGTTTGGTATAGTAGTAAGCTTTTCTGGGTTTCCAGAAGAGTGTTTCCAAATTAAAAGCATATTCCTTCCAATCCTCCCCCACAAGTGCCTGAATGGCACATGTGGTATCTTAGCTGCAGCTTATTCATGATTCTTGTTCCTTTGGTGGTTAATAGATGTAAAGTTTGGTGATGTTACTATAAACACTGGAGTCAAAGGATCCTGGTGTCCACTGTTAGCACTTATACACTGTGTTTATATTTTAGGGGTATAACTCTTCAAGCAGAAAGCAAGAAAGAATATGAGGAGGTAAAAATATTTTCTTAATGTTATTATTCTTGCATACAAGTGAGCTTGAAGACTTCATTTTCATTTTTCCCTTACAGTGGATATGTGCTATCAACAACATCTCCAGACAGATCTATCTCACTGACAATCCAGAGGTGGGAGCTTGTTTTCCATCTTTCAGTCCATTCCTTCAGCTTGCTCTCCCATTATTTTTCACATGGTAAGGTAAACTACATGTCTAAAACAGATGTTCTGTCTTGTTTTCATAGGCAGCTGCAATCAAATTAAATCAGACAGCCCTGCAAGCAGTGACTCCCATTACTAGCTTAGGGAAAAAACACGAAGTTCAGCATCCCAGGTAACGTTCCCCCTTGCATGGAGCAGGGACTGTGTGCAGTTGAATTGAGCCTGGGGCCAAGTGGTCTTAAGGAGATGTTGGGATTGTTACTGAAAAGTGTAGATACAAGTCCAGGTCTCTGCTGGTAATGCAGCTGTGAATATGGACAGGGCAGGGAGACAAATGGCCACCTATTGCTGAAAGTCAGCCTATGCTCAGAGTTGATCTGCATTCAGGTTTAATATACCAATGTTCACTTTTGTCCTAAATAATACTAGGTTAAAAAAAAAAAAAATATTAGAGTCCTCAGTGACAGGCAGATAGGAAAATACCTTACATGTCTGCATAGTGGTTAAGTCCAGCTTTGGATTTTTTAATAATCTTGTCTCCCTTCCAGAGCAAGGGTAGAGCGTCAGTGATGGATAGAAACATAATTTTTTTTACATTTGTACTTTAGCCAGACTGTGAAGAATATGGAAAATGACAAAATAATTCCCAGTGAATCAGCTGGCATTCAAGACTCCACACAACTCATTGCTCCTGGAACACCAATCCAATTTGATATCGTACTGCCTGCCATGGAATTTCTGGACCAAAACAGAGGTGGCAGGTATGGCCAGAGACAGTGATCCATCAGTGTAACAGTGTGAATTTAGGCAAGATGAAGCATTGCAGCATCTGTTTGTGGTGATGACCAGAATCTGTAATTAAAGTTTTAATTCTTCCTTCTACAGGCGTGCAAATCCATTTGGGGAATCTGAACACAGCAGCAAAGATGAGGAGGAAGGTCAGTGCTTCTTTCTTCCAAATAAAGTTAGTGATGATTTTAGCTAGTGTCTCTTAAGAAAAACAACTGACACTGTGGAGCAGAAGTAAGAGACCCATAGTAAAGTGAACTTCCTGTACCAGCACATGCAGGGCCTGGCTGTTCTCCTCCTACCCTGTGCCTGGAACCCACAGCCCTGCCAGAAAACTGCTCTCAGAACCAAAGCAGTATCTACTGCTCTGAACATTCACCCTGCTTTCCCTTGCTCACCACTGGCCATAAAGAGAGCCTGGTCAAGTGATGGCTTTGCTGCATAATGGCTGCTTAGCTGTCATTAAATCTTACGGTGACAGTCAAGGAGCAAGGAAGGATTTGGTGAAAACCTCACTGGGCCTAGCTGCATGGAAGGTCAGAAGGACACAGAAGAAAGGGCAGCACATACAAGGCTTAATGGAAGCCAAGGCTTGTGCAGTCCTAAATTCATCACAGTTTATGCGCATCCAATAGCAAAACAGGCAAGGGAATTTTATTCTCTTATCAAATGAAGCATAAAGGACCAGTCACACTTTTAAAGCTTTCAGGCAACTGCAGTAATTTTCTTCCCCACCTCCACACTGCCTGTTCACAGTTTGAAACTGGGTCAGGGCACTGTGTGACTCATGGCAGAAAGCCACCACTCATGACGGTCACCAACCACAGGCTTACTGTTGAATTTCCATAGTGAATAAAATAATTCCATTGATAGTTTGAGCTACTGGAAAATTGAAGTAGCACAGTGAAGGAAGTCATGGCTTTTCTCTTGCAGATTCCCTGCTGCAGCAGATGTTCGTGGTTCGGTTTTTAGGGTCCATGGCTGTTCAGTCCGATGAGACGTGCGAGGTGATTTATGAAGCCATGAGACAAGTGTTGGCCGCTCGGGCCATTCACAACATCTTCCGCATGACTGAATCCCACCTCATGGTCACCAGCAAGAATCTGAGGTACTGTAAAAGCATTAACTTGTCAAAATTCTGTTCTCTTCATACAATTTGTGGTCAATTACATATCGTTGTTTTTGTTTTTCTGAGACACACCCTTTGAGGAAGCAAGATCCCAAGAGTCACTTTACCTAGAAAGAAACATCTCTTTTCTTATTCTGGAGTACCTAGAAATAATCCTCCAGACCAAGTTGTAGGAATGTTCTATCAAAATCTAAGGGATGCAGAGGGCCTTTTTGTCAAAGATACAAAAAAAGATGCAAAACAATGGATTGGAAGATTCTCTTTCCTAACAATGTCCTTTAACAGTAGTGTCACTGTAGAATATGCCGGTATCAGACATTCCCTTTAGCTGGGGTGTGTTTATGTCCCTCTGCACTGTGTTAGCCCAGGCACTCAGGATGCTTTCTGAGTGACTCAAAAAGGTGCTCTGACCTGTGCCTGTCAGGCAGCTGAGAGTCAAGGCCTAGATTTGAACCTGGCCATCACAGCTCAAGCACCAGATTCTGTGCATGTTTCCTCATCTGTAAAACTGCTGGATTTACTGCCTTTCTATTATAAATGACCTTGAAATTACCAGGAATCACTTAAGAAAAATTTCTTTTTTCCCTACTAATTGCAGGTTAATAGATCCTCAAACGCAAGTTACACGAGCAAGCGTAAGTAACTTTTTCTATCACAGCAGTGACTACTCAGTCACATGAACCTGAGCTAGCCTGCTAACTTGAGCTGATTAAAACAAGTAAACTATTTCTTTTCCAGTTTGAACTCACCACTGTGACACAGTTTGCTGCTCATCAGGAGAACAGGAGACTGATTGGCTTTGTGATCCACCTCAGTGAGACTCTGGGAGAAGACTCCATGAGCGCATATGTGTTTGAGAGCAACACAGAAGGGGAAAAGGTTTGCCTAACATTTAATACAATTTTTCATTTAGAAAAGAGGTCTGTGGCTTCTTGGCTTACACATCTGGGAAACAGTGCTATAGAAACAAGAGCAGCTCAATTTCTGGCCAAGAAAGCCTGTGTTAACATGCAAGCCTTTACTGGCTTATGTCTAAAAATGACCAAATGAACAGATAATGCAGCAGCATGTATAAGGACGAAAGAATGGGATTGCTAATCCTAGCATTAAGAGAGATGGGAAAGTGCTGTCCAGCAGCACCACTAACAAAAGGAATGTCAGGTATGTTGAGACATGTACAGCTGTGAAGCCGTATGTGCTAACACCACTGGCTGTTTGCTGCCTGCTGTAACAGAAATAAGGAGTGAGATGCAGAACTTTTGTCCCTACAGACACTCCCCCAAGTGTGGGAATAAAGTGTGGTGACTAAATCTAACCAAGGTGAGTGCAAAGATTTACCAGCCTCTGTGAGCTTTGAAGCTGAACCCAAGATAGTGTTCTTTATTTAGCATAGCAAATTGGTATTCCACCTCTGCTTTTAGACCTGGTTTTAAGACTAAGTTTGCACTGACATTTGTGTGATTTACTCTTAATTAAAAAACCAAACCACAACTGAACAGAACTTTATATTTATTTCTTCTTTGTAGATTTGCTATGCCATTAGCTTGGGAAAAGAAATTATTGAGGCACAGAGGGTAAGTTTGTTTAATTCCCCACATCTGTATGATATATCATGTTCTGCTTTTTGGCTGCACTGGCCAAGTACCTCTGGTGTGCATAAGAAAAACAAACTGCTACCCCTCCTACAGACAAAGTTTTGCAGATATTGTTTGATTTCTCAGTAACACAATTTGAGATAAAATGTGCCACCCCAATCCAAATTCAAAATTACATAAATCCAAATGTTTGTGTCTGAAAGTTATGAGCAAAGTTTTCAAAAAAAACCCTAACTCTTTGGGATGATGTATAAATCACAAACACTGCTGTTTCACTTTTAGAAACTCAGATCTTTTTTTCCTCACCTAGGGATGAAAATCACAGTGTTTTTCCACTTTAAATGAAGGGCAGTGACCAGGTTCCTTGTAAATACATTTTATCAATACAGATGTGACATTAGTTTTTGCTGTATATTTTTGCTGCTAAGATTTCAGAACAATGAGCTTTTAGTCACAATCACTAAGCATGTGTTTAATGAATTCTTGAGGCAGTTACTTTTTTCCTGGCTTTTCAATAACTAAAGAACAGCAGAATAAAGGCTCAAAATTAATTACTTTTTTTTTTCTTCTTAAATACCCAAGGGTTGGCTTTAGTTAACCAAAAGGTACTATTTATGTTTCAAATCTTTAGAATAAAGCTTGTTAAAAAAAACAAAGTTGCAAAAGCTTAGCAAGAAGTACTGGGCAGCTTGCTGACCTCTCTTCTCTTTAGGATCCAGAAGCATTAGCTCAGCTAATGAAGTCTGTGCCATTAACAAGTGATGGGAAGTTCATACTTCTGAATGATGTGTCAGAAGAGGACGGAACCATGCATGAAGGAGGGGAGGAATCAGAAGCATAAGCAGCTCCTGTCACTTCCTGCAGCCTGTGGGAGCAGCATAAGCAGGGAGTCTTCTTGCAAGAATCTCTGGTTTTCGGTCACCTGCGCACACCTGAGGCCAGCTGCCCTTTCCTGCTGGAGAGCAGTGGTGTCTTTGCAGCGGAGTCCCTTTGGATTAACAGCCCAAGCACAGCAGGACTGTGCCCTCGAGGCATTTTGCATTTGGGAATGTGTAGGGTGGAGCTGTGTCTGCGGAGCTGACAATCCCGAGGGGAGCCCCGTGCTGCTGGTGGGCAGGAGAGCACAGCTGTCAGCCACCGAGGGTTAATGGCATTTCTTACATTTACAGGGCCAGCAGCCTCTCTCATTCCACTGAAATTTGCGTGAGCTGCCAGCTCCGCTAACAAATATCAGGCTTCAAATTTCCTACCATAGTCAATTTTCATAGTTTGCATTATGTGCATCTGAATGAAGGTTAAAAATGCACTATCTACTTTATTTCAGATGAAGTTACTTTTAGTCTAGTTTATGTATAATGAGATTTAGCTTTTGTGTTAGCATATTTACAAAACAATTTGTTAAACACTAAATTTTTCCTATTAATATAATCTATTTTTATATTGCATCTAGAATAAGCTTACAAAACAAATCTAAGTGCCTGCTCTTACCTTCCATGGGACCACACTCTCACATTCTGTAATTAAATAATGGGCAAAATGTACCTCCTTGATTTATTATTCTAAATACCACTGATATGCAAACCTCAGAAGTAGGCAACGAATGTGGCATGTTAGCTGTGTGCAGTTTTTTCTATGGTTAGGTTTCTTGCCAGAGATGGTAATAGTAGGACAAATAAGTACTTTTATAGTAAGAATTCTTTGTATTTTTAACATTGTGGTGACATGCAACAGCTGAGTCTACCAGCAACCTTTGGTTTTAAGAAACTGAGCAATAAAATGTTAGATTACAAGTCTACAATGCATTGACAAGTTTCATAGTACCTTCCTGAGATTAGACACTAGAGAGATTTGGCTAATAAATTTACATTTCTTTTCTGTCCTGCAAACATCAGCAACATTACTTTGCAAGAAGAAACAAAATAGACAAAATAAAGAGCTGTTGGGGGGAGGGTGGGGGGGTGTAACTTGTAGCACAGTTTATATTAATCAGGATAAGGTACCTAACTCTTCTCAGTCACCCAGAGACTAGATTTTCCATAAGGAGAATCTGTGCAACAGTATCTGAAAGACCCCAGCCTGGAAGTGTTTGATGTGTAATAAATGTTATTTAACTGGTTGTTGAATTTTTAAAAGTACCGTGGAAGAAAACTGTTAGTAACTGACACAAAAACTTCTTCATAAATAAAAGCTGAAGCTTTCTTATTGAAAAAATTAACACTGAACGGGTGTTACTGAAAACACTGGGAATGAGGTTCTCAAAATTGCATTTATTAACACAGTTTTATGTACATAATGTTCTCTACTCACAAACCAAAGAGACTGGAGTAACAAAATACCCTTTTGTACAATGAGTTAGGAAACATTAAGTATTACATTTGGTCCTTTGTACCTGAGAAGCTGAAAACAGCTGTTGATGGACGTCTGATGCAACTCAAATTTCCTTCTGGTTCCAGGCTGCATTAGGATTTGCAGAATGTGCCCTTTCATCAGCAGGAGTTTGCAGCAGTTGGGTGCTGCTGGGGCCATGCAAACCCTTGGTGGCAGGGCTGACAGGGAGCTGTGTGGCCACAACCCCTGGGAGAGCAGCTGCTGCCACTTCCAGCAGCCTTGGCACAAGGCTGAACACCTGAGGGCAGTGGTGACAGCTGCCTGCTGGGGGTGAGAGCCTGGCCTTCAGCCTGTTCTAACCCTGTCCTGAAGAAAAAAAACCTAAATTCATCATCCTCACGTCTATCACTCCTGGGAATTTCTGAGTGAGCACATCTGGTTTAGTTTAGAGGACTTTTTGTTTTAGCTCCATTGTCTCATCTCCAGACAACCAGTTAGGGTCCATTTAGTTCCTGTAATTGCAACAGGAGGCCAAAAGCAACAGAAAGAGTAGTAGCACCACAGCATGAATTTTGCCCCCCTTCCATATCCTTGTGGGGAGAAAAAAGGATTTAATTCAACTCAGTGTCACGTGTGACATCCAAACCCAGGACCCACCTTGGATTTCAGGTAAGAAAAATCTTTCTGCATGTCTATGCTGCTACATGACAAAGAGAAAGAAGGAAATACAAACTACAGTCCTGTATTAGCAAGAATAGCTCTATTATCACTGTACATATTTGTGTATGTATATATTTTTGCCACATAGAGTATACATTCAGTTCTCCCAGATTAAACAGGTGTCTATAAAAATAGGCTATGTCTTTCCTCTAGAATTTCCATCACCAGAACCACGTGAATTTGTTAACCACCATACATGAAGACAGCGCTCAGTTCACGTTATGTTCAACTGCAAAGTCCTACCATAGCAAGATAATGTCTTTCCAAAATAAAAAAAAAAGATGTAGAAGGGAAAATACAAGTGCAGACTAGAGTGTGGGCTGTGTCTTGGCCATACACAGCTCCCTAGCAAGGCCATCCTGGGGAAAGGAACACCATCTATGGGTGATTCTGCCGTTGCTGTGGAAGAAGGAAACGCAGCACTTGGCCTTTCCACTCCACGAACTTAGGTGACTTCAGCAGAGATGGGAATGTGGAAGGATGGGCACAGCAACTGCAGCAGGATGGGAAGCAGCAGCAAGAATGCTGATCTTGGCAGTGCTACTGAGCGTTCAGTGCGGGCACAGTTTGGTCAAAAAAAGTGTACACAAATTAAAAAAAAACATAAACCTGTATCAAAGTAAAAAAGCAAAAATATAAATCAAGTAATGCAGCATTCTTTAGGGCAGTTATAATGAATTAAAAATAAAAACTTTAATGAGCCCAGCTGATTTTAACAGTCCATGAAGCTTGTGTGTCATGTTCTCAGAACCAACAAATGGAACGTTCGTATCAGTCTGGTCTTTCCAGTTGTGACAAAACATTCATCCTTGCTGTCTGAATGTTGAAGTGACTGGCAGGAAAGGGTGAATCAAAAATACATCAGGAATTGTTTTAACCAATGACCCAAGAGTGGGTGGAACAATCTGAACCACTAAAACACGTATTAAAGCAAGTTTGGTCTAAAAAGAGAGTTTAAGAGTGCCAAAAAAAAAACCCCAAGGGTAATTCTCTCAGCTGGACTGACTAGAATAGTTTATTCTTGTTGGTAAGAACTAGAAGGGTGTTATGTTCTGGGAGATTAAAACACACCTGTATATTTTAATAGAAGTGGTGTTTTCTTTTAAGCTAAGTCTAGCTACTTAAGTTAGGAATCCAAATAACTTTTGCACAATCTAGAACCTCTACTTGCAGGCATGGACACATGTTATACAGAGTTCTCACAGTGTTCAGCAGCTTCTGAGCCTGCAGTGCAATTATTGTTAATAATCAGGCATGTAAGACTGTATGAACAACACATGGTACAACAGACCTACAAAGGCTAGGAAATACAGAATTGAGGCTGAAACTTGCAAATAGGCACAACATATTCATGAACTGTAAGATCACTTAATAGTTACAGACACCCATCACAGTGTCTGGTCATAAAAGGAAGAGCTGATTGTGGTTCTGTCTTGGCTCTGGATTTCCTTACTTCTGTGGATGCAAATCAGACCTTCAGTATGAAATGAGAAGTAATTTGTTACGTTCACTTTTCTTGTTTTCCCATTCTTTGATAAGGGGGAAAAATGAGGGGAAAATAAATATTTGATGGGATCCTAAGCTCCCACAGTACAAATGCTGTCTATAATAATAACAAGGGGATTTGGAATTAAACAGTAATAAGCACTTCCGTTTTGTGTAATAGATTTAACATATATTCACAACATACACTGTTACACCCACAGTGTAATCTGTGACTGCATTAAATGCAACAGGACTGCACAATGACATGTCTCATTTTTTGGATAACAGATAGACCCAATATCTAGATTCAAGGTTTTTTTCTGGTTGAAGAGATGCCAGTTCAAATCTTGGGCCAACAGCCTATGAGTTTGGATTTTTTTAAATGCTATGACAGAGATGCAAGAATGCATCTAGAAACTGATAAGGATTTTTTTATCTGCATATCTGTACTTTAAAATAACTACCTCCAAGGTCAACATTGTATTAAATTATTTTCAATCTAAAGAAAGTGCTGTAAATAATGCAAACTCCTGAAAAATAGGAGTTTCTACAGGAAATATAGACAAACACAGACCTAGCTTCAGTGGATGCTAGTATACTACTGTACATTTTCTCTTGGATTTAACAAAGCAAGTAAATCAAATCTAGAGCTTTAACTCCTACAGAGTGTTACTGATGAAGACAAGGACATGAGTTATTTGAGTAAGTAATCATCACCCATACCAGCCATGTCATTTCACAACAGGCTCTGCAGGCGTAGAGTTGGAAAGATCTCCATTGCTTGCTTTACCAGATTCTTCTAAGAAAATAAAAAATAAAGGCATAGATCATGTTTCACGCTTCAAAACAAAACTCCTCAAATCCTAGCATATATATACGATGTCACAGCAACATCTCATGCAGTATTTCATGATCAGCATATGCAACATGACATTGCAGCACAAGAAGTCCTGGCCCTATGAAGAAATTCATATTTGGGGTGAAAGGTTCTTCAATCAGCAGTACTTGTCTCAACATTACATATACAATGCCCATACATTTTTCAGAGTCCAAGTCCAAATATCATGGTAGAGGGCACAGATATTATTACCATGTTCAAAACTTTCCACTCTTTTATGCATTTCCAGCTTTTCCCACTGCATAACACATTGCCTGGGGAACCGAACAGGTACCACAACAGAGAATATTTAACCTAAAATATAATTAGCTGATCTTCTCCAAAATGGTCTTCTACAGCCTCCTGAGCAGCAGGTCTATTCTTCCCACACTGCCTGGAGTTCTTCAGATTTGTTTCTTTTTTTTTTTCTGGCACAGAATATTTATCTGAGCGACTTCACTGAATATGATCAAATATGGTAAAAGAGTTTTTCTTTACAAACTGTTTTTCTAGCACAGAAAAAAACTGATCTTTTTCTCCAGTGACTGTAATTTCACAGTAATTTTACTTGTGCCTTTGTCAGAACTACAGTGGGGAATTATTTCCAATTCAGTTTTTAATATACTGTTCCCTGAGTTTCTAAGTAACCTGTGACCAAACTGCATTTCTATATCTTGATCCTTAGGAGCACTCTCATTTCTTTGGAAAGAATTTTCTCAAGAGAATCTTTCAGCATTCATGAGGGAGAATATACAACCAGGAATAGAAATGCAAAACACCAATATTACCTAGTCAAGAGACCACACCACAAATTAAGATCTTATCCTTTGAATACAAAATTCAGTGGGAGACCAAGCATATCATAAACATCTGAACATCTACACTAACTGCATCATCTGCTATATAAGTTGAAAACCAGCTGGTACAACAGGTGAAACTTTATTTAACACCACCAGTCAACACTGGTAATTGAAGAGGTAAGTATGATGCTGAAGTTACTGAATTTAATATTACTGCAAGTATGCAATTCTCCCTGTCCCAGGCTTTTTTTGCCAATTGGGTCTTCTGTGGGGTTGCTTTTTTTTTTCCACACCCCAGAATCCCAGCTTGAAATTCACCTATTCCAAAGAAGGAGTTCTTGAGCTGTTCTTGCTGAGTTTTAATCACCCATATCACATAAACCTCTCTCTGGAATACTCAATCAACCTATATGCAAGAAAGCATCTATGAAAAAGAAACTCTATTAAGTCACACAGTCTCATTAGCCAAAATATTCTATATATTAAGATTCACTCACCTTCTTTTTCTTTCTTTTCCTGACTTTCTTCTGCTGCAGTTTTATCTGCTCTGAAAAAAATTCTTGCACTACTTAGTGAAAAATAAAGGAGTTCAAATTCCTAAGGGAAAAGATAAAGAAGAAGAGCGTCAGTGTATCACAAATTTGTAAACAAGTATCAATGGGACTTTTCATGAGCATCTTAGGCACCTCGAATTCAGTATCTAAATCACTTAAATTCTTTTGAAAATCTTCCTCCTTTCATACCTTATTCACATGCATTTTACAAAGAAAAATGATAAATTCCATTAAAGGGCAACTTCAGCAAAGCAGCATCACTGCAATAAATTTGTCATTGACCTACTGAGGCTGAAAATGAGGCTTGTAGCAGCAGTGAGAACTTAGAGCAACTTGCCTATGGAAAATCATGCAAGCCAATAATTTAAACTACAATCTTCATCAGTGTCTGAACAAGGTTCAGTGATGTGTTTTTTTAACACAGAGGACCAAACAGCGCACACTCCTGGGAACCATGAGGGCATACCGGGCCTTATCTATTCCAACAAGACATGACAGAATGTAATCATGGGCTGCAAAAATAGCCATTGACAGATTTGTGGATAGGCTTCTCCAATCAAGAGAGAGAAAGCACCACATCACAGATGAAACCTGAGATGCTGCGCTTCCAAATTCAAATGCACCTTTCCTTTATTTGATAGCTAATGCATCATTCAATTAAACAGCTCAGAATTAACACACAGGCAACTCTGAGGGTTCACAGCATTATGTGCAATCTTTGTTATAAGATAGTCTCTCCTGTTAAAGCATTTAATTGCATTAGATTTCAAACTCCATGGGACAAAGAATTCCAATGAACCAGGTCTTCAGATATCACAAAAACCAATGGCATTCCCTTCAGGTCATACACCTTAAGTCTTTATGCTCTTTCTGCATTGTTGCTGTAGACAATCCTCTGGATTTTGATCTCAATGAGCTCCATCACAACATAGGTACATGATTTGTGATGAGTAAGTGCTGAACCCGATACAGAAATAACAGAATACTAACAGAAATTGTTACCAGAACACATAACCAGGCCCATGCTGTACCTGTAAACAAAATTCCAGTCGCTTGTGGGTAAGGTTCATAGTCTGTAGTAGTTTTTCATCTTGATTAGTGGACTGCACTTTCTGTTGCTTAGTTACTCCTCTTATTTCCTTCACATACTTCTCTCTAACAGACTGGAACCAGTGCAGAGAATCAAACTCCTGGTACTGATCCAAAAGCTTCAGAATGTAAGCCACACCTAGTCATTAACAAACCATGTACTAAAGTCAACATGCAATTTGCAAAATATTTTGTGAATATCTTTAATGGATGAGCCTAATGATAATTCCATGCAAATATAGTTTTAATTGTTATTAATTTACAATTAATCTATCAGGAAAAATCACAATAAAGAACAAGCTTATATATTTTTAAAACATCACTTCTCCAAATACTTGCATTCCTTCTCATCTGGATGAGAACCACAAACTTTGAAAGAAATTTGGAAGTACCAATATATGTTAAAACTGTCTGCTCCCATACACAGCTATTCCATGTTTAGGAAATTCTGAACACAACCATAACCCTCAAATCCATTTGAAGCAAAGATATATCCAAATAAATTATGGAATTTTTAATTATGGGAACAGACAAAGTATAAACAAAACTTTTCTGAAATGTCCATTATGTTGGCTTACCCAAAGGCTAATGAGGGTGCTGAAACTTACCCATGGCAAACCCATCATCAGTGAAAGCTGCTCCACTTTTGTTCTTCTTATTCAATTTCTCTTTGCAATTCATTGAATGCTCTACAAAATTGAGGGTCTGAAAGAATGAAAGGTTGTCTGGGGATCACAAAGACTCACAAATGTCACAAGGTATTGTCATATATGCTACTACAGTCTAGTACAAAACATTTAAACACAACCCTGCTCTGACAAGAGCCCGGTGCAATGCAAACACTCACCAGCGGGGGGACAATGATGTAGAAGTTCCGCAAATGCATGTTCTTTGGGCTGCGGAATTCGGGAGCAAACACATCCACCAGCATTTTGAAGTACTCGGTTCCTTCTGCAAAGTTCCGGGTCAGGTCACTGAGCACAGAGTCCAGCTGCCTGCAAGAGATGAGCAATGAGCTACCTGCTTCTGCTGAAAATCCCTTTGCTTACCCACCTCTTGGGATAACAACCTTCTCTTTGCCCTTTGCCTATCCACAATCCAGGATTTGGGAGAGTATCCTCCCTCTACAGCCCATTTGAACAGTGTTTCTTGATTTAACTGATCTCAAAAAAAAAGGTCTATGAATAGAATACTTGCATCTTTTTTATCTAAGACCCTGAAAATATTACAAGTAGAGCTCAGGCACACAGCAAGGAAAGCTTGTTAGCTTTTAGACAAGGATTTCTTCAAGAAATCAGGTTCTAGGTCTACTACTATCAATGCTACTTCACATTTTCAAAACAACTGCTTCTATTTGCTTTGTTTTGAAACAAATATTTTTGCATAAAGGCAGAACTTTTAATACATGTACAATACATATACAATACAATAACTAATAACTAACTAATAGCTGCATTTATAAACATAAAATGACAATTCTCTCATCCCACCCTTGTCCCAGACCTCAAAAGTGTGATGTTACTGTACCTTGCTGCTTTTTGTGTTTCTTCTGAGAGTCCTTCTTCTTTCACCAGCTCTTCAAAGTTAACGATATCTTCCAGATCAGGAACAAACCTGAAAACTTACTACTTGTTAGGATTATGCTCAGCTGTCTGTGTCCATTGAAGTATCTACACTAATCTATAATTTATTTAATTTAATTTTCTGGGCTTGAACTACTTAGTTCAAATTATGTCACATCTGTCATACATTCTCATCCAGGCATTATTAACCTCATTTCTAAACACATACACATCATTATTTGTACTTCTGTTTTTACTGAGCTATCATCTCCGCTCTCTAGCAGCTTGATACTCTTAGTAACTCTAAGTTTACTATTATTGGCAAGAAAACCAACTATTTCTTATTATGTATAATTTACTACGTTTTAATGACCTTTCATAAACATAGACATAATCTATACAGAAAGAAGTATGAAAGGAATGTGCTTTCCAAATTCCTCAAGGTTTGTATTGTTTTTCCTTAATGCACCCTCAAAATTGTTTAACATGACAAATTCCTGGCTTATGGACTATATGCCTTACTAATGTGTATTTCTATTCACTCTTTTGCCATGTTTTTCCATAGAATATATTTTATTTTTAGTGATTTATGTCCATGATTGTACAGTGCTGAATCCTAGCACTATCTTCAATAATTCCACTTAAATGAAAGCATATAAGTGGAGCTTTTCAAAATCTATGGGGAATAGGTAAGGGCATAGGGAATATTAGCAAGAATAGAGAGCAAGGAGAAGAGAAAGAGCAAAGAGAAAAATGAAATATTTGTGGAAATACCTAATGGCACTACTGCAGCAGTGAAGTCCCCCAGATCTTATCATTCGTACATAACCCATAGCGTTGCCTTTAAAAACATGAAAAAACAAGGAAGCAATTTGTAATTACATACACACACACACTCTTCATAGCTCCTATAGGCTCTGAAACATAAATTAAAGTTGCCATGTAGTTCTGGCACAGAACTTGGCTCTGAAAGCCAAGTTATAGAAGTTAAATTGAACCCTGCTATTAAAAGTCTGTGTAGAGAAATAAAACAAAAATGCATCATCAACCAAGGTTTTGTTCACTTTCGTACAAATTCACTCCAGTGGGCACATTAAACACTTATAAGTTCGGATCAGTTCTGTACATTTACAGCATCAGTGGCTGAAAATATCATTGTCACATCATGCATTGCTCAGGATACTTCAGCTGGATATATGGCAAATTTTTGAAATACATGAAGTTAGCACTAGGAAATACACTCAGTGTGGATAAAAGTCTGTTCCATGACAAAGAGAAGAACTGAAAATGGAAGAGGAATCTATGCAAGTTATAACTGCATTTTAGATTAAGACATGCAAAGGCCATTTCTGTGTAATTAGATGAGAGTATGTACTTAGCATGGGCTGCAAGTGAACTACTTTCCACCTGACTGGAATTAAATCTAGCTTTAGCCTGAGCTAAAAGGTCAGCTACTAGGTGATGAAGATCTCTTCCATTTAATTACATTTATAACATGTTAGATAGCATTTCATACCAATTTGACTTATGAGTTGTCTGAACTGGTCAAGATAGCTCTGGCCATCCGGGGTTATTCCAAGTTTTCTGATGCCACGGTTGAATTTATCTGCTCTTTCAAAGGGATACTAGAAAAAAAAAATGTAATAATTACCTACTCTTAGAAAAAAAAACTTTTCATCCCATCAATAAAATTCCATTTGTAATGTAGTTTTACACCACATTTACAGCTTTATTTTTTTATAAATTATATACCTGCTTGTCTGTATTGGCTCACACGAGTCATTTTACTAAGTCACTTCTGCAAGTTGAGAAGTGAAAGAGTTTTCTTGTGAAAAAAAAAGAGAATTCTTATAAGAGATAAGCACTTGATATGCAAAGAAGCTAGCAGTCTATTTTTCTAAATATATTGTCTCTCCAATTTTTGAGACAGTTTTCTAGCATGGAAAACCAGACCCTCATTCCCAAATTCTGACATACTGGAATGAGTGCTACATGATCACATAATTTTGGATTCCATTCAAGTAAACTTATTATTCAAAACTGAAAATTGTTATGCATGAGTTGAACAAGAAGTTAAGAACCTCCAATAGACTACAACTCCATCAAGTCATCCTTAGGTCACTGAGAGAATGGTTTTAGCCAACTCCATATTTACAGAGCAGACAGAATGGAGCAAAGCCCTCCTGAATACAGACATTGGTAACACTGCATTTTTCCAGGACAAAAGCTGTCCCTTTGTCTGGAGATACACATTTAAATAATAGTAGTGTTATGGTTTGGTGCACCTTCAGTCACATGAAAGTAGCATTCCTTTTAGTAAATTACTCTTGAGCCTTCAAAAGCTACTATACCTTGTGATCATTCTGATCCTTGACTTCCCTGAAGAATCTGATGTCTTTGATAAGTCTGGATTTGATATGTTCATCATACATGAACTGGCTAAAAATGTAAAACTTTTTCCTCAAGAATTGGTAAGTGAAATTTACCTAGAAAGCAAAAAGAAAGAAACCCAGTCAAATCAAGAAAGTTAGTGAAGTAACAGACATCTAACACCCTGTTCTCAGCACATGCCCGAGTAACTTCTAAAGCAAGTTCTCAACTTACTTTAATTTTACTGTTTTAAAAAAATAAGGAAAAATAAAAAACATTCTCCTGGAAGGCCTACTCTATTCCAGGAGAGGCAGAGGGACCACAGGACAAGGTCAGTATTTCAGGTGATCACCTGCCCTACACAGCCATTAGTTTATCTGGAATATCCTGTAACTGTCCTTTTGAAACAATACAAATATCAAGTTGAAACAGGCAGACATGATCAACTTCCTCAGTCTGTAGAATCTCCATAACCTCCTGACACAACTTTTTCACTTCCTAAAAGTTTTCTAAAATACTTTCTCATAGGGCAGAAAGTTCTACCCTACATATCTCAATACTTCTCATATGCAAAAATAACTCACTATCAGAAGTGAATAAATCTACATCACCAAATAATAACGTAACAGCATTTTTGAGACAGTACCCACTCTCAGAAGAAAAGTGAAAGAAATCATTATAACTTTATTTTTAGTAATTTCTACTTCTAAAATAATGACTTGAGAGTGGATTCAATGTTCCTTCTCTTTTTTTTTTTTTTTTTGATAAAGCCAGAACAGAAAAAAGGAAACAGCAGCAAGGTGGAACTTAAGCAGCAGATTGGAAAGCACTGACCTGAAAATACCTTTATCACTGTATCCAACCTTGAGAATCCCAATGATAAATTCCTGCTGTAGCAGACACAATGCACCTCTTTGCATTTACCTTGCAGAGAGGCAAATACCTTTGGCTGGTTAAAATGGTTACCTACACTTCAGACATCATTAAAAGATTTGCAGTAAGAATTCATTTTTCCAACAAGTGTTCAGAGGTCTGTACCTTTATTTTGCAAATTGAAAAACTGATATTCTTAAACATAACAAGTACAAGAAGAATTTTAAAAATTTGACACTGCATTTTTTCAAGATTTACTTTAACTGCAGCAAAAGTATCTGTCTGCTAAGTGTCACTAAGGAGAAAATCAGGGCATACTGTCCAGAACAGTCCAATCAGAACATCCATCTCTCCTTTGATGTGGTTTTAGATCTCTTCCTTAACATTTATGTAACTGGAAGTGACAACACTCTCAAAAGATTGTGATATTGATTTGTGCCACAGTCAAGAACTGATTTGTTTTATTAATTCACACAGAACATTATTACTGCATTATTAAAACTGCATAACCAAATAAAGTATTATGAGATGCAAGGAGGAGGTTTTTGTGCACAGCCACAAACAAACAATCCAACAGCAGCAGTGCAAAAGATACTCACTGTTGTGTTCATGATTCCTGTTCCATGAGTTCGAATTGAATTAGCGATGTGTCGGATGTTGATGGTG
Source organism: Poecile atricapillus (assembly GCF_030490865.1). Classification (NCBI taxonomy): domain Eukaryota; kingdom Metazoa; phylum Chordata; class Aves; order Passeriformes; family Paridae; genus Poecile; species Poecile atricapillus. The sequence goes on along the minus strand of NC_081288.1, from coordinate 23,102,286 downwards.
TTCAAGTGTTTGTTATTACTTGTTCTTTCAATGAAGATCTGGGAGGCAGGGAGGGAAAAATAAAGTTAATTACCCAAAACTGGTTCTGTGATAAATTATTGAAATAAATAGCCTATATCCTATTTCTGAGAGCAGCTGATAATGGTGATTAGGGAAAGAACCAAGAAAATACAGCATGGATACAATTAACTTTATCTGGTAAACTCTTACGATTTCTACACAGCTGTGATTCAACAATATAAGGCAAATGTTGCACTCAAGACTCCCATATTTGAGATTATATCCTACATTAAGTAGTCTAAACTCTTTTGACACCAGTTTGCACTTTTTGACCTCTCATATACCACAGCAATAAGTTCCACTACTGAATTACAAGCTATGAGAGAAAGTACTTCTTCCCTTTTAGGAAGCCCTTCATTTTTGTAGTGGGCACCTCATTCTCCCATTGTGAGAAACCCCAAAGGTTTGTTCCCTATCCATGTTCTCTGTGTCGTTCACTGCTTCATCTCTCCAATAATCCATTTTCAGATACACATTTTTCAAGCTCAAAAATCACATACTTAGTATGTTCTTATACAGCAGCCAATTATCCTTGCTGCCTTCTAGCTTCACCAGAAAACTGACATGCAGTGATCCCACTGGAATAACATATTTGAAATATGCTACATAACATTCTCTGAGACCAAGTCGTAGCATCCCCCAAGATGTTTCTCTAGAGTATCGATACTATTTCACAGCCTCTCACTATGCATGTTCAGCCCGGGCTTTTCTAACATATACTCCACTCTGCATTTTGCAATCCCTTCAAATTGGAGGCAAATGTCAGGAAAAGCGTGGGATATACCTTACCTGATTATTCAGATTGTAGAGGTAGCGGGATACAAAAACATGAATATTTCTCATGATTTCCAAAACATCCAGACCCTGAAACAATATTATTTATAAAGAATTACCATAAAGCTTCTCAAGAACTACTGACACACCTAACCACTAAGGTGCAGAAATACTGTTTCTGCAGTTACTTGAAGGTTATTTAGAAAGCAGTCTTTTTCTTTGCAAAATGAAGAACCTCTTAACAATTTTTGTTCCGTGTCTGTAAGATAATGCATAGAGGAGAAACAAAAGCAGCTCAGCCCATGTTTTAGCATTTGCACTCTTGCCTGTTTTTTGCCAGCTTCCCCTGAAAGTAAGGAATCCTCCAGCCTATTCCATAAGGCACAATTAAACAATAAAAAAAATAACAAACTGAGATTTGAGGTTTATCTTGAGATTAGCATTTTTCAGATTCTAAAATATAGAACCTTGCCTTAGAGATTCCTATAGACATTTAGATGTCTATAGAGAAATAAGCAACTAGCTAATTTTCAGTATTGCTAACCCAACCTGTATAAAAGACTGAGGTTTGCTGTTCACAATATAAATTGTACAACAATTTTTTCCCCTAAGGAGTCCCTTCATTATCATTGTGCCTAGAGATGATTTCATTTATATACCCTATTTCCAAGCTGTGCCAGGGATTTTATCAGGCTTTTGAGGCTGGGGTGTTACGAAGTGTGGGGTGTCTTTGCTTTGAAGTAAAGCTCATACCAAAATGAATATTATGAAACCAATGTTGTTAAATTGTTTAATTCTTTGTAACAATGTGCTGATCAGATATGGACAATAGAAAACCAAAGCTGGAAACAGAAATTTATTTACAGCACTTTTGGGCCAGAAAAACAGCTGAAGTTCTTAGTTCTATGTGCTCCTTCAGCTTAGGAAGACACAGCCACCATAAACATGACTAAAAAAGGGCTGTTTCTAACAGCTTTCACCAATGTGCTAACCCAAATGAGGGAATGAAGCAAACTGCCAAAAACATCCAATATATCAAAAATTCTGAAGGAAAGACTTCAAAACTATGCAATCTATAGACCTTCTAACAGTGAATATCTTGACCATTAACTTGATGACACTACAACTCTATTCTGAATGTCACCATGTTTAGCAGCTTTTAGGAGTCTCTAAAGCACTCTCCTAGAATCTAATTCACAGGTGTCCCAAAGTCCTCTGTGTCCAACCTGTGAAATAGTTTGTTTTGATGATCACTAGGCAGAATCTGCTGAAAAGCTAGCAATAAACCAGGAAAGAAGACCTAACACTCAAAGGTCATTCCAGACTTTTAACAGTTTTCTGGATCTACTGCTTGCCAAACTGCTGACACTGAATTTTCAAGAAAACATTCTCTGAATTTGCATATTCAATTCATTTCATTATGTTAAAAAAATGAACAATACAAGTCCAGCAGGATATTAACTGCTATCAGTGTGATCTCCAAAGGCAGATAAAGATCCTGCCTCGCAATTCAACTAGAAATTAAAGGTGATTTTTTCCAAACAGTTCTCTGCTCATGAACTTTAATTTCAGTGACTCAGTGGTACGACAGTGGAATGGTTTAAA